>NC_064438.1:11938076-12549076 GCF_023343835.1 Lagopus muta | reverse complement strand
TGTAGAAGGAGCACTGGCAGCAACTTCTTTCTTGTGTAGGTGACCAAGCAGTGGCACAGCTTACACAGGGAGGTTGAGGAGTCTCCTTCCTTAGAGACGGCCAAAAGCTGTCCTGGGGAATCAGCACTAAGTGGTCTTGCTTGAGCAAGGAAACCGGGTGAGGAGTTTCTTCTAATCTTAGCCATTCTGTGATTCTGTGATCTGTATAAACGGCAAAGCGACACAACACTCCTCTCCACCACTAACACATGCATAATGCACATTTCCTAAGTGCTACAAGTAACAGAGCACTGTACATGTACTATAATTTTAGCTGACTTGACCTGAGTGCTGCAGTTGTACCTCTTTGCAAACTACCTGGTGCAACATAAGCTAGAAGGTAACAAACGAGCACTAAGTGGCAGGATCTGTCACTCACTAACCGTCAGTCACCTTAAAGGGAGCCAAGCCTGGTGGATTTTCTGAGCCGCTCTAGCACAATTACGTGTTACAGCAACAGCCAGTAGAGGCTAAGGGAAATCTGTCTTGGAATCAACCTTTTCACTTTGTAGCAAAGTAAGTTTGAATACAGCTGAGGCCAATCGAAGGATGAGCCAGAGAGCATTTCTCCTGTTTGGAAATCCATAACTGTACTGGCGATTAAAGCAAACTGTACTGCTCAGGGGCAGCACAACCCACAGGAGTTACAAGTGGTGGCTTAGGCAGCAAAGACATCTATTTGCAGCAGAGCCCTGCTGCAAGTGCAGGCACGGCCCAGGGATAGGTTGCTCAGAGCTGGCAGCACTGCTGATTTCTGGCTATACACCCAGCCTAGGCTTTTTGGGTCTTCACAATGGTGCCACAGTTTCCTGTTGCTATGGAAACTGGGTTTTTTGGAGGGTTGTTATTTTTTGGGAGTTTTGTTTTGTTTTCTCAAAAGGGCACTGATTAAAAAAAGGGAAACTGAAACTTGTGCTCTGTTCTCTTTCCTGATTCTTTTGTTCCTTGGGAGAAGCTGAAGACTGCTGGAGGCAGGCCTGACCTCCTTCAAACCAAAATTTGGGTTCCCCTTCGTGCCTGAGCTACAGCTGAATCAGCAGTCAGTTTTTCCACAGATACAGGGAGAAGACCTATAAGCCATTAAGTCAGCAGGAAAGCCCCCAGAATAGCTTAAAAGGAACCAAAACCAGTCTCAAGACAACAGTGTGGTCCATCCAGAGCACTGTTAGACAGCTGGCCAGAGTCAGAACAGTACGTGTTAAGCTTGCAGAAGGAGCATTAAAATGCTTCAGGAGAAGCTTCTTTAGATTTCTTTGTTCTTTACAGTATTGCAAAAGCTTTTATACACAGCCAAACACCAGTGTTTGATTATTATCAGATTATAATATGGGGTGGCTTTCCCATGTGTATGTGCTCTGCATACTTGTCTGCTGGCCCTTTCAGAGTCGGATTCAAATCCAGCTGAGATGCAAGTAACCAGGAGGATCTTTGCTTTCTGTGTGTGGGAATGAAAAGGTCTTTACCTTGGAGCCTACTATTCAGACTTAACAGTGTTCATAACCTTCCTAATAAGTCACACTTGGTTCCAGTAAGCCAGCCACAAGCAAAAAAAACAACCAAAAACTGGCATTTGGGGTCTCACGCAACAAAATTCACACCAGAGACCTGCATGTGGTTGCAGATGCGTGTCCCAGATGTAGACTTGCCCTGACAGACAGCCCTGATTTTAATGGTCAGCATTTTTGTATCACCATCCAGCATTAGAAAATCACACCTGAATCTTGCCACTAATGCTTATCACCTGGGAATCATGACGTACTTGCAGCCTGTATTTATAGCCCTGGGAGATATCAGTAGAAAGCTAAAAGTCCTTTGCAGAGGCTCTGTGAAGAAAGGGGCTCCTACCAGCCTTTTTCCTCTCCTGATTTCATCACTGTGCCCATAAATACTTTCTGTGAAGTGATAAGGAAAAAAACCGTGGGCTGAAAAAGTCCAGGAGGGGGCAAGGAGCAGCTGAGGTGGAGAAAAGGAGGGAGGAGACTCACCAACAAACTTTGCCACCAGAGGAAGCACTGCATAACCATCTTTCTGGGAGGAGTTCAGGAAGCCCTGTGCAAGGCATACCCCACTTGCAGCCCTTACAGACACCTAATTAGTAGATGCCAGTTTCCAGGATGTGATTCAGAGTGATTAATTTTCTTATGCAGAAGGAAATGAAAACTGCTCCAGGGAAGACACAGAATAACAGATGATTAAAAAAAAGCTGGAAAGACAAGGCATGGTGTTTCCATCGCTTTGGAATTTAGGCACCTAAACTCCTGTTCCTCTTCATGTCCTGAAACAATAAATCCATAAATCCATGTTTAGGAGAAAGAAATGTAGGAACAGAAATGTTACAGCCCCATGCGGTGCTGCCCCAGTAAAAACTCATGTAATGGTGTCGATCAGCAGCTGGTCCTGCTTTTTCCAAACATCTTAATGCTACTCTGTTATCACATGGCCATCACATTGAGGGATCTCTCAAACCTTTTCACTGTCCCTTCCACTTACCAAGTCTGCATCTCATCGTGGAGCCCTCAGCTCTGCAAACAGCCTACAGGAAACCCAGGGAGGAGAGACGTGAGCCTGGAAAGGTACTGGTGCAGTGAGGCACCTGCTCATGGTTGGAGATGGGATCAGAGCCAGGGGCACAGGGCAATTTGCACTGCTGATGCCAGAGGCTCCCTCTTGTCCAAGGCCAACACAGCATTTCTGGTCTTGTGTGATGCAGCTGGGACTACAGGAGAGGTCAGAGACAGTGGTGAGAAGGGCTTTCTCAGCCCCAGGTGCCTCCCTTTGAAACCAAAGCACAAGCTGGTAGATACCAGCCCACATAAGGGAGCTCTTGGAGGGCTCACATTTATTTTTGAGCTGTTTTGCTTTCTTTCCCTTAGGGTTTTTTCTTTTCCTGGGTGTGCTGTCAGGCCTCAGGCGCTTTGCCAGCATTGAAGTTCAGTGCCCTGGCCTGGGAACACCTGCACTCCCAACTTCGTTGTTTTGGGGACGGTTGTCCCGGAGTGCCTTACCTGAAGGTTGCTTTAACAAGACATTTCACTCCAGGAAATACTGCAAGAGTTGTACTTTGCATGTTGGACCACAGCTTATCTGTGTGATCCCAGCTGCTCTTCTGCTTACGTGCCTTACCTTATGCAGGATGAGATGGTTTAAATTAGATGCTTTCTTTAGACCACTGAAGGCTTAGTTAAAGAAAAAAGCTGATTTTACTGAGAAAGATCTGAATGGTGCCTACAGACTCCTGCCTCTATTTCTAACCAGCTGTAGAAATCAAGCCACTTAACGTTCCAATTCTGGGAGATGAGAATTAGGTAGCGTTTAAGAGCTGGACTAAGGAAATGCTTCAGACAGCATGTTAGACTGCACTCCAAATTTGCTCTTGTTGGACAGCTGAAGAACTTGTAATATCACCTTCTGTATTCCTGCTGGGCACAGAGCTAAGCTGCCTTTCTCCTCATATTTTTTTTCCTAGGGCAAAAAGAAAGCACAAACAGAAGATAAGGAGGATCGGCATACCCTCTAGGAAAAGTCCAAAGTGCTTCTCCCCACTGTTATCATTACAGTCCTATCTGAAAGCATTACCTTTTTCCTGTTTGGCACAAAGGACGCTGTGTTTGTCACCAGTTTCTGCAGTCCTTGAGAAAGGGCCAGCAAGTGGCCAAATTGTAAGGAACAATAGATCCAGCATAAATAACAGCATGAATCTGAGTTTAGACTGGCAGCAAGAGAATTTCAAATGTTTGAGAAGCTTCAAGAAGAGCTTTAAAACTTATTATCATTGCTAAAGATAGGTTTTTTGCACACTTTCTAAGCTTTAAAGTTTTTAAAACTTCTGGGTTGTTAATACTCATTTGTTTTCCTGAGTTGGAAACAGTCCGAAGACAACAATGTGGTTTTGCTATGAAGGAAACATGCTGAGATCAGCCCGTGTCTCTGTCCAGAACTGCTGACTTCAGGGTGCACTGCTAAGTGCTTTTCATCTCATGGTAACCCATGTGTATTTGTGCTGCTGGGAACAAGTACAGCTCTTTGTATGTTTTTGCTACACACAGTCACAAATCACAATGGCTGCTTTCTAACAGCACCGTATAAAGTGGGCACCAGAAGTCCCTTCCACTCACAGAATCACAGAATCACCCGGGTTGGAAGGGACCCCAAGGATCATGTAGTTCCAACCCCCCTGCCTGGCAGGGCCACCAAACATCCACATTCAGATCAGGTTGCCCAGGACCCCGTCCAACCTGGCCTTGAACACGTCCAAGGACGGGGCATCCACAACCTCCCTGGGCAGCCCGTTCCAGGGCCTAACCACTCTCCTAGTAAAGAACTTCCCCCTAACATCCAACCTAAATCTTCCCTCCTTCAACTTGGATCCATTTCCCCTAGTCCTGCTGTTGTCAGCCCTTTTGAAGAGTTCACTCCCCTCCTGGCTGTAGGTTCCCTTCAGGTATTGATAGGCTGCAATGAGGTCACCCCGCAGCCTTCTCTTCTCCAGGCTGAACAAGCCCAACTCCCTCAGCCTGTCCTCATAGGGGAGGTGCTCCAGCCCCCTGATCATCTTAGTCGCCCTCCTCTGGACCCTTTCCAAAATCTCTATGTCTTTCTTGTACTGAGGGCTCCACAGCTGGACACAGTACTCCAGGTGGGGCCTCACAAGAGCCGAGTAGAGAGGGACAATCACCTCCCTGTCCCTGCTGGCCACCCCTCTCCTGATGGAGCCCAGGATCCCATTTGCCTTTCGAGCTGCCAGAGCGCACTGCTGGCTCCTGTTAAGTCTCTTGTCCATCAGGACCCCTCAAGCCTCTCTTCCCAGGCTGGACATTGCAGAGCGTCCAATAATGCTGAAAAGAGGAATGCAGGAAGATTAGGAAACTTTGAGTCCTGTGAGATATGTGTGCGTGATCTGTTACAAAGAGTCATCAGGGCAATGCTGGAGGGATTTATTCCTTGCTGTCAGTGGCAGAGTCCATAAACACTGCTGATGGAGCAAACAGCACCAAGGCTGATAAAGACACCGAAGAGTCAGCCCTTCTTTTAAGATCAATGTCATCCCTCCTGTAACACTGTCAGACAAAGAAATGATTGCAGAATACTGCAGTATTATACTACAGATAAATGTGTGCTTCAGTGGAACGAGAGGCAGAGCTGCGAATGGGGGTGGGGTCAGAAACAGAAGTTGCACTCACATTATCTGGATTTTAGTCCCAGTTCTGCCACAAACCTCCCCTTTGTCTTTCGTTGTGTCTTGGAGGGTGTCTGAGTGAAACACAGTGCAGTGTGCTCTGTGCTTGGCATAGTACTCTTACAGGAAATATAGCGTAAACTTCTGCTTTCCAGGGCTGTGCCTACACACATTTGCACTTCTGCAGCAATACCATTAGTTTGATGAAGCTATCAAAAAAAAAAAAACCAAAAAAAAAACACCCTCTAAAAACACACACAAACCAGGTGGGTTTTCATTTCAAACCCTTCACCCTTGCCTCCTCAAGCAGTCATGGGCTGTCTGATCTGCAGCCTGTTCAGCACGATGAAAGTCCCAGCATTCACCTCCATAGGCTTCAGGTCAAACCCAGTGAAATTAATTACAAAAACACTTTTCAGGAAACAAACAATGAAAAGGAAAGCGTAGCACTGGAGGATGCAAAGGAGAATGATGGTAACAAAACTTAATTGCTTAGAACTGCTTGAAGGCTTTTTTAGCTAAATGCTGAAAAGTGTTGAGGTAATTATAGCAACTATGATGATAAAAGATTAGGTTTTTTATTTAAAAAAGTGATTAAATTGAAGCATGACACACTGACTTTTGAATAACTGCATATAATTCAATTCATAGCAATAAACTTACCAAGGGAATGACTAACCTGTTGCTGAGAATAAAGCTGTAAGCAAAAGGAAGTAAATAGTAGGAACACTACTTAGCTTTACTAAAGACCAGATTCCAGGCACTAACTGAGCTGCTTTGGCCTAAGGCAGTGGCTTCAGAAGACAACATAGTGAGCAGCAATATCAGTGAGTGTTATTTGCCCTCCTGGCTCCAGGGATGCTCCATTTCACCCCTTGCTGCTGCCTGCCTTCACTCCAGCACTGAACTTGGTACAGATTTTTCACAGATCACGCAGTGAAACTGAGCCCACTTTTGAGCATGCACACACAGATACAAGGAAACATATCTTATCAGGTTATTTTTTATTGCAGATCATCCCTCTGGTCTGCCACCAAGCGTGGGCTCTCGGGTGCTGGCACTGACAACCATCCCAGGGTAGCACAAGGTGAGCTGAAGCAGGATGGCTGCTTCAGAAGCAGGCACTGGCTGGCCCTCAGCACCTCAAGTCAGCTTCACCTTTGCAAAGGGCTCAGCAAAGGTTTCACGTGATCTGAAGATCACCACAAATAACCATTGTTGGCTTTTGGTTTATTTGTTTAACACGGTCAAATGGTGATTTTACCACTCACTTAACAAAATATTTAACCGTGCAGGAAGTGATGGAGCTTTGATTACTCATTCACTAAAATTCAGGAGTCTGAATGTAAATTCTCCTCACTCTCCCATTCCTAGCATGTCATTACTCCAATTAGGAGAATGCTTAAGATATTTCAATAATATCCCATTCAGCTACACGTATGAGAAAATGCATTCACACAGTACAATAATGCAATTGTGCCTTTCCTCTGAGATGGCAAAAAAGGGTTATTGGAGCCATTTTGAGAAAAGCAAAGGCAGTCGGACAGATTGGGCACGAGAAAACATGAAATCAGATAGCAAACATGAAAAAAAGGCTCCTCTACATTCAGAGCACAGCGCAAAGCCAACAAAGCCAACTGTGTGAGATGAGAAACCCCAGCACTCCAGGAGCCAGAGGAATATGCAGATTTGGGCTTTCTTTCAAACCAGACAAGAAAAGAGAGCATGAGCAGCCTGGTGCTCTTCTGATTCTCACTGATGCAAATGAGAAGCAGCTATACTCAGGGAACTTATCTCAGCACAGATACACTACAGTAATGATTATTTAAGTCAAAAATAAAAGGGTCAGGCCTCAAATACTAAGTGCAAAACCTGGCTCCCTACTTACTAATGGCCATCATAGCTTGGTGGCACCATTCTAAAGAACACCAGGTCTCGGTGACAGCTACTCACAGAACAAACACTGGGTCTTGTACTGCACAGCCAAGGGGTCGGCAGCAGAGGAGGCTCTCTTTGGTTAAAACAAAGACATTCTTATGGTTGCTAATGTTTGTCCTATAAATACTGAGACAAAATTCCTTTTTGGCCAGCCTGCAGATCTGATTAATGTATTTTTTTAGTTGCTTTTTTGTGACTATAAATTGAGAGGTGACATTGGGTTGTAGTATGCAGTGACCACAACTGCTAAAAATAGGCCACAACAACTTAATGCACACATCAGCATTTAACCACCACGCTTCCATATACCCCAGCTCTTTAAAGACCCTGCACGCAGACACACCAGTGTATTTAAAGGCACATTACCCTGCTCTGGTTGTGAATTACCTCGTCCAGAGAGCATGAGGAGACCAAGCAAAGGGAGCAATGAGCAAGAGGCAGCAGAGCTGCTCAGAGACATGTGGCTGAATGCTGCCCCATCCCACAGGGATGGGAGGGCAAGTGCTTTCCCTTGGGAAAGGCAGCATTCCAGCCCTCTCAGTGTTGCACAGCATTATTTTCAACTGCAAACAGTTTTTAAAATAGCAGCCTGTAAGATCAAGACAGAGAAGGAAGAAAAGGGTGTGATGGGAATCAGAATGATGCAATTTCTATGGATTTTTTTCTTGTGAAGTCGTGAGCCTAGAAATAAATCTGACAAGGCAAAGTCAAAATCGTCCCCTTTCCCACAGTGGACTGCAGCCTTTTTTATCCTTAAGGTTTTCAGACTGATGGGTACAAAGCAGCTCTGCAGAAGAATTATTAACTTGCTGATGGGTGAAGGTACTTCAGCAGGGTTCTGGAACACAGGGCTCTGCCACACGGGGTCTGACCCACCTTACTGGGCCAGGAGAGCTCAGAGCAGAGCTGGCAGAGGCAGAGCCAAGGCTGTGCCCATTCCCTGCCATTCTCCTCTGAGTGAAAGAGGTGGCCTGGCCAGGTCAGAGGAGCTGCTGCTTGGCCAAGGGGGAGAAGACAGCTACAGGAGGTGGTGAGAAGGCCAGGGGAAGTCAGGGAAGAACTAAAACAGTGAAGAAAGAGTTGTTTAATCTTGCACACATGGTAGCAGAATTGGGGGGGTCAAAGCGGGCTATGATTTTTTTCCCACTAACTTAAGCACACTTGTTGCCTTAAAAGTCTGTGGTTCCAGGCCATGTGAAATATACTGATCTTACCCCATCAGTGGGACCCGCTGCCTCACAAACTAGTTTTTGTTATTGCAATTGGGAGCAGTTTCAGGCCTGGCAAGAAAAGGTCTGGGCAACATCACCCTGCCCAGTGACGCAGTTTGCTATTCTGCTTGGTGTTCTCTTTCTCAGACCAGGAAATGAACAGGATATCAAATGAAGAACACAAAGAGTTTAGATGTGTGCAAGGAAAGTCACCATTTAGAATCTGAAAAGAGGCAAGCCAGTAAGGTGGGGATTCAGCAGAGATCTCTGCCATTAATGGTCTGTCCTCAGGTTTTCAAAATGGCATCTACCTGAAGTTATTCATCCAAGTAACTTCACTGGTAAGATCAGCAGCAGTGGGCAGCAAGAGGTGAGCAGCACACAATCTGTCATGGCAGTGCTTTGTTTTTTTAGCTGCCTGTTTTAATTTTATATTTAGGGTCTTTAGTTTTGTGCTTATGGCACGAACTCAGCAGTCATGCTCCAGGTGAGCAACTGAAGTCCCCTCCTCATCCTCTTTCCTTGCAATTTTCTCCCACCATAGGGATCTCCATCCATCCTTCTCTCAGCAGCTGCTCTGAGATCCTGGGGGATCACTGGAGCACTGGCAGTGCCAGGGCTGGAGCCAAGATAAAGAGAGATGAAAAAAATTCAAGGCATGGGGAAATGTATCCCTACTTGATTGTGGCATATTAAGCACAATATCCCATTTCTCCTAGGCAGCCCTTCACTCCTGCCTGTGTCTCAGCTACTGCTGCTGAAGCCATTCCTACCGTATCACTTCCTGCATGCGGGGTTATTTGCATGAGGCATGTTCCTGAGACCACACTGTGTGATATGTTTGTGCCCTGGATTAGTTTAATGGAACTGCAATACAACCTGCAAACAGCTTCCCAGCTGGTAAATTGTGTTTAAACAGTGGAAAACAAATACGCTTTCTTAATGCTACATCTGGTTGCTTAGTGTTGCTCCTATCTCCAGTCCGTTTTGCAGTGCCTCAGCAAAATTGCCAAACAAGCTGGCCAAAAATCAATTGAACAGAGATCAGAAGGAAAAAACAAATGAGATATAACAGTCACTGATGGGATACACAGGCATATCAATTTGGCAGCTAGTCAAACTCTTGGAGGCAATCAGCCGTGCTCATTAAATGTCAGAGTTGTGAATTTGCCCGGGGCATTATCAGCAAGGGCTTGAAAGTAGCCCAGCTCAGTTGAAAGAGATTTTCTCCCCTGAATTTTAGGTAAATGGATGAATGAGATGTCAATAGCAATTCCATACCCCAATTTTAGCTCCAGAACCTGATTTTAGTTCCAAAAAGCTAGGCTGTAAATGGGAGAGGGGGCATGTTTGATGTAGAAGATTCAAGAAGCAGCAGATTCCCTGCGTACACTCAAACTTAGAAAGAAACATGCTGCTGTTACTGGGATTGGTTTTCCTTAGAATCACAGCAACTTATGTGTTGCATGACAATTGCCAGGAGTTGACATAAGATTGGAGACAACTAGAGTGAGGAGGAGAAAACTTAATTCTTCTACAGATCAGCAAGGAATGAGCAGTAGCTCCCTTCCCTGACACTGCATGAGCAGAGCACAGCCAGCTGCTGGCACAGGGCAGGGTCCGCACCTCCCACCTGCTACCTTTCTCTTCTCTGCACTTCAGGTGGTCACTGCTTCTTTAGCTTCAAAAAGCATAAAGTAGAAGACTCAATGGCTTGATCGTTTATGTAGGCTTTGGGAAAATACTGGGGGAAGAGTTTATATTGTGTAGATATGAGGGAAGACATGCTTTTGGTTTGTTTGTTTGTTTTTTGCACCTGACAGAAGTCTCAGTAATGATAGGTTTTAAGCCAATTATTATTCACATATCTCTGTGCAAATCTGAGAGGTTTCCCACAGGCAAACCAGTTACCCAGTATGGGCTAAGTTGTGAAATACACACTTGGCTAAGAGCTTTGCCTCACTAACGACCTTGGAATATGACCTTTAATTTTGGACGCGTGTCTGTATAAATAAGCCATCACAATTAGTCTGCACTGTGCTTGTCACAAAGACCATTCATACAGAAAGGACCTGAAGGTAAGCATTAGGCAGATGTGATTCTTGTGGCAACCAAGCTCAGTGATTTCTCTATGGACACAAGACTTCCTTACCCTAGCACAGAAGTGGAAAACGGAGCTCAGTTTGTAAGGGGAAGAGGCTGAGAAGAAACCTCTGGGCAGAGATCTCTGTGCCACTGGGAGCAAGAGCTGCCTAGCTGTGTGGCCAGGGCCCTGAGCACTGTTCAGATCCCTACACACAGAAGAATCTATGCCTGGGACTTTTGTGTACTTGGTCATTACAAAAACATTCAATAGACAGATGGCCCCCTGCTTAAGATGGAGTCCGGTATTACTGTTGCACTGGATGGGAGTCACTATCAGTCTGACTAATGCTGCCCGCTTCTATATCACATTTCCAAACACACAAATAAATCAGTGCCCTTTGCTCCCAACAGAAATGCTTGTGGGTTTGAATTGAGATTGGGAGGGTTGCTGACCTGCCAAGCCAAGTGCTGCTGAGATAGTAGAGTGGGAGGTTGCTGAGGAGTGAGAAGCTGACATCAGACACTGGCACTGGATCCAAAGGGGGATGGTATCCATCCTTCTGCTGCTCCAACACAGCAATGCTTCAGGAGGATGTGGCATTTATTTAGTGAATGCTGATTAGCAGTGACAACACCGACAACGTATATGAGATCATTATCTCAGATATCATTTACCAGGAAAGCGGGTATTGGTTCCTCGCCTCCAGTACACCAGTTCACAGGAAAGAGTTAAAGTTGTATATCTGCAGTCACAAAATGGGCAGCAATCTGCAGCCTGTTGTCAGGTCAGCAGTTTGCCTGATAAAGGAGCCCTGACCTCACCTGTAGTGGAAAGTCCAAAGTTATCTTCAGGAGATTTCAGGATTGTTGACCAAAAAGCAAAAGTGCAGAAATCTGCATAGGGCAGTAGCCTAGAAATACGGGCCAAAATAAATGTTGTGATGTGGTGGAGGCCTCTAACTACCAATAGGACAGCACTTTGCCATGCCCCTCCAGTGTCTGAAACCCCATCCAAAGGATGTCTCCTTGAGTGGCACGATCTGAGTCTTGTTGAATCCAAGGTTCGGTGCCGCAGATGCAATGCTTCCTCCAATCCCTCTGATGCTGGAGATAACGTCTTGCCCATTATATTTACCGAAGCCTGGATTTCCTCTATGGGGGAAGTCCTTCTGTAAAAAAGCACAGAGAATGCTTTAAAGAAGGAGCAGAATGTGCTCAGATTGTGAAGCAGCTGATCTGAAGGCAGTGCAGATCCTTAGGGAGGCCTGGGCCACAATGGTTGACATTTGAGACAGGAAATGATGGTTTATTTAACTAACTGAACTGAAAACTGCCAGGGAATTTAAACAAGGGAAACAGAATAACTCATGGCAGCCTTAGCTAAGTAAGTCATGCAGGCTAAAACTTCTGTGGTCATGGGAAATACTGAGAGATATGTGACATCTGTTAGCGGCAGTGGCCTCTGCTTTGTGATTCATCTGAAAGGTGGATCAGGTGGGCAAAGAGGCTGTTCCTGCCTGCTCAGCACAGCTCTGCCTTTAAGTTTCTGGGATATAATGGCACAATTCTGGCACAATCTTGTTTTGCTCATATATGCGTGTGGTGTTTTTCAAATGCTTTGAACAGTTTTACTAGTTAAAAAAAAAAAAAAACAACCAAGGTTTCTGTTCAAATAATGGCTTTCTTCACTGTTCTTAGCCATGTGCAGGAAACTCTAGGATTTTCCACTTTTTGTGGCAGTAAATGATATCTCAGAGTTTGACTTTGCTAGAGGCTAAAGGATCTGGCTATAGAAATCAAGCTGAGAGGAGAAGCCCTCTCAAAGTGAGACAACCTTAGTAACTGCAAAGGAAATTGAGATAATGGCACAGCTGAAAAGCATTCATGATTCATCAATTGGTAACCAAGGAAAAAAGAAGGAAAAAAACAGGAAAAAAAGAAAAGGAAGGATTAAAAAAAGAAAGAAAAAGCGACTGTGAGCATTTTGGGGGTTTCACAAAGCAAATCTGACTTTGCCAGAACCCAGGTCTCAGGGCAGAGCTCCTGCAGTGAGTAGCTCAGTCCATGATCTCCCCTTTGCCCACCAGGCATATTCCTGTGGCCCAGTTCTTTTTCTCCTGTGCATCCATGCCCCGCTTCCCTCCAGCCCTGCTGAGGGCCAGACAGTCAGGACTTCAGGCCTGGAATTCATTGTCCCAGCTGCACTTGAGCCCATTTAAAGGGAAAATGGCAGGTAGCTGTCCTTCTGCAGAGCAGTGACCTTAACCTTCTTCTCCAGCCCACTGAGAGGGCAGAGTTGAGTGAACAGCCTGGCTGCTCTGCTGAAAGCTATGGCCTCAGGGGAACTAACATACTGCTGTTGTTGTTGGGTTTGCTGTCAGCTGAATGGTCCCCAGCCGGATTCATTGCGCAACTGTACAAACACCGGTGCCAGCACAAATAAGGGACGATGAAACAGCCAGTGCTGCTGGCCAGGTTTCTTCTCTCTGCGCTGCCAGCTTGGCTAGCTGAAGCCATCCACAAATGTGGGACACCTGCTCCAATTCGGTGAATGTAAAACCCTGAGATTATTATTTGAATCCTCCCGCCGTTTTGCACAGATCCCAGTATTGGTTCACTTGTGCTTCACTTTGCTTGCATGCTTTTGAATGTGCTGCATGCTTTTGAAATTTGTCCCTGGGTGCATTCAAGGCCAGGCTGGATGTGGCTCTGGGCAGCCTGGTCTGCTGGTTGGCGACCCTGCCCGTAGCAGGGGGTTGAAACTAGATGAGCATTGTGGTCCTTTTCAACCCAGGCCATTCTATGATTCTATGATTCTAAATATTCACGTGGCACTATCAGGAGGAGAGTGCTTCAGAAAGAATGAGTCTATAACACTGTATCATCTGCTGCTGAGTGCCACCGAAGCACCTCAACCTTGAACGATCGATCGGCTGATTTTGTGTTATTTATGTTGCCCTAAAGGCTGCGTTTTGAAACTTGAGGTGTATGGATTAGAAAAGCTGACAACTCATTCTGCTCAAGCTGTTTAATAACTCCTCACAGATCCTGTTTCAAAAGCTTGTTTTCAAGGGAGGGAATACATCCAACTTGCAGAGACCAACTTCCTTCTCAGTTTAGATGAATAAAGTCTTGCAAATATTTAGAAACTGATTTAAGCTAACAAAGTCAAGGAAATCAGTATTAAAACTCAAACTCCTGCTTGATGGTCTATTTGTAGTTCATCCAGTGGTAATGAGCCAGATTCTTGCCTAGAATAAATAGGCATAAATCCACTTAAGCCATGCAAGAATGTTGATTTATGCTTCCTACAAATCTGACCTTTATTTCAGTATTTCATGGTAAGCTCCAATCCTCTTTGCACTGCTCATTTATTGGGATGGAATTAGATTTACCAAGGTATGCTCAGACAAAATGGATTGCTTTTCTCTCCGATCTTTTTTTTTTTTTTTTGTGCCAGGGATAGAATGGTGGGTTATCTAGATAAAAAATTGTTGAGAGGATATTTTTGTTGGAGAAAGCAGTGACAGCATCATTCATTGCAGCGCCGCACTTTATTTATTTCTCAAAGTTGCACTAAATGAATACAATGAGCTCTACAAATTACAGAGCCCTTCCAGGAAATCTGAGATGAACGTGAAGAACTGAGGTTGAAATATGTTCAGCTCATAAACAGTTGCATAAAACCTTAAATATGTGCAGCCAAGGGATTTGCTGAAGGTGTTCTGGAATGAAAATACGTTTCTGTTTGCTTAACTGAAACTACATTGCTTTAGATGACCTCACGTTCTTCATTTCTAAGCCCACCAACCCTGCATCGAGGCTCAACATACTGCAAGATGCCAGACTCACCAGAGGAAGACAGTCAATAATGTATTACATTAGTTTTAAATACAATACTCTTGATTTTTGACAATTATAGCTGCATAGTAAATACTGCCTGTCACCACTCACAGCCACGCTGAGAAAACTGCGTGTGTGATTAGGGGACTGTAAAGAGCTCAGTGTGGGGGCTGCAGTCAGAAGACAGAGCTCATGGCAGAAGCAGCAAGCTGTTTGCTACATTCTGTGTCACACAGGTAACACCTTACTCTGCTGTTTTCAGCCTGCACTACGTTTTGATTCATTACCTGATGATGTCTGAAGTGTTAGTTGGCAGCTAACTGCTTACAGCCTGGCCACCAGATAAAGACTTCTCTAATGCAACTGTACAGCCTAGGAATTTCACAGATAAACATGAAGGTTGATATGGACAAAGTATGAATGGCAATGTACAGGTGCAAAATCATCAAGAAAAACAAGAAGGGATAAAGGAGAGGCATGAGCAGATGGGCCAAAATCAGGTCACCAAGATTGCAGCGTACACTGTGCAGCTTCTCAAGGACCTGGCTCTGGAAAACCTCAGGCTGCCTTCTGGTGAGCCTCCAGGTGAAGGCAGCTTGGCTCCAACTCTCTCTCCTAGTGGACCTTGAACCTACTCTGTAGCTTTGTCTTCAGCCCTATAGCAGTAGCCAAAGGTAGACCTCAGAACTGTTTTGCAGCCCTGTCTCAGCCTTTCCTCTGGTCTCATCTCCTGCTGCTCTTGGATGGACCCTGAAGCCCATTAGTTGACCTGCATAGTTTGGACCCTGGACCTGATTAATTTGCCTTGATGGGACTCTTGGTGGATTCTATTATCATTATCTAGGTGTGAAGGACTGCGCCCAGCTGGTGAAGGCACAGCAGCTCCTGGCTTGTACCAGTGCAAGTCATGCACATATGTGGCAGAGCACATCTCCAGCTTCACACACATTAAAGGAAAGGTTGAATCAGTCTGTATGAGAAAGTGAGTGAAACTCTACCTAGGCATCATCCTTGGATACACTGGCTAAACATTAGCAGTGGAAATACTGAACGTAGTACTCCGATTTGATGGAGAGGTAAAGGTATGTTGTGTTCTTGATTCTGCACCTTGTTCTGTAATTATATACAAAAGAGATTGGGTTTGTTAATATTGGAGTATGTGGGGACTTGGTAATCTGGACATGAGTTTCTTTAGGAGAAAAGAGGCTAAGATTAAGAGGTGTAACAAGAAGCAGTTTATTTTTTAGGTTGCTTTCATTTGGCAGCTTATTGTATTTTTATTTTCACATATAAGATATTACAGATCTGTAAAATCAGCCAAGATCCCGGCTTTCAGGAATGCCATGGTCCTGGTGTAGACCTTCCAGTCAGGCTCTCAGCACTGTTTGGGAAATAAATCCAAATATTTCAGTTGCAAAGAAGATGCTTTGGCTCCAAAGCAATATGAGAAAATGTACAATCTATTTGATCCGCTTCAGATGCCACAACCATCTGCAACTGCATGTGGCAGACACATATTTCTCAGATTCACGGGCATGTATGATTGCAAAGAGTGCTGAATACTCGCAGTAGAATAGATAAACCTTCAGTATGCTCTTTTTGTTCTCTCTCAGCAGCTCTCTGTGGAAAGATCCCTACCTTGGAGACTCTGGAGGGTTCGAAATCCCCAGTGAAGCGATGCAGAGCCTTTCAAGGCAAGACATTGTATACAAAAGTTCCTGTCAAGCAGCCAGCACGAACAACAACGGCTGGCACGAGGAAAGGGTCACAGATGCTTGTTCGAACGTGCAATCGTGCAACATCGCCGCCTATTGCGGGCTCCGGCTGCTGCTATAATAAAGGCACCAGCGCCATCTGCCTTCTCAAACCCAACTCAACCAAGGAGGAAAGGTCCTCATGGAGGCTAGATGGGTCAGCGCCTTAATTTCTAAACTTCACCTTTCTAATATCCATCGTTGTTCTTAATTCTTACACCTTACGTGTTTCTTTGCTCCCTCTAGTAGAAAGAACAAACTGGTGAGCAGTGACATGGGCTGGTGGGTACTCTATATATATGCACGTAACATGCATTAGATCACAGACACAGGAATTCGTGTTCTCTGAATTCCCTTGCATTCCTTGTAAGGTAGCTGTGCCTTTCCATGTCCAGCTGAGCCATTAAACAATGAACTGCTCTAGTTAAACCTCTTTCCGCTAACACCTTTGAGTACCTAAAAGATTGCAAATATATGAGTGAGATTACATTGTCTGGAATAAATCTTGTCAAATGAGTTCCTTTCCCATTGACGAGGTGGCAGTGTTTATAGCAGAAAAGCAGGTGCAGATATCTTGTTTTTAGGAGGACTTGCAGCACTGTCACATGGGACTGGTGGTCTCACAAGCAAATTGTAGAAAGTCTGGAATGGGAGAGTGCATGGTTGGGTGAACACGTTGTTAACTTGGCCAGACACATCGAGCAGAATTCCACAGGAGTATTCCCATAGCACCAATGGGATATTTTCATTGGATAATTTGGATAGTGTAAAAGAAAAATTGCTTAGCAAACCCACTGCTGGGAGGAGCAGCAAGTGCAGTAGGATACTGCTGTAGGACTTGGCAAAGTATGGTCAGGGGGAAGAAGTAACTCAAAAGACATGCTTTCACTCTTTGCTCTTGGCAGAATTACCAACATCCCAGATGCAGGCTGTGGAATTACTGGTCTGGTGGCATCACAATGTAAACACGCTTGGTGGTTAGCGTGGGTCACAAAGCAGACAGGAGTCAGCCACGTCACGCCATAACAAAAACAACAAACAGCACCAGGGGGTATATAAAAAGGAAGAGCGTTTGACAGGCAGATGAAGTCATTCTCCTGTTATGTTTGGGGCTGGTAAACATCCCATTGGTGTACTGTACTCTGCTTTGGCTAGAATAGAGAATTAGAGGTCTTGTGGGGAAACATTGGTGGAATAGGAGTGGTTTGTCCTAAGGAAGGGGGAGATGCGGCAGGGCATCCCTAACATCTGCTGAAAAGGCTCGGTGGGCATCAGAGATCTGGGTTACAGGCTAGAAACAGCTTTCTCATGGTGCGGTTATGGAAACAGAGGGAAAGATTACTGTGGGGTATGACAGCCCTGTTTTGTTAGTTTTCAAGTGCAGATTGGACACGTTTATGTCAGAAATTACCTCAACGTGATTGATCCTGCTTTTTGGGAAGGAAGGAGACACTTCCCAAACCGATTTTGCTGATATTCCTATTTAGAGCCAAAGACACCTAAGTTAGAAGTCTGAATTACACACTGTGGATACCAGCTAATTATCATCCTGAGACTCTTGCTTTCCATTTCTGTTTAATATATCATTAGGAAAACATCTTAGAAGTCAGTAGTTTAAATCCAAAGTAGCTATAATGTAGGCTGGCACAATGCAGTTTAAACTCTATTCATTCAAACCTATGTTTTCCAAGTCCCGGGCTTCTTTTGAGCATATACTGCCAGCTCTGCTGACATCTAAATGGTTTATGATCTAGGGACCCATCTGCTGGACATTAGGATGATCCAGTTTATCTAATAAAGGCTTTACTAGTATACCCACACAACTTAGTGCAGAAAGGATGATGGATGAAAAGAGGAAAGGATAACTCACACATATATTACTCATCCTGAAAATGCTAAAACTTGGGCTTGGAATAGTCTTTGATGTTTGACCTCTGCAGATAGACTGCAATTAAGTCTCTTAATCCTCTAAACACTTGAAGTTAATAGGATTAACCGTATGCCCAAAGTGTGTGTGGCTGGTGTGCAAAACTGTTATAGAGTGCAGCTGGTGAAAAAACTTGTGACAAAGACATTTTCCAGTGGAATCCTGTCTGATGCATACTAAGTATTTTCTAACAACTTCTAAGTAATTTCCTAACGTGAAGATGTCTAATAAAAATAAAACTTAGCAAAGTTCTTGTTTGAAAAAGCATTGTACACTGAAAGAGCAGATGGGTGAACTATTTCTGAGGCAGAAATTACAGGGCTTGGGAGATTTGAGAGGGGTTATTGTGGTTTTCTGGAATATGTAGATTTAAACTCGCTGACTTTCACCATTCGTTCAAACCAAGCTTGAGATTAAGCTTGCATGGAGTCAGATCGCACAGTCACAAAAATAAGAAGCATTATCTATCTCCATTTCTCTTTTAGCAGCAACACCGGTTTGGCTTAAAAGCACCAGAATTGATCCTTCTCCTGCCCCTGACAGACTCACTGTTCTTGGAAACCCTGGCAAACCTGCAGTCTCCGTCAGATCATCACATCGCGAGCATACAAAGAGCTTACAAAGAACAAAGATGGTTTGGGCAATGATTTAAGGTATTGCAAGGACACAGCTGTAGGCAGACACAGCACCGAGGTTCCCATTTGTTGCACATCTGTCACAAAAAGAAAGCAGAGCACATGGAGGCGCTGTGCTGATGTGTCATGCTAGGCTTGAGGTTTGGTGCCCTTTACTCCCTGGGTGCCCCTGGGGCTTCTCACACAGCTCAGCATTGGTTTCCGCCCTACGAAATGCCAGCTGCGGGCACGAAGAGCGACAGCGCTGCTCCCAATGGTAACCACGCAGACGTCAATCTCTGCTGCAGGATGTAATTGCAATCTACAGGAAAAGGTAATAACTGTGGTGAAAGGTTTCCAACAACCGCGATGCCATCCCCTGCCCCGCTCAGAGATCTGTTTGAGACACGGGGAGAGATTTCCACCTAATCTTTTATCATCATAGTTGCTATAATTACCTCAACACTTTTCATCATTTAACTAAAAAAGCCTTCAAGCAGTTCTAAGCAATTAAGTTTTGTTACCATCATTCTCCTTTGCATCCTCCAGTGCTATGCTTTCCTTTTCATTGTTTGTTTCCTGAAAAGTGTTTCTGTAATTAATTTCATTGGGTTTGACCTGAAGCCTATGGAGGTGAATGCTGGGACTTTCATCGTCCTGAACAGGCTGCAGATCAGACAGCCCATGACTGCTTGAGGAGGCAAGGGTGAAGGCTTTGAAATGAAAACCCACCTGGTTTGTGTGTGCTTTTAGAGGGTGGTTTTTTTTTGTTTTTTTTTTTTGATAGCTTCATCAAACTAATGGTATTGCTGCAGAAGTGCAAATGTCTGTAGGCACAGCCCTGGAAAGCAGAAGTTTACACTATATTTCCTGTAAGAGTACTATGTCAAGCACAGAGCACACTGCACTGTGTTTCACTCAGACACCCTCCAAGACACAACGAAAGACAAAGGGGAGGTTTGTGGCAGAACTGGGACTAAAATCCAGATAATGTGAGTGCAACTTCTGTTTCTGACCCCACCCCCATTCGCAGCTCTGCCTCTCGTTCCACTGAAGCACTGAGAGGAGTGTTGTGTCGCTTTGCCGTTTATACAGATCACAGAATCACAGAATGGCTAAGATTAGAAGAAACTCCTCACCCGGTTTCCTTGCTCAAGCAAGACCACTTAGTGCCGATTCCCCAGGACAGCTTTTGGCCGTCTCTAAGGAAGGAGACTCCTCAACCTCCCTGTGTAAGCTGTGCCACTGCTTGGTCACCTACACAAGAAAGAAGTTGCTGCCAGTGCTCCTTCTACAGCACCCCAAATTATCTGCAGCCTTGTTTGCAGCAAGGACATGCTGCTGGCTCAAGTGCCACTTGGTATCCACTGGGACACCAGGATGCCATTCAGTAGGCCTGGCACTTGCCCAAACCAAAATGATTTCCTCCAGTGCAGTATTCTAATTCAAACGCAGAAGGCCATTTTCTATAGGATAGGAAGCACAAGAGAGGTGTATTTAGATCTGTTCTTATAGCAGTACTTTTAATTTAGGGGTAGATGTACTGTGCCCAGATTGAGGGCTCGTCAGACGTGAGGCTGACAGCAGTGCACTGCTGCCCATCCCAACACATGCCAAGAGCCCAGACGTCACCGCTTTGTAAATTCCCAGTCTCCAGCAACCAGGAGCTCAGGGATGGAATTGTGTATAGATTGCCAGGACAAGCTAAATGAAAAAAGAACAAAGTGTGCCTGGAAAACGAATCACTAGGATTCATCAGAACTAGCTGGATGAAAAGAGAGGTAAAAATGCACCACCCTGATGGACTTATGATGGTGACTGAAGGCACAGTTGGACAGAAGCATTTCCTCTAGGAGACAAAAATTTCCCTTCCTTCCTCGAGACCTTCAAGTGACCCTACTGAATTGTTAAAATTCCATTAGAAAGCAGTTGGTGGGAACATGTGCAATAAATAGCTGCTAAAATCAAAGGCTGCCTCGCTGATACAAAATCAATGCATTGCTTGCTGGTGGTGCAGGGCAGTGTTTTTCTCTGGGAAATGTAACAGTCATTGGGTTTAAATATAGCGGCACAAAGCTTTACCTGAACTCATTAGTGACACAGGCTGATTTCAGGGGAAGTCAGAAAATGCCCATTGCCCACAGACAAGACTTTGTGGTGATCACTGACCTTGGGTGCTACAGCTTATGGCTGTCCATTGGGAAATGCTACAGAACAGAGCAAAATGACTGCAATTGCTCCTGGAAGAGCAGAGATTTCAGGTCGCTCACACCATCCAGCCAAAATCAGCACTCCCTGTTGAAGCCTTGAGTGAGCCACAGCCCAATGGTACTGCTGTAACAGCCACCACTCTCTCTCTCCTCTCCCAGACATCCTGCATGCACTGTGGGTGTAAACCCCCCAAGCCACAGATGCAACCAGCAGGCAGTCCCACACCTGCTGCCAGCAGCACTCACTTTGGTTTGGGCTGGGACCCTCTCAGAGGGTTTCTCCCTCATCACAAGCATCATTTTCCTGCCAGATGCTCAGCTACATTGCTTCAGTGAAAACAGGCATTAAGGCAGTTGCTCTACCTACATCCTGTTTTGTAATCTCACCATTTAATTACAATATTTTTTCTTCCCCTACAAATCACTTAATGTCATTTCCCAAGAAGAGCCTCCATCTCTCTTGGTGCTTATTGCAGCACAACAGCTATTAGCACTGCTGCTTGCAGAAAGGTGTATCGTTAAACCAGAGCTCTTTTGGAGTAGGTTTCTAAATGGGGAAACCTCCCTGAGTGAGAGACAGAAATGGTACCTCAATCAGAACGAGGAGGTGAGGTGGGTGTTCAGGACCTGTTGGCTTAATTAAGACCTTCTTCTCAGCCTCACAAGAATTGCTACGTGTCTGAAATAGCAGTAAAGAACACTGCAGGGATGATACAAACTGTACAAAATGTAAACTTTGTGATTTACTTCCCTACTGTGGAAGTAGAGAGTTTTAAAAACCGTTAATATATTTCCTTGCCTATTAATCTTCTTGATCAGATTGAAATGTTTGTTTGGATGAGTATTAGAACAGAAACCAATCACAAAGAGGTTAAGTCCTCAGGGACCTGAGCTCTGGATCCCACTTAGCTCTCATCACTACCAGCACTGCCTTCTCCATACACATGTACACACACACACAGGGTTTATTAAGCCCCAACAGCAAATTGATTTTGTGTCTGGGAAGAAAACTCTCAAATACAAGCCTATAAATAGATGATGTGCTGCTTTTCTGGCTCAGTAAACAGCCTGAAAAAGCACTCTGATGAGGCACAAATTTGCAGTGCCCCCCTTTATTTCACCACTCAGCATGAAGTTGGAGTGTTCGTTACTGTGATGGGAGCTGCCCATGAAGGAATGAAGGCAACTTTCTGAATTTCTCTAGCTTTCAGGAAATAAATCTGTATGGAAAGGAAACAGATCCTAATAATCTCCCTCTCGAGAGAAACATCAGATGACTTGACATGAAAAGTGTTGGGAACCAGCGCAAGCCACAAAGGGACCAGAACAAAGCAGGATGTGCCGAAGCAGAGAGCCACATGAGATAAATCCCACAGGGGCTGCCACTCCAAGGTGTTCCTAACTTAGAAGGAATTACTAATCTTTGATGTAGCACTGACTTTGATAGAGAAAAAATGGATGTCATCATTGAATAATCCTGTGAGTGACGTGAAATTCATCTGTATTATGCAAACCAAAAGAAGCATTTCCCCTTATACAAAAGTTATAAAGTCTTTGTCATAGGGTTCACCTCTTTACTGCATTTACTACAAATGTCGGATTTGCTGTTAGGATTTCCACATTTCTATTCTTGAAAGATTTGTCAGAAATTAACTGTCGGAAAATCACAAGGAGTCAGCTCCCTCTCAGCAATACTAAGGGGGCTGAGTTTCCCAGTCTGAGAGGAAAAGTCAGGACATGCCCAAATTTCCCATTTACTTCTAGGTAGGCTTCTTTGAGCTAATAACAGCATGTGAAATCCCAGGTCCAAACATGAGCATGCTTCGAATGTTTGCATCAGTCACACAGAGAAATTCACAGAGAAATTTGTGAGACCAGTTTCAGCTTCAGTGAGGAGGGATACATCACAAAAAAAATGAATGATCACAAAGCTGCATGCATCCCAATCATCTCACATTTTTGGAGCAGGAGAGATGATGCTCAAACACAAACACATCCCTACCCCTTGCACTGCCTAGCTCGTCGCTTCAAAAAAGGCCAAGATAAGCAGATGAGCAGTTTGGCTAGGCACCAAGGAACTGATTTTTTTTTGTTTTTTTAGATATTTAAATACCAAGACATCATCAAGCTCCCAGAAGGATTTTCAAAAGCAGTTAGGAACCCTGGCTGTGACAGAGCATTGGTCCTTCTGACAATCCCCTATGGTATCAGATCCTTTGATGTACCAACACCTCTGGTTCCTTGTGCTCTTCCCAAGAGAGACCTCTTTGACTGCAGCAGGGTTGGCCTTTGCCATGGAAAGCTGTGCAATCTCTTTCAGTTATCTAATTTACCTACTTACTTCCTCGGAAAGGGAAAAGCTTATCCCCCTCTTCCTGCTTAATGAAAAGGTCACTGCCCTGTGGACTATCTTAATTGGAACTGTAAGAGAAGGCCTGGCTGTGGCCACACGGCTCTTTGCTGTACAGAGAACCGTTTGCTTTGATCTGATCGAGGTTTACTTGCCTCAGACATCCCCATGCTGCCTCTCTGATCTGATGGTGCAAATCTGCAGTTTCTTTTTTGGGTACAAGTCCCTCTCAGACTGGCGAATGACGCAGAGGCTGCAGAGTCCATCCTGGTCCCACCGGGCGCTGACGGACCAAATGCTGACCTCTCTGTTTACACGTCTGTGCTTGCAATCGTGATGCCCGTGTGGGATCACAAGGCTGCTGCTTGCATTCTTTACTCAGAAACGCAATACCCATTGATTGCACAAAGAACTGCAAAAGAATTGCACACATTCTTCTCTTCTTTAGCGGAGAAAATGTTCCCTCGATGTGATAAATACCAAACGTGATTCCTGCTTTGGCTGCAAATAGCAGATTACTTAATCATCTACTATTTAAGTACCTGTTTGTTTTGTTATGAAGCAAAACTTTTGAGCAAGATCGTGTTACACGTCAAGTGGCTTCCTGCATCCTTCGGTATTAATCCTCACGTAAATATAGACCGAAGGGAGTCCCAGGGTCACCCGAGCCAGCCTGAGCCCCGCACGGAGGGCGGCGAGGAACGGAGCGGGGCAGGCAGGGCGAAGCCCACAGGGGGCCGTGCCCGAAACGGCGGCGGGACAGCACCAAGCGGGATCAGCGTTGCCCGCAGCCGGGGCGGCAGCGCGGCGCGCACCGCGGGGAGGCCCGCCCGCCCCTCTCCGCCTCCCGGGGGCAGGGCCCGGGCCCCCCCTCCGCTGACGTCACGGCTGTCTAAAAAAACAGCCCGGCAGGCGGGCGGGGAGCGACAGGGCCGGCGGCTCGGCACGGCTCGGCACGGCTCGGCACGGCTCGGCACGGCTCGGCACGGCACGGCTCGGCACGGCTCGGCACGGCACGGCTCGGCACGGCTCGGCACGGCTCGGCTCGGCACGGCTCGGCACGGCACGGCTCGGCTCGGCACGGCACGGCTCGGCACGGCTCGGCACGGCACGGCTCGGCACGGCTCGGCACGGCACGGCTCGGCACGGCTCGGCACGGCACGGCTCGGCACGGCTCGGCTCGGCACGGCACGGCTCGGCACGGCTCGGCACGGCACGGCTCGGCACGGCTCGGCACAGCACGGCTCGGCACGGCTCGGCACGGCTCGGCACGGCTCGGCTCGGCCCGGCACGGCTCGGCACGGCACGGCTCGGCACGGCTCGGCTCGGCTCGGCACGGCTCGGCACGGCTCGGCACGGCTCGGCTCGGCACGGCTCGGCACGGCACGGCTCGGCTCGGCACGGCTCGGCACGGCTCGGCACGGCTCGGCTCGGCACGGCTCGGCACGGCTCGGCTCGGCACGGCTCGGCTCGGCTCGGGTCGGGTCGGCACGGGTCGGGTCGGGTCGGCACAGGTCGGGTCGGGTCGGCTCGGGTCGGGTCGGCTCGGGTCGGCACGGGTCGGGTCGGGTCGGCACGGGTCGGGTCGGCACGGGTCGGGTCGGGTCGGCACAGGTCGGGTCGGGTCGGCACGGGTCGGGTCGGGTCGGGTCGGGTCGGGTCGGGTCGGCACGGGTCGGGTCGGGTCGGCACGGGTCGGCAGGACACGCCCCGCCGCCGCTATGGTGTCCCCCGTCACCATGGTGAGTGCGGGCCGTGCGGCCGGCCGGCCGGCCGGCGGGCGGGCGGGGGGAGCGGGACCCGAGCCCTCGCACGGCCATCTGCCTCCGACCCCTCCCCCGCGGCTGCCCCCATACCCGCTGCCCGCAGAGGGCTGCTCCCCGCCGCGGCTGTGCTCCGGCGGTGCGGGTCCGGCGGCTTCTCACCTCTTCCTGCTGTTATTTTTGTAAACATCTGTACGGCAGATCTGCGTTGTGTGCGATGGATCTGCTCGGAGCGCTGATGTTTACGTCCTCCTGGGCTCGCCCACCTGCCCCGAGGCCTGGCTGCGTTCCGTGTGGCCGCTGCCCCGGGCTCCCGTGGAGCCCCGTGCCCGCCGTGCCTTCTCCCCCTCCCGCCCGGACGTGCTCAGCTGGCGGCTCGGCCGGCGCTGCACGCGGAGCCGGACGCTGCTTTGCCGTCTGCTCGGGTCTGCCCCGGGAGCAGCGGAGGTGAGGCGGGGATGGTGTCACCTGCCTGTCCCACGGGGAGTCAGTGAAGCTCAATCACTGCCGTAACAGGCAGTGAGCAGCAGCTCGATGCTGTCCTTCGTGGAGGACGTGTGGTACCGAGTCCCGACCCCGCGGGTGGAGGGGATGCTGGAAGAAGACAAAGCGCTCAGTAGAACGGCACAGAAGCTGTGCTGTCACACGCTGCTTTGCATGCTCCTGTTTCTAGAAAGCAAGGGATTTGGCTGAATGCAGCAACAGCAGCAGGTGCGGTAAGAAGAGCTGTCTGTCAGTAGAGTCGCCTGGCAGTGCTTTCCCCTCAGCACCAAACACCTATGTCGGTATCCCGTGTCCTTGTGTGACTGTCATCATCCTGATGTGAAAAGTTGTGGTTGCTGGCTATCCAGATCCCCGCCACCCCTCCATGTTTTATCTCATAGATTGAAAGGTAGCGGTCCGGTTTTCCCCCTGTCTTCAACTCTCAGAGCCAAGGTTCAAAACTTTTAAATTCCTTTGCCAGTGCTGCACCTGTAAATTTACAGTCGCCTGTAAATTACACTATTGCTGCAAGACCACCCCGATTAACCAGCCCTGAGAGCCAAGGACTGTCACCTTTCAATCACAAAACAAACTGCCAGATTTTAGCCATTCCAGCATTGTCCCAGGGAAAGATTTCATTTCTGCAGTACAAGTACACAACTCACTGTAACCAAAGCATTACTTAGATGAATTTAGCACAGCAGCACTAAGAGACCAGGCCTCTTCAGTTATTTCTGAAAAGCACAAGGAAAAATTAAGTCATTTGGCCTTAAAATAGTGTAATTTACAGGCTGCCTCCCTCTGTCTCTAAAGATAAAAGTCATCCCTAAGCTGCTGATGAACTTACCAGGTACATGGTAATGACTGGGGGAAAATTCATCTGAGCAATCAGACAATGCGAGCTGTTGTGCAGCACTGGCAAAGGAATTTAAAAGTTTTGAACCTTGGCTCTGAGAGTTGAAGACAGGGGGAAAACCGGACCGCTACCATTCAATCTATGAGATAAAACATGGAGGGGTGGCGGGGATCTGGATAGCCAGCAACCACAACTTTTCACATCAGGATGATGACAGTCACACAAGGACACGGGATACCGACATAGGTGTTTGGTGCTGAGGGGAAAGCACTGCCAGGCGACTCTACTGACAGACAGCTCTTCTTACCGCACCTGCTGCTGTTGCTGCATTCAGCCAAATCCCTTGCTTTCTAGAAACAGGAGCATGCAAAGCAGCGTGTGACAGCACAGCTTCTGTGCCGTTCTACTGAGCGCTTTGTCTTCTTCCAGCATCCCCTCCACCCGCGGGGTCGGGACTCGGTACCACACGTCCTCCACGAAGGACAGCATCGAGCTGCTGCTCACTGCCTGTTACGGCAGTGATTGAGCTTCACTGACTCCCCGTGGGACAGGCAGGTGACACCATCCCCGCCTCACCTCCGCTGCTCCCGGGGCAGACCCGAGCAGACGGCAAAGCAGCGTCCGGCTCCGCGTGCAGCGCCGGCCGAGCCGCCAGCTGAGCACGTCCGGGCGGGAGGGGGAGAAGGCACGGCGGGCACGGGGCTCCACGGGAGCCCGGGGCAGCGGCCACACGGAACGCAGCCAGGCCTCGGGGCAGGTGGGCGAGCCCAGGAGGACGTAAACATCAGCGCTCCGAGCAGATCCATCGCACAAAACGCAGATCTGCCGTACAGATGTTTACAAAAATAACAGCAGGAAGAGGTGAGAAGCCGCCGGACCCGCACCGCCGGAGCACAGCCGCGGCGGGGAGCAGCTCTCTGCGGCAGCGGGTATGGGGGCAGCCGCGGGGGAGGGGTCGGAGGCAGACGGCCGTGCGAGGGCTCGGGTCCCGCTCCCCCCGCCCGCCCGCCGTCCGGCCGCACGGCCCGCACTCACCACGGTGACGGGGGACACCATAGCGGCGGCGGGGCGTGTCCTGCCGACCCGTGCCGACCCGTGCCGACCCGTGCCGACCCGACCCGACCCGACCCGACCCGACCCGACCCGAGCCGTGCCGACCCGACCCGAGCCGACCCGACCTGTGCCGACCCGACCCGAGCCGTGCCGACCCGAGCCGACCCGTGCCGAGCCGTGCCGAGCCGTGCCGAGCCGTGCCGTGCCGAGCCGTGCCGAGCCGTGCCGTGCCGAGCCGAGCCGTGCCGAGCCGAGCCGAGCCCAGCCGAGCCGTGCCGAGCCGTGCCGAGCCGCCGGCCCTGTCGCTCCCCGCCCGCCTGCCGGGCTGTTTTTTTAGACAGCCGTGACGTCAGCGGAGGGGGGGCCCGGGCCCTGCCCCCGGGAGGCGGAGAGGGGCGGGCGGGCCTCCCCGCGGTGCGCGCCGCGCTGCCGCCCCGGCTGCGGGCAAAGCTGATCCCGCTTGGTGCTGTCCCGCCGCCGTTTCGGGCACGGCCCCTTGTGGGCTTCGCCCTGCCTGCCCCGCTCCGTTCCTCGCCGCCCTCCGTGCGGGGCTCAGGCTGGCTCGGGTGACCCTGGGACTCCCTTCGGTCTATATTTACGTGAGGATTAATACTGAAGAATGCAGGAAGCCACTTGACGTGTAACACGATCTTGCTCAAAAGTTTTGCTTCATAACAAAACAAACAGGTACTTAAATAGTAGATGATTAAGTAATCTGCTATTTGCAGCCAAAGCAGGAATCACGTTTGGTATTTATCACATCGAGGGAACATTTTCTCCGCTAAAGAAGAGAAGAATGTGTGCAATTCTTTTGCAGTTCTTTGTGCAATCAATGGGTATTGCGTTTCTGAGTAAAGAATGCAAGCAGCAGCCTTGTGATCCCACACGGGCATCACGATTGCAAGCACAGACGTGTAAACAGAGAGGTCAGCATTTGGTCCGTCAGCGCCCGGTGGGACCAGGATGGACTCTGCAGCCTCTGCGTCATTCGCCAGTCTGAGAGGGACTTGTACCCAAAAAAGAAACTGCAGATTTGCACCATCAGATCAGAGAGGCAGCATGGGGATGTCTGAGGCAAGTAAACCTCGATCAGATCAAAGCAAACGGTTCTCTGTACAGCAAAGAGCCGTGTGGCCACAGCCAGGCCTTCTCTTACAGTTCCAATTAAGATAGTCCACAGGGCAGTGACCTTTTCATTAAGCAGGAAGAGGGGGATAAGCTTTTCCCTTTCCGAGGAAGTAAGTAGGTAAATTAGATAACTGAAAGAGATTTCACAGCTTTCCATGGCAAAGGCCAACCCTGCTGCAGTCAAAAAGGTCTCTCTTGGGAAGAGCACAAGGAACCAGAGGTGTTGGTACATCAAAGGATCTGATACCATAGGGGATTGTCAGAAGGACCAATGCTCTGTCACAGCCAGGGTTCCTAACGGCTTTTGAAAATCCTTCTGGGAGCTTGATGATGTCTTGGTATTTAAATATCTAAAAAAACAAAACAAAATCAGTTCCTTGGTGCCTAGCCAAACTGCTCATCTGCTTATCTTGGCCTTTTTTGAAGCGACGAGCTAGGCAGTGCAAGGGGTAGGGATGTGTTTGTGTTTGAGCATCATCTCTCCTGCTCCAAAAATGTGAGATGATTGGGATGCATGCAGCTTTGTGATCATTCATTTTTTTTGTGATGTATCCCTCCTCACTGAAGCTGAAACTGGTCTCACAAATTTCTCTGTGAATTTCTCTGTGTGACTGATGCAAACATTCGAAGCATGCTCATGTTTGGACCTGGGATTTCACATGCTGTTATTAGCTCAAAGAAGCCTACCTAGAAGTAAATGGGAAATTTGGGCATGTCCTGACTTTTCCTCTCAGACTGGGAAACTCAGCCCCCTTAGTATTGCTGAGAGGGAGCTGACTCCTTGTGATTTTCCGACAGTTAATTTCTGACAAATCTTTCAAGAATAGAAATGTGGAAATCCTAACAGCAAATCCGACATTTGTAGTAAATGCAGTAAAGAGGTGAACCCTATGACAAAGACTTTATAACTTTTGTATAAGGGGAAATGCTTCTTTTGGTTTGCATCATACAGATGAATTTCACGTCACTCACAGGATTATTCAATGATGACATCCATTTTTTCTCTATCAAAGTCAGTGCTACATCAAAGATTAGTAATTCCTTCTAAGTTAGGAACACCTTGGAGTGGCAGCCCCTGTGGGATTTATCTCATGTGGCTCTCTGCTTCGGCACATCCTGCTTTGTTCTGGTCCCTTTGTGGCTTGCGCTGGTTCCCAACACTTTTCATGTCAAGTCATCTGATGTTTCTCTCGAGAGGGAGATTATTAGGATCTGTTTCCTTTCCATACAGATTTATTTCCTGAAAGCTAGAGAAATTCAGAAAGTTGCCTTCATTCCTTCATGGGCAGCTCCCATCACAGTAACGAACACTCCAACTTCATGCTGAGTGGTGAAATAAAGGGGGGCACTGCAAATTTGTGCCTCATCAGAGTGCTTTTTCAGGCTGTTTACTGAGCCAGAAAAGCAGCACATCATCTATTTATAGGCTTGTATTTGAGAGTTTTCTTCCCAGACACAAAATCAATTTGCTGTTGGGGCTTAATAAACCCTGTGTGTGTGTGTACATGTGTATGGAGAAGGCAGTGCTGGTAGTGATGAGAGCTAAGTGGGATCCAGAGCTCAGGTCCCTGAGGACTTAACCTCTTTGTGATTGGTTTCTGTTCTAATACTCATCCAAACAAACATTTCAATCTGATCAAGAAGATTAATAGGCAAGGAAATATATTAACGGTTTTTAAAACTCTCTACTTCCACAGTAGGGAAGTAAATCACAAAGTTTACATTTTGTACAGTTTGTATCATCCCTGCAGTGTTCTTTACTGCTATTTCAGACACGTAGCAATTCTTGTGAGGCTGAGAAGAAGGTCTTAATTAAGCCAACAGGTCCTGAACACCCACCTCACCTCCTCGTTCTGATTGAGGTACCATTTCTGTCTCTCACTCAGGGAGGTTTCCCCATTTAGAAACCTACTCCAAAAGAGCTCTGGTTTAACGATACACCTTTCTGCAAGCAGCAGTGCTAATAGCTGTTGTGCTGCAATAAGCACCAAGAGAGATGGAGGCTCTTCTTGGGAAATGACATTAAGTGATTTGTAGGGGAAGAAAAAATATTGTAATTAAATGGTGAGATTACAAAACAGGATGTAGGTAGAGCAACTGCCTTAATGCCTGTTTTCACTGAAGCAATGTAGCTGAGCATCTGGCAGGAAAATGATGCTTGTGATGAGGGAGAAACCCTCTGAGAGGGTCCCAGCCCAAACCAAAGTGAGTGCTGCTGGCAGCAGGTGTGGGACTGCCTGCTGGTTGCATCTGTGGCTTGGGGGGTTTACACCCACAGTGCATGCAGGATGTCTGGGAGAGGAGAGAGAGAGTGGTGGCTGTTACAGCAGTACCATTGGGCTGTGGCTCACTCAAGGCTTCAACAGGGAGTGCTGATTTTGGCTGGATGGTGTGAGCGACCTGAAATCTCTGCTCTTCCAGGAGCAATTGCAGTCATTTTGCTCTGTTCTGTAGCATTTCCCAATGGACAGCCATAAGCTGTAGCACCCAAGGTCAGTGATCACCACAAAGTCTTGTCTGTGGGCAATGGGCATTTTCTGACTTCCCCTGAAATCAGCCTGTGTCACTAATGAGTTCAGGTAAAGCTTTGTGCCGCTATATTTAAACCCAATGACTGTTACATTTCCCAGAGAAAAACACTGCCCTGCACCACCAGCAAGCAATGCATTGATTTTGTATCAGCGAGGCAGCCTTTGATTTTAGCAGCTATTTATTGCACATGTTCCCACCAACTGCTTTCTAATGGAATTTTAACAATTCAGTAGGGTCACTTGAAGGTCTCGAGGAAGGAAGGGAAATTTTTGTCTCCTAGAGGAAATGCTTCTGTCCAACTGTGCCTTCAGTCACCATCATAAGTCCATCAGGGTGGTGCATTTTTACCTCTCTTTTCATCCAGCTAGTTCTGATGAATCCTAGTGATTCGTTTTCCAGGCACACTTTGTTCTTTTTTCATTTAGCTTGTCCTGGCAATCTATACACAATTCCATCCCTGAGCTCCTGGTTGCTGGAGACTGGGAATTTACAAAGCGGTGACGTCTGGGCTCTTGGCATGTGTTGGGATGGGCAGCAGTGCACTGCTGTCAGCCTCACGTCTGACGAGCCCTCAATCTGGGCACAGTACATCTACCCCTAAATTAAAAGTACTGCTATAAGAACAGATCTAAATACACCTCTCTTGTGCTTCCTATCCTATAGAAAATGGCCTTCTGCGTTTGAATTAGAATACTGCACTGGAGGAAATCATTTTGGTTTGGGCAAGTGCCAGGCCTACTGAATGGCATCCTGGTGTCCCAGTGGATACCAAGTGGCACTTGAGCCAGCAGCATGTCCTTGCTGCAAACAAGGCTGCAGATAATTTGGGGTGCTGTAGAAGGAGCACTGGCAGCAACTTCTTTCTTGTGTAGGTGACCAAGCAGTGGCACAGCTTACACAGGGAGGTTGAGGAGTCTCCTTCCTTAGAGACGGCCAAAAGCTGTCCTGGGGAATCGGCACTAAGTGGTCTTGCTTGAGCAAGGAAACCGGGTGAGGAGTTTCTTCTAATCTTAGCCATTCTGTGATTCTGTGATCTGTATAAATAGCAAAGCGACACAACACTCCTCTCTACCACTAACACATGCATAATGCACATTTCCTAAGTGCTACAAGTAACAGAGCACTGTACATGTACTATAATTTTAGCTGACTTGACCTGAGTGCTGCAGTTGTACCTCTTTGCAAACTACCTGGTGCAACATAAGCCAGAAGGTAACAAACGAGCACTAAGTGGCAGGATCTGTCACTCACTAACCGTCAGTCACCTTAAAGGGAGCCAAGCCTGGTGGATTTTCTGAGCCGCTCTAGCACAGTTATGTGTTACAGCAACAGCCAGTAGTGGCTAAGGGAAATCTGTCTTGGAATCAACCTTTTCACTTTGTAGCAAAGTAAGTTTGAATACAGCTGAGGCCAATCGAAGGACGAGCCAGAGAGCATTTCTCCTGTTTGGAAATCCATAACTGTACTGGCGATTAAAGCAAACTGTACTGCTCAGGGGCAGCACAACCCACAGGAGTTACAAGTGGTGGCTTAGGCAGCAAAGACATCTATTTGCAGCAGAGCCCTGCTGCAAGTGCAGGCACGGCCCAGGGATAGGTTGCTCAGAGCTGGCAGGCAGCACTGCTGATTTCTGGCTATACACCCAGCCTAGGCTTTTTGGGTCTTCACAATGGTGCCACAGTTTCCTGTTGCTATGGAAACTGGGTTTTTTGGGGGGTTGTTATTTTTGGGGGTTTTTGTTTTGTTTTCTCAACAGGGCACTGATTAAAAAAAGGGAAACTGAAACTTGTGCTCTGTTCTCTTTCCTGATTCTTTTGTTGCTTGGGAGAAGCTGAAGACTGCTGGAGGCAGGCCTGACCTCCTTCAAACCAAAATTTGGGTTCCCCTTCGTGCCTGAGCTACAGCTGAATCAGCAATCAGCAGATTGCTTTTCTCTCCGATTTTTTTTTTTTTTTTTTTTTTTTTTGTGCCAGGGATAAAATGGTGGGTTATCTAGATAAAAAATTGTTGAGAGGATATTTTTGTTGGAGAAAGCAGTGACAGCATCGTTCATTGCAGCACCGCACTTTATTTATTTCTCAAAGTTGCACTAAGTGAATACAATGAGCTCTACAAATTACAGAGCCCTTCCAGGAAATCTGAGATGAACGTGAAGAACTGAGGTTGAAATATGTTCAGCTAATAAACAGTTGCATAAAACCTTGAATATGTGCAGCCAAGGGATTTGCTGAAGGTGTTCTGGAACGAAAATACGTTTCTGTTTGCTTAACTGAAACTACATTGCTTTAGATGACCTCACGTTCTTCATTTCTAAGCCCACCAACCCTGCATCGAGGCTCAACATACTGCAAGATGCCAGACTCACCAGAGGAAGACAGTCAATAATGTATTACATTAGTTTTAAATACAATACTCTTGATTTTTGACAATTATAGCTGCATAGTAAATACTGCCTGTCACCACTCACAGCCACGCTGAGAAAACTGCGTGTGTGATTAGGGGACTGTAAAGAGCTCAGTGTGGGGGCTGCAGTCAGAAGACAGAGCTCATGGCAGAGGCAGCAAGCTGTTTGCTACATTCTGTGTCACACAGGTAACACCTTACTCTGCTGTTTTCAGCCTGCACTACGTTTTGATTCTTTACCTGATGATGTCTGAAGTGTTAGTTGGCAGCTAACTGCTTACAGCCTGGCCACCAGATAAAGACTTCTCTAATGCGACTGTACAGCCTAGGAATTTCACAGATAAACATGAAGGTTGATATGGACAAAGTATGAATGGCAATGTACAGGTGCAAAATCATCAAGAAAAACAAGAAGGGATAAAGGAGAGGCATGAGCAAATGGGCCAAAATCAGGTCACCAAGATTGCAGCGTACACTGTGCAGCTTCTCAAGGACCTGGCTCTGGAAAACCTCAGGCTGCCTTCTGGTGAGCCTCCAGGTGAAGGCAGCTTGGCTCCAACTCTCTCTCCTAGTGGACCTTGAACCTACTCTGTAGCTTTGTCTTCAGCCCTATAGCAGTAGCCAAAGGTAGACCTCAGAACTGTTTTGCAGCCCTGTCTCAGCCTTTCCTCTGGCCTCATCTCCTGCTGCTCTTGGATGGACCCTGAAGCCCATTAGTTGACCTGCTGCATAGTTTGGACCCTGGACCTGATTAATTTGCCTTGATGGGACTCTTGGTGGATTCTATTATCATTATCTAGGTGTGAAGGACTGCGCCCAGCTGGTGAAGGCACAGCAGCTCCTGGCTTGTACCAGTGCAAGTCATGCACATATGTGGCAGAGCACATCTCCAGCTTCACACACATTAAAGGAAAGGTTGAATCAGTCTGTATGAGAAAGTGAGTGAAACTCTACCTAGGCATCATCCTTGGATACACTGGCTAAACATTAGCAGTGGAAATACTGAACGTAGTACTCCGATTTGATGGAGAGGTAAAGGTATGTTGTGTTCTTGATTCTGCACCTTGTTCGGTAATTATATACAAAAGAGATTGGGTTTGTTAATATTGGAGTATGTGGGGACTTGGTAATCTGGACATGAGTTTCTTTAGGAGAAAAGAGGCTAAGATTAAGAGGTGTAACAAGAAGCAGTTTATTTTTTAGGTTGCTTTCATTTGGCAGCTTATTGTATTTTTATTTTCACATATAAGATATTACAGATCTGTAAAATCAGCCAAGATCCCGGCTTTCAGGAATGCCATGGTCCTGGTGTAGACCTTCCAGTCAGGCTCTCAGCACTGTTTGGGAAATAAATCCAAATATTTCAGTTGCAAAGAAGATGCTTTGGCTCCAAAGCAATATGAGAAAATGTACAATCTATTTGATCCGCTTCAGATGCCACAACCATCTGCAACTGCATGTGGCAGACACATATTTCTCAGATTCACGGGCATGTATGATTGCAAAGAGTGCTGAATACTCGCAGTAGAATAGATAAACCTTCAGTATGCTCTTTTTGTTCTCTCTCAGCAGCTCTCTGTGGAAAGATCCCCACCTTGGAGACTCTGGAGGATTCGAAATCCCCGGTGAAGTGATGCAGAGCCTTTCAAGGCAAGACACTGTATACAAAAGTTCCTGTCAAGCAGCCAGCACGAACAACAACGGCTGGCACGAGGAAAGGGTCACAGATGCTTGTTCGAACGTGCAATTGTGCAACATCGCCGCCTATTGCGGGCTCCGGCTGCTGCTATAATAAAGGCACCAGCGCCATCTGCCTTCTCAAACCCAACTCAACCAAGGAGGAAAGGTCCTCATGGAGGCTAGATGGGTCAGCGCCTTAATTTCTAAACTTCACCTTTCTAATATCCATCGTTGTTCTTAATTCTTATACCTTACGTGTTTCTTTGCTCCCTCTAGTAGAAAGAACAAACTGGTGAGCAGTGACATGGGCTGGTGGGTACTCTATATATATGCATGTAACACACATTAGATCACAGACACAGGAATTCGTGTTCTCTAAATTCCCTTACATTCCTTGTAAGGTAGCTGTGCCTTTCCATGTCCAGCTGAGCCATTAAACAATGAACTGCTCTAGTTAAACCTCTTTCTGCTAACACCTTTGAGTACCTAAAAGATTGCAAATATATGAGTGAGATTACATTGTCTGGAATAAATCTTGTCAAATGAGTTCCTTTCCCATTGACGAGGTGGCAGTGTTTATAGCAGAAAAGCAGGTGCAGATATCTTGTTTTTAGGAGGACTTGCAGCACTGTCACATGGGACTGGTGGTCTCACAAGCAAGTTGTAGAAAGTCTGGAATGGGAGAGTGCATGGTCGGGTGAACACATTGTTAACTTGGCCAGACACATCGAGCAGAATTCCACAGGAGTATTCCCATAGCACCAATGGGATATTTTCATTGGATAATTTGGATAGTGTAAGAGAAAAATTGCTTAGCAAACCCACTGCTGGGAGGAGCAGCAAGTGCAGTAGGATACTGCTGTAGGACTTGGCAAAGTATGGTCAGGGGGAAGAAGTAACTCAAAAGACATGCTTTCACTCTTTGCTCTTGGCAGAATTACCAACATCCCAGATGCAGGTTGTGGAATTACTGGTCTGGTGGCATCACAATGTAAACACGCTTGGTGGTTAGCGTGGGTCACAAAGCAGACAGGAGTCAGCCACGTCACGCCATAACAAAAACAACAAACAGCACCAGGGGGTATATAAAAAGGAAGAGCGTTTGACAGGCAGATGAAGTCATTCTCCTGTTATGTTTGGGGCTGGTAAACATCCCATTGGTGTACTGTACTCTGCTTTGGCTAGAATAGAGAATTAGAGGTCTTGTGGGGAAACATTGGTGGAATAGGAGTGGTTTGTCCTAAGGAAGGGGGAGATGCGGCAGGGCATCCCTAACATCTGCTGAAAAGGCTCGGTGGGCATCAGAGATCTGGGTTACAGGCTAGAAACAGCTTTCTCATGGTGCGGTTATGGAAACAGAGGGAAAGATTACTGTGGGGTATGACAGCCCTGTTTTGTTAGTTTTCAAGTGCAGATTGGACACGTTTATGTCAGAAATTACCTCAACGTGATTGATCCTGCTTTTTGGGAAGGAAGGAGACACTTCCCAAACCGATTTTGCTGATATTCCTATTTAGAGCCAAAGACACCTAAGTTAGAAGTCTGAATTACACACTGTGGATACCAGCTAATTATCATCCTGAGACTCTTGCTTTCCATTTCTGTTTAATATATCATTAGGAAAACATCTTAGAAGTCAATAATTTAAATCCAAAGTAGCTATAATGTAGGCTGGCACAATGCAGTTTAAACTCTATTCATTCAAACCTATGTTTTCCAAGTCCCGGGCTTCTTTTGAGCATATACTGCCAGCTCTGCTGACATCTAAATGGTTTATGATCTAGGGACCCATCTGCTGGACATTAGGATGATCCAGTTTATCTAATAAAGGCTTTACTAGTATACCCACACAACTTAGTGCAGAAAGGATGATGGATGAAAAGAGGAAAGGATAACTTACACATATATTACTCATCCTGAAAATGCTAAAACTTGGGCTTGGAATAGTCTTTGATGTTTGACCTCTGCAGATAGACTGCAATTAAGTCTCTTAATCCTCTAAACACTTGAAGTTAATAGGATTAACCGTATGCCCAAAGTGTGTGTGGCTGGTGTGCAAAACTGTTATAGAGTGCAGCTGGTGAAAAAACTTGTGACAAAGACATTTTCCAGTGGAATCCTGTCTGATGCATACTAAGTATTTTCTAACGACTTCTAAGTAATTTCCTAACGTGAAGATGTCTAATAAAAATAAAACTTAGCAAAGTTCTTGTTTGAAAAAGCGTTGTACACTGAAAGAGCAGATGGGTGAACTATTTCTGAGGCAGAAATTACAGGGCTTGGGAGATTTGAGAGGGGTTATTGTGGTTTTCTGGAATATGTAGATTTAAACTCGCTGACTTTCACCATTCGTTCAAACCAAGCTTGAGATTAAGCTTGCATGGAGTCAGATCGCACAGTCACAAAAATAAGAAGCATTATCTATCTCCATTTCTCTTTTAGCAGCAACACCGGTTTGGCTTAAAAGCACCAGAATTGATCCTTCTCCTGCCCCTGACAGACTCACTGTTCTTGGAAACACTGGCAAACCTGCAGTCTCCGTCAGATCATCACATCGCGAGCGTACAAAGAGCTTACAAAGAACAAAGATGGTTTGGGCAATGATTTAAGGTATTGCAAGGACACAGCTGTAGGCAGACACAGCACCGAGGTTCCCATTTGTTGCACATCTGTCACAAAAAGAAAGCAGAGCACATGGAGGCGCTGTGCTGATGTGTCATGCTAGGCTTGAGGTTTGGTGCCCTTTACTCCCTGGGTGCCCCTGGGGCTCCTCACACAGCTCAGCATTGGTTTCCGCCCTACGAAATGCCAGCTGCGGGCACGAAGAGCGACAGCGCTGCTCCCAATGGTAACCACGCAGACGTCAATCTCTGCTGCAGGATGTAATTGCAATCTACAGGAAAAGGTAATAACTGTGGTGAAAGGTTTCCAACAACCGCGATGCCATCCCCTGCCCTGCTCAGAGATCTGTTTGAGACACGGGGAGAGATTTCCGCCACTCGTCCTCATGGTTACAGTCAGCAGAAAGCAGGCTGCACGGAGCCAGGTGCTCCTGCCAACCCCAACACAGCCCAAAGGAAGCAAATAAAAAGGCCCGAGAGTAACAGTCATCACTGCCTAAACTGATGTTGCTATACAGGAATCTGAGTCACAGCGAGAGGCTGCTCAAGAAGGGAGTAGAGGAGACAAGAAATTCCAGCCAGGGCAGGGGAGCTGTGACTGAAGAAGCTCGGCAGAAGCGATGAGATGGCAGATAAGAGTACAGAACAGTGGCATCGTATCCTTCTTGAGATCATCACAGGAAAACAGAGAGAGGAAAATGGGAGAAAAACTGGTGAAGCACCGCCTGTAAGAGAGGACTGATTAGAAGGTCTTAAAGGAAAGGATGCTTGAAAGGAAGATTTAAAGAGAACAGCAAATAGGGCGGACACCAGGAGATGTCACCCACGGCTGAGTCAGAAGAGGCATTGCAGAGCCTTTCTCAGGTCAAAAACACAAGGGGAGGAGGGAAAGATGAAGCTCTTATGGGGTAAGGGGTTAAATCGGGACTGTGGCGAAGAGAACGCAGCGTGGGTGAGGTGCGGCTCTGTGAACGCCGCGCAGAGCCACTGCATGCACACATCACAGCAAAGACCGCAGCCCCCGCGGGCGCCCGTAGCTCAGGAAGCGGTGCGGGAGCGATCAGCCCGCCAGCACCGAGCCTCCGGGGCTCCTCGGGGCTCCTCGGGGCTCCTCGGGGCTCCTCGGGGCTCCTCGGGGCTCCTCGGGGCTCCTCGGGGCTCCTCGGGGCTCCTCGGGGCTCCTCGGGGCTCCTCGGGGCTCCTCGGCCCCGCCCCTCACAGCGGGTCCCGCCCAGCGGAAGTGACGCAGGGCTGTGACGCCGGCGCGAGGCGAGGCGATATAAGGGGGAGGCGGCGGCGGCCGGAAGCTGAGCGGAGCCGAGCGGCGCGGCGGGGCCTCGGCCGGGCTGGGGGGAGAGGGGCGGGCGCCTCAGCCCCGCGGCGGAACCGGCCATGGATTTCCACAACATCCTCGTGATGGCCTCGGAGCAGCAGGGGCTGAACGCCGTGCCGGTGAGCCGCGGGGTCGCGAGGGGCGGAGAGGCATTCGGAACGCTGGGGCGGCGTTCCGGTGCTCGGCCGGGCCGGGGCCGGAGGAAGCGCCGTTCTCCTTCCCGTGGCTCCGCCGGGCCTCACCCCGGTCCTGAGCGGGACGCGGGGAGCCGCTGCGTGCCGGCCGTCCGGTACCGCCGGGCCTGGGACGCCGCGATCCCGAATGCGGAGCCGCCGTCGCCGGCTATGTTGGCGTTTAAAAGTCGGAGGAGCGCTTTTGTTCGCTCTGGAGCCGCGGGGCTGCCACGTCTCGCTCCGGGTGAGCCCGATGGGGCGTGTGCTGACGGGCGGCCCTCGCCGCCTGCGCGCTCATTTGCATAAAGAATGTTTTCGGTAGGCGCTGCTTCTCGTGTTCGGCGTAACCGAGCATCGCAGCCGTGCTCTGCCACGGGCAGCTCGCGCCGGCCTTTTGGTGAAGGCGGAGGAGGTGCGCAGCGCTGAGCACCCCGCCTGGCACTGACAGGCAGAGGCACCGAGCGCTGCCCCGTGGTCCGTGGCCCTGGCTAAGCGTGGTGGATGTGCAGCAGCACTGTGAGCAGCTGTAGGGGAGAGGTGTGTAACTCGTCAGGTCCCATTGGGTTCTTGAAGTACCTTAGGAAATGTTCAGTGTTTCGTCATATAGTTGGTCTCAGACTGACTCTGAGTAGAAATGTGATTTGTAACGTATGTAGGAAAGTAGCAATTACGTAAATGTAGAATCATGGTATCACCAAGGTTCAAAATGACCACCAGATCATCCAGTCCAACTGTCAACCTATCACCAGTATTTCCCACTAAACTATTTCCCTCAGTACAGCATCTAAATGTTTCTTGAACACCTCCAGAATGGTGATTCAATTGACTGACTTGAATTTTGGAGGAGAAATTTTCATAATATCCAACCTGAATCTCTCCTGGCACAGCTTGAGGCCATTCCCTTCTGTCCTATTGCTAGTTACGTAGGAGGAGAGGTCAACCCCCACCTTGCCACAGCCTCCTTTCAGGTCATTGTAGAGAGTGATAAGGTCTCCCCTGCACCTCCTCCGCACTAAACAATTTCAGTTCTCTCTGCTGTTTCCTATGAGACTTTTGCTCCAGACCCTTCACAGCTTTGTTGCCTCAGCCCAGCAATCCAGCCTGTCCAGATCCCTCTGTAGGGCCTTGCTATCCCCTGGCAGGTCGACACTTCCTCCTAACTTGGTGTCATTGGTATGTTTTTGAAGATGTTTTGTGTCTTGTAAGCCAGGGTATCTCACTGTTGACTTGAGGTTGCGGTGGTAAAGTTTCCTTTGACCTCATTAGTTTTCCTGTGTGCTGCACCACTGTTTTCTGTCACACGTATATTTCATCTACTCGACATCCCAGTTTCTATCTGCCACATCCTCAATGCAGATATGGTACTTCTGGGAGGCAGCCCTACCTGTTGTGCAGTGCAAGAGAGCTTTGGTGCTGTTTTTAGTGAAGGCAGGGTTATGGTTTACCTGATAACTCAGCAGTGAGTGCAATTCAATCCCCAGCTGAAGCAGTTTTAATTTAATGACTTCTTTGCATGCTGCCAGTGCAGCCTTTAACTCTAAAGACAATCTCTGAGCAGAAATGGAGCTGTGCTTGACACCATCTGAAGTTGCCTGCCAAAAAGGCCAATCAGTTGACATCCAAGTCACTGCACTCGACTGAAACTGGTGCACAACACCTGTCCCTATGAAAAGACTAAAAAATTAGTCTTAAATATTTCTGATTAAAAACACTGCACAGTCTAATTACGAAATGTACTGGTGTGTAACATTAACAGGTTTCCAGAAATGCTGATTCCTGCTTTAATTAGCACGCCCCCAGAATTTCCCTTGCAGAAGTTTAAAAGCATCTTTACGGTGCACTCAGATATCCCACGTTTACTGTAATGGAAAGTAGAGTAATGTGCACAGGTTGTACTTGTATAGAAGCTGCAGAAAAGCTCAGCCTCAGAAATAATATAGCTCTGTATCATGAAACAGGGACAGGATTGCATCATGTCCCTGTAAAAATAGATCTGCTTGTTCATCTCCCAGTGGAACTGCTAAAATACACCTTCCAGTGCCCAGTTATTTGCATCAGGTTTTGTTTCTAAATACAGTAGTGTGTTTGTGAACTAGAGTAGTAACTAGCCATGTGTTGTGCATAATCTTTGTGCTCAGTTTTCCCTTGTAACATTGCAAGGATAAGTTTTGTATGTATCTCCTTAACGTATTTCTGTTCAGTGGTTCACTGATTTTCAATGCAGGCTTGCTTTGATCAGACGTGGTAACAGTAACAGCATTTACTGCTGACCTCCTTAAGATTTAAATCCTGCCTTTATGCCTCTTTTCAGCGATGTTGGTACTCTCTATTAATGCTGCAAGAGTGTTTTGGGATGTAATGGATGTTGGGAAGCACTTTGAGCTCTTTGTATGGAAGGTATTCTTGACTGTATAAAACAATATTGCAGTTACTTTAAAATGGGGGGGAGGGGGGAAAAAGGGCGTAGTTAAGAGCCAAGTCAGCCTGTCATCCTTCTGTTTTATCTGGTTTCTGTCATCACTGGTAGTTTTTAGGAACAATCTCACCTTGGTCCCTGCTCCCCTTAGCAGGGGGCGTATCTGGAGTGGACAGAATTTGGAACCCGAAACAGATGTGACCACGGAGGTGACCTAGAAGTGAAACAGCTTGTCATCATCGTCCACGTCAGCACTTGCTGAAGCCTCACTTTAACTTATGCATCACAAAATAACCTCCTGCACAATGGATGAGTGCCTGCAGTTGTTGGAAATTTGGTTTGCATTTCATTTCCTAGAATAAGCTGCTCAACTGCTTAAAGTGGCTGCATTTTTAAGGAAGTAAAACTGTAGTAAAATCCAGGATTTCTTCAGAGGACTGATACACATTGCAATGCCTTCCTGTGAAACTTGCAAACTCCTGAATACTTGTCTGTAGGCAAGAGAAGCCCTTCCAGAGGAGTATGAGGAGTGGCTGTGAAGCGTGGAGCACTGCCATAGAGCAGAGCTCCTGTCTGACCTGCAGGTGAAGGTGATGGCTGCCTGCTGAGCAGAACTGGCTGCAGGGCAGCACCCACAGGGTCGTGTGTGGGCTTTGATGTGCTCGAGCTGCTAGCTGTGTTAACTGATGCCGTGTTGCACCTTGAAGGATATCTAAGGGGGGGAGCAGGATTCCCACATCAGAAGGCTGCGTGTCTTGGTGTGTGATAAGGAAAGACGGGAAGTGGGGTAACATACAGAGGACAAAGCATAAATTATGTGACAGCCTATGGAAGTTGCCTGTACGTGATAGGACAAGTGGGAATTGTCTTCAGCTTGGGTGTGTGAGTCCACGGCAAAACTATTGCTTACGCAGGTGCTGTGTTTCAAGATCAGGTTGTGCAGAGCCAACCACTCGTGTCGTGCCGGGCAATTGCTGGGGAGGTGGTTATGGCACAGTTCACACAGGCTGGTTCCTCTGGAAAATACCCTTGGCTAACAGGAAGTACTTGAGGGTGCGTGGCTGAAGAAGGGCACCTCCACAGCCTTTCCTTTTTCCTTTGGCTCAAGCAGTGCCTGTGCTGCCTCAGCACTATCCGTGAGCTGCTGGACCTGCTGCCTGCCAGGGTGAGTGCTGCTCACAGCTTGGGTAGCACAGTGCTCTGGAGTAGCGTGACCTGCTCTCTAAAGGCAGAATGTTTGTTTCCCTGTTATTTAACCACCCTAGAGATAGCTGAGCCCGAGCAGCGCAGCTGCTGCTGCCTGGATGATAAGGCAGTGACATGTCCTGACTTAGTTGCCACTTCTACCTGGAGTCTGATGCACGTTGGTTTGCATTGAAAGTTAACTATTTTCTTAGTAGTTGCGGAGTATGTGTATGTTCCAATGCTTTTAAAAAGAATGAAGCAGTTTATTTAATCCTTTTCTAACCAAAGTGCTCATTTCTATCAACAGCTGTTGTGGTACACAGTGCAGAACCTCATTCACTTCCATCTTCATTGATGAAACACTTAGCTTTGCTTTCAGCTGGGCATCAATAGCAAAAAATGCTACTGCTAGGAAGAACAGAAATCTTGAATTTTGCACCATTTCTCACCTTAATGGAAGTGAGAAAACAGCGTGCCTGTCAGGCTGCTTTACAAACCCACTTCTGGATAGGACTGTCGGTTGGAGTGCAGCAAAACAAAGCCCAAAAACTGCTTCCCCATCATTTTAATTCTTTATAAGGCTTCCTAATGGGAGAGATGAATCTACGCGTGTCCCCTGCTGTCTGGCAGTTTTCATTTAGAAGTGCTCCTTCTGCCTAAAACCATTTTAGGAAGTCCTCTGTTTTGACTTTCTTTTTAAAAACTGTGTAGAAATTGGATAATTCAATCAAGCCTGAGTATTGCTTTGCCTGTCTGTTCCAATTTCCTTGTGTATATCAGGACTGCATTGCAGAAAATGAGGCTTCTGAGGGCCATAAGGGTAACCAAACCAGCTCTCAGGTAGCAGCGAAGTGCTGGTAGTGCTTAGATAGATTTCAATAGCTGGGCTTGACTGTAAAAGTTGATTGTAAAAGCTCTTTAATATGCTGAGGAAACCTGTCAGGTTTTACAGCTGTGATGTAGATGGATGTTGCATCCTGTAATTTTGTGTCGGTCATTCACAAGTTAGTAGAGTGCCTATGAAGAGCTGGTATGGAGCCACCCTGCCTGCAAACTGTGTTGGCTGTATTTTAGAATCATCTCTGAACCTTGGCTTTTAGTGTATGTGTATGTAAGGTAATGTATAGCTTTGTATATCAGTAACATCAAGTAATTTGAGTAATGTGCTGCTGTTTGAATGGATCAGGTTAGAACTGTTGAAATCAATAGGAAATCAGGCTACCAACTTGTCGGCTTATTGCCTCTGAAATATTTGGATGTAGATATCTTTACTGGATAATTTTTTAGGTAACTTTCATAAGGCTGTATGAGACTTCATAAGGCTGACCTGAAATAATTTTATTCCATTGCTGACGCAGCTATTGCATTATCATTCTGTACCATCTGTGCTTAAAATGAACTTTATGCTTATTTATGCTTAAATCTGACTGATATGAAATCCTTCCATTTCAAGAAAAGAGATACTTATTAATTTCTCTGACATACTCATTTGTTCTTTGCAGAAAAGATACAGTTTGGCTGTTGGCCCTCCCAAAAAGGTTCCAAAGGTCAAGGGTGTTGAGTCTGCAGCAGTACAAGCATTTCTCCGAAGGAAAGAAGAAGAAAAAAGGAAAAAAGGTAATTTTTAAAGCAGCCTAAACTACATTCTGTGGAAGACATTCACTGACTCTTTGATGCTTTGATCCCATTAAGAGCTCTGGCAAATGGACTTTTACATCTGCTTTTGGAATTCATGCATATAACTGCTGATGCTGAGGGAACACCAGTGGAAAAGTCACTGCGAGGGATGTTTACATGCTTTCCTAAGGATTTAAATGTTAAGCAGCTCGCTAGCATTTACTCTTGGACATCAGGAAGTAATTAAGTTGGAAAGATTGCAAGAAACCATCCTGAATTTCTGTTAATTTTGAAAATCCGTGTTTGTCTAAACACGATAACAGTTTGTGGTGATGTCTTAATCTTCTCTTTCAGTAATGCTTGGGTTTTAAATTGCAAAGGCTTTAAGACACATTTTTTGCCCGCTATGTTACAACACAGTGAGATGGACTGGGTAGTCCAGAGTATTCCTCTCCTGGGCCAGCCATGAGCCAGCTCCTTATCCCTGCTGCCAAGTGCAGCCAAAGGCGAGATCGAGTGTGAATAGGAAATACTCATGCTTTTACTCATCCTGTGGTCAGTCATGGCCACTGACAAATAGAACAACATAGGCTGGGGATGGTACCTTTACAGGAACCCATTTAAAGCACAGCATGAGTTTCCCCGTCCGATTTCTAGGAACTGATGCTCAGAGATGCCCCTTTCTCCTGAGTCTTTATGGTATTTGGCCCCTATTCCCTGTCTCTCCAGTATCCGGTGCTCAGACCTCTCATCTTTTCACCATTGAGTTCAGCCTGAATTACATCAGCAGATCATACACAAGACACATAAGATGGAGAGCCTACTCATGCAGGAAATAGGTAAAAACAATTTAGGAACAATATAGGGCAGGCTGTGGAGATGGTGCACAGGGCACTGTCACACAGAAGCAGTGACCCGCACCTTGCTCATCGGTAACTGCCTGCTTCCCCACCTCAGTCTACTTTCCAGGGCATATTCCCTTGCCCTAAAACTCCTCCATCCATCCCTCCCTTTCCTCACCTTTTCTTAAACATCTGATAGTAAATTTTGTACAGTCTCAAAATTCTTTTAGTCAGTGTCAGAACTCTTTCTCCTCAGAGATCCCATGTCCTGTGTCTTTTTACCACGGAGTTCTTGTAGTTTGTGTAGCATTCTGGAGAGTTGCTTCTGTTGAGTCAGCTTAGCAGGTTTGGTAGGGGCTGTATTTGGCTTAATAGTTCACTTTTGTAAAAACAGCTGACTCAGATGGATCACGTTGCCCTGTTGGCAGACCTCTGATGGTGTTCTGCTCTATTCTGAATAGCTGTTAGCCAGATATCTTATTGTCTCAGATGGTTTATCAGTTTAGAAGACCCTGAAATAAAAGAGTAGTGCTTTTGTTTAACTTTCTCCTGATTTTTCTTTTACAGAACTGGAAGAAAAAAGAAAGAAAGAACGACTCTTGGCTAAGCGAATTGAACTGAAACATGACAGGAAGGCAAGAGCTATGGCTTCACGAACAAAGGATAACTTTTATGGCTATAACGGTATTCCCGTTGAAGAGAAGTCTAAAAAGAGGAGGAGGACTTGTGAGAATGTTTCTCAGGCCCCCGAGGCTGAGTATGCAACAGAAAATGAAGCAGAGCAACTCGAATTTACTCAAACTGAATCGGAGTATGAGCAAGAAGAATATGATGAGAAACCATCCAAAGCTGCAGTCAAACCAAAGGCACCACCCAAAAGTGCACCAGCACCTCTCAACTTTGCAGATCTTTTAAGGCTTGCTGAAAAAAAACAATATGAACCGGTAGAAATAAAAGTAGTGAAAAAGATAGAAGAGAGACCCAGAACTGCGGAAGAATTGAGAGAGAGGGAGTATTTGGAACGCAAAAATAAGAGAGTAGAAATGCAGAAAAAGAAAACCGAGAAGGAGGTTAAGAATACAGGGATATCCAGTTCTTCAAAAAAAACAACTTCCCTGAAGGAATGTGCAGATGCAAAACTTAGCAAAAGTGCAGCAGATAAACATGCCTCTCCAAAAAGCAGCCTCTCTTCTCTGAGTGGTACTGATAAGAAATCCAAAGCACCAGCATTGACGGACAAGCACTCGCGGTCGTTATCTTCTTCCAAATTGAGTCAAATGGAAAAAGTAAAAACCTCACAAAATAGTTCCTTGAAAACCCCTACTGCTGGCAGTCATAGTAAATTACCTGTCAATGGTATGGGAAAGTCTGGCTCAAGCTTTCCTGTGCCATCCTCAAAGCCAATGGCCAATGGGGCTCAAAGGTTACCGTCTGCTAAAGAATCCAGCCTGAAAAAGCCTGTCCATACAAAACCAGGAAATGCTGCAGCCCTCCCGCATGAAATGAACTCCAGCTCAAAACGATCCAGCAGCAGTTTAGGAAAGGGAGGACCTGGGCATCCAGGTGGAGGATCAAGTGCAGGACCAGGGCGATCAAGCAGCAATTCTGGCATGGGACCAGGAAGGCCAGGGAGCGTCTCAAGCCCAGGGCCCGGGCGACAGGGCAGCAGCTCGGCCGCAGGACCTGGAAGGCCAAGCAGCAGCTCAAGCATGGGACCTGGGCGACCGGGCAGCGGCTCAGGCGTGGGACCTGGAAGGCCAGGTGGCAGCTCAAGCACTGGACTTGGGCGTCCAGGTGGCAGCTCAGGCACCGGCCCGGGAAGGCCGGGCAACAGCACAAATACAGCACCTGGGAGACTGGGCAGCAGCATGGGAACGGGACCAGGGAGGCCGGGAGTCAGCCCGAGTGCAGGACCTGGGCGGCCGGGCAGCAGCTCAGGAACGGGGCCGGGAAGGCCAGGAGTCAGCCCGAGTGCAGGACCTGGGCGACCTGGCTTTACAGCTGTAAAGCCCAGGTGTACTGTCGTATCAGAAACTATTTCTTCCAAAAACCTAGTGACGAGGCCCAGCAATGGACAGATGAATGGAATGAGATCTCTTCAAGGGCATAGGCCTCCGTTTCGCTCACAAGGTACAAAGTTCTGTAGCAATTAATTTTTTAATTAGTTGTTTGTCCCATATTTCTGATATGTCTGAGTTGAGGTCAGTGATGATCTTTATCCAAGAAAACTCAGACAAAATACCGTATTTATCTTTTAAAGAATGCATTAAGCAATGGAATGTTGTGGGTTTTTCTTGCCTTTGCAACTCTTCATTTGTTTTGACCCTAGCTCACATTCTTTGAGGTAAGGGCCTGGGGCTTAATTCACAGCAAACCTGCGATTGATACCTACATGTTTTCACTGATTCACCTTATCAGCCAAGTGAGTAGTTCAAAAAATGGATTCCTGAACAGGAGAAAGCAGCATGAACTCTAGCAAATAAGTACCTAGAAAACTTTGAACAAGAATGTGGAGTTATGTCTGGTGATTTTCCTTGGGGTGCAGTTGATGTTAGCGGAGGAAGTGTTTCCTTTTACTGACTTTAAGAATTTCTAATTAGCTCAAGGCAGCAGTTTTCTACCTCAAAGCCCAAAGCATAGCAACAAAATGTACTGATAAATGTGTGTTATTCATTGATGTTTTTTTCCACATCCCTTTCATTTAGGTATTGGGAGACCACCTGTTGGTTACAAAAGACAAATAGATGATGATGATGAAGATGATGAATATGACTCTGAAATGGATGATTTTATTGAAGATGAAGGGGAACCCCAAGAAGAAATATCAAAACATATTCGGGAAATATTTGGCTATGACCGGAAAAGGTAGGAAAAAATGTAAATTTTGATATACTGTAAAGTGAGCAATGGAACAACAGAGATAAGGTCATTGGGCTAATTTATTAGAAATAAGCAAACTACTGGCTTAAAAAATGTGGGGTTTTTTGTTGCTATGCTTTTCTGGAAAGCAAGAGAAAGTCTGATGCAAATGGGACATAATGGAAAGCAATATAGCTTCTGTAACTTGTCACTTATGTAACCCATAGCAACTCTTTTCTATCAACATGTGTTAAAATGAATTCTGGAACGCTACTGCTATAAGAAAACATCAGGTGTTGCAGCCTGAATATGAATGGCTAAATGCAATGGTGTTAGCAGTTCTGTGAGAATTGAAGTTGGCATCTCTGTGTACCTAGAAACCATTGCAAAATTAATACTCTGGCTTATTTAATTACTTTCCTTTTGTCTGATAACAAGATATAAGAAAGCAAACATTTTAAACACTTATAGTCACTCTTTCAAAACATTACAATCTAAGCTAAGTTTTCTTTCTACCAGGATGTGAATTCCTCCCTCAGCTGTATATGATAGTGTTTTTTTAGTGTCTAAATGCTACTGTTTAATTTCCAGATATAAAGATGAAAGCGATTATGCCTTACGCTACATGGAGAGCAGCTGGAGGGAGCAACAGAAAGAAGAAGCCAGGAGGTATGCATGGACTTGAGTTAAAATAGGAAGTGGGAGGTTTATTTATTGCCCAAGTCATGGGGATATCTGCTGCTACTTATAGCAAAGCAGCTAAGTCTCCCCATCTTTGATAAGAAAGCTTAGGTAGAAGCTCAGCCAACTAGTTTGCCAGTGGGATAGTGAGTACAGTAAATAAATCCTGTATGTTCATTCCAGTGCATCACAGTCTTTACCAGTGAGAATTATACCAACTGATGCCCAAAACTTTTGTAAAAGTATTTGAATTACAGTTGAAATGCTAAGCCCTTTGGTTTGTCCCAAACATTGATACTGTTAGCTCCTGAGGGCTGGGAGGAAACTTAACAATCTCTTCATGTGTGTTTTGTGTGTATGGATATAAAAAGAATACTCTGACACACATTTATAACCAGAGATTTCAGAAACGAAGGCTTGATGTTCATATTGGTTTTGAGCACTAGTTTCAGCCTCCAGAGCTGCACATTCCTTACATGGCTGTTAGAAAGCCTGGCATTCACAAAGTGATTTGCTTTCTGCTTTTTCCATGCCTGATGGGAAGATGTCTGCAATACACTTTGCAAAGCCTTGTAGGAGTTACAAAAGGTTTTTACCTATTTATTAATAAGCAAAAGGAAATGTAAAGTCAAATTTTTACTTCTGAGATTTATTTTTTTTACATTGCTATCTAGAGAGTGCCTTGAGTACTGAGAGCCTTCTGGAAGTTAGAGTCAGTGTTCTTATTTCTCCCTGCTCTTAGGGACAGCTGCTGCTCATGCTGTAGTCTCTTAATCAGAGAAGTAAATGGAATTTTACAGTGATATTACTGTTCACTGAATTCTGTGTTGAAGACCTACAGTGGGATTTTGCAAAGTTTAACACCTGACTAAGCTTCTAACACATGCTATTATAAAAAAGGGCAGATAGGAAACTTCAGTAAAACAATCTGTCTTCAGCTAGCTTTTCACTGAGAATTTGGTTAAAAGCATCTTGACCCTTGGCATGAGGAGCTTTCTCTAACCAAAAGAGCCTGTTAAAATTACTAAGTTCTAAATTGAAATGGAAAATGATGCTTCTAGCCACACTTCAATCATGTAGATCTTTGAAGTGTTTGGTTTTTTACTGCCTGAACTTGGATGACTGCAGTCTCCTGAATTCACGATGATTTCTCTCTGCTTGTTATAGGCATAAGCAGAGCCTAAACTGGAGCAGTTACCCTAGAACAGCTGAATGATAGGTGGTCATGTTATCGACCTTGTAGTAATGAGGTGCAAACTGCCTTAAGCTGCTTCTTAATGAACTGTGGAAGTACAAATGTACTTCGCAGGCCTGCAGACAAAGCAGGCAGTAGCTGATGACAAAATAGGAGCTTTGTCACACCTATTCCTAGCATCAAACTAGCAAGGCCATCCAGCCTTTCTTAAGTGAAGAGGAGGTCAGTGATTGTAGGTGCTGTTTTCAGTACGGCTTTCAGCAGGCTGCCCAGAAGCTGAAGAGGCTATATGAGGACACAGCTAGAACATGCAGTGCTCAGCAGCATCTCTTCTCTGTGCCTGTTCATCAGAGGCAGGGCAACTAGGTGGGTTCTGAGGGTGAGGCAGCATTGTTCGTGTAGCTACGTGAATAATGCCTGTTGTCAGTAAGCTGCCACAAAGCCTCTTGCTTCTGTTTGATGGATCCATTCTCACTCTTGCCTAAAGAAAGGTGTAGGTGGTTCTCAGAAAAGCTGAACTGAGTCTGTCTGCTGTGACTTGTATTTAAGTTATGTTGGCAGGAATTGATGCATGTTCCAACATCTTCTTTTCAAAAAAAAGAATGATCTTAGTAAAACCTTTTTTAAATAATGATAACTTTCTTTAAAGAAAACTTTAAATTGTTTCTCCCTCAGAAGATTTGATTCTGCTCTAGTGGTGAGAGCATCTTGATTTCCTTAGGTACGCTCTTTGTTTCCTTTAAGCTGTATGCTTACTGTAATTGAAGAAAACCTATGAACTGATCTAAAATACCTTTGCTCAAATCAGCTGCAATTATATTAGGATTTCTTTTCTTGGGGGAGAAGTCAAATTTCATGTTTGATGAGCAGTTTGTAAAGGATTTCAACTTGTTTGGCAGCTTGAGACTCGGTGTTCAGGAAGACCTTGAGGAATTGAGACGGGAAGAGGAAGAACTAAAACGCAAGAGACAGTCTAAGAAGCTGAGGACCCGTTAACTGACTTACAGCGTCGACTTCTTTCATTTTTTGCTACCCTCTGCCTCCATACATCTCCTGTTCTTCAGTTTCCATTTGCTTGTTAGAGGGCAAAAGAATATGTAAAGGGATAAAAGAACTGAAAAAATAAAGGCTTTAGTTTGACTTATATAAGATATTTATTTTTAATACTTGCCAAGGGTTGATTTTTTTATGGAGAAATTAATGCACTAATGCATATTATTAAGTAGAAGAAAAATTAAGAAATGTTTCCATTGATTAAATCAGTTCAAGATGCCAGCAGAAATATTGACTAGCTATGCACTGACGTGGAACTGTGCGGGCCCATATACAAGTAAACCAATTTTGCATTCACTTGAAAGGAAGGAATAGCACTGGGGGAGTAGTGTGCTTGTTCCCTGATATTTTTTTGAGATGTAGAGAGAAATTGCTTTATACCCTGCTCTGTCTCCTAAGTTAAGCCTCAAAGTTTCTGAAACATCATCTGCTATACAGAAGCAGCTTGGGTGTGAATTCAGCCGTTGCCACAAATGTTCAAAGCAATAAAGTGCTGTATATTTTTCTGATTTGAGGACCCATACACAATAACTGAACTGGAATCGTCTTGTTTCCTAATGGAGAAGTGCGTGTCACTTGCAAAATGTACAGTTAGAGATATCACCAAAAGGTTAGGCTGGCTTTTGCTGTGTCTGGAATTTCAATGCCAATCACATTCAGTAGGATAAATGCTCATCCTGAAAATAGGAATTTCTAGTGTTTGTGTGTAACTTGTGCTTTTGAGCTGAAGCATATGCTTAGGAATTCTTTTCCTGCCCTGTCAGTCTTTGCATTTGTCTAAAAGCCTCTGTTCTTTTACAGGTTGTGTGCTGTGCACATGTTTTTTTCTTCTGTTAAGCATCAGGTGTGTTAAATGATTTAAAATGTGGAGCAGTCACTTATCTAATCAGGTCTGCTATTTGGAAAACACGTTTCCAAAGTACTTGCAGCTAGCTCTTGGATGTCGATCACTTTGTATGACACAGTGAATACTTTTGATTAAATTCATCAAATCAGAAATCCAAAATGCATGTCAGGAGAGTTAGTTGTGTTACCCAATGCCCATGTTTGCACATTATTTCTAACTATGCATTTGAAGACTGTTTCCTTCAGTAACTGAGTTTGTTTACTTATCAGCATGGGGTTGTAAGAAGAGTCCGAAGCTCGAAGCTGGTGTTGCATCTGCTTTGATTCACCAAGTTATCCTTCAAAGCTCACCAGTATCACTGTTCAGTGAGCAGTAAGACCCCGCTGATAACCCCTCACCTATAGCTATTGAAGCTGTTATGTTTTAATACTTGAAGTACTTAGAAAAGTACAAAAAGGGCTTTGGATATATGTTGGGGGAAAGAAAAATGAAGAAAAGAAAAAATTACTTAGAAAAATAGTGAAGGAACCTTTAAAGATTCCTTCAGAGGGCAATTTTTTTTAAACAGTGCTGCTTCCAGAACACAGTTCAGACAGCTTGGAGGCTGCTGGAATCAACACATCTAACTCTTAATGAAGGAAAAAACATTTGCTTTTTTTGAGGCATTTTCTGTTGATGGTGTAGCATTTCACTGCCTTAGCGAAACACTGACATGAGTAAGCTATTGGGATGGATTCTATAAACTAATTCAGTATTAGTTGTGTAGGAGCACGGATGGTAACTGTCACTGCTCCTCTGTATTTTTAACTTTGTATATTAACTAACAAAAAGGTGTTTCTCAGTGTATACACTCGAGACCATGCAAGATAGTGTAATCTCAGTGCTTGTCTGCAAGTGCGTTGTATTCACTCTGCTTAATGGGACCACCTCACATTTGCTGTTGTAGTTCCCCGAATTCCCCAAACATGGCCATGATCTCTGGGACCATGATTGACTGTGGGTTTGTTTGTTTGCTTGGTGTGGATTTTTTGGTTTGTTTAGCTGGAGAAAGGCTCCTAGGTCTGTCAGCCTGGACAACTATCACTTGCAAGCAATTTTCTGCCCGGCTGAAAACAGTCTCTTATGAAGCAAAAGATGCTCACGTAATAATTTGAAATTGGAATTCGGTTTGGAATTAAATCTGCATTTCAGATAACCGAAGCTTAAATAAACCCTGATGATTTCATTGCTTTGCACACGGTCGGTTAAATTTCTTAATCTAAAGCACTTTGGTCTTTGAGGTGCTGACTGGAATGCGGTCTCTTCTTCCAGCCTCCCTAAGACACTTGTTTAACTTCACACAATGATTGCTCGATTTTTGTTTCGTATGAAAAATTGCTCAAGAACACATTTGTCATTTTACAATCAAGTACTTTCTCATGATTGGCACGGGACACCAGTGGCTTTCAAATTTTGTACAAGTGTTTGGGTTATTGTTGGGTTTGCATGTGCTGCGTATTTGTAAATGGACTTGGGAGGGCCTCGTATTCAAAATCATGTTTGCTGTTTGCCGGATTAAACATTATTAATCTTCACGAGAGTACTTTGGTACTCATCCAAAGTGCATCCAAATTTGAGGTTAAGAAAAAAACTGGAAGAATTCTTCTATTGGTTTATGAGGATCTGATGTTGAGCTAATGACTTAATTGTGTTTAATGAAATTCTGGTTTGGATTTTAGATTCTTTCTTTTTTTAATTCACTGCTTGACGATGTGCCTTTTATACTAAATTGCGTCAAAAACTAATGAATGTAGAGTATGAACAGGTTGGTCAGTTTCTGCTATCTCAGATTCTGTGTACTTAAGCCTGGTGGTGTGAGATGGTGACGTCCTTTGCGTAAAGCCCTTCCAGGTCTGGCTTTGATTGCACAATTACAGTAGCTACTTCTGTACTGATAACGCTAAATCAAACGAAGGGCACTTTCTATTGATGACTACTTTTTGAAAATGTCTTGTACTTACGCTTGAGCTGTATTTCACTTTACAGCAGTCTTTTTGGAGGCCAGGGTTTTGCATATCACAGGAAGCCTTAGTGTGCAACTCTGTGCTGTGCTTTAAAATAAAAATCTTTCAAGAAGTTTATGAGATCTCTATGGAAATCTGGATTTATTTTTGTGTAAAGCCCAAAATATTGTCCAGGAAAACTAATTTTCTATTTTTTTTGCATTTTGTAACATAATCTAGTAGCTGATGCCTATTTCTAGATACAGCGTGTTTCTGGAGACCAAAACATGTCAGAAAATAAATATATGGAGAGACTGTGTTTAAGTTGTGATGAATGTATTTCTATTTATTTTGGTGAGTGGGTGTAATGCAATATTAAAGTGGTAGTTGTAAATAAGGGTGCTTCTAGGTTTAGCCAATGATTTCCTTTGGGGATATCCATTGTGCACAATGTCTTTTTACACAATGTGACAAATCAGGTTTAAAAACTTACATAGCTTAACTGTTTTCTGGTGCTGTCAAGAAAGTGTATACTTTTGCACACCAAATGCATATAAGTTTTGCAGACAATAAATTACAGGCATTAAACATTTTACTGCTACATCTCATTGGTCTACTTTATAGAAGACATTTTTTTTCCTGCTGTTTTCTTCTGAGCTGTTACATGAAACAGCATTAGGCTGAATGTTCTCCAAGAAAAACTGTGCTCTTGTTCCCATGCAGCACACAAGAAAAAAATTAATGGAGTCCCTTAAGCATTCAAAAAGGAGCTGAAATTGATTGGCATCTCCTACGGTTTAGGCTTCTAATATAATATATATTTGGAGGAACATGAACTTAAAAATGATATAAACAAGTATACAAGCTGCCTTTCATCTCTTCCACCTGAAATATATGGTGTTTCATCTTGCAGTTTCATGAGCAGCATCTTTCTCAGATTCTCTTCTTCCCATGTGAAGAACCTGCACCTTTTCTACCACTGTCTGCTATGGAACCATTTACTGCTTTGTCAGCTGGAGGTCAGTGCCAGTGCTAGCTCTGGTTAGCTAGCATTGCAAACTATTGCAAATGGATAAATGAATACCTTCCCTCAAATTAAGCCCATCTGCCTCCTTTTGCTTGAAAAAAAAAAAAAAAAAAATGGATGCTTGCACTCTGTTGTGCTTTTAAAAAGCCATATAATAATAACATTATATTGCCCCTTAGTTGTTTGATCAGCGGCCAACCAGCACCTTGTTTTGCAGGCATGAAATCTTACCCTGAATGGAACGCCCTTGAGATTTTTAATACATCTTCAACGTTCTAGTAAGTTGTTATCTTAAGGCAAAATAGGCAGGTCACTCTACATTGATTTAGCATAATCCAGCCGATGAAGCTGTCCCTCTCTGGAAGCAATAGAACTATTTTACTCAGATATTTTTTTTTAATTCTTTTCCTTATTGGAGGGCAGCTTTTAGTTGTGGCTTGAATTTGAAATAACATCTTATCCCACAAGGCAGGACTGCAGTTCAGTCATCCAAAAGATGGCCTTTTACTTACCAGTTTAAGTGCATATGGAATCGCTCATCTTTTTTTTTCCACACATCTGGGGATCCAAAAAACCTTCAACTACCATGCTTAATGTACTGAGTAGAATGAAATCAAACACAGGAGGTTGCTGAGGTAATGAAATGTATCCCTGGTTTGGTCCTAACCTCTGTTAGGTTAGCTGCTAAATGGCTTTCTTGAACTGGTGATTTATTTGCTTTGGAGATTTTCTCTGTCCAGTTCTTTGTAAGGGTCTTTTTTATGTATATCCTTTTCCCATTTCATTAAGTTTTTTTATATTTTGAATGCAACATCTCAGTTTCTCCGTGTTCCTAAGTTGAGGAAAGGCATTTGTCTACCATCTCTTAGGCGATGACAGAGGTGGACAGCGAGCTAAATGTTTTACCTGTGATATTGCCAGAGCCAAAGCCAACGTGATGGGTTTGGTGAGGAAACTTTTGCTCCCACCCCTTGGTCTTTATTTATTTTGGGACCTTCAGTATCTGCAAGAGTTCACTCGGGTCCATTCCAGAAGCGTACATTTTGCACAAAGCACGTAATATGTGTAACTTGCAATTCCTCTTCCATTACTCCTAATTCAGACCGCTTGTGTTACTGCATGGTTTTTTTTTCTGATGTGGGGAATTATCTGAAATAATTTATTGGGTAGTTTCACGTTCTCAAGAACTCTGTGCTCTGAGCTAGCACAAAGATACAGAATGCCCAAGGCTAAGCCAAGGGTCAGACTTAAAGGATGCCATTGCAAGACAGAGGAGATGCTATTTTCCTCTTGTGTAGCACCGAGTAGAACTGGCAAGCTGTGTGCTCCGCGTTGCAGGAGCTCCTCACTTCATTTTACCCTCTCTTAGCACGTGAGAAAACACAGCTTATTTCCTCTGATAACTGGCCACGTTTTCTATCAAGTCCCAAAGAAAACAGCCAGCAGCTGTAGCCGAGCCCCTCAGCCTGGAGGTGAGTCGCTACCAACGGCGTATTGCGAACCTTCGGCTTTCCAGCAAAACCCACGAGCTCCAGGGCCGCGTAACGCGCACGGCGCCTGGAGAAGGCGGGACGGGGTGGGGCGGGCTGGAGGCGCGGGGCCGCCTGGGAGGCCGCGGCCATGGCGTTCTCGGCGGAGGCGCTGCGGAAGCAGCTGGGCAAGGTGCGGGACGGGGCGCGCGGGGCCGGGAGGGGTTCGGCACGGCGCTACGGCGGTCCTCGGTTGGGAAAAGCGAAAGGGGAAGGCGGGGCCGCCGAGACGAAACGTTTCTGTCTGGGTTTTTGTCTCCCGCTCCCAGTACAAGTTCAGAGACCTGACCGTAGAGGAAGTGACGGCTGTCAGCAGGGCGCACCCGAACTTCTCCTTCTCCATGAACACTTACAGTAAGGAGGGATGCGCTACTCTGAGGGGAGAGTGGGCTCTTGCCTGCCCGGCTCTGTGGGGAAACACCAGTGACTGCGGGGCAGGGTGGGATTCTGTACTGTCTGTGCCAAGAGTGATGCTTCTGGTTTCTAGGGACACATTTGGATAAGGGGGAATGGTCTTAAACTGAGGCAAGGGAGGTTTAGGTTAGATTTTAGGAGGAAGTTTTTCACACAGAGGGTGGTGAATCCCTGGAACAGGTTGCCCAAGGAGGCTGTGGATGCCCCATCCCTGGAGGCATTCAAGGCCAGGCTGGATGTGGCTCTGGGCAGCCTGGTCTGCTGGTTGGCGACTCTGCACATAGCAGGGGGTTGGAACTAGATGATCATTGTGGTCCTTTTCAACCCAGGCCATTCTATGGTTCTGTGATTAGGAGTGTATTGTTGTCATTCTGCATTAGGATTGTTTGTTTGTTTTAATTTCAGCCTTCAAGGATGGATCCCAGAAAGACCTCCTGAATTTCAGTGGCACTGTCCCAGTGAAATATGGTAGGAGTTGCTGTGTACGGTTTCCTTACCTGCTGTGCATCCCAGCGACACACTGTGGAGAGCCTGAGAAAGAGGCATGGCTGAAGTGGCAGCAGTGGCCTTTCTCCTCTGGGAGTCAGGCTGGAGAAAAGGGGAGAAGGGAGGGTGCTGCACCTCATTTCCAGCAACTAGTGGGAATTAAGCTTGCTCCTAAATGTGCTGTAAATGAAGTGGAACGGCAGATTCCAACATGCCAGCTATGCCTCTGAATTATTAGATGAGGCTGTGCTAAGCTTACATGTATGAGATGAGGCATCCTTTCTCATTTTGGGTGTGCTCAGGGCTAATTTACACACGCTAGGATCAAATACTCGAGAATGTGAATACAGGTCTGCAAATTGTGCCTTTGGGGATTTGGTATAACCTGTGCTGCTCTTTGAACTGCTTCTTCATTAAAAGTGGCTTAGGATTTTGCCTGAATTGGCAGAAGCCATTTCTATTCTTTATGTACATATAGATACTGAAATAAGGTGCTATGAGACAGGTCAAGGTCAGGCAGGATGGGGCTCTGAGCAGCTGATGTAGTGTAGGTGTCTCTGGTCATTGCAGAGGAGTTGGACCAGGCAACTTTTAAGGTTTCTTCCAACTCAAGCCATTCTATGATTCAAGTCAAGTAAACACTTTATTTTAAAAAAGTCACGTAGCGTGAGACAGTGTAGTCAAACATTTTGGTTCCAATGGAGATTGCTTGAATTTTGAAAGCCCTACACGTGTATGGAGAGTGCTTAAAAAGAACTAATAAGTATTTATTTCTGAACTTAAAGCCTTTGAAGCTGAGTTAAAGCTCTTAATAGATCCCTCTTTGTATCGGTTATCGTGAGTTCTTAAAAAATAAAAATAAATAAAAGATTGCAGCAAGAAGTTTATTTGCCTATAGAACTGGTCATGTTGGCTGATAAAATGCCAGTGGAAAAACAACAAGAGGAAAAATTCCTGTGTTAATTACAACTAATCGGTGATGCTCCAAGATGATTCAGACAAGTCTGCTTTTGTCAACCAGCCTAAGTGACATAAATGCTTTAAGTGCAAATCAGGACATTTATTTGTCTGGCTTCTTTTCTCTTTGTTATTATGAAATGCACACAGACCTGTTTCTTGGCGTTTCTTCTCAGTGCGGAAGCTTGTAATGGCTTTTGGTTTACATTGAACAGGTAACTCCTATAATATACCCATTCGTCTGTGGATTTTGGACTCTCATCCCTTTGCTCCTCCCATTTGCTTCCTGAAGCCGACTGCCAACATGGGCATTGCAGTGGGGAAGCATGTGGATGCTCACGGCAGGATTTATTTGCCCTATCTGCAGAACTGGAGCCATGTAAGAGGAGGGAGATGTCTGGGAATAATGCACAATGCTACATGGAGAGCAGTGCAGAGCAGTGGGTCTGGTTGGAGCTTTTTGTATTTTGCATTGCTTGTTAAATATGGAATGCTTATGCTAAGAGAAGTGATATTACACCTCATAAAATTACAGCTTTCAGCCCATCCAAAGGGTTTACAAGGAAGATTATAGGTGATCGTAAGGAAAACTCTTTTCAGCTGGGAAAAAAATAGGGGGATTGTCTCTGTTACTTTTGGGCCTTTTGGCTCTTTTCCCCCATATTGCAGTGAATAATGAATAGCATACCTGACAAACGGAGTATCTCCAGTTAAGTTCCACAGAAATTCCTATCTTTTGGGGATGTCTCTTCTGACTATAACATTATGAATGGATGGAGATTGAAAACCCACTGCTGTTTCTAAATGATTTTATGTTCTCCATCTAGATAACGTACTTAAATGCAACTGTCAGGCCCACGGTGGTGATTTACTGAAAGCTGGTTTTCTAAAAATGATGAGAGGTATTTTTCCTGATTATTATAGAAATTCCCATGGATGGGAATTGCTTTTATTGCTTTAACTTCTACTGACTTGACAGTGTGTTTGCTCCAAGTACCAAACGATATGAAAGAGCTCCTCAACAGTTTTGTCTTCTTCCTATATTTCAGCCTAAATCAACTATCATTGGATTAATCAAGGAAATGATTGCAAAATTTGAGGAGGAGCTGCCTTTGTATTCACTGTCATCTTCTGATGCAGACAGGCAATCAGAACTTCTCTCCTACATCGCAAGGATTACTGAAGGTGCAGATGTCTTCATATATTTGTAGTTCTAAGGCAACGTATGTTTTATTTATTACTTGATATCATAAGGATCACAGAATGGCCAGGGTTGGAAGGGACCTCAAGGATCGTGAATGCCCACTCCCCCTCATCACATGCAGGGCCACCAACCTCCACTTTTAATACCAGACCGGGCTGCCCAGGGCCCCATCCAACCTGGCCTTGAACACCTCCAGGGACGGGGCATCCACAGCCTCTCTGGGCAGCCTGTTCAGCATCTCACCACTCTCTCTGTAAAGAACTTCCTCCTGACATAAAAGCCTACCTAATGTTAGTAACTGAATCTTTGTGCATGCAATACATATGTCCAATTAATCTTCATATTTCTGTTACAAATCTCCATGAATTGTATGAGAATTGTTGCGTTATCGGACTTGACCACTGTTTTGAAGAGGTTTGTGTTTTGTGATGCGACCCTTTGTAAAGCATCAGTAGCTGTATTGATGTAGTATGGATCAGCACTTAAGTTTGTGTTTCCCTTTTAACTATAGGAGAGACTGACATAAAATCAAAGAGTAAAATGGGTGGAGTGAAAAACGGAGGGTGCTTTAACAAAGTGACTGTGGTTGGAGCTGGAGATCTCGGCATTGCATGTGTGCTGGCGGTTGCAGCAAAGGTATGTAATTAATGTAAGTCACTGTACACCTGATTAATTAATACAGGGCCTTCCAGTCTAGTTCTTAGTGTCTGATACAGAAGTAGCTCAGCACTTTTAACGTTGTTGCCACTGCCTATATCATTTGCTTCTTCTGTCCTGTTAATTTATGGACACACAGAAGTGTTAGTTTCTGCTATGCTTTCTCATTCTGCTTTTGTAAATACAGACAGATAAACTAGGAATGCTCTTATTATGAAAATCCATAATTAAGAGTTCATTGCCTAAGCTGTAGCTTGTTGGAACTTACTGTACACACAGTGCAACAAACACTGTTTTGAACTGGAGAAATATATTTTTATAGTTCCCCACCACTGGCAGGAACAAGTTAGGTTTTATTGTTGATCTGTATTGTTTTTACTCATATAGGGTGTTGCTGACAAGGTGGTTCTTCTGGATCTTTCTGAAGGTGCAGCAAAAGGAGGAACCATGGATTTGGAGATCTTTGCTTTGCCAAACGTAGAGATCAGCAAAGGTGCTGGCTGTCATTGCTAGAGTGGGAGCTGATGCTGTAGTGTGTGTGCCTGTGTTTGTCTCAGTGAGAACGGGGCACCCTGGGTGCTATAGAAGCTCTAGTATACAAGGCATGTTTCTAAAAGGGTGTTATCTTTTCATAGCTTCTTGCTTTTTTGTATCTTCCTGTGGAAAAACTGGTAAGGGAGGACTCAGTAAAGCTTGAAATGCTTCTGTTTCAGGCTTTGTTGTTGATAGAGTTAGAAGTATCTGAGCCTGCTTCTGGGTTAAAAGGCTTTTTCTGAATTTGGACACATGCAGAAATGTAGAAAAACAATCTAGTGCATCAGTGTCACTGCTGCAGTGGGCAAGGTGAGGAGAGGTATGTATGTAGGGAGTTAGACCTAGCCCTGACAGCAGTGTTGGAAAGACTGATAAATAATGTGAGTTTCAAAGTACTACCTTCCTCAACTGATGTTTGTTAAACATCAGTTTATGACCAGTGGTTAATTCTTAATCATTATCATTATGTATTCAATAAATTAATTCTTAACCCATCCCTGGAAGCGTTCAAAAGACATGTGGATGTGTCACTAAGGGACATGTTTTCGTGATGGGACTCTGGGTCGGATGGATGGCTGGACCTCGTGGTCTTGAAGGTCTGTTCCAGACCAGATGATTCTGTGAGCTGGTTGTCAATTAGCTGCTAGTGTACAGTTCAGCAGAATCAATAATCATGTCCCCATACTTAGTGGTGATGAGTACAGTCCTTGATAAGCTTAGTTGCAGAGGCTGAGATGGTAAAAAAAGCTCTTCTACAATAGAAGATGGAAGCGAATAGAATGACCTTTTTCATCCTCACTTCTTGTTTGTCCACGGTGCTTTTTCATGCTTCAGACCTTCTGCAAGACAAGAAGTGAGGCTTTCATGGGCCTCTAACGTAGTTTATCTCAGTTTCCCATTCCACCAGGTATTCTACTTGATTGTTCAGTTTCCACCTGGCACTGCGGGTTCTACGTCCTTTGATCTTATCTTGCAAATTGTGATGCTTGTGCATTCTTTTCCTAAGCTCTCCTTGTGTAACCATGGCACAAATTTCTGTTTATGTTTTTGTCATTACGTATTAAATATTTATATGTAGCTGTGATATAGCAAGCTCCTATGTTGTTGAAATGAAGTCTCTGCCTTTCTTTTTTAAGTTGGAGAAGTTGGAGTAAAAATGAAGGATCTTTTCTGTAAATGTATTTTTTGCTCCCTTGCTGAGAAAATTAAGATGGGAAACTTGTGTCAGAACTGTTTTCTGATCTGTGCTCTGTCATCTTGGCCAAGCTTCATTCTCTTCTGTCTGTCAACTAGAAGGTGGGAAAACTAGCTCTGTGGGAGAGCTGTTTACAGGTGCTGCAGAAGTGCTCCATGTTGCAGACAGGGAGCTGGAGGCAAGATAGGAAGGAAAGAATCCTCAACTTAAATTGGATGTTGCAGTTCAGCATTTAGAGTAGTGTTTTGGTTTTGCACTCGATACAATTACACACGTTCGTAAAACACATTTTCTTTATATTTTCAGATTTTTCAACTTCAACTGATTCAAAAGTTGTGGTGCTTACAGTGAACTCTCTGGGTAATGCTCAGACATACCTGGATGTCATACAGAGCAATGTGGATTTGTTCCGAGGAATTATCCCAGCAATATCGCACTACAGTCAGAACTCCGTGCTGCTTGTTGCTTCTCAGCCAGGTGTGTTGGCCCTTCACCTGATGTTCTGTCCCTGTGATGGCTTCTCTTTGGGCTGTTTAAAAAACACATTACTGTCGAATATGCACTCTTAGTCAGAAATTCTTGCTACTCTGAAAGATGTTTTCCTTTACAGCACTGAGCAGGACACAGTGTTTTTTTAACTGTTACCAAGATAAAAGAAAATAGTGTACTTTGATTTGTTTGAAAGGTATGTATTTCTGCATATTTCTGTATGTAGCTTAAATGTCACTGTATCTACAAGATTAGCAACCACTGACTGTTGTCTTGTCAGCTGTGAGTGTTTTTTTACATTTCTCCTGTGCAGTAAGGGTAGATGCATGTGTGTATGTGTTGTGTGTTCTGTGATGAAACTCATGGACTATATTGCAGCTATATTTTAAGGAAAAGTCTAAATCTGTGTGCTCAGTAATACTATGAAAAGAGAAAAGCAAAAATGCTCTTACAAGAGAAGTACACGTGAACCTATCTGTCCTTTAAACAGGCTGAAGGCATCCTTAGCCCTTTTCTGTTTTTCAGGTGCTTCTTAGCCTTCTTATATTTTAGACCTGTGAAAATGGGGAAAAGAGTTCTTGCCAAATGGGGATCGGGGAGGGGAACCACTGAGTGCATTAAATTTAGAAGTATGTGAGATTTGTGGTGAAGGGAAGCATAGTGACTCATCCTGAGGTTTCACTTGACTTCTCTGAAAACTTCATGTGGGCTGTGAGTTTCCTCCGTCATCTCCCCATCTGACTTGCTGTTTTGGTTTAAATAAACTGAAATATTCTCAAAAAATGCTTTTTCCTTTTCTAAAGTAAATGAGTTGCTCTGGAGTTACGTAACTCTGACTAACAGTTTGCAAATGGGCTGAATTTTGATCGATCCTTTATTGTCAACATCTTTTCTCTTTCGCATATAGTTGAAATTATGACATATGTATCATGGAAGCTGAGCGCATTTCCCAAAAGCAGAGTTATTGGAGTAGGTGGCAATCTGGATACTGAGAGATTTCAGTACATACTCACAAAGCTTTTGCAAGCAGAGACGCTGGGAAAAGATGCTTGGATTGTTGGTGAACAAGGGGAAGACAAAGGTAAAGTGATACTCATTATGAGTATTTAATGTCCCGACAGTACTTAACTAATGGTATTAATGACAGAGTGATTGAAAAACGTACTAAAGGTAGTAATGAGCAGGGTAGTGATTTTCACTAATAGTGGTTCTAAAGAATAAGATTCTGGTCTGTGCCCAAGCCTGTAGGCCTGGAGTTGTTGCAAAAGTGTTTTGCATTTGTCACTGTTTAAAAAAATATACGTATATAACCTCAAATATTTTGGTTTTGGTGCAGCAATGCAGATTAGAGGTATTGAAAGAGGAAGGAAGTGTGGTGTAAGATATGTTAGGCTACTGCTGATGTGACATTTTTTGCATAGCAATTCATTTTTAAGCAAGTGTCTTGGGAAGAGTGCTGCTATCATTTTATTTCTGCAATCTAGAGACCCTACATTTGGCTTGTTATGAGGAAAGGGAGGTTTGGAAGCTTCCTTTTTAATTAATTAATATCCTTTTTTTAATCTCTCCCCAGCCTTTTTCATCCTTATTTTAGTTGCTGCTTAGGTGTACACTTAATGCTGTGTTTGTTTCTGTCCAGTACCATCATGGACCAGCTCTAAGTCAGTTCTAAATGAAACAGAAACAATTGCTGCTCATGACTCCAGGGAAAAGGTGGCTAACAGGTAACTCTATAATAACTTTCACATTTTTCTTCATGCTTTAACACTTGGTTTGCAGTTTTTTGGTTTTTTTTGTTTTCTTTTCCTCAGTTCCTCACAAACAGGAGGAAGTTTGCTGTAAAATGTTCACACATTGAGTTTCCTGGAGCCCATAGGTGTGTGTGTCATTCATTTCCATGCAAGCGTATACACTTGATGTTCTTCTGCTTTAAATGATATTTTGCCCACAGTGATCCCTAAGGATGAGATGATGAGCTTTGTGGAAGATACACCAGAGTTTCAGAGTTGCCAGTTCAATTACAGATTGCATGCATTGAAAAGAAAAAGAGAGGCAAGCTTTCTAACACACTTCTCAGAGACTGTGTGAAAGCAATAAACTTCAAAGCTAGGGAGAAATTTGGATCAATTTACATGATTTAATTAGCCAGAAAAAAGAATTGTTACTACTCTGGGTAAAATATATATGAAGACATTCTTTTAGCAGTTCATTATTTTCTTATGTAATTTTTCAGAATGAAGAATCATGTTCTTATGTAGGCTTACCTGTCTATAAGGTTTCAACATATGAATCAAAACAGGATTAATTAAAATCTAAACATTCTATGTTTCCCCTTTTCCTGGTTTATTTAGAGCTGTGGAAGTTCTCAAGGGAAAAGGTCAGAGATCCTGGTCTGTTGGGCTCTCAGTTGCTGATTTAACTGACAGTATCCTGAAAGATAAAAGGAAGGTTCATTCTGTATCCACTCTTGCGAAGGTAATGTGTTATTAATATCTTCTGGTTGCCACTACAGTGGTGTGATTTACATTGGATGTGATAGTTAATTTGTATCAGCACAGACCTGCTGCATAAAGCAGCTGTTTGGAAGTAGCATTATGGTTACTGCTGTCTTCCAACAGGAGTTTTTTAATTCCAGTCCAGATGAAGTACAGATCAGTTGTTGCGTTAACCTGAAACCAACATTGGAAGTAGATTGTTTTCAAAACAAATAGAAGCATTTGGGGGAAAATGTGTTCATGTTTGCTGACCAGCTCCCCAGGAGCAGCTCAGTTTGGCAAATGAAGAGAAATGCGTCACAGTTTCCAAGTGTTCGGTGTATATTTTTCCAGGGGCCAAAAGAGTTCAGTATCACTTAGGAAAGTATCAAATGCATTTCCTGCCAGTACTTTATTTGACCAGCTTTGAAAGGTTTATCTGCTTTTGCATTCTTTAGATGATTAAGGTACATGTAATGTCATACAAGGTTTAGCCCACAGTTTTAAGTTCATCCAAAGAGGCTTCACTAAAGTTTTAAGGCATTTCAGAGGAGGGAAAAAAGTTATAGAAACCATTATTGGCTGCTTCTATGCCCCTCACGGTTCTCAGTGCAGGGAAATGGAGCGCAAAACTCTTCTTACTGTATCAATTATAACAGATATACTGCTAATTTCATCATTTTTTCAAGTCAAGTTTGTAATTGTCTACAAATGAAACACAAAAGTAGAGGAATGCCACGTCTCTTAAACTGTAGAGTAACTACAGAATGTAAAATTTCACATACAGCTCCTATAAAGAAACAAAACCTGTACTTGTAGTGGAAATGCTAAGTCACAGTTTGAAGCAGTGATTGAGCACCTGGTGGGAAGGCAGGGCCAACCCAGGGGAGCTCATGTGTATGCAGTGTGTCTGAGTGACCAGAAGGGGTGGAGCCAGGATCTGCCCCTTCCCAGACCTCTTTGAAGGGTTGGCTCTGCAGGGGAGGGCATCTCTTGCTGGAGATTCCTGCCTACCTGAGGCCTTCCAAAGGTAAGCAGCTCTTTTCCCTCCTTTCTGTATCCATGGTGCTGCATTTGGGCTCGTTTTCATTTGCTGTAGCCAAAGTCTTTGCCACCCTGCTATTATCATCCCATTATAGTGTGACAATATTGTTAGTGAATTATAGTGATGTAACTTTGGGAAAGTCTCTATAGAATGAATACATGATCAATATTTGAAAATTTTTCCTTGGATGATTTTGTTTGGCTGTATTGTAACAATCATTTTGCTCAGTCTCAGGAGAACTGATCGTACAAAAAGTAACACTGCTTGCTCTACCCAGAAAACTGTTTAAACTGTATCTTGTAGAATAAGCTTTGCCTGCATTGCAGAGGTCTGATATTTTTTGCATTGGGAAATAATTCTTGTGGCACCAAAGTTTTTTTTACCTGTGCAGTAATACTTTACTGTTGCTGTAATCTGTTGCACAGAATCTAAAATAATTGGAGATTTACAAAGTCATGCCATGTGAAGAAGTGTCCTTGCTTAGTTAAAATTAAGAAAGTTACTTCGTGCTTTTCAGGTAAGAACAGAGCAGAAATATGTGTTTGTGTGACAGTGTTCTTTGTGTGTTTTAGGGATTTTGCAGTATAAACAGTGAAGTATTCTTAAGCCTTCCATGTGTTCTTGGAACCAGTGGAGTAATTGAAACGATCACACTAGAAGAAGATCCGCTGGTACAAGAGAAACTGCAAAGCAGTGCAGGATCGATTCATGACCTTCAGCAGCAGCTGAAACTGTAAGCACAAAGGAAGCTACAGCATCTGCTCACACAAGTTGAAGCTTTGCTAGGCAGGAAGGGTTGCTTGGTGCGTACGTTTTTCTATGCAAAACAAATTTTTTTAACTTGCTTTCAAAAGTGTTTTCCTTACTTACTGTTGGTTGAAATAATTTAATACTGCACTGCCCGGTAGGAATGTCCCACTTGAAAAGTGCACTTTCGGTAGCCAAAATGGGCAGAGTGAAGTGCAAGAATACTTTGTCTAAGATCAGGTAACATTTGCCTGGTTCTTTTTCTTTGTATTCTGTTTTGTTTTTGCTGCTAATGATGGCTTGATTCTTGGGTTTTTCATAGCACTGTGCACCTCATTAGGACACAGCCTAGGACAAGAACTTATCCAGCACCTTGGAAGCTCTGGTGTGCAGAGCCAACAAGAGCTCCTCCTGGTTTCTGAGGGCTGGTATGGGCTTGCCCAGAATATGGTTGCAGGGCAGCAACCTATTGCAGGCAGTCTAATGTCAATGGACTCTATTCTTGCATATTACTATGGGGAAAGAAAATGTGAAAGCATGAAGTATTGCGTATGAATTTCTGTTGTATATTTACTGATATCTGAGTCTCTGTCATTGGGTGACTTGTTAGCTCTTATTTTCTAAGGGTGTTCAGAGCACGAAAGTATCTGCAGGTGTTGGTATGTCCCGTGCAGCAGCAGAATGGGTGCCCTTCCTGAAAGGAGAAGTGGGAATGGGCACCAGGCAGGGAATGAGGTCTGCCCATTGGGCAGCATGGAGGTGGCTGGAGTTCAAGCTCTGATCCAAAGCTACTTGCTGCCCGACTGAGGAGGAGAGGGTAGCTCCTTGAGGAGGCAACAGGATCTGTATCCTTCTGCAGGAAGGCCAAAGACACGATGGAAAAAGATGCAAATTCTTAGATGAAAAAGCACGTTTTTTTTTTTAAGGTGAGGAGCTTTCTGTGTTCTAAACTCTGGTGTGGTTGCACTGGTGAGAGAGCAGACTGCATTCAGCCCAGGTATAGATGAGCATCGGGCTGCAGAACCAGAGCAGCATGGGTGTCTCTGCTGCTATGTGCAGCATCAGCCTGTCATTCCCTGGGCGTGTGCTGAACTACGGCTTCTGAAATAGCAATGGAACCTCCAGAGAACAAGTAGAATACTTCTCAGAGCCAAAGATTATTCCTTCCTGCCTTCCACTTGTATCTACAAAGAGCCAGCGCTGCATAAACCAAGATTTTATATTGATAAAAATAGTGTAATTATATATATAATATATATATTACTATATACATATATAGTAATTGGGTAATTCAGGTGGGTTTTCAGTGAATGCTAAAGTTTCCTTTCTGGTGGGGCAGAATGGGTGCTAACAGCAGCTGTGTGACTTAAACACTACATTAAACAAGTGCCCAGTGCTGGGGCCGGACTTGAGTTTGTTTGTGTGTTTATTTCCCTCCGTTTGTTATCCCAGCGTGAACAGTCCAGGTGTTCGTGTTGGGGATTCTAGGTAATGGTTTTCATCCCCAAATGCCGCACGCCCTTTTTTAATCACTGACGAGCTGGCAGCAGCAGCAGCCGGCACTTCGTCCCGCCTCCAGAGGGGGCGCTGCCCCATGCGGGCAGGGCCGTAGTCGTACCGCGCCGTGCTGCCGGGCGGCGCTGTTCCCGCCCGGAAGTGCCATCAGTGCCAGGCGGAAGCGGGCTCGCGGCGCTGCCTGCGTTGGGGGGGCGGGCGGCAGCTGCCGCCATGGCGTTCTCGGAGAGCCAGCTGAAGAAAATGCTCGCCAAGGTAGGCGGCGGCCTGGCGCCTCGAGAGGCCCTTCCCTCTCCGCCGGACGCGGCCGGGAGGCGGAGTGCGGGCACGGGCTGCGGCGGGGCGGCGGAGGGGGGTGTTGTTTTCTAATGGGTGACGTTTGAGGAAACAAAACTCGCGGTGAGGTAAATGGCTGCTGGTCATCGAGGCGGTGCGAGCCGTGCGGTAGCGGTACGGTGTTAGTCAGCTGGAAACCGGGCCTCGTCCAGCAGATTGAAAACAAAATCCCTGTGGCCGGGTAGCTGCGAGGAGCCGTGGCTTTGGCTTGGGGGCGTTTGCTTTCTTACCGTTCAGTCGTATTGTTGGTACCGCCCAAAAGCGAGCTGTGGCAGGCTAAGGGCTGCTCGCGGTTGGAGGTCCTTTCCTCCACTTGGTCCTTCTGTCATCGGCTGGAGACTGAATGCTGATCGCAAACGTGGGGTAAGCAGGTGTGCGTCTTTGTACTCACCCGGCTTCCCTAAAGGAGTGGCTGAGGTGCGACATGCCATAAGGAGGTAAGGCAGTGCTGTGCCTTCTCTTCCCACTCCACCTCGTGCCCTTCTTAAACCACAAGTGGCATCTGGCTTCCTGTCAGCTCAGTGAAAAGGGGGGGGAACTTTTTGCACCTGATGGAAAAACGAAGTTACTATTTCACCACTTGCCTTCATTTTCCACGAGTAGTTACATGCTCTGTTCTATTGAGGGAAGCTTGGTGGTACTTCCTATAGGAATCCGTGTGTGTGTGATACAGCAAAAGGCCTTACTCTGAGTGAACACAAATATCAGCATTTGCCTGTTGGCTGATCCCGGACAGCTTCGACTCTCTGCTCTGTTTCCTGATAGGTAAAATGGGGAAGGTGTGTTTGCTGTCTGAGGCTTCAGGAGGAAAAAAACTGTGTTTAAATGAATCAATTGTAGTTATCTTTATAGAAGTCACCAGGGTGTTGCTCTTTCCAAAGAGGTTTTAACATTTCTTATACATCTCAGTTATTGGCTAAATGAACCCAGAAAAAGATTGTCTTGTAATGATCTACATTCCTCTGCTCTTGGAGAGTGTTAGAATTCATTTGTTTTGTTTGCAGTGCAAGCAGTGTTGGGTATCAGGCATCACCTTGTGCAGGGCCCTTTGTCTTCCTACCACGGCTGGTGGACTAGACAGTATCCCTTCCTTGAGCCACCTGATGGTTGTCTTCCTTGGAAATGCATTGAGTGTGGGCAGGGGGCTTCATTGTTAGGTTTTAGTGGTTATTAGCAAGAAGAAAGGCCACAAGGGTGAAGATCCACACCATGTGGTGAAACAGCTCTCTGCTAGCCAGGAGCATCTCCTCTTGTCTGTGGGTCATAGTTCTGAGACTTCAGGTCTGTGCTGAGATGAATGTAAGGGGATGAAACCAGTGTTTGTAGTATGGTCTCTTCTAATGTGTGCCTTGCATGATGCTGGTAACTAACTTCTGATAAATGCTTTGTCCCAAGCTTGCCTTTGCTTAAAATGCAATGTTGATTATGGCAGAATATGAATGAAATGTGATAACTTTCCCCAGAACTTGATCTGTGAACTCTTATTTAAGAATAAAAACATCCTAATACCTTGTTCAAGGTGTTAATGGAGTGTTTGGTTTGATTATGTAAAAAAAAAAAATAAAATAAAATCTCACTCAAAAGTAAGAGTGCTGAAGAATGCCCATCGGTAACTTCCATAAACAGAGGCTATTCTGTGAAACAAAAAGCAATTTACACTGCATCTTTAGGCTCTAATGACTTCTTTTCTCTTTTGTTTTCCAGTATAAGTACAGAGACCTAACTATACAGGAGACAAACAGTGTCATTTCTCAGTACAAGGACCTCAAACCTGTTATGGATTCATATGGTAAGGATTTGAGCAAGTTCTTCTTATCAGTTTCATTGTATAAGATGTATCTGATAGTTTTTGTGGAGAGTAGGGAGTTAAAGCTAGAATTTAGAATTTAAAGTTGTTCTTTTTGAACTTTGATGTCACTACTCTCCTGGAACAGACATTAATTTTCTGAAATAGACTCAGTAATACAGAAAGGTGCCAGGAGGTGGTATGTTTTTCCACCTCGTCAGCTTTTATTTGGTCACTCAGATATGTCCTATCGCTGAGAGCCCTGGAGATTGCTGATATCTTACAAGTTCAGATTTGCTGTGATGCAAAGATACATGTACAGTTCTGTCTGTTTTAAAAGTATTGTAAATTAATGTAAATACTTCACTAAAAATGAACAGTTGTGACAGTGCTTTAAAGTATGCAAGTTTGAATGAAGATTAAGAATTAAGAATAGCATTGAGCTGTAGCAAGAAGCTCATTTCTGTTACCTGTCTCTTCCAAAGCTGCCTTGGAAGATTTGAGCACAGAGCCAATAGCAGCTGGTTGGTAGGGTGAAATGAGAAAATTCATGTGTTACTTCAGCTGTAAAGAAGGAAGCAGTTTTATTTGCAGTAAAGGTAGTTTGTCAATAATTAGTAAACCATCTCTCAGGAATGTGTTACTCATAAGGAGTTATCTGACTATAGGCAACCATTTGCCAGGGAGATGTGCAAGAGCAGAACTTCTCAAGCTGTGTTGATACAGTGTGTATCTGTGTATGTGTACGTGTGTTCACACATGACTTCTGAAAATGTACATTAACAAGTAGACAGGCTATCACCTGAACAGAGATTGACACAGCAAATAGGTTTGTGTTCAAAATGCCCTCTGCTCCCTTTCAGTTTTTAACGACGGTTCATCTAGAGAGCTGATGAGCCTCAGTGGAACCATTCCTGTGCCTTACAGAGGTATGCCTTTATTATTAATATAGTCACTGTTATGCTTGTTATATTTATTGCTTGTTATATTTATTGTACGGAATCACGTGAAAAGCTGTGTATATTCGTAATGCTTCAGTTACACTACTTCAGTGATCACCATTTTTGTGAAAGCTTTCACTTGTCATGGTGTCATATTTTAAATATTTGTCTCTAGTTTTGTTATGGAACCAAACTGTAGTGCATATCACTGCTGCTCTGTGCTTGTGCAGCTCTCTAATTTCTGTTTATATTTCAGTACTCTTTTCGGTACTTTATGTATGCTTTAAACATCTGAATATAAAAGGACAGCACTCCTAAAATCTTCCAAATCATCTTTCTAGGTAACATATACAATATCCCCATTTGCTTGTGGCTGCTGGACACCTACCCTTTCAATCCCCCAATCTGTTTTGTTAAACCCACTAGCTCAATGACAATAAAAACTGGGAAGCATGTTGATGCTAATGGAAAGATATACCTTCCTTACCTGCATGAATGGAAATACGTAAGTAGAGGGAAATTCAGCTTGTTAATTTACTCTTTTAATTTCTTTTTTCAGATAGTTGTACCATCTGTAACAAGAAACATAACTCTCTTTTTCTGAGATACTAATCCAGATATTTTTTTCCTTTGAAACAACTGCTTGTTATTTTTAATATCTTAACATTCAGAATGCTGTGGGTTTTGTTGTCTGGTTAATTGTGCCTTTAGTGACAGCCCGTCTGATTGAACAGTGCAGCATAGGCTTCCTTGCCTAGTAGGGAGCTGACCTGAAGATAAGAATATTTACTATGAGACCAGAATGTTTACTGAAGGTGAACTACAAATTCTTTAATGCATCTCAGGGCTGAAATTGATCTCAGATTAAGATGAAGTGCTGTATGACTGCTTCAGGTAGACTTTGCTGGGGCTTTGAGTGTATTAATAACTAAATCCAGCAGTGCAGGCCTCAGACATTTTTGAAAGTTCACATTTTAGTTAAAAAGATGAAATGTGCTGACGGGGCCATAACTGTAGAATAGGCTTAGTTCTATCAAAAGTGATTGGGAGGAATAAATGTAATAAACGTGAGTGGTAGTTCAGCGTTTGCGTAGCATAAATAGCAATAAATACATGTATATGTGTGCGTGTGGAATGGTCCCATTCTGTTGTTACAGTCAGTAAAACCAGCTGTTAGCAGATGGCACCAACTTGCCATGTGTGTATCCTTGCAGCCCCAGTCAGACCTGCTGGAACTGATTCAAGTTATGATTGTGGTGTTTGCTGAGGAGCCTCCAGTCTTTTCTCGGCCCACTGTTTCAGCCAGCTACCCACCGTACCAGGCAACTGGCCCACCAACCAGTAAGTGCTCTGGGCTGCTGATTTATACAAATCCTCACTCTCCAGAGTGTGTACCAAAGGCTTTCTGCCTCAATGGTTGATAAATATCATTCTAAAATGGCTTTCTACATTGATGGATATTCACAAGTAGTTCACTTGTGCTGTACTTGAACTACTGGAAGAATTTGTGTGGAGGTGGGGGCAAAATTAATGCTTGTATTGGCGAGGGAGAGCCACAAACAAATAACCAAATGGGACCAAAGAGGAGTAACTAAATGGGACTGGTAGAGATAATTGGCTAAAGGTAAGTGCGTGGGGCTTTATGGCTTGTCTGGTGTTGTAAGAGCACCAGGTGATTCAATGAACAAGCTGTTGAGTTTTCCAAGAACAGCAGGTGTCACTACAAGTATAGTTTTGGTGGGGACTGTGACCTGTATGGTGCTTTAAGGAAGATGAGATCATCAGCTGAAACATCACTGCTTTGTTCTTTTGTAGTCAGTGAAGGCTGGTGTATTGGAAGTAACTTTAGAAACAGTGTTTCTGGATTTTACATGATTAATAGCTACTTGGTTTTACTAGTGTAGTCTTTTTTAAAAATCTATTTTATAAACAGTTTGTCTTAAGTTCTAGGTGCACTTTGAGAAATAAAAACCCTGAATCATTTGCAGTTTTAGAAGGTGAAAATAGCTAGGGAGACTTCAACAAAAATAAGAAAAAGGGGGGAAAAAAACACCTGTATTTGATGTAATGCTCCTATAATTACTACTAATCAGCAATAAATACATTGAAAATGCAGTTTTTATAATAGAATTGTCAGCTTTCTAAGAAGAAACATAAAATTGCTAAGGCATGTTTGTTGGTAAAAGTTTTTTAGAACTATTTAGATTTCTAAATGGAAGAAATCACTGAATAACATCGGGTTGTTAAACAGCTAACTGACTGTTACCCTTGTCTATTCTGAAGCTACTTAAATGTGCTTGTTATTTAATGAGCAGAGTAGAGAACAGTGGCTCATTGGGAAGGTTATCTTATTTTTCTCAGCTATTATCTAAAAACAGAGTCACGTCTGTCATCTTTTACGTGCCTCCTGTTTGCGTTCCCTTCCTGCAGATACTCTTCCTTAAGCAGGCATACTTCACTCAGTACAGTTACTGCTCTTTCAAATTCATATCTTAATAAATATTGTTCAGTATTTTGAAGCATAGTATCACAGCATAATGCTTCTCACTAGTGTGATCTTTGTATGTGGTAAAATTCTGAAAAGCAGAAATACATAAAATCATTATTTTATTTAGCTTCCTACGTGCCTGGCATGCCAGGAATATCTCCCTATCCACCAGGAAGCACTACAAACCCAAGGTAAGAGCCACTTTGAGGACTTCTCATCATCGCTGACATAATGGGGGGCTTCACTGAACAGCATCTAGTCTTATTTCTGTTCCATTTATTTATTTATTACCATGGATTTGGATCTTGGTGTTTATCATGTAATTGTCATGATAGCTGTTTGTGTAGAAGAGAGGACTGAACTCTTTGTTAATGACCAAGAGAAAGTTTGGGAAGATTTCGTTTTCTTAGTGTTGCTTACTTCAGTTATCATACAGCTGGGTAACAATTACATTTTGAAAAATGATTACCTAATTCCTGCATGTTCTCTTGATTCACTTACATAGTTAGTTTTATAAAGTGGTTGTGCTTATATGCTGTAGAAAGATACACATTCCTAAAAGTTGTTGTTGTTTTTTTTTCTTAACAGCATTGATAGCATTGGTTGGGTCATGAGCAACTCAAATAATTGAACAAAGCAGTGACTGGATTAAGATGAACCTTGATGTGCTTTGTTCTTGCCAGTACTAGGTCTTGTTTCATAGAGGTTAAAAACTGAAAATGAGTCCAAGAGAACTAACTCCTCAGAAATATAGTAGTGACTTCAATTATAGTTTGAAATAAACTGTTGCTTTCTGCAGTGTTCTTTGGAGATTAGAAGAGGAGCAGCTTGTGCATCAGCTCTGCCACTCAATATTAGCGTTCTTTCTTAGCAAATAGCATTCTTTCTTGACAAATAAATGCTGCCTGTTTTCTAGTTTGTACCTTTTTATTTAATTATGGACATCCTAATGTCCTGATTCTGTTAGGATAATATGAGGAGTTGCTGTAGTACATAACACTGTGGTATTGAAAAGCAAAGGAACTGTAAGCACTGGGAGCATGCTTTAAGGAGTGAAAAAGAGAGGTCGTGTGGCAGACATTTTCCTCCTAAGTGTACCTATTGGAAGTGCTCATGGTGTGTTCTGCATGCAGCATGTTCTCTTTTACTTGAAGCAGTTCAATCAAAGTCTCCTGTAAAATTTTCGTATAATGTTGAGAATTGTTAAGATTGAATGTTCTGTCAGTCTGTAGTTAAAACAATTTGGTTTGGGTACTTCTGGGTTTTAGAAGGGCAGTTTAGATATTGAAAGGCAGCCTGTTGAGAATTTGGAATGATCTACGTGATTGACCAGCAAATAAGTAGGTAGGGCTTCAGCTAAAATGATATGATCATACATTGTATCAGAACTACAAGTTGTGAGAGATGTTAATGGGGACAGGAAAAGAGTGTAATTCGGCCTGTAGTTTAAACGTGATATGAATAAATATTTAACATGGTGACATGGATCAAGTTTTACTAGTAATTAAATAACTTCAGCCTGTGTTTCTTTGTCAAAGCAGCTTCCCGAACTATCCTTACCCAGCTGGTGTTCCATTCCCACCTACCACTAATGTTCCATACTATCCTTCTCAGCCCCCTGTGACTACTGTTGGTGAGTAACTATTTCATCAAAGCAAAGCTTCCCACTGTAATTGATGCATAAAGAGCACCAGTGAGAAAAGGAATTTATTGTTCTTAAATCCAGCCTTCCAAAATATTGACTTTTTTTTTTTCAATGGGGAAGAAGATGTCTTCTTCTGGGTGACACTTATGTTCTTCGTATTTTTTTCACTCAGGAACCCATAAAATTCCTGATTATGTGCAGTGCACTGTCTGCTCTATGAATATGTTGAAAAACTGTGTATATAAGCAACCGAAGGGTTTTTTTTTCCTTTCACTCTTAAACTGTAGGTGACTTTTGATTGTCTGTACTGCTCTTTGTTGTCTTCCTTTTAAAACGCTTTTGTCTTCACTTAATTGTCTATGGGACTTGCTTTATTTACTCATTATTTATACTTTATTTTGAAAGTCCTGAAGCTGAGATTTTCAGTGCATATTTGGTAGGCCTTTTACCTAGGTCTATTGCTTTCTGCCTCTTTGCTGTTGCTCCTTGTTTTACTTTCTTCTTACCTCCTGTCAGCAGTGAAACCAAGAGCATTGATTCATATTTTCCCATTCTGCTGCTCAGTCATCCTGTACTAGCAAAATACACTAGCATTGTTTCTGGGGTGGCCAGGAGGTGATTGTCCCCCTCTACTCTGCTCTTGTGAGGCCCCATCTGGAGTACTGCATCCAGATCTGGAGCCCCCAGTACAAGAAAGACAGGGAGCTGTTGGAGAGGGTCCAGAGGAGGGGCCACAAAGATGATCAGGGGACTGGAGCACCTCCCCTACGAGGACAAGCTGAGGGAGCTGGGCTTGTTCAGCCTGGAGAAAAGAAGGCAGTGGGGTGACCTCATTGCTGCCTTTCAGTACCTAAAGGGAGCCTACAAACAGGAGGGGAATCAACTCTTCGAAAGGGTTGATAACAGCAGGACAAGGGGAAATGGTTTTAAGTAGAGGGAAGGAAGATTTAGGTTGGATGTCAGGGGAAAATTCTTTACTAGGAGAGTGGTGAGGTGCTGGAACAGGCTGCCCAGAGAGGTTGTGGATGCCCCGTCCATCCCTGGAGACATTCAAGGCCAGGTTGGATGGGGCCCTGGGCAGCCTGGTCTAATATTAAACGTGGAGGTTGGCGGCCCTGCATGTGGCGGGGGTTGGAGATTCATGATCCTTGAGGTCCCCTCCAACCCTGGCCGTTCTGTGATTCTGCTCTGTCTCATTTCTAATATGGATATGTGTGATGGATAGGGAACCACTGGAAAGTGTTCTCTAGTAGGAAGGTGCATAACTTTGCAATTGGACAGTTCTTTTGAAACAGTTGCATGGTAAGGACACAGACATTTGTGTCTTTTTTCAGAGTATAAGGTGTTTATAATCTCTTGCTCTGTAATTTAAAAGAATATTCACAGGTTTGTAATTTCATGTGTGAACTCCCAGTTATTTATATATGCTCTTCCCCCTTGAAGTTTTAGTTTGCCTTGGGAACAAAGCAAGCTCATAGATTGGCAAAGGAAGGGGAATGCTTTAGTTTTACTCTTAACAATACTTGAGGAATTGTTGTGTTACAGAATTTGGAAACTACAAGAAATGATCATTCTTATTTTTTGTGCCTGATCCCATCCTTCATGTCCATGTTCTTTCAGATTTGTGTATTACAGAAGCGTTCTCTGAAAGTCATTTCAGCTGTCGTTTCCACTCTGACATGAGTTGTGGCTACCACACAACCTACAAGAAAGCCAAGTATTGCTCACTGTTGTGGGGTCGTTTGGTCCTTGAGGATTGATAGTCCATGCAGGCTCTCATTGTCAGACATACAGAAAAGTGTTGGGAACCTTTCTAGGGAACGTTGGCTTTCCACAGTGTCTCTCTCTGAAAACAAATCCTGTTTTGCTTTTGTGTGTAAAGAGTTAATTTAAAATAGATGTCACATTTTATTTATTTTCTTCCTTTTCATTCTCAGTGAAGATGAAGAGGGGTGGAGTATATGCCAGGTATTACAGAGTACTTCAGAAGTCCTCTGTTAGGTCATCTGGTACCATGTTGTAATGCCAGATTTTGTAGTAGCAATTTAACACAAGTCAGATTCACTAGATGCAGCTAACTAAGATGTAGCAGGTGCATGACTGTGGTTTATCCCACACTAGATGAAATGTGGAGATGTCTCTATAGTCATCCAGTGTATTTACAGTGAACTTATTTTCCTTGAAACTGCAAATGTTTCTTTCCTATTCAGATATATATATTTTTTTCCCTATGGTTTACTGTGCCAGTTTATTGGGAGCTTACAGGGAGCTACAACTTGCAAAGCTGTATATATGGTGCCGGAGTGTTTCCTTCAGTGAGCTTATTTTGAGTTGGACAAAAATACTCAGACTTGCTTCAGTTTTAAAATTATTTTTTTCAAATAGTTTTTTTTCTCATTCAGTTCGGTTGTGTGCCACTAATGATCTGATTCAGATACGAGTCTGATTCTCTAAGGTCAGTTCTGAAACCAGACTCTGCCTGGTAAAGGTTAAGGGTTTCAGTGCTCTCTGGATTTACTGGCTCTCTGCCATAAAGTCTTCCCCAAGCTGCACTAATTATGGAAGTGGCAGAAAATGCTAAGGGTTCATGCTCTTTAGGAAGATATATAAAATCTAACTGATGATCCATGTGCAAAGACCTTTTTCTGGTCTGTCGGCACTTACATGTGAACTTTAATCATTAGTTGTGTTGTGATTTTTTTCTGTCCTGCTTTAATGACGAAGTGAACTTTGCATAAAATATCCACGAGTGAGAGAGACTGGGGAGGACAAAAAGAAGTAGAATTGATTGATGGTTCTGGCATAGAGAATAATTCATTAGATAAATTAAACAGTAGCTGAATTCATGCTAATGCTGTTCTTAAAGTGAAATCAGACCTTTTTGTTTGGATTAGGAAGATGTATGTTTACAATTGGCTGCCTTACAGTTACAGTCCTAAACTGTGAATGAACTCTTTATCCCTCATGGTTTAAGTTTGGCTTGATTTAAGTTTTACTTGCCAGTGCACAAAATGCTGTTCTTTACTCCTTTCCATAAGAAGTAGTGGTGCTAAATTCTTGAGTTTATACGTGTGGTGCAGTTTGACAGCTTCTGCTGCTGATTCTGATACTTGACCAAATGCTAAAAATGGTCATGTTGACTGGCAGCAGGTTGAACTGCTTAAGCCAGAACTGTAGAGCAGGTCAACTCTTGTGCCATTTGTATTTTCACGAGCCTATCTTTGCAGTACTTTATTTATTCAGTCTCTTTTCTCAGTAGTAGTTCATTTTAGCTTTAAGAAATTACACATGTGCTGGTACAATTTGTATGTAAGAAGTAGTAACATTAGTAATTGTCAACATGTGATGCTTTCTTAATTTTCAGAAGAAATTGGTGGTTAGTAAGCACAATGTAAATTTTCTCATAGTAACTCTTGTTAGTTGCATAGATTTATTTTCCCAAATACATGGCTTTATGTAAGCTTTGTGTGCTAGAAAGCATATAGGGATAATATAAGAGGCGTAGGGAATAAAGATGGATTTATGCAGTCTTGTTCTGTTCAGCAGTGGAGATCCAAAAAATTCCTTGGATGTTATAAGGATTCTCTGAGGTGTGTGGTCTTGTTGAAGTTTTGTGTACACTGCTCTTTCCAAACTGGCTTTGTACTGAAGCTGGTGCAGATCTGAGAGTTAATTGTGTGCTGGTGAATTTTCTTGCACAGGACCCAGCAGAGATGGAACAATCAGTGAAGACACCATTAGAGCTTCCCTTATTTCAGCAGTCAGTGATAAACTGAGATGGCGGATGAAAGAAGAAATGGATCGTGCTCAAGCTGAACTCAATGCCTTGAAGCGCACGGAAGAGGACCTGAAGAAAGGACACCAGAAACTGGAAGAGATGGTAACTCGTCTGGATCAAGAAGTGGTAAGCTGAGTTGAAACGCTGATCTGTATCAGCATGAGAGTGTATTGCTTTTGAAGTGTGTATTTTCTTTCCAAATTGAGGTGCATGTGTTTAGACAGATGAAAGATGGAAATCCCAGTGATCCTAAGATGCACTGTCTGATGTCTTAGAAATGTTACTGTAGCAGGGGAACAGCATCAGTGCTTTCCCCCCCCCAGATGATAAGTGGTATAGGAGTACTTACTCACTTTGTCATTTTCTAGCTAATAGTGCGTGACAGTAGTGATGGAGAACATTTCAGTGTCATGCTGCAGACACACTGATTTTAGTCACAGCTTCCTTTGTAACTTCAGATTTTTTCTAAACAAGAACCTTTGCTATTCCTCGTGCTCAGAAATGGCTGCAGAGTTTTTTTCATGAAGGCCTAACTGCCACATCCTGTGTCTGCTCCTTGCATTACTGCTTGGGGTAAGGTTTTGGGACTGATGACCAGTTTCTGAAACAATCAGCTTCATGTTCAAATTCTGTGTGTTTTTTTTTTTTTAAGTGACTATTTGCAATTATGAATGAGGAACAAAGAACAGGAAGTACCATTGTGTCGTGTAAATCCATGATGTGACCACAGTAAATGCAGCGTGTAATTGGGGAAATGAGGGACATAATAGAACTGTTGATATGTGACAAAAAGGCAAAAATGTACGAGCTGCCTTCCATATAAGACATGACTAAATCAGTTAGGACTTCTTGCTCCAAAACATACACCTCAAAAGAAACCCTTTTTTTTCCACTTTGCTTTTATTACTTTAGTTAGTTTAAACCATCGTTCTTCCTGATGTGGTATCTTCAAAATACTCAGACTGCTAGCATGCCTTCTTTAAAATGGTAAATGGCAATAGATTGGCATTATAATCTAAAAGAGCATTTACTTTTTCGATGGTAGAATCTCAAATCTGTAAGTTGCTAGCTCGTTCTTTTACGAAAGTCATGATGAAGGTGAATATAGAAGTAAAAAGAATCAAGTAGTGTTTCTAAAACTCTTCATAGTTCTGAAGTCATCTTGGCAGAAGCAGGTATTCAGCTCTTGAGAGTTCAGAAATAAACATCTTCAATGTTTTTAGGCTGAAGTTGACAAGAACATCGAACTTCTCAAAAAGAAGGATGAGGAGCTCAGTTCTGCCTTGGAGAAAATGGAAAGTCAATCAGAAAATAACGACATAGATGAAGTTATCATTCCTACAGCACCACTTTACAAGCAGATCCTGAACTTGTATGCAGAGGAAAATGCAATTGAAGACACCATCTTTTATCTTGGGGAAGCATTGAGGCGTGGAGTGATAGATTTAGATGTCTTTTTAAAGGTAGGCTTCTTGAGATATTCTTAATATGTGCACTTTAAATGTGTGTAAGTACTTTGAACTCTTATGTTCAGCTTTTTGATGTTAATGATGTCCTTGCTGAAGAAATACAGTAAGTGCATATAGGTTGAAACATGAGTCTCAAAAGAATATCAGGATTAGGATGGGCTAATTTAAAAGCATTATAGATATATAGAGGTTATTTACTATTAATGTCAGTATACACTTTCCTTTGGTCTGAGCTACTGATTGTGGAGAAACCAGTCTTAAAGGTGACTAGAGAACTGTCAGCTTTCCACTTGCAGTGTGTTGATGCCATTCTTGCAGCAGGCACTGGAGTGTTAGGCTCACAGAAGAAAAAGAAGAGCTGTTCTTGTGAAGCCCACGCGTTTTGCACCTTTAGTAAAGAACTTAGGTCACTTATTCCTTTTCTCTGTTTTTCTTAATGCTTAGAGTTTTCTTTCATATCTATTTCTATTTTGAACTTCTGAATTTATTAAGAACACTTAACATGGAGACTAGAACTTCATAAAATGTCCTAGTAACTAGTGTAGCCATTGGATGTGGAAGGATCAGTGTGTCGAAGTGTAACACTCTTCACTTGGTCCCCTGGCCAAGAGTGGTAACCAGAGTTGCCAGTCAGGTCCCTTTCTAACAGGTGAGATTCCACCTCATTTCCACTTAGGTTTGCTTTAAACATTCAGTGGACGGCGTCCTAAGTAGAGACATACTTTGTTTTTATGTAGCTTGCTAATTCTGTTTAGCTTCTATTAAAGGAAATGATACTATGGGAATTGTATTTGTCTTTTGATTCACCTTAGAATACATATGACTTCTCTGATAGGAATGTGAGGATCTGATTATTAAAATTATAAAAATACACTATAGTGATTGTATATGGTAGCAAGTCATTCTAAGCCAAGAAAAAGCCATTTAATGAACCAACACATTTAATATTCCCCCAAAACAGACATCTCATTGGGTCATGCTTTCAAAACTTGGATCGCTATAGAGTTACCATTTTTACCAGCCAGCTCTTCTTATTATTTCTTTGCAGCATGTACGTCTTCTGTCTCGCAAGCAGTTCCAGCTGAGAGCATTAATGCAGAAAGCAAGGAAGACTGCTGGACTCAGTGATCTCTACTAAACTCTCAGACTTTAACTGGGAAGTTAGATTTACTTGTGAAGCAGCCATTTTCTTGATCTTTCTCTTAATCAGTAGGTGCCCAGAATAAGTTATTGCATCATTCAACTGTAAAATATTTTGAATCAATAATATATTTTCTTTTTGGTAAATACTAGCTTTTATTAATGCACTTTCTATTTCCTGTAATCTTTGTGCTGGTGGACTTAAGCTGAATAAAACTTGTTGCATATTTTCTTCCTCTATAGAATTGTGTTGAATGCACTTTCTTTACAAACAGCCCTAGCTCATGTGGTATCAGCTTAACTATTCTTTCACTTTACTTACGATAGCTGGAAGATGTGCCAGTGTCCTGATTGAGAATAATTCACAGCTGGAGTTTGTAAGTAAACTCCCTTATGACAGATGAAAGCTGGAAACCTCAAAAATTCAAGGCACCGCTGTTTGATGTAGCTGCTGACATCCAATGATTGTTTTCCTAAGTAAGCTTAGCAATGGTTCTCATGTCTTGCCTTGTTCTACCCTCAGGTTATGGCCATTGTAGAGTGTATCATACAGTACCTTAGAAGCCTTAATGTTTTGTTGTTGTTTTTTCTGAAAAAGAATGCTAGGAAAAACAAAGACCTCTGCATTTGTTGATGTACTGCCTCCAAGGCCAAGAACACGATGGACCAGAATGCCCTCTCAAAAAAGACTCAGGAGGCTGAAATACGTTTCATGGTTTATTTGGTGTTGGAGCTGGTACTACAGGTCATTGTCTTGTTGCATATATAAACTTTAACCTTTTCTTTAAATGTGCTTTGGAGACAAATTTACAACTAGTCTGATACAGTACACAAAAATAAGTTCCTCTAAAAAAAAGGTATACACAAGTTCCAAAGAAGTGTTAGGAAAATATTTGGACCTACCAACAGTGAAATATTTAAGCTATTCAGCTGGCAGAGAAGGTTTGTCAATCAGTTTGACAATCCTGTGACTGCAAGAAAATAGTCTTTGGTTTCACGTTGTGTTAGTTAGCTGGTTATTGTTCTGGCTTATGTTTAGACAACGTGAGGACAAGGCAGTGCTGCTTTGAATGCTGGATTGATGTCACACCACTTCACTGTACAATACTAGGTGGCTGGAGCTATGGCTAAGAATATAAGTGTCTGAGGACAGGGAAAACCCTAGAATAGTTTCCTCATTGCGATCTTTAGGAAACTCATTTGTTCCGATTTTAGTTTGTGTTCTAGTTGAAATACATTGAAGGATTTGACCTACTTGGAAAGTGCAACATTAAGACAAACCACTAAACCGTTAAACTGCAAATAGTGAATTGCTTGGACAACTTTAGAACTGTAGTTCTTTCTGAATTCCCCAGAGTGTATCTGCGCTCTTCTTTATTTTCTCCTCTTCATCAGGTTTTAGGATCATCTTCACTACATCAGTGATGCCACTGCTGCCCAGTACACAAGGAACACTTAAGAAGACATCATCTTTTATTCCGTGCAAGCCCTGAAAAGTAGGTAAGGATAGTTAGGCTAGGATTTGTGCACGTCTACTTTAGAGAGTATTCTAATGTGGAAAATTCAAGTAAGCTTAAGAGAAATTTGAATGTTGTCACTGTTCCTCGGGATTCTTAAGTTTTTAGTTCTCAGTTAAAACAAAGAAAAGTCAGCAAGAAAGATCTGCTCACCTTAACAGCTGTAGAGACTGGGTGCACTCTTCTTAAGTTCTTCATAATAGTTTCAGCTAGATCTGCCACGGAAAGGCCAATAGCCCATGACGTGTACCCCTTCAGTTTGATGACCTCATAGGCACTGCAGAGTGAAAGTTACTTATTAAAAAGCAAGTAGCATCAATGGAACTAATTGACAGCTGTAGGAAAGGCTTTTGATCCCTTAAACAATTTGGAGACAGCGGAGATTTGACTGATAGCTGACCGGATTGAAATGCACTTTTTGTACTTCACACCGTGCCCCTCGCTAACACTAGAAACTTGGAAGTTAAAACATTTTCTTTATTTAAAGCTCACTAACCATGAAAAGTTAACTGCCAAATCTATGTTAGTCCATAAAACAATGAAGTTGTATTATTTCTGCATTGTTTGACCTTCATTTTGGGCCACTTACTAAACCAGAAATCAGTAATGCAGTTCAGAGATGTTCTTCAACATGAGATCATACGATGGAGAACTAAAAGCGGTATTACCTGTCCACCACCTGCTTGTGAACCTCCTTCCAGTGCTCCTTGTCTGCATCAGTTCCCATGTCTGGATGAAGAGCCTTCAAGGAGACACCAGCAACATTCACTCCGCTCCAGACAGGCACTGAGTTGCAGAGAGATTAAATTACCTCACAAAGTAAAGAATCTTCCCAAAAGACAAGAATGTAATTCTCAGATTAACAGTTAAGGTAGGAACTACCTGGATTAGTTTATGACACGTCACAGACATGGACTTGATTCCAAAAACAGTATAAAATATGAGACCAATTGAAGTTGTAGGGTAAGAACCCCACAACTCATGAACTAAAAATGGCAGTAAGTCCATGCTTTGCAACAGTTCCTCAAAATAAAGATGGATTCCAAATGCACTCTATTGGGTGTCAGGAAGCAGACAGTGCTGCTCTGCTGTTGCTAGAGAAGTGCAGACTAAGTGAGAAGAGTATTGTTCTTTCTCTTGTTCTCATCTAGACTTGACTCTACACTTCCATTCTTAAATATGGCTCTTGAAGTAGTGAAGACAACTGAGTGATTCCCTCTAGATATAGTGGGGATCTCTGGGAGTCTCTTGCCGAGATCTTCACCCTCTTGCTTCTTCAGTATGCTTTTTAGAGAGTTATGAGAACAACTTAGCCTAGACATTTTTAGTCTCCTTAGGTTACAGTAATGACCTTTTCTAAGCAGAGTAACTCAGGTCAAATATAGATCATCTAGGGTTACTCTGCTGTAGAAGACTTAGTAGGACTTGCATTCGTAAGTTCCTGTAGTGCATAAGTTTGTGAGCAGCATTCTTGTGTAGCCCTTGCAGATTATGTTTATTGAAAAAAAAAAAAAAAAGTATGAGAAGAAGCTCTGTGTAACAGCCAGGTTTTGCCCTTACCACTGGAGTCTCCATGCTCTCCAACAATCCACCCGTGGCAGCTCAGAGGATGGATGCCCAGTCTTTCTCCCATGAGGTGGCGGAAACGGGCTGAGTCCAGATTGCAGCCACTACCGATAACACGGTGTTTAGGAAAGCCACTGATCTTCCAGGCCACGTAAGTCAAAATATCCACTGTAAGTAGAACAGGGAGGATAAGTGCCAGTCACGAGCAGTCTGATATCTGGGGTAGTATCTTCTGCTTATCTGTAGGGATTTTATGTGCATGCCAGGTGGCACAGAGAGTGAAGCAATGCTCATCACCAGGTCCAGCAGTGGGCTAACATGAGTACTATTTTAAATGCAAAATTAAGAGGCTGCTATGCATATAATTACCAGTGCTCCCTACTTTGTCCTGTGCTGAACTGGCAGCCCAAAGTTGGAGGGAACCTAATTGATTTCTCAAAGAATCAACTTGCTGAGTGTGGAGAAAGAAGATGACACTTCTTGTTATGCGCTCAGTTGGCATAGCTACTTTACTAAAACCTATGCTTGGCTATATTGATATACTGACACCACTATACTGAAGAAAATAGTATTCTAAACCGAATCTCTTGATAAGCAACACGAGACAAACCTGGGTTTGAGACAATCAGCAGCTTGCAGTGAGGACTGTATTTCACAACGTTGGGAATGATGAATTTGAAGATATTGACGTTGCGTTGGACCAAGTTAAGACGGCTTTCTCCTTCTTGCTGACGGGCACCAGCAGTGACAATGACCAGCTTGGAGTGTGCAGTCACGCTGTAATCTGAAAACAAAAGGCTGCGTGTCAAACGTGACCTCTTTCTATTTATGGTTCAGGAGTCCGGTTGCTTTTAGCACTGATATCTAAAACTCTCAAGTTTGAGGGTTGTTTTTTGCTTCTATAAAAAGTTTATCGCTGCAAGTGGCAACCTTAAAAGCACGTTCAAGTCTTACTAAGCAGAAACTGACTAACAGTATTTCATACTTGTCAGCCATTGGTGGGCATGCAGGGTAGCTGTTGGGATGGCCTCTAGTGGAACAGTTGCACAGGAGGAGAAGCAAGAAGGCACTGTTCTCATCATTTACTACGTGTGGATGCTGGAGCCAAATATTTACTAGGGTGTGAGACTGCTATTACTTGCCCTGGTCAAGCTACCATTGAGCTTTAAGCCATCCACCATTTATAGCTGACAAATAACCAGTAAAGGATTCAGAAGCTAACTGCCTGTGAAAGGAAATTCTTAGAGGTTCATGGGTACTTAAGAAATTTATTTTTCTGTACTGAAAGTACTAGTTGGACCAGCCTTAAAAAGATGCATGAAACTGTGTCATCTGAGTACTGCTTCTGTAGGAACAGAAATGAAGCTAGCATCCCTCATGATTAGGATGACAGGACAAGTGCTAGACGTGGATGGCCGGTTTGATGTTGCTATCAACTAGAAATAGGTGACTCCATTGGAACCAACTACTTGCCTTTGCTTGATGTAATCTTTGGTGTTCTGAGAAAGAGGCTGCCATGCTGGAGATCAAGCATTTCTCCTCTCAGCTTGTCCTCCACAACATCAACAAGGGTAAGTTCATCTGCCAACTCCTGTGTGAGACCAGCATTAAAGAGTTCCGTTTATTACAAATTGAGTTATTTCCTCAGAGAAAGCTGTGAAGTTACGATTCTTTTATGAGTAGCAATCAATTTAAGCAACTGAATTCATCATGACTTAATTTCCTCCCAAATTTGGGTATTTAAATTAGTCTCCTGGGATATCCACTTGAGTTAGTTGTATACCTTTCATATCTACATTGTACGTCAAACAGTTGGACAATTTAGCAGGACAGTGATGAATAACTTAATACTTGTTCATAAGCAACCTAGTTTGCAATTAAGTAAAACAAGCCTGGTGTTGCCACAGTATTTTCAATGTAATAATGCAGTGTGGAAGACAATTCAGACTGCCTTGGACCTCTTTTTCCAATTCACTCTGCAAAGAACTATTCCGTTACTTTTCTCAGCTTCAGACAAAATGACTCCTGAGTTCTTACTTTTTCTGTATGCCTAGAATGTTAGATGGCTTCTGCTTAGAAGGGCACCTGGAAGTTAGCCAATGGTAAATACAGCTCCTGAGAGCATATTGCATCTGATACTGGAGAAAACCTGGTTTAGAAGAACTACAAGCCATCAACAGGAAATTGCTGAAATTTGCTGCTGCTTTTCAGGCTCAAGTAAAGGAATTACAACCAAAAGGTCATCATACATGCTAGCTCAATTAGTCTAGTAAGGGAGATCACTTCTTGTCCCACCCTTTTAGGTTTCAGGTAGTCTGAACTGCATTGCTTCATTCCCACTTGACAGTTACCTTCATCAGGATGCTGATGGCACAAGCCATTCCAACTGCACCCACACCAACCACGCTGATCTTACTGTGGGCATGAGGGTGCTCCTCTGTGTGGACATTGTGGATGAGATGATCCTTGAGAGACATGGTGCACAGCTGAAAGAAAAGCAGTGCGTTATTTCTGCAGGCTTGGGAGCTTCCAGACACTGGAATGTTCACAACAAGCAGATGGTAAAATAAGATGGTAAAAGATAATAGGAAAATGCGTCTAAATTACATGCCTAAGGTGTCTGGCAATAAGACCAAACGGTTAAAAGCTGAACTGCTGTTGCCAATCCACCATTTAAGATTGTTCCTGCAAACACAGCCTGAGAAGTATTGATTATATAGCTGGATGGCACTCCAGCAGCATTAGCAGAATGCTCTCAGCGACCATCCATGTCACATGTAGGTAAAGGAAGCCATTTTAGTGCTTCTACAGACAGTACAGCCTGCCAACCTCCAGTCCCGCTGCCCTGAAAAACCGGTATTCTATGTCTCAAGCCTTTTCGGAGCTGAAGTTACACAACACCTTCGCAAGGCCTTCGCAGAAACGCTGCGCTCCTCAAAGTCTACTTTATGGATTTGTTTCCAAGCAGAACCCGCATCCTGCATAAGGCACCTTGCTCCTCGTGTCTCCGGAACATAATAATACTCCCGAGTACGGCTATCAGCTCTCCAGTCTCAATTTTATTTCTTTAATTTTTTTTTTAAGCCATCGACGTGCTTAGAGGGCCGTAACCTCCACGTGCCAAGCTCTCGCTTCCCAGCAGGGCACACAGGCACTCGGGCAGCGAGGAGAGGAATCGCAGCTGGGTGCTCGGCGGTGCCGGCGCGGCTCGAGGCCTCGCGCGGGAGCCAGCGCCCACCGCACCTTCCCCGGAGCTGCTCCCCTCCCTCACCTCTCCCCCTCAGCGAACGCCCCGGCCGGCACCTACCCGGTGTCTTTCCCTTGCAGCGCGGCGGCGGTCGTGGCGGGGCGGGTGAGGCAGCCGCCGCCTTAAGTAAGGGCCGGGCGGCTGACGTGCGGCGGGCGGGACGCGGCGGTGGGGACGTGCCCGCCGACACGTCGGGGCGGAGGGCGGCAGGCGGCGGGCGGCGGGGGAGGGGGAGCGGAGCGGGCGGTCGGCGGCAGAACGGCGCGTATCGGTCAGTGTTCGCGCGCCCGCTGAGGGGCTGAGAGCGGTGTGGTGAGCGCTGCGCTGCCCTCCGTGTGGGCGCCCCTCTGAGGGGATCCGCACAGCGTGCCCTGTGCCGCCATATGGTACGGGGTTGGCCTGCACCACCGCTCTCGGCGACCCGTGCCATTTATGTGCCCGTGGGTGCATCTTATTGTGTGTAAGGCTCGCACTTCGCAAGTGAAGAGACTTGCTGCTGCTGTGACACCTCACTGACATCCCAGCCATGTTCTGCCATGGCGACCTGATGGGGACGGTGCCTCATTTCTTTGGGAGTCTGTTAGTGAAACCAAAGAAACAAGAAACGCAGCTGAGGAAACATCTGGAAAGGCTTGAAAAATAGGATAAGGAGAGATGTACATCAGTCTCAAGCCAGAAACACAGAGTTTTGGTTCTCACCATAAAGACGGGCCCTTTCACCAATGGACGTGTTGGTTGCAAAAACCAGAAGTGCTGTGTGCATTGCTGTTGCTGGGGGGATGAGTGACTGCTGTGAGGTGAGCAGGGTGGGCTGCAGGAGCTGTGGGACAGAGGGGAAGGTGCTGCTGAGCAGCCCTAATGCCACCTGCATGCAGAACAAAAGGCAGCCGTAGCATGTAGCTGTGCTGTTCTGTATTACGTGGGGTTCGCTGAGCACCTTGTTCCGTCAGCAGTCTCAAAGGCAGATTAGGAAGTTAAGTTCTGCATCCTAGGAATTCACATTGATGCTGTGTGTGCATGGGCGTGAACATCTCATCTAGACATCAGCATTACACAACACTGTAAGTGTTAGTGTCTGGAAGGACAGAAAACAAACAACTGACAGAAAAACACCAATAAACGTTTTCTCTCAATAAAAAATTTGGCTTCCAAAGATTCTGAATGTAAGATAAGACAAGGCTGGCTGGATAGGGTACATTAAATATGTAACTAGCATAGATCAAATGGTACTTTTCACAGAATCACAGAATCACAGAATTGTTACTACTGTCATGGTGAAACCAAAGTTTTTAAGATAAAAATGTTGGTATGGTAGGACTGTTCTAATTCTGTGGCTCAGGCAAATAAAATTGGATTTGGTTTTTGGGGCATAGGCTCTAGTAAAATCTTCACTTGCTTGTGTTTGTGCTGCTTGTTACTGAGAACAGAACTGAGACCAAATCTCCATTATTTATAACATAGGGTAACTTATAGCATCAGGTTCCTCTTAGCTGTCTAGTGCCTATTCAAATACCAGAGGGCCTACAGTTGGTCAGAGCAAGCTGACTAGGATGTTTCAGTACCATTATGGTCCCAATTTGTCTTCAGTGATGGTCAGCAGATAGAAGCCTTGTTGTGTTAAAAATGAGTTACAGGTTTTAATATGCTAGTGTTAACTAGCCTGGCTTATAAAAATGTGAAGGTTGCAAATGCCAAATTTTTCTTTTTATGTGTCCTTTATGATCTTAGGAGCAGCAGTGGAAGCTCAGGAGGTGAGCAGTCATCTGGCATGATTGACAGACTCATGAAAAGAAAAACACAGAATGAGATGAGCAAATGAAAAGTATCGTTCTTGCACGTGGAAGATGGAGGCAAGGTTTGTTGTGATTTATTTTTAAGTGACTGACTTTGACTGTAGGGATGGGGTCAATTTTCCTTGCTTGTATACATAAGGAATTTTATTCTTCCTGTTATTTTTTCACTGTTACCTTCCATTGCAGTAGTGGGAAGTGCTGAAGCTAGAGTGGTGAAAATGTTTGAAATGTGTTTCCAGGGAAGATTATCCCTTCCTCAGCTTTATTTGAACTGTCCTAAGAAAACTAAAAGCTGAAGGATGAGTTTCACTTTGGCTTGCACTCACAGGTATCACTACACATAACTGATTAGCCACAGTCTGAACACCACTGGGTCCCTCTTCCCACGTTTCCATGCATTCATGTTACAATAAGGGCGCTGCTATTGCAGAGATCTCCTGTTTTGCTGCTTCTCTTTCTTTGCACTGTCATTGTGGCAAATGGGTGGGGTGGGGGGATGTGCTAGCTGATGCAATTCTCATTTCCGGGTGTTTTATACATCTGTATTTCTGCAGCCTACTATCTGTAAGTGTGCACTAGGGCAAAATATATGGAGACCTGTGTAAATAATTGTCATTTTCTGAAGATTTTATTTCCCCAGTGTCCTGTTGTTGGACCTTTTTTTGTTTTTTAAATTGCAGTCTGGTTTCTAGCTGATGTTTCAATACTCAGAACTTCCAAGTTTCATCAGTTATTCCGTTCACCCAACAGGGCTATTTATGTTTGCTAGCACAAGGGCAAAGGATTACGCATTCTATATAAAGCTAAAGAAAACGTTTTTTCTTGTAGCAGTTTCCCAAACTGTCACTGGGCAAAACAGAATACATGACTGTCTTGCTCTCTAAAGGACGGAATTTACTCATGGAAGCATGAGTCACTGTGCAGAATTCTTCAAGCCAAATCCATCCTTTTACATAATTGAATATTTACTCATTTGCTTAGGAGCTGCAGGAAATGGGACGCTCAGATAAACCACATGATCAGAGAGCAGAGTAAGGGCAGCCTGGTGGGTAGGAGTCCTTACTCAGTCTTTGCCTAACAAAGTCGCCAGGAAGTCTCAGCTGGTTCAGCACCTGCCTTCCACTGATTGTCAGAAGAGCGTAAGCCTTAACGCATCCTCACTGCTGCCTTCTAAACTGGCAGTAGCAAAACTCCTTCTGTTTCTCATGCTGTTTTTGAGTGCCTGGCAGGTTGCAGTAAGTGGAGACTTTCTATAAATTACAGTAAGGAGCCAGTAAGGGATATGAGAGGAGGGCTGCAGACTGCTGCCACTGCAGCTTGCCAATTCCAGAGGGCAGGCAGGTTCAGCAGCAAAAGGTCAGAGGCATGTCCCTATATTCCATCTGGAGCAGAGGTCTCCTTGCCTTTATTTTAATATTCATATTCTGCAGCTGTCAGTTTTGATTTTCCCAGGATCCTTCTCAGTACATCCCATGCCAGCATGATGGCTAGCTCAGGGTAAAGAGCTGTGGAGTCCTGTAAAGGCAATTTTTTTTTCCACTGGTTCTTGCCATTTGGGACACAATGCACTTAATGGGACAGTGTTGGTCTCCCCTCCGACGAAGAACATACGTCATTTGTTATTCCTTCCATAAGAGGGATGACAGCAAAGAAGATGATAATGGACCCTTCAAGGAACACATGAACAGGCTTGAGTGTTCTGTGGGCTTAGTGTGAGCCAATGAATAAAAGCAAGCTAAGTGACAGCAGAGTAAGTCTCATCACAGTATTCTCTTTCTCAAAGATACTTTCCAGCATTCCAGATTTTGCATATCTGATTGACCCTGGACACATTCAGAATTACAGCAGGTTATACATTCTCTCCCATGCAAATATGACTATGGCAGAACTCTCATTTCTATGAAACAAAATGCCAAGTTATCCTATTGGAAACTTGGCATCTGGTAGTTGAAGATACTGGGCCATATGACCAGTGTAGAAAACTGAGAATCCGTCTGAATATTACACACATACAGGCATGATGGAGAGACTTGCTGCCCTACCAGCCCTCCAGAAACTGCACAAGCAAAACGTGAACTCATCCCTTTCTCTCTTTAATCTGTTTAGGAGACAGTAGCATCATAGTCAGGACTCTTCAGCAGCATAAAGTTGGATGGGCAAGGAAGTCCTAGACAACAAAAATAGTTTGTTCCATGTTTTCCTGAGGGACACGCTTTAGTACGGAGGATGCTTCTCCTCAAAGCTTTTGCTTCAGACATCAGTGCTATAAAATTACAAAATTATAAAAATACAACTTTTACAGCTCATAGTGGTTTCTGGAGCTTGTAATACATGGCTTAGTTCCTGTAACTCTTTGTGGATCCTGGTAAATAAAATCCAGTTCTGTACCTGGAGTAGAAAAGCTAGAGAACAGGACATAATCACCTTCTGGTTTTGTACATTTTCCAGCAGATGTGGAAAATGTGTGTGCCTACAAATGACTACACAATAAATGATTATTCATTCCCTGGGAAGGGCTATGGGAGAAGAAAGATGAAGCTTAACTTACAGTTCAGCAAACTTATCAATAGAATGGAGCCAGGCAACCAGCTGCCTTCATTTCAGTCCCCCACACCTGAGGCTCTTTAAAAGAGCTGCAGCTGGGCTGGCTCAGCCCTAGGATGATAGCAGTCCTGGGGGGCGGCTGCGGCTTGTGTTACAGAGTTGAACTCTTCTGCTGTTCTGAGATGGGAGAAATGACTTCACTGTCTCTGCATAAGGTACTCTTTTATGTCTTTTTTTTTTTTTTTTTTTTTTTTTTTGTGGTGGTTGTTGTTGGTCTCTCTGTGGGTGAACGCAGCCCTGCGGGCAGATGGTGGAAGGTAGGTACTGTACTGAGAGGTTATGGGGTAGGGTTCTTAAATACCATCTATATCATATGTACTCCCAGCAGAATGTGCTGCTAGAGTGGAAATAGAACAAGGCTCCAGAAGATCTGTTAGGTTATCTTTTAAGGAGTTCTGCTTCCCAGGCTTTCATGTTTTGTTGTTTAATTTTATTTTATAAGCAGAAGGTAGCTAAAAGAAAGAAAGACACACAACTTTTTCTTAACGACCAAGTTCTCCTAGCTTACATTACCTGTTAGAAGTTTACCCCATCATCTAGGTATGTTGTAGTTCTATGTTAGCTGACTGCCATAGGTATTATGTGGTCTGTGCTTTCCTCACAGGAGTTTTTGCTGTATACCTCATTCTTTTTACAGCAAAGATAGGTGTGTGCTCTGAGGTTCTGCTGTGCCTCAGGTAGAGGTTCAAAGTGTGGTGTGGTGTGGCAGTAAGAGGGGGCTGATTTGTGGTTATTTTCAAGATGGTCATAAATTTTTCCATAGACTTTTTTTCTTCTTCTTCTTTTTTTTTTTTTTTTTAATTTCAAACCTCCCTAATTCTTAATTGAAACATGATATGCTGCATGATGACTCAGTACTGAAGGTCTAAAATATGGCAGTGTTGTCAAAGGAAGATGAGACTGAATAGTGAGAGGTGCAACCTGTGTGGCTGAAGAGCACTGACTGGTCTTTTGACTCTGTTTCCTTACATGATGACAGAGGCTTTTTTAATGTCCTCCAGGCAGGTACCAGCAGCTCTGGCAGTGGCACAGCATTGTGCAGACATGCAATGGCTCTCCTTAGCAAAAAGCTTGCTAACTGAAGAGGTAAAACAAAGCTGAGAAGTGGAATTGGAACCACAGAAGGGCAAAATGGTTCCTAAACGTGCCTCTAGTGTTAGCACACTGGATATTTTCAGGAATGTTATGTGAATATTGACCCATAGTCCTATCAATTTGTTTTTTTCTTTTTATATGCGCTTAAATTTTTAACAGGCAATGAAGTCTTGCTGCTTGCATACAGGCTGCTAACAAATCATTTCTACGTCACTGTGCTGAGCCTGAAGTTGCTGGTTTGTGGTGCCTTGATTCATGTGTTTAGATGGAACTTCACAAATATTTAGCAAATATTTGCAGGGCATAGTCCTGTTGTTTTGCACTCTGTAAGTTTTTCTTAAAGAGGAGGGTGTTACAAAAGACAGTGGGTGCCTGATTTTGAGCTGCTGCAGAAGCAGTCTTGATGCTTGCAGAATGTGTTGTTTCTCTAGCTTGGGCCTAATGGTAAAAGGATCAGCCTGTGTCCTGGGTGTGGCAAATGCATGGTATGCCACTCCTCACTGATTCTCTCCAACCTTGTGGTTTTTCTCATACTTCTATCCAGACTCAGCTGTATTTGTAGACCCTGTGTCGCTCTGGCCCTAAGCAGCAGTATCTCAGTGCAGGTGCCCTTTTAAAATGCATCAGTTTGATGGAAAAGAAAATGTGAGAGACTGGAAGATAGGATTGTGATTTCTGTGAAGTGTGTGTTTGCGAGAGTTCAGTTTCTGAATACTGTACCCCCTGAACACTCCCTACCTACTACTTTCTTCTTATCCCTTTTTTCTAATTGTGTGTCACTTCTGTTCCTACAGTCTGTGCATGATTCATGGTGTATTTGTGGAAGACCTTTGATATTTAATGCTCTGATGCTAGAAGGGGAAAGATACTGGCATGCGTGGTCTTTTGCTTATTGTGTGAGAGTGAACAATTTTTGCAGAGCAACAGGGATGTGCAGTTCCCTCGGAGCTTGTCTTTGCCCCATGAAAGCTGTAAACTGGTCTCTGGGGTGGTGGGCTTCACCCATTTCTTCTCTCGGCCTCCAGGCTGAAGTATTTGTGGGCAGTGCAATGAGAGTCAGGCAGGAAAACTTCAGCATTAGAATTTGTGAGATGAGAGGTGGAGCAGAGCCTGGGTCTCTGGTGGCCAGGGTGTGATGTGATGCATTTACATGTTAGACACAAGGAGCTGTGTCTGCTGTATCTCATGGAATAGCTTTCTGTGTGTTTGACTGCTGCCAGTCCAGAGTTCTTTCATTTTTCATCTTATCAGCTGTTTGTGCCCCCAGCGTTACGAGGAAGAAAAATCTCTCTCATTCTGCAGCTTGTAGAACTTAACAGTCTTTCTATCCCAGATTTGGTCCTGAGAAGTGAAAGCTGAAGGTACTCTATGCGTTTTTAGGATCTTCTAGGTGAAAGATACGTCCTTACTCTCTTCTTTCTGTTTGTACATGCCTAGCAGTAATGTTGTGCATTCTTTGACCAATAATCTGTCTTGCATCCCCTGTTAAAATATGTTCTCTTGCAAGCAGAACACTTGGAGATCTGGAGTCAATAGGATATTATGTTAGGGGATGATTTTTTTATTTTTTCTTTTTAGAGCAAAGACAAACCAAAAATCCCTCAGTAGCGTTCAATATCTTTTAGGGAAAGGTTACGGACAGCCAGTTAATTCGGTGTGTGACCTCAGTAAGAGTTCTTAAGCAGTAAGAGTAGCCAAAAATAGCTCCGTGAAGGTTGGGAAAGGCTTTTTTTCTGCATATGGGAACACTTTCCTGAAACATCTATACGGTAAGCAAACAAGAATGGCTAGAAAGAAAAAAGAGAATGAAGGAAGTCGGGGCCTATTTAATGTGTTCTTTATTCAAATAAACCTGTAGGAACTGCTGTTTGCCTTGAGGGTTTTTCTGCATGTGAAGGGGAGAAAGTCTGTGTTAACCTCCAACCCACGCTTCAAATATGGCTGGCCAAATAAAAGATGGATTTGAGCTGTCGATAGATGAACAACAGCAAGGGGGACCCTTATGTTTTAAAATGGAGCCATAGGCTTGTGTCCAAGTGATTATTAAGCTCCTGACTGACCCTGGAGTAGGAAAGAAAACTCAGCTTGTCAGACCAAATGTTCTCTTTCTTTTGATGTGTGCATGCTGAAACAGAGTTTACGAGAAGCTTTCATAGCAAATTCCAAAGTCACCACAAAGCACTTTAATTATTGAATAGGCAAGAGCTAACACAGCTGGGAAGGGCTCTGTATTTCTCTGCGTTAATCCCCTACTTCCCGCCCCCTTCTGTCCAAGTCCCCTTGGTTAATCAGGTTATGTTCGCCCTATTTCTTTCCAGGAGCAAGCAGAATGCAGCATCAGTTGAGAGGGAGGATAGAAAGGAGGAGAAGGGCACTCTGAAAGCAAGAGTGGGTTGAGGATGCTCCAGAAATGAAGGCTTCCCTCTGGCAGTGCTCCCAAGATCACAGCAGGATGGCTGCGGGATGTCTCTGACCTGTCGCACTGACATGTTTTATCTTCCCTCCCAGACTGTGCGCCAAAGGGCAGTGACTTTGCCTTTTGTGCTCAGCCTGGATGCATTAGTGGTCTCTGCAATCAGCAGCACCCCCCTCCCCAAGCACTCATTTGGGAGCCTGTAGGAGGCTGAGTCCGTGGGGGAGCATGCTCTGCCTGACATTTGCCTGAAACACAGTGGTTAATCCTGGGGGGAGGCTGGAGGTCGTTTCAGCACAGACAAAAGCCGTGTGTGCTGAACGCCTCTGCGCAGTGACGCTTTCTGCACTCATCCTCTTGAACACTTGGCTGCAAGCCACAGAAAAATAGCACAGATGGATCTACTGCAGTGATAGATAGGGAAACAGGGAGCCTGCATGCACACAGCCAGAATCGTTCACCTGCTGTGTTCTTGTGCTGGCAAGCCTGGGCCCTCTTTGTGTCGTGGATCCTGGAGATCAGCCTTGAGGTTTGCAGGGTCCTCAGAGTGGATTGCGTGCCTTGGAAATGCCCTCATCTCCATCTATAATGGGCAGTGCCCACCTTGAGACTGGGGGGGGATTGAGAATCAAAGCACTTTGGTGACTTGTGTATAGAATCAAACTTGTAGCTGAAATCTTTCCTGAAATGTGATTTTTTTTTTTTTTTTTTTTGATGTCTGGATCTGGACAAGCAACTCTATTTAATCAGTTTTACTGGGGGAACCAGGTGCAGTGACTTGTGTTTTTTGGGGGGCAGGATGTAGATCTGCAGGTCTGCTTCTGCGTTCTGTCGTGGGATTGAATTTATCCAAAAGCTCAAAATCAAACCCTTCTAGACTAAGAATCTCCAGGGAGGTTTTGCATAACCCTGCTTCTCTAATGCTCTGCTCCTGGCTCAGGACCAAGTGAATGTCTCAGTTTTGCCAGGAAGTGCCACGCCATGCAAGCACGCCTAATTCAGTCTTGTGTGCCAGTTTCCTTGCTCAGATCTCGTGGTGCACTATTCCACTGAGACGCAGGTATCTGTGAGAAGAGATGGTTTTTTTAGCAGCCTTTTTTGTTAACAGTGTGGATAAAAAGTGTTTTCATAGCTTGAAGCCAGGTGAATGCTAAAACATTCGTTTAAAAGCAGAAGCACTGGCAAATGCAGACTTGCACCAGTGATTTCTGGTTCTGGGATGTGATTTTACATGTTTCTGACCATGCAACAAAATGAATTGCATGCCCATGTGAAGGAAGGGTGACAGGAAATGAACCACCAGGAATGGTTTTTTGCCTGAGAAGGGCTATGGAGAAAAAAAAAGCAAGGTCTATCAAGCCATGTGCTGCTGTGGAGCCAGGCCTTGCAGGTGCCTACAAGCCATGTGGAGATTGCAGAGCCCTGCTCCCACTGCACAGCTCTTGCTGCTTTTTCACAGGTCAGAAACTATTTTACTTTTTAATTAGTACTGTTTTCTCTTTCAACAAAGTTCCAAGACTCCAGAAGATGGAGCTTTAGGCAAAGCCACAGGATTTTTTCAGACAAGGCAGCACTGAAAGGAAACTGAAAAGCAGAAACCTTGGTGGACAAAGTGGGCCAGGAGGCGCTGGAATAGTGGCTCTGTTGTTTAAGTTGTGCAGTAGCTGGTGGATATGGCTGCATGTCCCAGGGAAATGTGTGTTACAGAGGCATGGCTCACGGCATGTGCAGCAACCCAGTCATGAGGTAATGACTGGACCAGTGGGAGAGGCATGCGAGCTATATAGGTTGGTAAGTCATTAAAAAAGCAAACAAATTAAAAGTCAACGTTACGTTTTATACTTTAGCTGCTATTATTTGGTTGTAGATGAGAAAGAACTTGGAGGCTTGGGGATTAATAATTGTGATTTGGTTTTACTTGCTGATAATTTTGATGGGGCAGTGGCTCTACTGCCTACAAGCAATTATGTATTTAACCATTTAAGATATTGGGTATCTTATCCTTTGAAGGTCTAATAATGTGGAAAGCATTGGTACAAAACACCTGTTGAAGTCAGGGTGCTGAAAAAGAAATGTTTAGAAACATTAACTGGCAGCATGAATAGATTTGGCACTGTGTTCTGCTGGGTGTCCATGGGGCTGGAGCTAACTGACTACTATTAGTTGGATAATTCTAATATAAATCCTTTTTTTCCTATGCTTTTCTGCTGGACATGAGGCATTCAATTAGGGTCTTGAGAAATAAAAAGCTAATATTTTACTATGTAACTCATGGTATTAATGTCTATTCTTGTGTCTAGTTGGAGGTATCCTGCAGAGAGAAGGTTCTTGGAGGTTGGGGTTTCTTGCCTGGACAGCCAACATTTCCTTTAAACATGAGTCTTTTTAATCTGTTGCACGGTGTTTTCTTGAAGCTCTTTGTCTCCTGATTGACTTACTGTAGAAACCTCAGGCAGAGTGGTAAGCTGTTTGGTTCATGATCTTGAACCTGTGTGTGAAAGTTGTTAGATGCCTAATATTGGCTGATTCATGAAACAGCTGGATGCCTTTCTGGTAAGATGTAAGTGATTTGCTTTTGATAAAGGAGCTCTGAAAAATTCTTGGTCTCAAATGGAGGCAAAGTACTTTTCATGTGATTTCTATTCTTTTAAGATACAGCATCTCCTGGTTTCTGTGAAACATCATAGCTGCTATCTCCATTGATAAAGAAATGTCAAAAGAAAATTGATTTTCCAGCTAATACTGAGGTACCTGAAAATGCTTCTATGTCAGTCCCATAATTGGACCAAATATATTGTTAAATGCCTCCTGGATAAGCAGTTGTGCAAGGTGTTCAATAAGGAAATTGGTTTGAACTTTGTGCAGACACTTGTTCCTGCTATTATTACATGCAGATAAATCAGGGAAAAAAACAACATAATTGAATGTACGGAGTCCGATGGTTGATCTTACTGTGTGATGGAGTGGTTCCAAGCATGCACAGAAATATTGCAAAGTTAAAGATCTGCCTTGGCAGTTCCTCTGTAAAGCATATAATGCTAATAATAAGCCTGAAGGTGGTTCTAAGAGATGCTCTAGAAGATTATCCTTGGTGCAGCAGTGGCACTTTCACTGCAGCTCCTTCTGTGGGAAGAGCTGAAATGGATGTCTGTTCCCCTGAAACAAGGTTTTAAGCATTGTGGCTTTGGCAATTCCCCTAAGCACATTTAGGTCCTCACATTGCAAGTAGAAGCTAAACACTTGCTCTTCTTGAGACTTCTCGCCCATCTCACAATTAGCCTGTGAGGGGTGACAGACATAAATCCTGCAGAGGAGCCATCTTCCATGAGGCTGAGAAAGAGCTCTGTCTGACAAGGCGTTTGCCTTGATCGGTATTCCTCCTCCTCATCTCATCCCCTTTGTCTGCTATTGGGTATCCTGAGGTATGATTTGGAAGTAAGTGAAGATTTAAAATAATAATAATAATAAAACAAACCCTTAGCCATTCCCTCTGAGGCATTTTGCTGTAAAACAAACCTCCGGCAGTGACCTAGATCCACTGAAGTTTTCATTTAGTTAGATCCCATCTTGCATATAATGCAAAATAAAAATAAAAGAACAGTCTGCATTTGGGAGAAATCATCCAATTTGGGGTTGAATTTGGTAATAGTCTATTTAAAAAAAAAAAAAAAGTAGGGTGCTGACTACAGACAGCTGAAGAGCTCTTTACTGCTACCTTCCTTTTGATTGCATAAGTATGCTGAATAGCTGATGGCAAGCTTGAGAAATGGCATATCATATTTTGCAATGTCTTTTTGTTTGTTTTTTTTCTCCTGACACTATTGTTTGGTAGATGTGGATTCCAGCTTAGCTGGACAGACTGAGTGTGTGTGATTTGGGTCCTGTGCTGCCCATTTGGACGTTGACTCCTGCCAGGTGGGATCCAAAGGAGGGCTGCCCTTGGGGCTTCTGAAGAACCTGAATATATTGTAGTTGTGCTGAATCCTGTGGGAATCAGGTGCTGAAATTCTTTGTTGCAAACTGTGCCAGGCAGTGGGAGAGCTGCATGGGGCCCAGTGTCTGCAGCTCACACAACAGTGCAGCTGTCTGATTGCAGTGCCATCGGTCCTCTGTCGCTGCCTGGAGGCCTCCCTTATGCACAGTCTTTTTAAATAGAGCAGAGTTGCTGTTGCAGTAATGAAACTGAGAGCAATGTGAAATATTTATCCAGGTTATTTGGGGGGGGGGGGGGGGGGGGTTGAAAGTGAGTTATTTCAGCTACTCTATGTCCTGGTGTTGCTGCGCAGAACACACTGAGACAGAAATTGCCCTGTTAGTGCTGGGATGAGAAAGCAGAAATGGGGCTGAGTGGTGAGACCTTGTGGCTGGGGGCCCTGACCTTTGTTTTAGGCTGATCTTTTAGAACAATCAACCACAGACGGACTCTAGCAGTACTTCCTGCTGCTGAGAATTCCACAGGGCTGTGACTGCCCAGCCCTGCCTGCATTATTGAGCCCTGAGCAATAAATGGGGCAGATATTGAACAAGCGGCTGATACTAAGGAACTGACTGATCTGCTGCGTGTCTAACACCTGGGAGATTTGCATTAAGAGTTCATTCCTGGTGGGAGTAAAATGCTCCTGTAGGTTCATTAAGTGCCACATCTCATAGCTGAGCTGTGTAGTGAAGCACTGTGTGCCTGAAAGGCGTCTGATCCTAGCATCAAAGTCTGATTTCAAATAGATCAACATCCCGTAGTGAAAAAAGAGGCATGTTTGGGAGAGAGCAATAATGAACTTCAATTTGGGCGGCAGCACAAACACCAGGGCAGCAGGGTGGTGTTCCTGGCATGCTGTGTCCCCAGGCTGAGCAGCTGCTGTCCATGTTGGAGTGCTGCGGTGTGCTGGTGAGGGATGTGCTCTGAATTGGGGCAGGGAGGGAGCAGAAAACATCAGTGTTTGAACACAGTTTCTGTGTTATGCTGTCTCCATTAGGATTTGATGGGAATCTGACTAGGAGGGAAGCAAAACTGCATGCTGCTTCTGCTCAGTGCTGTGAGCTCTATTCCTTGTTTCCATGATGTTTCATGGGAAGAGCATTGGACAGTCTTGGTTAGAAGCACGAAGCATGATGCTCCTCTTGTCCTGTGATTTCCATTTTAGCCTTGGAGAGGAACAAGCTGTTGGAAAACCAGCCACTGTATTGTAATGAGCGGCAGCTTCACAATCACTACTTTATCTAGTGAAAGGCTGCCTGCTCACTATCAGGTTTACTGATGCTGAGACAGTCGTATCTGATGCTTGAGTCGGCGAAGGTTTCTTGGAGCAGCAGGGCAATCTGCAGCCCTTGTGCCTGGGTGAGCACCGTACCTCCAAACCTCCCTCGCAGAAGCCATATCCAAGCTGCTGACAGGCTGCTTGAGGGGCTGGTATGTGCTACAGCATCTCTGCCCATGCGTGCTGCAGATCCTCAGAAGCAGGAGCTGCACACACAAGTGCCAGTGCTGCAGTGCTCACGCTGTACCCTGCAGCATCTGTGGAAATGCAGGGAGGGGCTGTGTGTCAGATGAGCATCACTCACCCCTCCTACTTGCGTGTCTGCCTGCCTCCCTGGAAGTGTGCTATTTCTGAATGTAGGCCAGTGCTTCATAAGCCTGTGTCATTGTTTGTTTGTGTACAGCAAACAGCTGCAGGCCAGGGGGCTTGGTTTTGCACTCAAATGGCATCCTGTGGTAGACTTGCTGAGAAGTAGCTTTGCTCAGTGAGAGGGGTGCATCTGGCAGGTCTCCAAACATAATTGGCCACTGACCCGTATGAAGGCTGTGCTGTTCCATGGGTCACCCTTCCTTCCAGGAAGGCTGCAGAGAAGCTGGCTGCCTCTTCTGCATCTCCTCCAGACTTTGCACGTTGAGATAAAGAGTGTGAAATACAGGAGAGAAGGATTGCGTCTGTAGGGATTCCTTGTGAAAAATGACTCTTGCGTTGCTAAATAGTGATATCCCCATACTTATAGCTGAACAGGCATTTGTTTAAGGCTTGGATCCCAGCTCTCACAGTTGGTTCTTGTTCCATCACTCCAGTGTGTTGGTGTAAAGCAGTGCCAATCACCTAAGAATGGCTATTACAAAACGTAGTAGTAATTCCTGTGTTAGTCTTTGGACTGTGGTGTGTTTGCTTTTGTTGAGATAAGTTGGCCTGAAACTTGAACACAGGAAGTTCTGTACTAACATACAGAAGAACTTTCTTAACAGTAGGGGTGACAGAGCACTGGAACAAGTTGCCCAGAGAGGTTGTGGAGTCTCCTTCTAAGGAGGTATTCAAGACACGTGTGGACATCTACTCCGTGTGAAGTGTTGGAGGGTGCCTGCTTTGTCTCATGTCCAGATGCCCGTGCTACAGTGCTGTAAAGAAAGTGCATTTCTCACAGTGCCATGCTCTGTATGCTCCATTCTTGCAAAGCAGGATGCTTGGTGCTCACCAGCTGTGACGTGCGTTGGTAGAACTAAACAGCAAATCTTTGCCCCTGCCGCGTGCACACAGCCAACCTGATGGCACCATCCCTCCCCATCTGCTGCTGGCTCACTGGATGATCAGCTCGTGACTGCAAGGGGAGGAGAGCATGGTGCCTGCATATGTGGCAGGCAGGGGACTGTGGCTTGGCTATGCCCAGGCCCAGGGGTTGTCAGTTACAGAGCACGTGACTTTACAACTTGGTGCTAATTTCTGTAATTTATTATCAGCAGAAGTTGGGCAAAGGTAAAAATGGGAGGAGTCCCTAATGGAAAGTGTGTACTGTGGACTGCGGTGTCAGAGTTGTCAATTCTGATCACAGGATGTGCCATGTGTCCAATGAAACTGTTATCAGCTCTCCCTTACCTGGCTACTCCAGTCAGCTGGAGTTGGGAAGGTTGTAGCCTGGGGCAGGAGGAAGGAAACTTGCTGTGCTTCATGCTGCAGTGGGGATGCAAGTCCCCTGAGGCACCACTCCTTGTGCAATGCTGAGGAGCAGCCCCTTCACCTGAAACCTGCTGAACTGGCTAGTATCTGGAGTGATGGAGTGTATTTGGATCTTGTTTTAGCAGAAGCTATAGCCTCAAAATGCTTCCATCCTTCCCTCTCATCTCTGAAATCTGTGGTCGGAGACCTGTCAAACTGGTGTGGACTGGTAGTCATAGGGCAGAAAAGACAACGAGCATTGCTAAAGGCAGGGCACTTTCCCTTGCTGTTTAAGGATTGAAATGCATAGCTGTGGGTGCAGTTGACCCTGTGTGGTTTTTGGAGGGGATGGGGATGGTTGTTGTGTGAGAAAGGTAGCAGCTAAGGACATGTGGGCTGGGAGGATGCCAGCAAAGAGCTTCAGCCTCAGCTGTGTTCTTCTGTCTTTCACATCACTGCCTTACCATGACACTGTGCAGTTCAGTCATCCTAAACCTGCCTTGTGTCATTTGAAGGGGTGCAAAGGTAAGAGCCTCTGTACGCATTTGAGCTCTGACTGCCTGCAGGGTGCCTGCTGCATTGGCTCTACAGCCCTGGTCCATGGCAGGGAGGGCTCTGGGTGCTTTGTGAGCACTGTGCTGTCTGTCTGCCCTGCTGCTGACATGTTTGGCCCTTCTGCAGCAGATGAGAGCCCATGGGAGCCTTGACATGGTATTTTCTGTTTAGGTTGTTAGCAAGGAGAATGGTGATTTGCCTTGTTTGCAGTGTTTCATACGAGGGCTATTTTCTGGAAGTGATGTGTTCGGAGGTAGCCGAGGGAAATGCAGTGTCTTGAAAAAGATGGAGGAAATAGACAATCTAAAGGTTCCCCAGCTTTTTAACCTCTACTGCAGGAGCACGTCTGCCATTATCTGTTAGAGTTTATGGACAAACACCTCTGTAGATCCTCTGATGTCTGACTGCTGTCAAAAACTGAAGTTGCTGTGTTCTATTTCTATCAATCACCATCTTTTACTGTGTGGTTAGAGCCTGGAATCAGGTTAAGAACTGTCTCACCTCTGAAACTGTGCTTCAGACTGGGCTCCAAAGCCCCTTCACATGCTGCCTGCGGGTAGTGGGACATTTGAGTAAGGTTTTACCTTGAGAGAGACAGGAGAGGTAATGGGAAACTCAGACTTTCTTGCTGTCACCTCTGCTGCTTGCAGAAGTGACTTTCTGGATGAAGTGCTGTTTGAGAGATCTGGTAAAGGATAAGGTGTGCTTTCTAGCTAATAACAATACCTCAGGATAGAAGCTGTAAGGATGTAGTTACAGCATAAATATGGGACAATGCAGCTGTAAAAGCACCTTATTGCAAGGGGGAGGGAGGAAGTAAGTCGCACGGTGCTTTGCCTCGCTGGGAAGTTGAAGGTCACCGTCTAGAGAGCTGCTCTGAGCATGCAGGCAGCTACTCGTAGGAATGGCTCCAGGGAAACAATTTCACTTCCTTCCCTTGGCTGTTGCAGAGTTCTTGTTGAGAGAAAAAGTGCAGTATTTTTGTGGTGTGTCCAAGTATTTTCATTGCTTAAATTTACGGGCTGCAGATAAGCTAAGCCAGACTTGTGTTAATATCTGCTTCAAGTTATCCTCTGTTATTAGGAAAGCTTGGATGCGAATGGCTGACAAAGCAGCCTGTGAGCATTCCTGGAACAACAGCTGCTACATCGATATAAGGAACAAGCAGAATATTAATCCATGGAGCCTTGTCTGCTTTTTGTGATCAGTAACGGGCACAGCTGTAGAGAATAATGGTGTAGATTCCTCATGAGGCAGAAGTTCTCAACCTCTGAAAATGAAACAACTTAAGAGGAAATGTATTATAACTGTTTTGCTCCTGATATGCTCTACCAGCACGAGGGGGTGGCTGAGCTAGTGCTATGCACTGTTCTATTTCAATTTAGGCCTGAATAGACTGGGGTTTAACAGGACATCAGAAAATACACAGCCTAAGCACTAGAGAAGACTTCAGAATTCAGTAGGGTTTATTCTACAAATCTTAGATCAATGCCAATGTACAAGTTTTATGAATTCTCATTAAAAATACAAGTCAGTATAAAGATTCCAATAGTAATATAACGCATGATGATTCTGTTTCAAAACTTAAGGAATGAATCTAGGATTTGGACCATGCTACAGAGAAGGGGAGCGCTATGTAGAAGAAAGGATATTCAGTTTACCTCCCTTAGTTCAGGAGGGGCCTGTGCCTTATTGCCACAATACCTGAAAAAGCAGTATGAGTGCATAGCAGCCTTGCCTGTGCAGTCTCTAGGCAAAACTGTTGAATTCACTATCTTCCTCCTCTCCTCCCACCCCCACAGTTCTAGTAATTAAGATACATTTTGATAGCCTGACATCATGCCAATAACTTAAAGCTATAGCAATACTATCCCCCATCACGACTGCAAACAGCCTTCTGAACTGTAACGTCATCTTGTGATGCACTGAAACTTCCTGCACTGTGCTCAGCGTTTTGTTCAGTGTTCCAGGAACGCTAAATAGTGATTCAGTTCAAAGGTGAATTATTTCTGAATATAGAACTGTCTGATTTTAAAATGAAATAATTATTGCAAAGCCTCAGTGCAGCTGAATACTCACATCTGGTCGTAGCTTCAGGCAAAGTTAGAACACAAATCGGATATTTTTTGTATTCTTCTGATAATGATGAAAGCAATGATAGCTTTCACAATATAGCTGAAATTTGGCCACAATATTTCTAGATCAAATACTTTGAAATGGGAGGGAGGGGAACAAAACTACCCTTTCTTTCTGTGAACTGCCTGCACTTTTAAGAGTATCAGGCTTAATAAAGCCCTACTCTAAGCCTAGATTTTACACACACTATCTACAAGAGGTAACCTTGACGAGATGTGCACCTCTTCCCCTCATGCATCCATTTATTCCCAGTAACACTTTCACCGTGTCAAAAAAAGTGTGTCCCTCTTGCAGAGCCATTGCTTCTTGTAGCAAACCACATTACGTCACAGAGCAGGTATCATGCATCTATCTGCAGAAGCAGACCAGGAAACTGGGCTTAACAATACGCATACACTTCCAGACAGAATTTGGTGCAGACAGTGACATTTAACTGAAACTCAGCTTTTATCAAAATAGTAGCATAATACAAAAATCCAAGAACACCGGAAACAAGGAAGCTGCCGCCTTCCACGCGCCGGTTAAAGAAAAGCCCCTCTTGCATAAATGGAGCAGCAGCACAGAACAAGCACAGACTTGGCTATACAAATACATCTGCAACAATCCTCCACTTGGCATCATACGGTAATGTTTTAACATCATACCAGTGATGGCAGAACCCAGTATTAAGTCATTATGCAAGCTAGTGGAGATTTCTTCTGTCTTACTCTGCTGTGCTTGCTTTAAATAAGTATTGTCATTCTGATTTGTCTTTGTAAATGCATCTTATACTCTAACAGTCACATTTAGTTAGAAGTAAAAAAAAAAATTCAGTAGCCTGTACTGAGCATTAGTACAGTCAGGATGACAGCAAAATACAAGGATGTCATTAAACTGCATATATTATAGAAAACAGGTTCACTTTGCATTTGAGTCACGTTTAATACAAGACAAGTTGGTTTGAACGGTGAACTGGTTCTATTTGGAACAAAGTATGGCACAGCTTCCCAATATTTATGCACATTTTGTAAATAACATTTTTTCTTTGCCATGATTATCGATTCGCCAGAAACAGTGTAACAGTCAAATGGGGAGAGTGAAGGAAAACAGATTTAGGAGAAGAAATTCAAAACAAGAAGTCTAATGATTGAAAATAAGTGACTTTTGTAAGAAACTTTATTTAATTTCATTTAAAAAAAAAAGTATTCTTTCCTCAGAACAAATGCCACCTTAAAAAAAAAAAAAAACAAAAACCAAAAGATTGCAGTAGCACACACTTGCACTCAGAGGAAAACATGCAAAACGGATGGCTGAAAAAGTTTTGCGTAAAAATCCAAGATCTCAGGTGAGAGTTTGCCCCCATGTGCCTTTAGGGGCCCCAGATCATGAACAGCTTTCAGTGCAATGTTTCTTGCTTCCAATTGAGGGGGGAAACATGGCAGTAGCTCATCTGTGGACAGCTACGCTCTCCTGGATGGTTGAAGTAAAACCAGTCTCAGCTCTGTTTTAAAATAGCACTGTTAAATGGTTGCGGAAGATACAAACAATTCAACAAAAATGTCAGAATCCAGTGAAAACATTTTGATTTCTACCCTGTGCCATACATTTCTTTAAAAAAAAAAAAAAAAAAAATTAGACAAAAACAGATTTTATTAATACGCCCTCTTTAAATTTTTTATTTCTGAAAGCAGCTCTTAATGCAAATCAAAAGCAGTTCCTGAGTAACTGCAGTAAACAGTGTCTTTTAAATAGTTTTGCGCCTCAGCTCTTCTGTTTTGGTTCGCTCTTGTTCTTCTCCCTAGTTTTCAAGTTTAATCTCAGTTCTTTTTTTTTTCTTTTTCCAAAAAATGTGCAAGTTCAGTTAGCATCTTTTCCAGAAGTCCATAGGTTGCAGGTCTTCCTGCAACAACTATAAGATCTGCACATGTGCTAGGTTGTACTCCTATCCCTATTGCAGATTTTTGTTCTCAAACCTGTACAGCATGCACTCTCACGTCTTCTTCAGCATACGCCGGGACTGCCACGTGTGGAACTTATTGTAGGCTGTCTGCAGCATCTCTTCTATATGACTTATCAACTGAAAGATTAAGAGGGAAAAGGAAGTAAATGTCACAGCTACTGGAGAATATATCACCCTCCCTTTGCTCAAACATACTGTTGGATTACTCCCTTCATTCACTAGAAGTGATTTCACTAAGATCAAGGGGGTGTGCCAGATTAACAGAGAAAGGACTTTGAAGCTCTACTGTGAAGTCTGTGTTGAGGGGGTAATTCACAGTGACTAAGCTGTGAAGGTTCAGGGAAACAGCACTTGGTTGTGCTGTTTTCCACTGTTTAGGCTATGACCACTTCAAACCTGGAATGGTGGGAGACTGTTTCGAAGTAGCTGAAGTCCTAAGTCATGACAGAAGTAGAAAATGAAACATGACTTCTGCCTTCTGCTGGGTAATCTATTATTAAGCAGTGTAAAAAAGGAAAGTCAGAGAATAGTTAATTATGTAACTAATTTCTCTCTGCCAGTTTCCTAGTAAACAAATTTAAGATGACCCAGAATAAGAAGCAAACAAAGCCACCGTCCTTTGATAATTATGATTCACATCAGTAACATGCACCATTGTAATTAGAGTATTTTTCCCTTACATTTGTGCTTAAATACTGTCTCCGAATCTTTTCTTGGAATGGGCAGAGCTTTGTAAGCTGAAATCTTTCCAAGTTGCTCCTCATTTTCACAACCTGAAAGAAAGGAACCAATCTTGTAATCATTTGCACAAAACACTTTGTAAGTAATTCTGGGGCATGCTTGAAATATGTATGGTTCAAGGAAGAAAAATTCCTAAGTCATCTGTCTCCAACTTAAAAATTGAGTCCATGTTTGTTTTTGAGGCAAGTGCAATGTGCCTGAAAATGCAGCGTAGCAATGTCATCATTATTTGTCAGCAAGTAAAACAGATAAGATGTTAACAAAAACACCCTTTTTGCTTCAAGCAAAGACTGTACTGTGAGTTTTCTGGTCGCATTTTGCAGCAGAAAAATCTAAGATGAAGGCACTCTGTTCTTAGAAACAGTACAGATTTTGAAGCTGAGTAACTTTACAGTGGATGGAAGGATAAGGAAGATTTCCTGTAAGCATTACTGTGGCAGTTATGTCTTAGAGTAGAAGAAGGGGGGGGCTGTAGTTTGTATTTTAAATTGGCAGTGTTAAATCTGTGGCTGGCATACAGCTGACAATTATGTTAGAAACTAGTGAACAGCCAACTCTCCTACTGGGGGTTAAGAGGTACGCAGATGATTGTAGCAAGTAACACCAGCAGAACTGCTGATAAATGTAATGTTTTATATTGTTTTGTGACCTTTAGCTCTAAGGATGAGTAAGTGCTCACTTAACACCTGTGCGTTAGCTCTAGGTTTCACGTTAATGACAGTCATCTTAAACCATATCTGGCCATATCATAACCAGAGTCACACGAGGAGACCTTACCTTTTCTTCTAGGAATGGTGTGTTAACAGGAAAGCAGGACCAGAAGTGTCTTAGCAGTTCCCCTACTGCCACATACAAATGTTTTAATTCAGACTGAATTTCATTTGGCACCATCTCTGCAAAAGGAAAAAAAGGTTTTTCTGTATCACTCAAAACTATGATACATAAAGTGAGAAGGTAAGGCTAATGGAGGAGCAATGTAATACACATTTCTGATTAGAATCACAGAAAGACTGGCTGGGAGGGAACTTTTGAGGTGCTTCACACCTGAAGGAGGTGTGCCAGCAGTACTGGATCAGGTCAGCTGCTTATTTATGGCTAGCATGTGTGGAGGCTTGTATATTACTCAGGCAGATGTATGCCAGGCAAAGGATGGACATCGTGCTTTAATCCAGAACTAGTAAATGGGGCAGCACGGACAGTTCTATTCTAAGTCTAATATTAAATGGACTGTACAGCAGATAATGCAAGCTAGTGTAATTTTTTTTTTCCCTCTCTCACTGGCAATGAGAAAACAATAATGACACTTGTCAGGTACAACACATAAAGGAATAAGGAACTATCTTTCAAACAGTGTCTTAAAGTAAAAATGGTAACATGGTTCAAAAACAGGGAGGGTACCACAACCCTAAAAAAAGAAACAACAAAAAAAAACAACCCACAGTCATCGAGAATGACAGGAGCAGTCACCTCAACAGTCCAAGGGGAACTCTAGGATAAGGCTGTTAAAAGAAAAGGTGGTCTGGGTTGAAGGGGAATGTCAGCTGGGGAGGGTAAGAAAGCTTTGTTACTGCTTGATGACTCCACTTATTACCACTGGGAATGCATACTTTTTCAGCTGTCTGAATAGTCTTTGCTATCCTTCAGATCAAGTACAAAACAGGGAAACTATTCTAAACCCTGCCTTGTGAGAGCAGAAATTCATCTACTGTGAGATGAAAGGGAAAGGAACTCAAGGTGGCATAAATGTGACAGTGGGGGATGGAGTAGTTGGGTGGAGATAGGAGGAGGATGGGTTGCTTGTTTGTCCTTGCACTCCACAGGTAGGTCATCCTTTCAGCAAGCTGTAGATTCTAATTCAGGCTGCAAAAGTTCCACTAGTTCAAAACTCCTATCTACAGTACGCTTCCTTAGAGTTCTCTCAAAGTATGGCATTATTAAAATATAGAGAAAAACAAAATAAAAATGCTGTACACACAAAACCCATCAACTGTATGAGGACTCGGTACTGGGTGCATCCTTTCTCACTTGCTCTGTGAAGTTCTGTCACCTACTTGCCACAGCACAGTTTTAGCCAGCGCCGCCTCTTAGTTGGGCTGCTTTGCTTTTTTTGCTGTTTTTGCTTTGCTTTTGTTTCTTTAACCAGTGTTATTCCAGTTACAGTCCACCTTCTAAAATTTCATGTATCAGTGTAACATACTCTAAACGGGAGATAAAACTGCAAACTGCTCTGTAATGTAATAAGAAGTGATTGAAGTATTACATATCTCAAATCCTTACGGTTTATGGCTTGCTGTGTTCCACCCTGCATAAGTGCTCCTCCAGGTGACAGGACTGCAATTGTGCTAGTAGCATCACCACTTGAAAGAACCTGAAAGCAAAGAGGGAACAAATTTTTGCATTAAAATGCCTTAAAAATAAATCACAGGTTAGCTCTAACTGTGGAGATGCAACTGGGGACATACAATAGAAATCCTGATGAAGAGCTTACTGTACTGCAGAATTAAATGCAAGCATTCACTCATTTTTCAGAGAAAGCTCCCCAGTTAATGAACACATCTTTACCTAGTATGTGAACTGGCTGTGCAAAATGAGATGAAGTTGATCGCTACAATACAGATTGTGGCAACTCAGCCACAATTGTGGCTGCTTCTCCTAGGGCCAAATGTGGGTTTATGAAGAGGGGAAGTTCAGTTACTGGCTGGTGAGGATCAGCTGGTGGCTCTGCTGCCCTCCAGTTGCCAGGAAAGAGTGCAGCCCAAGGAAAAGCAGGTCCTGCACTTAAATGCCTTCTGGGACAACGACCCATTTAGTTATATACTGCATACAATGACTTAGGGCCATTACCTCCTGAAGTTCAGAGGGTGGGATCAGTAATATTTGCCAGTACTTCAAGTCAGCTATCCTGTATTTTATTTTATTACTTTATGCTTTCACCATTACTTCAAAAGAAGATGGTAACAGTAGAATATAACTGAATATCAGAAATGCTGCTTTTTTCAGTTCTTTCCTTTTGTTCATGTTTAGATCTTAAACACAATATTTGAAAAGGTACCCCATCTGAAGTTGTAAAATAAGCTTGACATTAAACTATTTGAGATAACAAAGTTTATGTTGAACAATTTAAACTCCAGTAGTCAAGAGACAAAAAAACTATATAGAAAGAAGATGCTAACATCAAGAAAGGAACTTCTGGAAAATTCTTACATACCTGAGTTAGATTGGGTACATATGCTTCCATTTCTTGCCTAATACTATGAAAAGAATTAATTATATCCTGACTGGTTGCATATTGCTGTGATTGAATTGGAGTTGGACCATGATAATACCTGTGAGGTGAGATAAGGAGAGAAGTATATTGATAGGAGTGTTCATAAAATGGACACCAAAATCAGTGGACAGTAGAAATGTTTCCAATTTGGGATGCTTTGCAACTGCTGACGTTGCTACCTAAACCCTACTTACTGACATAAAACATAAAATGCAGTGCCACATGGCAAGAGGGAAGGGTACGGCAGCAATAGAGGCTGCAATTTCTATCAGTGAATCTGCAAGCAAGCTCATGAAAAGCTCTGCCATCCACTGTGCTCAATTTTGGGAACAGCGTTGTAGCAAAGGACTTCACACCAATTTGAACCTCAGACAAAGGAAGTAACGTGTATGTTTTAATTGGTTGTCTTTCTTGTGGCATCTGTCCTTCTCTATGGTTCTCAAGCTTAATGGTCTAGAAAACAAGAGGACAATTACTAGAACAGTAACAGACCAGTGACCAGCTCAAACTATTCCCATGCTGCTTGTTTTGCTTGGAACTGTAAATGTACACATCACATTCATTTCTCTACTATAAGCTGCAGCAAAGTGCTGAACTGTGACAATCAGTCTCTTAAAACTTAAATAGAAATTACATGTCAAAGCCTTCCCAGCAGGTTTATAGAAACTCGCTGAAAAGCGAAATGAAATCAAAATACGAATTTAAATGGAAGTGCTTGGCTGAGTAGCACACTGGGAACTACATCTCCTGATTCTTAAGTCATAACAGACTTGCCCTATCAAATATACTGAAATAGCCAGCATTTACTGTGAACTTACCTGTCAGATTTCTTTAAATTTAGTGCAATAGTTTTAGTGCTATTATTCATTGCTAAATCTTCATATTCAATGGATTCCTGTAGTTTCACCTACAATAAGCCAAAAAAATTATAGACATTATTAATAACACAATTTGATGAGTTTGGTGTTATTTTTTTTTTCTCACTTCAGATTTTTTTTGAGTGAAAGGTTTAGACACACCTTAATGAAACAGAATTACCTGGAACAGTTTGTGTCTACCTTCCTGAGGGAGGTGTGACCAACGCTGTTTAACGTGTACAGTTTTCTACATGTTAGTCTTGGCATTACTGCTTTTTCTGTAGATTGTCACCAAAACTTGCAGTCCCTGCTACTCCCGGGAAGTGTTCTGCTATACATACACCATTCTTTGTTTTCTCTACTTAAGTCATTTACCTCTATGTAAACAGAAATAGTAATAACTTAATTGCTGGAGTCCAGGAGTATAGGACTGATGCAGCAATAATTATCCAAGCTGTTTGGTGACAACAGAGCTAGAGCATTAGTGGTGAGAGGTAACAGGACAGCGTCAATGGACTTCAAAGAATGAGAAACCTGCCTTTAGAGCCTCCTACTATTATGCTCTTTTCTCATTCCTCTCATCATCATGCTTGTTCCAAGGCTGGTATGTTTATCCTTCTAACTAAAACTAATTTTCTTGTAAGTCAAAGCTGTTGCCTTCTTCAACATTTAACATGTGTTCTACGCTCTTTTCTTAGCAATATATGAAGGCTTTGAGTCAACCTATTTCAACTGTCAATTCTAGCAAGGATTATTGAATCTCTGCAGCAATTACAGTATTTTCTCTCCACTTTGTGAGTTGCTCTGGTCGTTCCAAAACAGGCTGGTGCTCTATTTCTGTGCACTGTGCATCATCACTCTTTGTTTAACCTTCCTCCAGTTTCTAACCTTGAGATGAAGGCTGCTATGTGTCAGTTCAGTCATTCTCTATACATTTGATAGGTTAATATTGACTCTCAAACACCCTACTCCTTTCAAATGGATGTTTTCTACAACTGTTCAGGCAAACAGCAAAAATACAACTGCACAGTATGGAAAAAAATACTTATGTCTAATCAGAATTATGCTGGAAACTTTTGCTTTCAGGGGGCCCTTCTAAACAGATCAACAGCACAATACTTCAAGGTGTAGTATGTGTCTACTAACAGATGTTCTTATTCTCAAAGCTTCTCATTGGCCCTTAGTTATTTAGCTTAGAAGCATACAGAATAACAAGTATTGTTTTAGGTGCTTCTTAAAACACATAATAAACCTTCAGCAATGTTTTAAGAGACAACATCCAATTTCTTTCAACTAGAATGGCATCTAACTTTATACCTTTTTCATTGGTGGCTGAAAGAAATCTGAATCCCTGGAGTTTCCATCCGTACTGCTGGTCTCACTGTAATGGTCATTTTGTGCTTCTCTTAAAATAGAGAAACAGCATTAAGAAGAATTCACCTTACAGGAAATTTAATACACAAGCTAGAGACAAAGTAAATTTATGTTTCAAAAATGCTTATACTGTACACCAGCTTCCCCCCCTTGTGTCTTCTCTGGAAGAAGTTTATGTAGATAAATGGAACCAACACCTCAAATAATGCTTTGTCCAGGAGGAAACTAAGCAGCAGGGAGTTTCTCCCTTCCTGCAGAAATAGTGGCTTGCCAACAGTGCAAGTGGGATGTGGCAAAATCATGCAAATCAAATGATTTGCATATGTACTTACGCCTATCACACACTAGCAGGGCTATGGGAGCGTTGAGAATCTGCTGTTTCAGAATAAATATTACTTTTTTTTTTCCTCTCAAAACTGAGGAGTAGAGACATGTATTATCCAAAAGAGATTATCTGAGATCCACTGTTCCATTTGGAAAATACGAGCATGTTGTCAGAGAGCTCAGCTATACAGAAGTATTTGAGATCTCTCACATGTAAGGTCTGTAGGACCTGGATACAGTAGTAATCTATTTAGGTGGTTGTCTGTAAACTAGCTGTACAGCAGACCTCACATCAAACCCAATTCACCCCCCCCCCTTTTTTTTTTTTTTTTTTTTTTTTTTTTTTTTTTTTTTGAGTTTCACCTGTGGATTTTACTATAAACATATGTAACCAGACAAGACACTTTTTTTGGTTGTTGTCTTAATTTCAGTTGGGAAAGAAGTATTCAGAATGTCTGGTATGACACTGTTTTTAGTTCTAGGACAAAAACAATGTTGGTAACAGTGATGTTTATATTTGCTGCTAAGCAGTATTGTAGAGCCAAGGCCATTCTCAGCAATGAGCCTAAGGAGCTGGGAGGAAACAATTAGGACAGCTGACTTAAACTGGCCCAAGGGATATTCCATACCTTATGACATCACGTGGAAGGAGAGTTGAAGAGGGTTCATCTGCCTCTCTTCTGATGCTCAGGGGGCTAGGTGGGCATTGGTTTGGGGGGTGGTGAGCAATTGCTTGTGTACCACTAGTTGTATACATTTATATGTATTTCTCATAACTATTTCCCTCAACTCTATCTCAGTAAATAGTTTTATCTCAATCCACAAGTTCTGTTTTTTTTCCCCCTGGTCCTGTCTCCTATGCTACTGGGAAGGGGGAAAGTGTGCAAACAACTGTGTGTGTGGTGCTCAGCCACCTGCTGGGTTAAACTACAGCAGTCAGTCAGGGACAGGATGTTACCCCAGGTAAACCTTTAATTTGATCCACACAAGTTACATTGATGTTTTTACTTCCTCATTTGCCTTCTCCCATGCAACCTGCTATAGGAAGCCACAACAGATCCACTCCTGCAAGGTGGCAGGAGGAGACCCTGAATCAAATCTTCTCCTTGATGCAGCCTTCAGCAGGGATAAAGAGCCAGAAACATCCTTTCCATTTTTTTCTTTTATGTTTGTAGAGTAGGAGAGCAACTCAGCTAAAAATAGCACCTGTCATCTCAGACAGATCTGAAGAACTTTACAGAAAGTAAAATAGAACCTAATAGTACTTATATTTCCAGAACATAATAGTTCATTCATAAAAATTACAGGAAAGGGCTGGATGAGTAACAGCAGATGTATTTTCCTTCTGGAAATTCTTTAATTTGTTAAAAATACTTAGCTTTTAGGCAACATTGAAACTTACTGTTTTCTGAGGCCAGCTGCAAGGACCATGGCACTATGATGATTAAAGCGTTTTATAATGGCAGCATTGCTACTTTCTCTAGCAGTTTTTGAGGCATTTGATGTAGAGGCCACAGGAGCAACACCATAGCCCTATAAAGAGAATAACACTGGTTACCTCCTGAACCTAGGAGACCGTTCTGTTTTCCAGTGAGTCAGGAAGCCATGCCATCTCCTCTGAGTTTTATTGGTACTGTATCATCACCTGAAGCATTTTCTTACCTTCCCCTGCCCATGACTCCCAGGTGCTTTGGGGAAAAAACCTCCAGAGATTATTTTATTCTGCTAACTCATGGCAGTTCAGAGGTATCTTAAGAAGAACAAATAAATCTCAAAAGTATGTTTTATAGGACTATAATCTGCTGTAAATTAAAACTAGCTTAAAAAGGAAACCACCTGTACTAAACAGACACTGATAGCAAGTGAGAAGTAGCAACTGATTTATGGACTCTTTTACACTTTGTGGAACACCAGCAGCCTCCAGGCTAAGCGTCAGGAAGATGTGATAGCACTGGGGGTTCAAGAAACCTCAAGCCTTAATGCTGGCAGCATTCCCCAGTTACCAAGTGGCTGAAAGCCATTCACTTTAATCTGTACTCGGTTTCATGCTTGCAATTAACCAGCATCAAATGCAAAATACAGCAGTTTGTACAGCACTTCAAACATGCATATTCTCGACTCCTATTCTAGTTTTAGAGTGATAGCTCTGTACAGCTCAAGGAAGAAAAAGAACCTTTTGAAACAAAGCACTATTATTAATTATAACTCAAAGATTTAATTAATCAGCTGCAGAAAAATCAGTATTTCATATTGTGGTACATTATAAAAATTGTTTTAGTTTATACTTAAAGGCAGGTAACTTCAATTTAGGATATTTTTTGCAAAATACAATTTGGATAAAATTCTATACAGCATGCATAAAATTAAGCAGAATGCAACAGCAACACTCAAAGTAAGGAGAAAGGCTAAAACTTTTTTTTCCCCGTTTTGCGTTACTTTTCTGCATGTGGCCCCAGGTTCTAAAAGTTAGGAAGAAGCCAGAGAGAATCTGCTAGGGATAGGAAAAAAAAGCCATACTAAGTGAAAGAACTCACTTTGAAAAGCAAGAGGTGCTGCAGTATACCCAGCACATTAACACAGGCAGTTGGGCACAGGCTTCCTCACACGCATACAGCTGTGTAAACATTGAGTACTGAACAAGTGCAGCAGCCTTTGAAGTGACGTGTTTTAGAAACAGCATTTGTAGTAATTTGAACAGGAAGGACCCAATTTCCCCTTAAATTTGTTTTTAGCAACTACTTACTTCATCTAATGTTCTGTCTTCCAAAGCTGTTAAATCTATCATAGGGTTTTTCACTCCTTGAGACACCATTGCTTTTAACCCTGTATGGGAGCAGCAGAAAAAAAAAACCACCACAAATGTGTGGAATTATTAGATTGTTATTTAACCTTTAAAAATCAATATGCTCAAATATCACCGATTAAATCTTTCAACCCTTTATAAAGTTCCCTTTAAAATAAGCAATAAACTTGGAAAATTGTTGTAAGAGACCAGCCTCCTAATTACAACAGCTCTCATCAACTTCTGCTCATCACTGTACACTGTTCTGTATTAAAATGGAGGATGCTTTAGTATCAGTTGTTAGTAGAAACTTTTCTTTTTGAATTTGGCACCGTATTGCTTTGGGTAGAATGGTAACTTAAGATAGCTTTTCCTTGTGAAAGGTTGTGGATTCCTAGTAGAATCCATACCCTGTCAGAATTCTAACACATACTAAGGAATGGCATTAAGTGATCTTACCTCTTCATATGTCTGTATGATTAAGTAACTTTACAGATTAGATATCATCTGACTTAAGTTTCTCTTAAAAAGGTGGACAGAATAGGAACGGCAACTCCTCTGGAAAATATGGACAGGATCCACATGTTTCTGTTGCTAATCACTCCATTTATTATAAAAGCTGTACCAGCTGTAAGTTGTGCACAACCACAAAAGGAAGGTTTATGTAAACCGATTTATTCCATAGTAACTGATGGCTGAGCATAACTGAACTGTCACGATGGTAAGTTACTGGAATTTATCACTAATTTATTGTTGCATGGGCTGTGATAAAGGGTATGTCTTGCACTAGCACATGCCCATTTATTTCGAGGAATGCATTTGTAGTCAGGCTAAGAATAGCAAAGCTACAGACAATTTCCAGTCACGATCTCTGCCTCTCCCTTCAACAAGATGTCAATGGACATAAGAAAACACAGACTTCACCTTTGCAAGGTTTACTGGCTGTTGATCTTGCTCTGTGCTCTGTAAGACTGCTAACAGCCTACTGCAGCAACTGAGTGCCAAAGCTTACCTTTCTCATCCAGTTTGGCACATTCAGCAAAGAGGTCTTTTGAGCCTGTGTTGAGTCTGTCCCGGTGGAAATAATGAGACTGAAAAAATCGTGTCCAGAATTCCCTTTCTGTCATGTTATGTGGAACATTTTCTGCATATTTCATTTTCACTGTGAACAAACAAGTAATGATTACAAGGTGTTCTGCAAATCTTCATACAGCATTTTATTTTAGTATTTTCTTACTTGCTTCCTAGCTTTGTCTGGTGCTATCGTCATTCATGCCAGCTAAGTGTAAGGGAATGCAGAGGTTAAACACCAGCTATGCTATACTCTTCTATGCTCTGCTATGCTACCTAATGCTCTGAAAAGAAATGCATATCACAAATTTGAATACTCCAATTTAAACACTCACACAAGAAGTCTTATTTGACAGACTTCTAGTTATTCTCAAGATGGATCTAGCATTTTTAACCTACTGCCCAAATGAACCAGTGTCAGTGTCCAGTGTATTGGAAGGGAAGGGTGAAAATCACTCTTCCCCTCCAAAGAATTGAAATCCACGATACTCTGTACTGAGAGCCAAATCTCCACTTACAATTAAAAAGAAAAGTAGGTGGACAAATTAAAATCCTTTTGAAATGAAAACTCAATTTCATTAGCTGAAACGTATTTTAGCACATGCTTCTTCCCATCTCTCCTCAAATTAAGGAAACTTGGTAGGGAAAAATCATCCAGTTCTTTATACTTCAAGGCTTTGACTTCCTGCAGTAAAGTGGTAATAAGCAAATCTCACGTGAATGTATTTGTAAAGCAATGCACTACTCTTACCTGCAGGATATGTTCGAAATATGGATTCAATGATATCTGAAGTCAAATTGTACCTCAGACCATTGCAGCCATCTGTTTGAGGTCGTACGTCAGCCTAAGAAAAAGCACACGGGGAGGAGAAACAGCTTAAGTCTGAATATCTTCTGTAAGAGGAGAAGGAAAAGAAAATACTGGCATTCTGCAGTCAAATTCTGCTGTAGATAAATAATCTTCTTCCTACAATAATCCATAGCATATTTGATCATAAATAGATATTTACAGAACACAAAAGTGTGCATTAATTACTTTATTATACTTACTACCTAAGGGATGATTCAAGGAGACTAAATTTTAAAGATGAAAGCAAAAACTATCGAGAGGTAGTTAGTTTAATATATCCAAGTAAAAATAGGCATATGTACTGTGTATGCCTAATCTTTTGGTGTTTACTCAACAATTCATCTAGTGAAGAATCAGTAATATTTTATGGCTGTTATTCCTCTTCTTATATATTAAAAGCATCTCAGTACAAATGATAAATAACACTGAACTTGAAAACTGCCTTAGCTAGAACCTGCAACTTGGAGTTATCTCTTTAGGAATTTGTGGAGCAAGTAAGCACAGTCACATTCTCTGTAAGAGGAGAAAGCAGGTGCTGACATATTCTGGCTTTTTTCTTTTTTTCAGCATGCTCAAATTCTTGTTATTTAGGGGGGAAAAGTGAGTGTATAGCAGGTATGTCAAAAAACAATTCCCATCTCCTCCTTTCCACCCAAACCTCTGCTGTGTGCACAAGTCATTACAGAGACAGAAATGGGATGTCTGTTAACAAATTGTTATCTGTATGAGTTCTGTGTAAAAACATTGGCCTGTGGGAGGAATGTGAAGACTGTATCTGGGTTATAGTGTCTTAAGTTGTATTGAGATTCTACATGGGGTAATGTAACTGTGAGCTGGGGGAAGAGATGGAACAAGCTTTCAGATGTACAAGTTGGGTCTCTGAGCAGCTGAAAGCATGTGCCAGATTAAATAAAAACACAAACATGGGGAAAAAATAAGACCGTTTGTGTGGGACTCTTTGCAGCTTCACTTATGCAGGTGGACACTGCAAGAGATGCTTTTTAATTTATTGCATTAAGACACCAATCTAGTGACTAAACTTGTCTTTTTTTCCTATTATATGAAAGATGGAACAGCAGTTTAAACAGCACCTGTGTGTTACATCTTTAAGTTAAATCTGAGCAAGCTAAATCAATACAGTTTTGAGGTTGCAGATATGCACAATACCTTTACATTTTTTCCTCCTTGATGCTTGAGGTACCAGGAAAGAACATTCAAGTATATAGGAATAAAGTACAGGAGCAGAACTCTCACTTCCCCATTTTGTTTGCTCTAAAATGCTTTCAATGAGAGGTTCAACATACCAGAAATGCTGCAGAGATGCCCACATCCTGCTTACTAGGTGCTGCAGAATTATCCCCTGCATTCAGGCTTAAACGGTTGGCCCAGAATTCTTCAGCACTGATTACTTGGCTCACAACAAGGTCTTTATAGAGCTGAAACAAAACAGGATCTTCTTGCAGCATTCTGGTAAAAGAATGTATTGAATAGAATTGAAATGCTGCAGGATAAATCGCTAGGATTTCCATAGCTAATATGAGTTCACAACAGGAACAGAAACTAACTTTTCTTTTAAAAATGCTGTGTTTCTTAACAAGAATGTGTAACCAACCAACCTCAATAATGATATTTGTCTCAAAAGAACAAAGAAAGGGTTCAAAATCTTTCAGGGGTAGCATTAAATGCTAGAAAAAGTAACGCCTAGGAAAGCATTAAGGTGGGATTAATGTCTTGTCCTTCAATACGGTGAAGCACGTGTCTTTGCATGCCCTGGACTGCAGTCTTCTGAACCGCAAAAGCAAAATTAATTTTCCTGAACTTGAATAACAAAGGTCATATGGTAGAAAAAGGGGATTGGGACACTGCCCAATTCTTGATTAAAATCTTAAAATTTGGTACCTACAGTTCTCTATTCTAGCACAAGAGTACAGATTACAAAGTATGCATGATACCTTAAGATGGCATCTTACTGTGAGGTCTTCTGGCTATTTCTGTTGGTGACATCGCTTAACTTTCACGTGCAGCACAAGTGCTGCAGAAACATTCAGTATTGCTGCCTCCATCCACCAGGGGATAATATTTACAAAAGCTACAATCCAAATGACAACTACCATCCTTACTGTCCAAAATGCAAACAATGTATGGATCAGAAACTTCAGCTGATTCGTGTGCTTCTTTTCATGAAGCTGCATACCCAATGTGAAGCCCAGCAGATTATTTACTGGGATCCATGTATACGTATGGACAGTTAGGCAAAAATCTCAACAAGCTTAAGCATGTTTCTCAGGATATTGATTGTGAACAAAAAATAAACAATGAGGAGTCTTATGAATACACAGAACATACTATGTAGACGTGGGAAGAATGGTAATGGTAATGGTAATGGAAATGGTAGCTTTCTAGGACAAAACGTGCCTGGTGTGTTTTCGCACTGTTACTCTTCCTATTCAATTTTTCTTCTTTGAAGTACAGATTAGTGACAATGACTACAAGTTAGAGCAGCAAACAGTAGTCTGTTCAATTTGAAATAGCTCATTAGATGTTGGAGTTTTCATACACACCTCACCCCTTTCTATCAATAAATGGAGAAAGTGCCAAAGGGACTCGGAATGCAGAACCCTTCCAGAATAGGTTGAGACTTTGGGCCTCATCTGTTCCAAACTAAGCAGTAAAGTCCTATTACTGGACTTGGGATACAACTGTCAAATGCACAGACTGCATACAGAGACTCTGCCTCTTGTGCTTCCACTTTTCTCTAACTAGAAAAGCTTTTAATGCCAGAAGATAAAATACTATAAAGCTCCATTTAGGGGTGCAAGGACTCAGAGCTGAGGCTGTACAACTACTCACTATTATCACTGTCACAGAAAAGGAAGGAGCAATAAAGAAACTGTTTGGTAATAGTGCCAAAGCAGTTTGCACTGCTGTAGATGCTGACTGTCCCAGCAGTACTGAAAACAACAAAATAACTCATATCTATTAGAGCTACTACACAAGGGCTCTTGCCTGTGTAAAGATTTCCCTTTGTGAAGATTTAATCTGCCTGGTGAAGCAATATTCCTATTTTCTAGAAAAAAAAAAATCCAAAACATTTAACTTTGCTGTAGCTTTGAACTAACCTGTCTTTGAAAATGGAAGCTAGCGGGTGGAGGATTCACATGAGATGCCAGTGAAACTCATCTGGAGTGGCAGAGAGAAGTATGTCCTATGCCCACAAGGACCAGTTTGAAATGAGCATTTCAAAGGTATCTTAAAAGCCCTTCTGGGAAAATGACTTGGTTCCTGAAACTCTTTTCTTCACATTTATTTTAGAATAAACATCCTGTAGGCCAAATAATAAACTACTGCATATCAACTGAGATGCATGAAAAAAACAACAAAAACAATAATTTAGTGGAGTTCACAAGATACCAGGACAGAAGATTCATCCGGGCAGGCAGGGAGGAAGGAGTGATTAGGGTACACAGGGAGGGTGGGGGCTAGGGGGGAAGGAAGGCAACAAATTCTGGCGAAAAAAAAGTGCATAAGTGCTTGCAGCTTATTAAACTGGTAAGTATGTACTCAGGAATGCTGAAGAGACAGACTGCCACTTGGGTGCTTTTATCTCATTCAGGTATGAAAGGCTGATTGCCTTCACACCTTGAGAACGTGCCATTGAGAATGCAGGGACAGTCTCAACATGTTACAGTTATATAAACCCTGAGGACTGAAACTGAAAGTGGAAAGATTTTCACTAATACAACATCACTAATGATGCTGCAATACAACTTTACAGCTGATGGCAGAAACACACTATGGTTAAATAAGAACTAAGAAATAAGAAAAGCAGCTTTCAGATTCCCTTTACCTGTTCTTCTCCTCAAGTTCTTTATTAGCTTTCCTCTTGAATTTGGGCAAGAGTTGTTGAAGAAGGTCTTTTACCGCATCTCGCTCCTTCACTGCTGTGCTTTCGTTGGAGAAGTGAAAGTTGGTTGTGTCCCCTGCATGCAATACTAGCTGAAGCTGAATTTTAGCTTTACCTTCTGGACTGATTTTCTGGCCTAGATTGCACAGAGAGTATTAATTAGCAAAAGACAGCAAGCTTATAGTGGAAAGTCTCTTCCCTAGAGTATTTGGTTATAAGCAAATATCCACATCCTCCAATTAAATATCATTACTGTGTGTGTGAACTCCAGCCATGCAAGTAGAACATCGTCTTCCCCTTAAATTAGTATCACTGCTGCACAGTCAGCCCAAAACATGGGACATTGCCACCAGCAGCCCATCGCTCAGTATCCTTCCACCAAACCTCAGGAGCCTAGATTCATCTCTGCATTCTCTACATTCTCTGTTGGGTAAGCCAGTCACCTGGAGGCTTCAAGCTGGTACAAGTCCAGGCTGCTGCTACTGAGAGGTGACAGCCTCATGTCCCCTCTCCACCCCTTCCTGCTGCCTCTCTTGTCCTGGTGTTAATGTTTGTACAGTAACCAAAGCCAAAGAAGTGATCCACTGAGAAGCATCCCCTTTTGTTTTTCCAGCTGGATCAGTTTCCACAGAAGAACAGTACTAAGAAAGCAGGGTGGGGTAACAGGATGCTGACAGCAAAAGCATGCTGGTTTCAAGTGGTTTGCTAAGCAGTTAGCCACAGGTATTCCTAAAAGGTGATCCCAATGCCTCCAAGGTGCTGCTACACCCTAATGACTCATAAGGAAAACTGGACTTCTGCTTCCTTTTCTGTAACTAGAGGGAGAAGAGGCTGGAACAACTGTGCTTATGGATTGTAAACAACTGCATTTATGGATACTGCCTTCAACAGAGCACTGCGAACAGCACTGACCTAACTTCCAATCTTGTGCCCTTTCTGTAGTGCAACTAGGAGAATGGAAACGAGTGTCACTACTGAACAAATGCCCCCCTCCCTCCATCCCATTTTTCTTTTTTGGATTGTAAAAAGACATAAAAAAACACCTTTCATTTAAGTCATAAGGACTTCTTTGCCTGCACGCTTCAACATCTAATATATAAGCTACTTACACATAAGCTAAGTAGCTGGATAAAGCCTTCACAAAACTGAACATAATGAGTGAACATACTATTTAACTTATCACAAGTATATTTCAGAAAACAGCAACTTAGACTTGATTTACTGCATCCACTTTTGTTCATGCTGCAGTACCTGCATATTACTTCTGACAGCAATGCTCACTAAGGCTGAACCAAGCGATGCACACAACATGCTTCATTCCTTTTTTGGCATTGCAACACATGGAACATTCGTACTAATTGGAGCCAGAAAAACAGCATATAGACATTTACTGTTCAGTTGTGACTTGCAAGAACTGTGCAGCAGCAAATGCTTCTTTGGTAAATTACTGTCAGGCCAAATTACAGATGCTAGCACTTCTGAAGTTATGGTCAGCTGGGTGAAAATATAAGCCACGTTCATTTTATAAGCAGATTGGAACAGCCTTAGACACATAGCTTAAAAGACTTAATAGACCAGCTTAGCAGTTTCTGTGTTAGGTTTGAAAATCCTATACTGTTCCTCAACCCTCCTTCCACCCTTCCCTCCACAAGCATATGGCATAGATGATTTGCAGAGTACAGAAGGTCTGCTTGTGTTGAGGGACATGGTCTAGTGGGAGCTATTGGTAATAGGTGAACGGTTGGACTGGATGATCTTTTAGGTCTTTTTCAACCTTGGTGATTCTATGATTCTATGCTGTCACATCCTTAACAAACCAATAATCATTCACTATGGTCCTGATCACTGCTGCTTTATAGAACAACCCAGCCAAAGCTCCAGATCCTTGCAACCTTCCCAAACAACATATCAGTGTATTAAGGCAAAATGCTTTGGGTTGTATGTCAACATTTCTTGAAATAGTACTCACTGAAGTACCTACTGAAATAGGGAATGTCTTCACTTACATTTTATGTCTGCATACATGTGGCTGACTGTGAAGCGGTCTTTGCCTTCGGGTGCCCACGCTATCCTCTCAGCCATAAGGTACAGAGCTCCATCCTGCTTCTTCTGGCGGACCTTCTTTACAATCAGTAACACTTCTTCTGATGACGTTGCCATCGTGGCTACAAGGAGCTACCAAAACATACAGTAGAACTAATTATTATCATTATTTGCTGTAATTCTTTCACTTTTCTTGTCAAGGCACTATGGCTTGTATGTACTTGTTAATGCCCACATCATTTTTGAACCATTCCAGACAGACATGCTCCCCACTGACAACACAATTAGCAAATCTATTTTAACTGAATACTGCCAGCTATTTAAATAATTCATGTAATTACATAGCTGACACTGCTTGTGCTCCAATAAAAGACCCCCCAAACCTTACACTGATAACCAAGTTTTAATATTTCTTTACTATTCTTTGCAGATCAGGAAGAAAAAAAAAAAACAAAGCTATGCAGAAACACAAACTGCAGATCTCCTCCGGCATTTGGCAGCGATTCCCTCAGCATGAGCAGCAGATGCTAAATCATTTCAGAAGAGGGAGGGATACAAGGTATGTGAAAAATCATGGATTTTCAGTTCTCTGCACTAAAGATAGCGCAGCTGGGTGACAGCCCTGCTCTTACCGCAGTGCTTTTTGCTGAGGGCTTCAACAATATTCTGTACATTTAATGTCGGCTGGGCAGTTCCCTACCCCTCTCCCCCTGAACACCAAGGGATAAAATGCTGTATCTGCTTCAAAAGAATGGGATTTTTCACCTGTCTCACATCCAGAAGCCTATTAATACTTGCTGTAACATTTCCAGCAGTCATTATCCCTTGCTCTTTACAGCTTCACCCTACAGCTTCAAATTTCTCAAGAGAATGAGTGCACCATAAGTATGTCCAGCAGATTCTATCAACATATTGTTGCACGCCCATCAAAAAATGACATCTTTGTTGAAAATGTTTTGTCTGTCCAATTAACATATTTTGTACACCATGAACTTTCCTGCTGAAACACAGAACAGTATTTTCAAAAGCCAGTATGTTTTGTGGGTTTTAAGAGTACCTCTCGTATTTTCTGGTGCCTGCATTGTACAGCACATACAGCTTATCACACCAATATTACCCAGCACAGAATGATGCCTCTGAACATTTAAAATCAGAGGTGGGGGCATGCGGGGTTTTTATTTTTGAGATTTGGCTCTGACAGCTCGTATAGCAGCACAGCATTCTCCTCAGTACTGCAAGCCCATCATCAGAACGTGTTACGTAAAATAGCGTATGGAAAGCTTTTGTGGTGAATGGATCCTGCACTTCAGTTTCACCCCTCTGTGGCATCTATCAGCTGAAGCCTCACCCAACACTTCAACAGTGCAGATCTGACTGTGGGGGTTCCTATCCACACCACTGCAGCAGCAACCACAACAGGCCGTGCCACGCTGAGCAGCCCTGCTAATGCTGCTTTCTCAAGGAAAACCACATGGCATCATTTCACAACAGCTTCTCAGCACAATCCATTACAGTCTCCCCAACAGCACTATTATCCTTCAGTGTTATTTGTGCTCCCGTATTTTCTATCGTGGTCTCTGGTCTCCCATCAGCACCTCATCCTTACCAGAAAGAGACAGCTGCCCACATGTTCCAACAGACCAGAAACCTCCATATATGCAAGACTGAGGATTTTCACTTCTTTCTGCCTTTACTCTGCAGTCCTTCAAGGATGTTATTATCAAATGCAAAAGAGACAAAGCCACAGAATGCAAAGGAATTTAAACTGCACAGAACAGAAAGAGAAGCATTTGGGGCTCACTGTGCTGAGTGCCTTGCTTTTGTACTGTGCTATTTCACCCACCTACAAGCAGCCTTTTTTGCTGCGGCACAGAGCAACCAGCAGCAATTTCTCGCTGATAGCCGCAGTGCTGCCAGCACCATGCCTGCAGCATGCAGGCAGTGAGCACAGATCCCACAAGTGGCTCCTTCTGCCTGCTGGGATGGCATGGAGGGCATACACTCATACTTATCATTGTCATGCTCTCTTTCTCATGCAGCAACTAATAGTGGCAGCAGGATCATAAAACTCACAAGCACAGCCAGCATCACACAAAATGCAGAAAGCCACCAGCTGTCTTTTGAACAATGTATCAGTAAAAAAAAAAAAAGGAACAATAATCAGGATTTAGTGAAGCTACCATCTTTCACTAATGCAAACAAGATGGCTTCTCTTGTTACAAGAAGTACCAGTACAATTCTAAAATAGAATCTCACCCAGCTGTGAGAGCAGCACGAGGACACTCCTAGCTGCTGCTGAGAGGAAGGCCATGTCCTCACACAGCACGCTGTCTTCTTTTCTTTATTCAGACCTTAGGTACATTGTGGAGGTTAAAGCCCTCAGTGAGCTGCTCCTGCCTGCCTGCCTCATCATCATCATATCTGTGCTTGATCACTGTTCTGGAGCTTCCAGTAATTGGTGCTGCAGTTCGTGGCAGTGCTGCTCCAAGAAGCAAGGACTGCAATGTGCACAGGAGAAATTCTGCTATTTTGCAGCTCTAATAGCAATTTTAGTCTGCTGCTGAAGACAGCAGCATTGGAGTCATTCAACTGCGAATTTCAGAAGATGTTTCTTTGGTTTAAAGCATCTTCCTGAATAGGATAACCAGGCACAGGTTATTCCAAGTTCTCCAGTGACAGAATTTTTAAAGTGCTGGTTAACGGCTGGGAAGATGACAGGGATCAGGCAGCAGGCCTAATGCCCGGCTCCTATTTGTCATCGTGCCTGTCTGGGCTGGCACTGTTGGCTGCAGCCTGCAACGGGCAGGGTCTGTGCTGGAGCAAAGTACGAGGTGCTGGCTGCTGACCACCTACAGCCACTCCTCCCCAACTCTGGAAGGAGGACCACCTGAAAACGCCATCACATTCCAACAGCGAGCTTTCCTCTAACACACAGCCTCTCCCTAACCACCGCTGCATCTCACAGCTCACTTCTGAGAGCTCTCCAGTACCGCCGTCGCGCTCGGGTTCTGAGCAGGAATAAAAGCAACCCTCAGGGCTGTTACTGGCCCCGCTGGGGATGTGCTTGGAGTGGTAATCAGCCGGGGCAGGCCTGGGGTCGGCCCCGCTACCGCGATCAGCTCCCTCAGGGCCGGTACCCGGCAGTGCCGAGGGCCCACGCCGCGCCGCAGACGCGAGGCCGGGGAGTCGGGAGGCCGGAGTCGCGGTCACGTAGGCCGGGCTCTCTGCGGGGCATCAACACGGTGGCTCTACCGCAGGGCTCGGCCCGCAGCACCGGGAGTGCCATGCCAGGGGGCTCCGGGCCGGGCCGCCTTTGTGCAGGGGCTGCCGCGGTGCCGGGCCCGGCCCGAGCGGAGAAGGCGGCCAAGGGAGCCCCGGGACGGACGGGCCATAGGCCACGGCGCAACCCGCCGGGCCGGGCTCGCTGCCCACGGACCTCCAGGCGTTATCCCCAGTAAGGGCTGCTCGGGGCCCGGGGCGGCGCGGCGGATCGGCCTCGCTACCCTCACCGGCACCCGCAGTGCCCGCCGCCGCCTCTCGCGCGCCGCGCCGCTTACCGTGGGGCGGGAGCTGCTCCGGGCGGACGGGCGGGCGGGCGCTGCGGGCCGCGGGAGGCCGGGCCGGGCCCGGGGCGGTGCGGGCGCTAAGGGGGTCGGGCCGCCGCCGCCGCCGCTGGGGCCATGGGGCGGGCAGGGGCGGACACGTGACCGGAATGGGCCGCGAGGCACCGGCAGGGCGGGGGAGGCCGCGTCACGTGACGAGGACGCAGGCCGCCGATGCGCGTCCTCCGCGATCACGTGGCCGCTCCCCCCTCCCCCGCCGGCCCCCCTTCACGCTCACGTGACGGCCCCTCCCCCGCCGCCATGACAGTGAGGCGGAGGGGGGAGCACCCGGGGGCTCGGCCGCGCCGCCGCCCCCCCGCCCCATCCCGCCGCGCCCGCCTCTCCCCCCCTTGCCGCCGTCACCCGGCCCCGCCGTTCGCGGGCGTCGCTCGTCCCCCGCCGTGGGGCCCGATGGTTCCGCCGCTCCGCTCCCAGGTCGGCGCCGCCGCGCTGCGGGGGAGGGGCCTCCCCTCGGCATCGGCCCGCGGCGGGAGGGGGCGCCGCGCGTCAGCGTCACGTGGCCGGGCCAGGCGGGCGCGCGTGACGCAGCTTCCTGCCGCGCGCCCAGCGTGACGCAGCGGGCGGCGGCCCCGAGCGGCTCGCCCCGCCCCCTCCGCGGGTCACGTGCCGCGAGGCGGTGGCTGTTGACCGCTGGCTGCTGGTTGCGGCGGTGCGTGTTTGCAGGGCGCCTGGCCGTGCGCCGCTGTAACCCTGCGCACCATGGCTTCGGTGCCGGCTGCACCCACGGCACTGCCCGCAGCCGTGCCGGAGTCCTATAGCCATGTGCTGGCGGAGCTGGAGTGCTTAGACCCGCTGCTGTCTGCGCTGCGGCTGGACTCCGCTCGGTTGAAGGTGTGTGATGAGCGGTTTGCTTTTAGTTTTAGTTAATTTGCGTGTTTCCTTGCGTGGGTTGTTGTTTTAACTAAGCTCCACGCGTAATCCCTTTCGGTGTGTGCCATGCTCCCGTGTGTGGGTGCTGCAGCAGATGAGGAAGTGAAGGCAGAGCCCTGCTCCGAGCGTGTGTTTGTTGTGTCCTCGTAGGACAAAAACATGTCTTCTGCAGTTCCGTTAAGTCTCTAAGAACACCATTTTAATTCCCTGTTGGCTGTGCTGACAGCGTTTCACGAGCAGCATGCAAAGTTGGCAAGTGGTGGACTCTGAAAATAGAGCTATAATAGAAACAAAAGGTGCCTCTTGTAGCTCTTGCTCAGGTTCTGCGTTGTGCCCTTGTCTCTTGCAGTGCACGTGCATCACCGTGTCAAAGAAGTGGCTTGCTCTCGGCACCTCAGGAGGAGGGCTGAACCTTATCCAGAAAGATGGTTGGAAGCAGAGGCTTTTCCTTACTCATAAGGTATGGGGCCTTGGGCAGCCTGGTCTAATTTAATGTAGAGGCCCTGCATGAGGCAGGGGGGTTGGAGACTCATGATCCTTGAGGTCCCTTCCAACCCAAGCCATCCTGTGATACTGTGATTCTGTAACGTCCTGCACCAAATCAACCTGGGGAAACAGGCCTGGGGGAGGTGTGCTTTCAGCTTGTTGAGCTGTCTAAACGAGGTGAGATTTCATAGTGCTGCGTTGTGAAAAAGGCTGTGGTGCTGAGGTGTTGGCACAGTGTGCGGTGTAACAGTTTGCGTGGGGTTTGAAAGAGGTGGTTTGAGGGGCAGACTAGGTCCAGTTAACAGCAGCCTCAAAGTCACCTGAATATATAAGAGCTAGAGAGAAACCATTCAGTGTGACACCAGAACAGCTGACACATAGATAACATTGCTGTTTGGGTACCAGAATGTTAACTCTCTGGCTAAGTAAAGAAAAAGCAAGCTAGCATGCTTTTTTTATTTTCTGAAAGAAGTCAAGAAAGGGGGATTGCTATTTCTACATCTGGATTCTGTTTTCTGGGTTGCCCGCTCTGTAACATGGGTGCAGTCATCTTTTAGGATCAAGAACATCTCGCTTAATTCTGGCAAAGCAATGCCTGCACGTACAGAAAGGGGCTGCTTTTAAGTTTCCACATTAGAGGATGATATATGGTTGGTTTTAGAGAAAGCTCGCTGTGTGCAGACAAAATCCAAAGAAAAGCACCTGCACCACACCAGAGCAGTAGCAGCTGTTGGCTTTAATCTGTGTTATTTCATAGAGATAAAAGTTGTGGCCTGGTGGAGGTAGTACAAGAACATCTCTCGTTTGCACTCACTGCTGTATTTGCTTTCAGGAGGGTGCCATTTCCCGAGTTGCATGTTGTCTACACGATGAAGACTATGTTGCTGTTGCCACCAGGTGAGCAATATACTTACAAACCTGAATGCTGGCTCAGCGTTGTGAAGTAACTTCTAAATTTCAGATTAATGTCTATTGAGAACTTGAAGGGAGAGGGGGCAAGGTAGGAAACTAACTGGTAGATGCCTCAACAGAATAAATCTCAAGAGTAATTATTTTAAGAAGAAATTGTTCTTCTGTAACAGAATACCTATTTGAGAGCTAATACACGTGAAGATATGATGGTAAATGTTCTTCTGAGTCCATTCAGCCTTGGAAGAAAGATCTTTATTGACTTTATTGACTTGTCACAGTGAAATTTGTAGCTGGTACCGTTTACATTGTTTAAAATGTGAATATGCACTTTTCCTCAAGCTTAGCATCCTTGTTGGCAATGCCAGTCAGTATAAGAGGAGCCAACCAGAGCTGCTACTGCTGGGTAGCACAAGGAAGGACATTTCACTTCTTGAGAGGGTGCAGTCTCTAATGTAGCCAGATCTGAGGGGGGCTTCTTGTATGGGTTTCCCATTTATTTGGTGTAAGACATTTTTATCACTGTTAAAGTGCTGAATGCCTGCCTCTACAAGATTTATTCTCAACTTGTGTTTTCTTTTAAATTTTACAGCCAGGGGCTTGTGGTAGTGTGGGAGCTGAATCAGGAACGTCGTGGGAAGCCAGAACGGATATATGTTTCCTCTGAACATAAGGGCAGAAAAGTTACAGCTCTGTGTTGGGATACAGCTGCCCTCCGTGTTTTCGTAGGAGATCATGTAGGGAAAGTATCAGCCATCAAAATTAACACATCCAAACAAGGGAAGGTAAGGCATTGCTTACTTTCTTTGAGATTGAGAGGTTCCTGAGGACGTGGGTGAGTTTCTTTGTTTAAGTGATACAGAACTGAGGAAAACTTCCAGTAGCTGTGTCTGCTGGGATGAAAAACAGTCTCATAACAGTGGAAGTGATGACTTGTAAATTTGCTACCCTTGCTTTAGCCAAGTTTGTAACTCAGCAGAAAATGATTTTGAATCTAGAGCATTAAAAACTCTGTATGATTTAGCAATACAAAGAAACAGTGGGTTCCAGCAGGCTTTTCCAGAAGTTCTGACCTAAGTTTGTCCAGACTTCAGGGATTGAGCAAATCCACAGTGTGTCTTAAATGAGTTTGCTATGATCAAGGTAGAGCACAGTCTTGTAGAATTCCCTCCAGGTAGGATAGAGCAACATCTGGTTGTGCCTATTAAGACTGCTGAGTCTCAAGTGTAATGCAGTTCGTTCAGAACAAGGAGTCTATGCATTCCAAACAAAGATGACAGCATGTAGCTGTCAGATATAGAGACAGTCCACTAGAAAATGGGAGAGCAATTCCCAGTAGTTTCTTATGAATGAGAATGCTGTCTATGACTCTGTTCTGCCACCTATGCAAACTGGGAGACTTGTGTAACATGGAGCATTTGGATAGTTTGGTGCAGAGTAATTAAAAAAAAAAAAAGTGTGTTGATATGAACCACCAAAATCTGGTGGAAGTTGTTTGTTCTTGTTTTGCATTCAGTAATCCCTTAGTTGTCTCATAAGACTGTTAGCTGAAAGTACCCGTGAGTGGAATTGAAACAATTGACAGAAGTGCAGAAAGCTTACAGAGGAATAAAGAAACCTCTTAGTGTTACAAAAGCCATGCTCTTTTCATCAACAAATATCAGGATGCAATGGGATAAGATGATCTTTTTTTCTGAAGACTTCAGTAATGATCTTGGGAAGAGGATAATTTGAACTTAGGTATCTCTGAGCAATAGAACCTTGTTCTCTAAAGGGAGAGAAGAGAGGAACTACACTGACTCACTTTGTCTTGTGCTTTCTGTTCATAGTATACATGAGCCTTTTCTGAATTTTGCAATTTTTAACCTCAAATAGTCTTTACACTAAACTGATGCTCAATCTGTTGTTTTTCCTTTTTGTTTTTTCTTTTTTTAATCACAGGCTGCTGCTACTTTTGTGATGTTTCCTGTTCAGATTATAACCACCGTAGATTCTCGGGTTGTTCAGCTGGATTATTTGGATGGAAGATTGCTCATATCTTCACTTACCCGCACTTATTTATGTGATACTGAGAGGCAAGTTATTTTTTCTTTGTAAAATATTGAGATCTCCAGAGTCATGCAGGATTGCTACAGCTGGGAGGAGGTTCTGGAGATTATTTACTTTCACTTCCCTGCTTCAAGCACAGTTTAGTAGAACAGATTGCGTGAGACTGTTTCGTGAGGTTTTGAACATCTTCAGGAGTGGACACTCCACAAGTTTTCAGGGCAGCCTTTGCTCACAGTTTGCCACTCTCATCAGAGGTTTTTCTTATGTTGAAATGGCATTTCCTATATTTTAGTCTGTGCCTGTTTCCTCTTGTCCTCTTGTGTGCTGTCTGGGTACCACTGAGAACTGCCTGGCTCTGCTTGCTGTACTGTTTTAACCCAGGCTGGGGTACTTATACACATGGATAAGGTCAGATAAGATGTGCATGTCTCCATCGGCTTTCCTATTCCAGGTCGAGCAGGCCCAGCTCTCAGGCTCTTCTCAGGTGGTGGGTGCTGTAATCCCATCATCATCTTTGTAGCCCTTCGCTGGACTTGCTCCAGTATGTCCACGACTCTCCTGTACTGGGGAGCCCACATCTGACCCCAGCACCCCAGATATGTATGAGCAGTGTTGAGCATTGCTAGCTTGTGCTTAGCTTGTGCACCATGACCACACATCCTTCCCTAGAAAGCTGCTCTGCAGCCAGCTGGTGCTGTTTATCTAACCCATGCTTCCTTGGCTTCTCTGTAAAGATGTTGTGGGAGTCAGTGTCAGAAGCCTTCCTGAAGTCAAGATACACACCTGCTTTCCCCTAATGTAACAAGGCAGTCATTCTTTTGCAAAAGGCTGTTAGCGTGATTTTCCTTTCATAAGCCTGTGCTTACTATTTGTAATCTGCTTCTTATCTTTCCCATGCTTGGAAGTGATTTCTGGGATCATTTGCAACATTGCCTTCCCAGGGATCTAGCTCAGGTTGTCAGGCTAGTTCCACAGATCCTCCCTTTTGCCTTTCTCAGAGCTACATTTGCTTTCTGCCATTAACAGGAACCTCCCCTGGTTGTTATGACTAAACTCAGATGGATTGACCACAGAAGTTGTCTTCAGCATTTGCAGAATAAAGAGGCTTATGATCTGAGCACTTACATAAATTAATAAATATTTCTGTACCTGGTCTTTTATAAATTTCATGCAGACTTTAGTGTATTCATTGCAGAACTAAAGCAAAAACAAAATGAAAAATACCATAGCAGTAATTAATTTTTCACTCTTTTATATTTGAAAAATAAGACGAGATTAATGAGAGCCTTTATTAATGCAGCCTTAACAAATGCATTTTCTCCAAAAGAGAGAAGTTCTGGAAAATTGGTAACAAAGAGAGAGATGGAGAATTTGGAGCGTGTTTCTTCCCTGCTGGAAAAAGCAGTGGGAATCAGCAGCCATTAATATACTGTGCCCGGCCTGGCTCGAGGATGTGGGAGGTGAACTTTGATGGGGAAGTGCAGAGCACACATCAGTTCAAGCAGCTGCTCTCATCTCCGCCTCTCCCTGTTGTTTCTCTCAGGTAATGTGTGTGTGTGTGTGTGCTGTTGGTGATAAAGCAGCGTGGGGCTTCTAGGCCCCCTGAGAACTCCCAGTGGATTCAGATGTTAATCCTAGCTGCCCTATTACTATGTCCCCCTGTAATAATGGAACTTGATTACTAAATTAAAAATTCCAAAGCCTTGGTTCTGTAGGTGTCTGTGTAACTGCAACAGGTTAAGCCAGCTTTGGGTTTGAAGAGCTGAGGCTATATTATGAATGTGGTGCTGTTGTAGTTAGGCCTTGTAACACAATAATTTTTCTTTATAGGACAGATCCTCATTACACTAGTTCCATCTGCTCTGCACAATCTTTGTCTTTCTCCAAGCTACTATATTTGACGTGAGTATTTTTCAGCACAGCTTCCTGTTGATGAAGTAGTGTACTACCACAGTTAACTTTTGGCTGAGTAACATCTGCTTTGCTTGCAGTGAGCATTATTTGTTGACCTGGACAGAAAGAGGCGTTTATATCTTTATTCCCCAAAGTGTTCAAGTCTTGCTGTGGAGTGAAGTAAAAGGTAAACTTTAAGAGTCTTAGTTCTGTAATATTATCTCTTACGTTTGTCACTTATGAAGTCCTTGTCTAACACAGAACCTTTTCGAGCTCTGTTTCTGCAGCTGGATTGCAGAATGTTTATTAGAAAACTCATTTTCTTGTCATCTGTCAGCTATATCCTTGAATAGTAACCTTCTCCCTACCCCTTCCCGCCAACCTTCCCTCCATACTTAGGAGGACCAAAACCTGGTGTAAGCTGATCATACAGCACAGTAATCAAATGCTACAAGGTAATAGCCACATCTCCATAGTTCTTCCTCATTTCTGTTTATTCTTAGACCTCCTGTGGAGGAGGGCAATCTGCAGAAAGGTCAGAGTGTTCCTTCTCCTAGCAAATGTTTTTGTTCTTTTTTTCAAAGCTGATCATGGTGCATTTCTCTCGTGTGCTCATTCTGCCTTGATTTAGTTTTTTATCCTTCTTCAGAGGTAAAAGAAAACTAAATAGAATCCAGCCTTTCTAGCTCCCTTCTAGAAATGGAGCTCAGGAAAGTTTTGGTATTTCTGCTTTATAGCTGTTAAATTCTAGTGTAGCACTCTTAAATGCTAGTTCCTCACACCACTTGTGCTGCAGTGTATTCGACTTTTGCATCCGCTCAGGTGGGAAATAAGTTTTCAGCTTCCTTCAAGAATAAAAGGGAATCCTGGCTGACGGTTTCAGACTCTTAGATGCTTTTGTGTGTCTGGTTTTTCAGATATTCAGGACATAGCAGTTCACAAGAATGAGTTGTTTTGTCTGCATACAAATGGAAAAGTTGCACGCTTTTCCCTTCTGCTGGTGGACCGCTGCATAGAGCGCCTGATGAGAAGAGGGTTCTGGACTCTTGCTGCTAGGGTCTGTTGTCTCTTCCAAAATTCAGTTATTTCCTGCAGGGTGAGTAAATACCTCTTGAAGTATGCAGTGTAACTCCAGTGTTTCCAGTCCCTCTCTTCTGTTAAGTTCTGAAATTGATATTTTTGAAGTTTTTTAAAAGTCTGCTGGGCGTTATACATTTAGTATGAAAGTGAGCCTGTTTATATGAGCCTTTTTGATTTTTTTAAGTAGACATTAGAAATAATAATGCTTCTGCTTTACTGTGTATTTTTAGGCAAGAAAAAATTTGCCTCTCGAAAAGTTGGAGCACCTGAAGTCTCAGCTGGATGCTTCAGCCCAGCAGGATCTCATCTCTCATCTGGAAGAACTCATCTTGAAGTTGGAACCTCTGGACTCTGCATGCAGCAGTAGGAGGAGCAGCATTTCATCTCATGTAAGTGCACTGTTAGTGCTCAAAATGTTACCCAGAAGCCTTATCTTCATGGCTTATAGCCATCTCGTTGCTCACTTTGAAGATGAGGCTTTCAGTTTTACTGTATCTACTGTGCATGATAATGCTACTTTCTAAACTTAACTGGTGTAGAGAGGTATGGAATACTACTGGATTTCTTTAAGCTCTTGTATTTCTACCTTCTTTCTGTATTATTTTATGACTAGTGGCTGAGATGTGAACAAAGATTGATACAAAGAAGGCTTTCTCTACAGCTGAATTTTGTATCTTACAGTGTTTCAGTGAAGGTCATCTCAATTGTAACTAGTCTCCTCTGGTGAAAGCAGTATATGTGAATACTGAGAACTATCCTAGCTCTGTTTAAAAAAAAATTGTCTGGCTTCATGAAGCTGAAGCAGAAAGGTCTGTAGAGAAATATGCTTGATTTTTTTTTTTTAACATTGTCTCATACATTTAGCTGCTTGATATTGACTTGGGTGCCCAGAAGCTTTTCAAGAAAAAGGATGTATTCCCTAATTAATACAACCTGAGTTGTATGAGTTGTTTTCACTCTGAGTGTTTAAGAAGTGAAGCTTGAAAAACAGTAATGTAAAGGGGAAACAAGTTTAGGTTTGTTTTGTTTTGTTTCTTTTTCCATTAGCAAATAAGAAAGTCTGTGTAATTTCACTGGATGCAAGCCAAAGGATGTATGTATGTCCTGGAAGCAGGCAGTGTTGGAGGCTCTTTAGTTGTGCTACCTGGGCATGGTTAAACAGTAAAAAGAATACAGACTCCTATGTACGTGACGCAACAGCCAAGATGGCTTTGTCTCATAGTCTTGTGCTAAATACACTGGTTGTTCTGCAGCCTACTTTCCTAAGAGCAATTGCAATGCTCTTGGTAAAGTCTCTGGACTTACATACTTAGTAGCATGTGTTTACTTATCCATTCTGGATATGCCAGAAATAAGACATTGCATGTGTCTTTCCCAGATAGTGAATGATGAAGTACTGTGAGGTTGTTTATGTGGAGATTGTTTTGTTTTGTTTTTTAATTTGTTGCAGGATGTTTAACGAGAAAGTACAACTCAAAAAATGTCCAACTCTTCTCTTGTCTGACAGGAGAGCTTCAGTGTCTTGGACTCTGGAATATACCGTGTTATCAGCCGGAGGGGCAGTCAGTCAGATGACGATTCGTGTTCTCTCCACAGTCAAACATTATCAGAAGATGAGAGACTTAAAGAATTTCATGCACACCAGGAGGATGAGCAGGTGGAACTTGGTAATGTTTTTTAATGCAAATATGTTCTTCGGACGCAGTACTTATGTATTCTACAAGAATTTGATTATTTTTCTCTCTGCTTTTATTTTCCACTCTCAAGTCATCCATCAATCTGATTTGATCAGTCATCCCGCTTTCTAGTCAAGCTCTTTCTTGAAACATTGGAATGTTGCCTCCTCAGAGTGGAGAACTTGAAAAGCAAACAGAGAAAGAAAGCAAAAGGCGCAGAGCATTTCCCAGACTAGAATTTCATACTTATTTTCCACCTCTGTGTACAGTTCAGCATAAATGCTAAGATTATACTGGCTGACAATGAAGGTGTTGATTGAGTTTTGGATGAGATTTGTTTTCTGTCCCTATCTTTCCGGTAATTTCAGCTCCAGGAAATTATTTGTTAATCTTGTCTCTGGGATTCTTTCTTCAGAATTAGCTGTAGGCTTAGGAGAGGAATATTAGCTTTCTTGCAGGCTTTCATTTGTAAGGGGGATTGCCTGTTAGATACCTGTATGTTGTTATGGGAATTATATAATAGTTCATAACTAACATTTAGACTATTCAGGGACCTTCTTTTCATTTCTTACCAAATATCTGTGACTGGATGAAAGGTCAAGTGAGACAATGTATGTTCTCTTCCGGTAAAAATCTACCCTTAGCTGTTCCAGAGTTGTTGTTTGAGGAGGGAGACAACGTAAGTGCTTTGCTGGGGAAAAAACCATGGTGGGTACAGAGGGAATGGGGATTTTTACATCTCTGTCAGTAATGTAGTCCTGCTGAGTGGATTATTTCATGTTTGTACTTTTAAGTTTACGTTGGCCTTCTTAACCATCTTCACCATGAAAATGAGAAGTGAGAAAATATGCAGGAAGCCCATCATTTCTGATGTTAAAACTCTAAAATGAACAGTTGTAGTTTTTGAACGTTGGGAGTAAAAATTGTTGTGTGTGTTCAACAAGTGATAGCAAATTTACTGATTATTTCAGGATAGAAAGATTCTAGATGCCTATTGAAGCATATGTCCCTCATTTGGTATTTAAGAGAAGCAGACTTAATGAATAACTCTGTTTTCTTGCTGCAGTGATGCTGGTTTCCCTGGTCACATTTACGTAAGATATCATAAGCTTTTAGATTATTAACTTGCATGATGAACAAAGTGGCCTTTTAGGCACAATCGGTTATGATCTTCAGGCACTACTTAGAAGGCCTGTGAATTCTAATGGAATTTCTGTAACAGTATAGCATGTTTTCTGCTCAACACTGCAGGTAGTTCTGACTAGTTCTGAGTTGCACAAGTGTTCTTTTTTCTTCATTTTAATCACTTAAATGTGCAGCTTGTTCGTAACAGGAAATGACTAATCAAAACACATTGTAGATACTAGTAGGTGTATAGGAGTGAAAGGGAAATGATCAGTGGTTCTGTATTTCCTGTGGTTCTTATCAAAAGTCAGTGTCTTTAGTCATGTTTTGAAATTGCGTCAAACAGAAGAGTGATTTAGACCATAGCCATGGCTCATGGTGTTATGTTCATGCATTATTTAGCTTTTAGGAAATAGGACAATGTGAATTGGTACATATCACAATTTTCCTAACTGCTTAAATAATTACTGGTGCATTAAATCAAGTTTTTTGTCCTCTAAATGACCTGTAAGCCTATGTTTTGTGGCAGTAGTTTTCAGGCAGTTGTCATCATAGCTTGCCTTGCTGTAGAGCCAAAAGAGCATTAACAAAGCAGGCCTGCAAGGTTCAAAGTTAATAATAAAACGTTTGTTGAGACCACGTAGCATTTTTGTTTCCTTGGAATCATCACCATGAAACACTAAAAAGTATGGAAGTATCTTATGTAATTTATGTAGTAAGGAAATACTTGTGTTTGTTTCACTGTTTCGTTTTTTGCCAGGCTTCTCTTTCATGTTTCTTTGTTTCAATTCCATTTGTTAGACAGTGCATCTCATGCATCTGTGACGATTGAGGCTGACCGGAGTGAAACATTTCTCCCATTCAGCATTCCTTTATCATTTCGTTCCCCATCTCCTCTCGTCTCTCTCCAAGCTGTCAAAGAAAGGTAAAACTTGCAGGACGTTCACTCATCCATTACATCTTTCCCTTTTCTGTCCTTTGAATTTGTAACATTGTCTCCTATAGTTCATATTCTGTTCTGTAAAAATGTGGCATCTGACATGAAAGGCTTGAGATGCAGTCTAATTTGCTAAGTTACTTAATTGGCGTCAAGAGGAAAGCTTTAATTTGTGAAGAACTGCTGTGAACTTCAGTGGAGCTAAGATTTTGACCTTTAGATTTTTAAATATCTAAGAATGATTAACATTGTCTTGTAAACTGTGCTTGTTTTTTGCACTTGAAACAAATTTACTAAATGCTGCTTTGAAATTCAGCTTTGCTGGTAGTTGGATTTCTGAGGAATCAGAGAAGGCTTCTTCTAGGCTGTTATGGACAGAAGTTAAAATATGTAATTGATGCTAGATACTGTCAGAACACACAAGATATACTGTGTAGCCTACCACCTTCCTCTCCTCACATAGGCACCTTTCAGTAAATCTAGTTAATTTCCCAAGTGTTCATGGAATAATGGTAGCTTATACTTTGTTTTGTGTAGAAATCAATTTGCTTTTAAAAAGCTCATTATAAAATGGGAAGCAGATGGTGTTAAATACATAACTTAAAGAGTTATTTTCAGATGTGTATGTTTCTTACTCAAAATGTTTCTGGTCCATAATGATGGGCTGAGAAATGGCATAGCTCTCCCATGATTACTAGGTATGTGAAATATATTCTGCAACAAAAGACTGATCTGATATCAGTAGTAAGAGGATCTCAGAAGAACATTCAGATGTACGTGCACTGCTTTGAATTCCTTCAAAACCATGAGCAGTTCTTAAGAGATCAAGTACAAGCAATTATTGATAATATTTAGAACTGAACTTTCAAGTACCAGCTATATTCTACTCATGATTTAAGCACTATCATATTTTACAGTTTCCCTGTAATTCTTCACATACGTTTAAAGTCCAGTCTTTTGTTTGAAGCCTTTCTCTCGTATGCAGGAACATCTAGCTTTAGCTATTCCTTGGTATAATAAAAGATGCCACATTCTCTGAGTGCAAGTAAAAGGGTTGGCTTGGTTGGCTTGTTGGTTTGTTTGTTTGTTAGTCTTTAATGTCCTAAGCTAGTCAGAAAGCAAAAGGCTGAGTTCTCAGCTCTTGGTGACCAGGTTTTCTTTGTGGCAGTGGATTTCTGTATTCTTGTTGAGATTTCTCCTGACGTATCTGAATGGATAGGAACCGATGGCGTGATAAGAATATTTTTAATGAGCTTTATAATCTGAAAAATTAACTTCTGAGTACTGCAAAACCATTTATCACCACCAGAGGACCATAAGCTCCTAATGATGCCTTATCAGCCCTAGAGTGAAATGTCACCAATCTGTGTCTGTTGGTGTACAAATGCATGTCAAAATCTAAGTGCTAAATGTTAGTATGTGACTCTTCTTCAAGCAGCAAAACCCCCCAAGTCTTATATATGGAATTGCAAATGAAGTATGAATTCTGAGCAGTTTCTCAGTGATTTTTGATCCTTTTTCAAGAGTTGTTCAGGCTATAAAGATTTCTGAAAGTATGGTTTATCTAGAAAGAAATTGCTTGATTCTTTCAGATGTGAACTTTCAGTTTCAAATGTTTGAACTTCTGACTTCCAGTGTTTCCAGCTTTGTACGCAAAACTACTGAAAAGATTGGCACACTTCATGTGAGTCCTGATAGCAGAGGGAAACAAGAGGCAAAGGATGATGAGCAGCAGCAGGAGGTGTCTGTTAATCTGGTAGCATGTCCACAGGAAGAAAAGGAGTAAGTGCAAAACCTCATTTTCTTAGCAATTGTATTTGCTGGATGTTCTGAGGATAGCAAATCTAAAGAAAACCTACCTTTTGAGCTGAATGGGGAGCTTGCTGTGTTTCCAGCTGCTGTCATTACTCCAGTGGCTTTCACTGATTCTCCTGACTTTGAAGCTGATTCAGTCTATGAATGAGTCTGGATGTTGTGGGGACTGCACAGAGCTGTGACGAGCAAGAATGCAGTGTATTCAGCAACTCTTAGGTAGTGGTTCTGTGATGCCCATCATAGCCACGGATACGAGTCCAGCAATTTTATATCCTCTCTTTCCTGAGCAGAGAGTAAATTCTTTTTTGCCCTTAAAACTTTTTTTTTTTTTTTAATTCTGTCTATAAAATGTCTGCCTTAATGTTTGTCCAATTAAAACAGGGCTAAATTTTTTCATGTTCAGGTGATTTGCTAATTTCACCAAACCTTCATATGGTGACGCAGTTGTTTTTATTTAGCATCATCAGAAATCAACTATAGTTAGAGCAGAAGTTTTAATAAAGGCTACAGGCGTGTTATTAGTGGTTGTTCTTGATGTCCAGTATGTTGATAATTCCTATTGAGCTTCTTTAGAAATAAATGTTCCATTTTCTTAATAATGAGATTCATGTCATCTCTTGACAAATCTGAGGAAAATGCTCATGATAATTGTATATACATCATTTAAGACTTAAATTAATGTGTTTTTCTAGATCAGAATTGCAGACCCACCAGCTTCCAGAGGAGGATCATCTAAAAGATCTTAAGGATGCAACAGCAAAAGCTATGTAAGCTAAGAAAAATGTGATGTTTAGATACATTGGGTTTTAGTAGAAAAATGACTTTTTAATTATGTATGAAAGAATAATGTTGTAAATGTCTTCTAATGTTACCTTTGTTTTAGCTAGTGATTTGTTACCCCTATTTAAAACCAAGCAGAATGCTATGAGCTAGCTTAAGACAAAAGGATAGCAGTGAAATAACTTTATCCTAACTGCAAGCAAACCAAAAATAAAAATGGTAAAAAGCATAGGAAAAAAATGGAAAAATAAAAAACCAAAAAACAACACTCAAACCCCATAGCTAACAAACAAAAACCAATTCCAAAAGGAAGCTTGGGGAAGTAGTAATGATATACTAAAATCAAACATACATGGCGTGATTAGCCTAAATTCCATCTGATTCAACTGGAACCACAAGAACAGCTACTGGCTACACGTCAAGTTTTGGAGTATACTTAAGAGTTACACAAAACAGATAATATTTCACTTCTGACCTCTTAGAGCTGTCAAGTAACTTAGCAGCTTTCTGTTCTACAGAGCCAAACTGCAGGATCCCCTGGTTTTGTTAGAACCGCAGTGTATGAAAAGGGCTTTACAGGAGTGGCTTGTCTTTCTGGAAGAAAAATTTGGCAGCAAAGAGCATTCTGCTTCCTCTGTTCAGAAGAGCAAGACTGTATGTGCTGAAGAACAGAGGGAAGTCCTGGAGGAAAACCTGCAAGGAAATCCAAATGGTGGAGACCTGGCAGGCAAAGAACCAGGTTGCATAGAGGAAGACTGCACTGAAAACAAAGATGAAACCTGTGAAAGTCAAACCATGCATGAAAATGGTACTGATTTGAAGGGACTTCTGGATGGCTGCTTTCAGGTGTCCCCTCCATGTGACTTAGAACCAGATGTTCACAAAGATCTGACTGAGTTGACAACGCTGTGCTTTGAACTGCGTGTATTTTCATGTAGGAATGGTGATGCAGAGGAAAGCTCTGATCCAAGTCTGCCCCCAGCAGCTTCATGGACCTTTGCTTGTAGATTTATACAAAACTACTTCTTTCTTCTGGATTTAAAAAGACTAAAGCGGTGTATTATAACCATGTACACCAGCAGCCCTAATGTATGGGAAACATACATTACAGGATTGAAAGGTAACTAATGAAGGCTTTGTTACTAATAAACTCAGAGCAGGGTTTTGTCTGGGAGGAAAGAGGGGAGGAATAACACTCAAAGGTACATCCATGTGTTTCTTCTTTTCCTTCTGTGTTACAGTGTGATGTGGGGGAAGGGAAGGTTGATTGGTGGGTGGAAGTTTTTGTTCTGTTTTGAGGTGGTTTGTGTGTTTTTCCTTGTTGGCTCCTAGGAGAGACTGTTCCTGCCTTCTCTTTGCAATTCCACAGGAACTGCTTTTGAACTTTCAGCTTAGATGGAGTTTGTTGGTTAAAAACTGTTATAGTTTCAGAACTGCTCTACTTAGAACCAAGTATGTATTCTTCAGTAAGCAGAATAATGTAATTGGAATCAAATGTAAATGGTAATAGGCAAAAGGTGGGAGATGAGGCTTCCATGTTTGCACTGGCAATTGATGATTTGACTTGTCATTAATGTGAAACAAAACTGAATGGTTCTATGCAAGTGAGTGGCTTGTGATCACTTCACACTTTTTTTCTGCAAAAATTCTTTAGTCTCATTGAATTCACACTTCCCGATAATGTTGGAAACCAGAACTATGCCTGTTGTCTGTATTCAGCTGCTGCTTTGTGTGTTCTCTTGTAAGAGTGAAGTAGTTTCAGCATTGATTTGGAACTAGCAGAGATTAGTCAAGGAACATAACATTTGATGGTTGGTATCTTCTTCTGGGCTCCTGGGAATTAGTTCAATATTTGCATTTCTGTGAGAGCCTTACAGATAAAAGTGATGGATGCGTTCCTAGTTTATCCTCAGTGGGACTTGTGTCTGTGGGCTAATACCCATGTTCCATCACAAACAACATTTGTGTTGAGCTCTGCTTTCTGTGACATCAGTGACCAAACTGAAGCTTTTATTTATTAATAGAAGCAAATTGTTGTATATTGAAAAAATGCAGATCTGTGTTTTATCTAACAGTGCGCATATATATATATATATATATATATATATATATATATATATATATATATATAAAACTTCCCTACTCTTATCAGTGGCTGTGTAAGACGTGCACTCATTTATTTCAGAGCTAACGTGTCACAGTCCAGTGACTTTGGCAATGGAAAATGAAGATATGTTGAAAATACTGAAACAGCTGCATGACTTGGGGCCTTGGGATGATAGCCCTCTGTTGCTGGTACATGCTCAAAGGTTTGTAGCTAAGTCTTCCTTTCCCTTATCCTCCGTGCTGTTAAATGAGAGCTTTTCACTTAACGTTTTGCAGAGCATTCTGGGAATCTTTTTATGAAGATCACCTTTCAGTGCTGTCTTGAATTTGAAAGATCTTTGCAAGTCAATAATGTTGCTGTTTGGCACTGAGAATCGTTGTTGTTTTTCTTCTCTCTCTCTCTCTGTAGACTTTATGAAAAATTTGGAGAAACAGCTCTTCGGCCCTTGACCAAGTTCTACCCTTCTATTGTGCCTTCTGATATCAAGCAGCTTTGCAGGAATAATCCAGCTCACTTCTTAGCATATTTGGATAGCCTTTTGAAGTCAGTGCCAGAGGATACAAGGTAAGTGGAATGCAGAATCTCTTAATCTGTATCTTTTGTCATGTAGCTGTGGGGTTTTTTATTTGTTTGTTTTCAGCTGTTTCTGTATCTCTGATGTTCTCAAGCATTAGATGCCTGTTCATTCTGCCAGATTTAGTTGCTTTCTCAAACTGGGTTTTGTTAGCTTAGGTGCTAATTTTGGCAGTTTTTATGAATGATGCTTTGAATAAAATGGCTTTGTTTCTGTGCCTGCAGTTCAGTCTACTGAGTGTGTGGGGGGGAGGGGGGGGGGGGGGAGAATGCAACCTGTAACCCATCAGCTTGTTTTCCTGTGGTTCCCCTCAGTTCCTACAAATAGAAAACATTCTAGATCTTTCCATATTTAATTTCATATCATGGTGATCTTCTTGTCCAAATGCAATTTCTCATATTTCTATATGGCCAGTGGGCTTAAAAACAGTATTTTTCCTACATGCTTTGTTTTCTAGGTCATCTCTCCTTAGATCTCTTCTGCAGCCAGAATCAGTACGACTGGATTGGTTGTGCTTGGCGGTTTCTCACGATGCACCACAAAGGGCAAACACTGTAGATGCAGAAGGAAATCCCAGGTAAATTAGGATTTGCCCTGGGTCATGAGTGCAACAGAAAGCTGCTCTCTGGGCTTTTGGCTTAAGTTCTATATGGAAGTTATGATGTCAGTGAATCCTTGGAGCATTTTGCATGTTGCAGAATTGAGCAGAAGCAACGAAAGGACTAAATAACGTTGTCCATAATGCTTTAGAGAATGACTGCTCTTAGTGAAACACAGTGAGACACTGTCTCTCATTTGTTTCCCTTCTGTTGTGTGATACATCTGATTTTTCTCATAGAGAAAACAGAAGTTTTTGAAGAAAACATTAATGGATATAAACAGATTTTCTTATCTTCTAGGCCACGGTCGCATTTGTTTACGTGGGGATACAGCCAACTCATTCTGCTTTTGATTAAACTCCCAGCTGATTTTGTTACAAAAGAGAAGATGGCTGATGTTTGTAAATCACACGGGTGAGACAAAAAACTTCATACTTATACTCTGACCCTGAAAAGAGACAAATGAAAACCACCTGTCTGCTCCTTCCACAAACGCATTTGATTGAACAGTGTTCTATCCCTCTTTTACTATCTACCCCTAACCCTCTTTTGAGGGTGAATTTTAAGAGTCCAACTCGATGCACCATGTACCCATTTTGGATGGGTGGTATTGCTGCACTGGGTAGTATTGCTGCTGGCATTCAGGAAATTCAGTCGCTTCCATCTTTTTAAGTGAATGCTTTACTGTTGTTGACTGCAGTTCAGACTGAAAATTTGATTCCTGAAAATCTTTACTCTCCTATTTAAGATTTTGGCCCGGATATCTTTTTCTCTGCCTGGAGCTGGATAGAAGAAAAGAAGCCTTTACTAATATTGCTCATTTGGATGATTTGAACCTGTTGAATGAAGAAGATGGTTAGTGAATCTTAAGCAATATGAATGTTTTTCTGCAATATTGCAACTGCCCTTAGTCTTTACTGATCAAGTTTGTCACAACTGTTGTTTCTGTTTTTTTTTTTTCAGTAAGTGTTTTGGAAACAGTTCCACTAGCTGAGTGTACTGCAGCATATTTGAAAAACATAAATGGCTGTTATGTTCTTAAAGATGGACAAAACAATTATTTGCTTTTTGACTCAAAAAAAGCCTTAAATAGTGAAGCATTGCAAAACTTAGCATGTAATTCAGCACTGAATTTTTACACAGAGTCAGTCAAGGCAGTACGCTTCTGTACAAAATTTCTTCACTTATAATGCTGATTTTTCTTACGTCTCCAAAGGGAGAACAGAGTAGCTTATGTTCTTTTAAACTATAGACATGTTTAAAGCAGTAGGCTTGTAACAAACTGTGCTTTGCAAGTAATGTAACAAACTCATTTTGCATCCAGGTTCGATTCCAGAGACCACAGAAGAATGGAAGTTTCTTCTGCATCTTGCACAAAATCACAGCAGTGCTTTCCACAACGATGGCCCACAGAATGGAGAAGCTGTCAGCAACAGTGGTAGCCCTAGCTGGCCAAATTGCATCACTGTGGAAAATGTAGCTCTTTTATTAGCCAAGGCCATTGGCCCAAATCGTGCCTTGCCTCTGCTACAAGAGTGTGGCTTGATGCTAGAATCGTCTGAAAGATTTACTGGTGTCTGTGAGATATTGAAAATTGCTGAGAAAAGGCAAAGGTAAGATGATGCATCAGTGGAAGATCTGTGTATGCACACCATTTATTTGAGATCTTCGTGCTTTAAACTTTGTAGTTAACAGATTAAAAAAAAAATACTTCACTCTTGTATTGAATTCTTGACTTTAAAACTCAGCTGAAAGTTTTACCTCTTGAGAACTGCGTGTTGTGCAATATAGGCACCTTAAAAGGGGGGAAAAGAGGGGAAGTAGGAAACTAGATATACATGAGGAAGATTCTCTGAAGATGTCTGTCTTGCTGAGCCCTGCTGCTTGCCTTCAAAGAAGGCATGTGTGTTGCTGTCACCTCTGAAGTGTAATGGCATTTCTGATGAACTTTGCTTTATGAAGCAGAAGTGTTGTTCTTTCTGTTGTTAGCTTCTTTTTGTACTGTTTAACTTTTCCTTTGCTTTTATTGCAGAGCCCTGATTCTGTCCATGTTGGACAAGTGTGACCGGTTCTTGTGGTCTCAGCAAGCATAGAGATGGCTGGGAAAGCTTTGGGAACTGTAATGATTGTATGTTCAAGTGCCTCTGAAACTCACAGGCTCTTAAAGAAGTGAGCTTCTCTCAAAAGATTTGATTGTATTGAGCCAGTGTCCATCTGGCAGCTATCTGACTGGAAGCCATTCACAGTTCTTCCTTCTTCCTTTGGAGATGAATTTTGCACTCTAAAACTTAAAAACAATCCAGTGTCTATTTCACAATTGAGCTGGTGTATTTCTGGGATGAAAATTTATTTTCTGAGTCTGTACAACCTTAGTGTTAAGATTATGAATCCCCCAAAATCAGGTTCTGATGTATAAAACTATTTTTTGTTGTTCGTTTGCAAACATGAGAAGCTGTTTCTGAGAAACACCCAAGCATGTCATTTTTTGTTTTCCTGTAAATTGTGTTGATATTTTTCAGAACGGATAATAGTACTGATTGATAGCACTTACATTAATTCACTGTTGAACTGTAAGATATTTCTAAATTGCCCACAGCTGTTTGCAAAATGCGACTGTAGGTTTCAGCTGTGCTATTTCAATAAAGCTCAGGACAACAGTATTCCCCAATGCATTTTGACCTTTAGAAAGCAAAAACACCTCACCTTACTTGAACCCTGGAAAAAAAAAAAAAAGAAACAGCCCTGAACATTTAAAGTATTGTTCAATTGATGCCATCAAGCAGGAAGTCTTTTTGAATATCAGCTAGAATATGAATATGAAGGCTTATAAAATCACCTGGGTTTAATTTCACATCTACAGAATTTAGTTTGTATGAACATGGTTTCTGCACTAAATACATATTTGAACAGATCTTGGTGTAGGTCACTGGTTTTGGCCCTTCTCTCTGTGACGTTCTCACCCTTTTAGCAGAAGGTTGCAGTCAGCAGCTGATGTTTGCAAAAATCAGTTGAACGATGAATTAACGCATGCATTGGCACTGAGTTCTAATCCTTCCGAATCCATAACGTCAGTAAATGATTTCAAAATATTTATGAAGATCTAGGAATAATCTTATCTGTATTTGCAGCTCTTATACTGTTGGGAAATAATGCTTTTATTTTCATCAAGATAGGACTGTAGTAATACAGCTTTCAGATGGTCTGACTTTTTCATCTCAGTTGCAGGAAAGACTACTGTGAGGAGTTTATTTCACTAGAGGATATGAAGCTACAGATAGAGAGTTAGTAGCAGGCTTTCATCTCTTAATAACGTTGCTTGTGGAAAAAAGGTACTGCTAAAAAAGAAAAGTTAAGAAGTTTTCAGTTCTATGTTTTGACGTTGGAAACAGCCCAAATCCTTCTGTCAGAAACACCCCACACCCTCATGTTACACTATGGTAAGACTGTTAGAATAGAACCCAGGCACTTGCAGTGTAGGGAGGTTAAATAGGTCACGTTCTCCTACCTGCCAAGTGAATGTGCTGCTACCTCAGTGGCTTAACTGTTTCTTGCAGTGTGTCATATCTTCAGCTGAGTGCTCTTGCTGCCCTTAACAGGGAATTTTGCTGATTTCATAACAATGAAGCTGCCTTATTTCTGGACTTAACTGCTTTGCTTTGTTCTGTGTACATTGTATACATAATCTCTTTTTTGCTTCTGTGAAGTTTTTGTGCACTTCAGTACTGGTGAGGGCTGGGGTGTAGATTTTTTTTTTTCTTTTTTTAACAATAAATCATAACTTTACATTTAAAGTTTTTGGGTTTTTTTTTTCCTTAACTTTGTGTTGGAGTAGTCATGCAGCTAACATAATGGGAAGCATTTGTTAAAATCTGGTGCCTGAAGTCCTGATGACTTCAGTGAACTTGTCAGTAAAGAGTTCATTCTTGAAGAAAAGTTAAACACAATGTGAAATAGTTTCATGTCTAGAATTCAGTTGTACAGCACAATGCCATCATCAGAAGGCTCCCTGAGGGATGCCATCTACCACCTCTCATCAACCAGTCAAGCATACTTCACTCATGGTTTGAGCCTGCCTGCACTGAAACAGATGGGCTGTGGTTCCTCTCTTGTTTTGCTGGCTGTTGGTAGCAAGGACCCTGAAGAAGCAGAAATGAATAACGGGGCTTTGCATAGAGCAACTTGAAGTAGAAGTCCTTAACCTGCCTCAAAATGCAACTTCACTGTTAGAATCATCAGAAACCTACTGGTAAATGAGGTTTATTAAAGATAAACATATTTATGTGTGCAATCTGTATCTTACAAAATTAGGAAGCTTGCAATCGTTCTGCAAGCCTGGCACCAATGCTAGCAAGTATTGCGCAGAGCAGCATTACAAAAAAGAAAAAAAAAAGTGTATTTTTGTTTGGGTAAGCTAAGACAAAGTCGTCTTACTTCCCAGAAGATAGAAAAACAGCATTTGCTGCTGTGCCTGGGCTGGGAATTCACCTTACATTTCCCATTCAGAGGCTTACTGACTTAGATTGCAAAATACCTAGGTTGCGAAATGACTGCATTTACAGATATTGAAAATTGAAGGCCAGTTTGAGGGGTAGAGCTTCCAAATTATGCTTTTGTCTTAATTGTACCAGAGCACCCAAAGTCAGAAGACAGTCTTAGGTAAGTTAAATGTACCTAGCATACAGGCAGGAATATTCCACCCTTCTTTCCTCCGTGGCAGCTTGCTCATGTCTTTGTGCAAAGGTAGCAGTTGTTGGCTGCAGCTTGCTTCTGTGGGCCAAGGGCTGTGACTGGGAAAGCAATGCTTTCCAGGCAGTCAGGAATAAGCAGTTCACAGTCTAAAGTTCCAGGCCAGTTCGTATCTTGTTGCAGTTATCCTCATGTTTTTGCCACTTTCAGAAAACAGTGGTTTGATGAGAATGTGAAATATCAGACCAGGTCTGAAAACTCAGAAATGCCTTCGGTGCTCCAGAAAGTTCCTTAGGTCAGTACTGTGGGTGCCTCTCAGGTTCTGCTGAGTTCTATCCAAGTTCAAAGGAATCATTTTTCAGCAGGGACTTGATTTAAATTAAAACTGAAGAGGAGACAGAGGGGACAGCTTGCAGCCAGCAGACAAGGAATTTGGGCTGATAAGTGCTGAAAGGTGTTTAAGTCATCTGTAGGATTTAAACACAATTGTAATAAAACAGCACTGCAGTCCCTACAGTAGCTAAGGTGTATGTTAGGTATGAGGTTTGTGGATGGCACAGGCAAGTCTGCCTCATGGCTTTTGCAAAGTTTTCCTTTCTGCATTAGGATATAGATTCTCCTCATCTCAAGTTGTTCTATTCAGAGCTTATGTCCTTCTGCTCCAGGCCTGTCTCTGCAAAGTGTCTCTCACTCCTTTAAGTTTTTGTTTGGAGTCAGAGATGTCCAAGGAAAAGAAGATGGTTGCTGGTATTTTATTAGCCCTGTTTGTTACTGCACCTCTTTTACCTCATGCTCCAGCACTTCAGCCACTTATTAAGTGACAGAATTGTGAATGGGACAGCTACACATACTTGTTCTGCACATATAAAGGAACTCTGTAGTTGTTAAATCACATATGAGACTGTGTAAAGGGAGGCATTCTGCGTGTTCTGTCCAGAGCCTTCTGCAGAGGAATCATGTTGGTTGTTGATCAAGGGAAGCAGGCGTCAAGCACTTTTTGACCTGATGCAAACACAAAAGGAGGATATTGGGTGCTCAAGGTGTGAACCACACCAACAGGGCTTGATGGTTATTAATGTGCTAATCTTACAGCTGAGCAGAGGTTTGGCTATATGGTTTTGAATTTCCCCTTCATTAAAACATTTGTTTCTGCATTACTCTCCTTCCTAGCCTGCTGGGACTCCACTGAGCAACTGTGGAAGCAGGATGGCTCGTGCTCCTTAAGAGGAGTCTGTGGGAGCAAGCAAAGGAAGAATGAGCTTTCTCTGTGGCAGCATGAGAATGCACTGTTTTAAAGTGCTGCCAAGAAGGATATAGGAGCATGCAGTGGAGTTATGTTCTGTCATCTCGGATCCATCTTGTCACCCCAACACCTAGCAGTTCCTGCAGCATTTCTGGTAATGCCAGTGACCATTCCCTGTTGTGGTTTCATGCATTGGCTAGCTAAGGTCCACCGTGCTGCTCCCTTGTTCTGCATCCTCAGAAAGACAGAAGAAACTATGAAAAAAGCTCCTGGATTGAGAAAAGGACAGAGAGCTCACTCGGCCACTGTCACAGGGAGAACAGACTCAGTGCAAGGGAGATTAATGTAATTTATTGCCTATTGCTAGCAAACTAGAGCAGTGAGAACTAAAAAGCAAATTAAAATTGCCTTCCTACCTGCCTCCAACCCTCTTCTACCCTACTCCCTTTGAGCTGCACAGGGGAGCAGGGGCTGTGGACGATCCATAACGCTTTGTCTCTGCTGCTCCTCCGTGGTTGCTCTTTGCCCCTGCTCCAACATGGGGTCCCTCCCACAGGATGCCATGCTTCCCAAACTGATCCTGCGTTGGCCTCCCACGGGCTGCAGCTCTTCAAGCACTGCTCCAAAATGGCTCAGTACCATGGGGTGTGGGTCCCCTAAGGGAGCAGTTACCCCAGCCCTCCTGTCCCACCATGGGCTCCTTTCCACACACTGCTGCTCCTGCAGGGTCTCTCCATGCAGAGGCCTGCAGTAGAGCAGGAGGACAGCCTGCTCTACTGCAGGCCTCTCCTGGGCTGCAGGGAACTTTTGATCTGTCCTGCACCTTCTGTCCTCCTCCTGCCCTGACTCTGGTGGCTGCAGGGCTGCTTCTCTCACGTTTCTCACTCTTCTCCCAGTTGATTTTGTGCAGCTTTTTTTTCCCTTCAGTCTGCTCTCCCAGAGGTATGCTCAGTGTCACTCATGGTTCAGCTCTGCCCAGCAGCAAGTTCCTTTTGGAGCAGCTGGAGTTGGCTTTAATCTGACATGGGGCAGCTGCTCACAGAAGCCATCCCTATAGCCCCCTAATACCAAAACCTGGCCATACAAACCAAGCTTGTATGCTCGTGCTAAGGCACAGACCCAATCTTGTACTTCAAGATGAAGGCAGATGATCAGGCAGCTTCTCCTCTGAGCTCACTCTAGCATAAGAGCCAAAAAACTGAAGTCAGCCACAACATTTCAAACACTTCAGTCTTTGTGGAAGTTTCTCAATCTGCTTGCTATGAGGAGCAAATTTCCTGTGAAAACAAAGTACTGTACACTTTACAAAAAATTGTGTAACAGATTCATGAACTTTTAGACAGGACAAGGGCAATTCTGTGTTGAAAGTGGGCTGGTACTGGGAAATTCCCAGCCCTGGGTGTCCTTTTCAATTTCCTCTTTTCTGGGCTTTAAATCCCTTATAAATACCCTTTCTGAAAGCAGACAAGACGGGCTTCACTTCACCTGGCCTCCTGGCTTTGCCTTTCTGCAGTGGTGAGTGATACTCTGAATTTATGTGATGCATGCACTGTTTTTGGTATTTGGGAATGGGACTGATGTTTTAGCATGTGGGACTTCTCTGCTCTCATGGAAGAAGCAGCAGGGAATGCTAAAATGCAGATTTCTCCTGTGTGTCTGCCTTTGTTGAGGAGTCCTATGCTGAGCTCTTAGGCAGGCTCTGGGGTGGCTGCGTGAATGCTCCTGCAGCTGCCTGGGCACAGCTTTGGATGTGATGAATGTTAGGCCAGAAATCTCTAAGAGGTGCTCTAGAACTGCTAATCTCTCTTAATTTCTTACAGCTCTGTGTCAGGTTTGGGCAGGGAACCATGAGGCTCTGTATCTTCTTCGTGTTGCTCTCCATTGTTCTATATGCAAGTGCTGACAACCCATTCTCCAGGGGTTTCAAGTTTATAAAGGATGCAGCTGGAGGTAAGTTGTTCCATCATCACTGGTCTTCCTCTCAGGACCCAATCCCTGAGCACAGGCTACGTGCAGTCCTCCAGTCAAGGAGGTCTGTAGCTCCACATAAGGGACCCTGTTGGTCTCTGCTTTTGGGAGAGGACCTTGATCAGCCTCCACAGGCCCTTTCAGTTGGCATCTCCCACTGGAAGGCCCATTTGGACAAGTGCCTCTGTGCTCCTTGGGTCTTTCCAAGCACAGCACAAAGAATATGGCAGGCCTGGGCTCAAGCTCAGGGACACCCCTGCAGCTGAAAAAGGATTGCAGGAATAGGCACGTGCTCTTGGAGCGCTTTTTGTGGACCAAGTGGGTGCACAAACCCTCTACTGCTAAAGTCTCAGAATAAAGCTGGTCCCTTCTCTAATGCACACTACAGATCTAAATTGTCACTGCCAGCTTGCTTTGAGACAGAACTCCTCCAGCCCTTGAAGCATCAGAGCCAAGCAAAGCCTCCTCCATGTCTCCATGAAATTCTCCACAAGGAGTCCCTTTTCTTCTGCTTTGCTAACCTTCCCTCCTTTAGTAGAGGTTGATTAGAGAGGTTTTTCTGTGGAGTCCCTGGGACACACGGGGATCCCTGGGGACACGTGGGGCTTTCTGGCCCAGCAGCAGCCACGGGCTTCTGGCTGAAACAGTTGCTTGGCTGCTGCTGGAACGGGACATCAAAGTTGATGTCACCTCGTTCTGTCCTCCAGGCACACAGGATATGTGGAGAGCATACCGGGACATGCGTGATGCAAACTACATTGGTGCTGACAAGTATTTCCACGCTCGTGGCAATTACGATGCTGCCCGGCGAGGACCCGGTGGTGCTTGGGCAGCCAAAACGATCAGGTAACGGCATCCATCTCGTTAACAGGGAGTAAGTAGGGATCCAGGCGCCCCAGTCGGAGCGAAATCCTTCTCGGTACACACAAAGCTCTGCATCCAGAAGGGGAATGGAGGGAATGTTGTTCCAGGAGGGAGGGAGCCGGCACGGGGCAGGACCGCGGCTGGCAGCGGGGTCGGTGCCGGCGGTTCAGGCGTGCTGTCCTTGCAGCGATGCCCGGGAGCTCTGGCAGAGCGGTATAAGCGGCAGAGGCGCGGAGGACACCCGGCTCGACCAAGAGGCCAACGCATGGGGCAGAAGAGGCGGTGATCCCAACCGCTACAGGCCCGCAGGCCTTCCCAAGAAATATTGAACTTGCTCCGTTCCCCTGTTCCCCCTCCCTCGTGCAGACCAATAAAGAAGCTGCTGCGTTTCCAGGACTCGCTGTCATCTGCTTTATCTTGCGTTCGAGCGTCTTCTCCGGGGACGGGAGGGAGGCGAGGTGGACTCGGAGCCCCGGCCGGCAGGTGGCGCTGTGGGGGCGCCGTGGGGCGCCGTGAGCGCAGGCGCCGCTCTGGCCGCCGTCTCGTTGGTGCCGGTGAGGCGGCGGGGCCCGGCGCCATGGATCGCAACCCATCGCCGCCCTCCAGCGAGGCGGAGGAGGAGGGCGACGCGGTGGGCAGCACGGTGTACAGCAAGCATTGGCTCTTCAGCATCCTCACGCGCCTCATCGAGGTGCGGAGCGTGGGGCGGGGCGAGGGTTGAGGCGCGCGGCTCCGGAGTGGGCAGCGCGTGAGGGCCGTGAGCGGGCCCGCTGCCGTGACCGGGAGCCGTCAGCCCGCTGCGAGGGCGGGACACGCCGCTCCTTGGGCTTCTGGCGGTTCTTCGTCCTTCTCGTGGCCTTTAACCCCCCGCCCCCCTTCCAGCTCATCAGCCCCGAGAAATCCGAGCCCAGCGGGAACCCCGAGGGGATCCAGACGGAGCTGGATGAGGAGATGGAGAACGACATCTGCAAGGTGTGGGACATGTCCATGGATGAGGTAGGAGCTGGGCGGTGCGGTCGCACTTCTGCCGTGTTACCGCTGCCCTTAGTTTTATCCGTCTGAAGTCTTGTGGGAAAGAGTTGAGTGGAGGTGCGGGCTGAAGGTGTTTCAGGCGGTTCCGCCCCTCTGCTTCGGCTGGCAGCGTCCTCGGAGTCTCCCAGCAGAGCAGGTGAGGTGCCCGGCACCGAGGAAACAACGCAACAACACCTTTGTTGGTAGGAATTCAGAAGCCGTGTCAGAATGATGCATGCTGTGAACTTTCGAACGTTCTTGCGTATTTCATAGTTGTGAATGAAGTATGCTATGAGATAAAAAGAGAACATGGTGGTTTATTATTGTTAATGCAGCAAGTAGGAAAAAAAAATATTTTGAGGATGAAAGATATAAAATCAGAGACAGGAATGGCATAACAATAAAAAGTTTACTGAGAATACTGTAGGGAAGGAAAATAAATAGTACTTATAATCCAGGAGGCGATGTCGTTTCTTTTCTTGTGTGTTAAGGTTTCTGCCCGTCTGACCTGTCTCATTGCCTCATTGCCTTAAGCTGTGGAGACACAAATGCTTTTCAGGGCTTTAGTGTATGCCAAATCAAAGATACTTCAATTGTAGAAGTGGATGAAGTGTAATAGGAGATGGGAAGGAACAGAGGGGAGACCTGTGCTGATTCTCCTTCCCAAGAACCAGATTATGTAAACTCTCCTTCCAGGGTCTGGCGCAGTTGGGACTGTTTGTCTAAAATTTACTGCAACTTCTTGTATGTTTTCTGCATTGAATAATTCAGAGTCACTAAGATTAATCCCTACCGTTTCAGTATCTTGTAAAATGTTCTTCCATGGTACTGTACAAACAGGAGGAGAATCAACTCTTTGAAAGGGTTGATAACTGCAGGACAAGGGGAAATGGTTTTAAGTGGAGGGAGGGAAGATTTAGGTTGGATGTCAGGGGGAAGTTCTTTACAGAGAGAGTGGTGAGGTGCTGGAACAGGCTGCCCAGAGAGGTTGTGGATGCCCCGTCCCTGGAGGTGTTCAAGGCCAGGTTGGATGGGGCCCTGGGCAGCCTGGTCTGGTATTGAATGTGGAGGTTGGTGGTTCTGCATGTGGCAGGGGGGTTGGAGATTCACAATCCTTGAGGTCCCTTCCAACCCTGGCTATTCTGTGATTCTGTGAGGAGACTCAGTGCTCTCTTCAGATAGAACAAATGCTTTGTGTGCTTCTGAGCCCAGCAGCAATATGGAAAAGCCTTCTGTCAGTCCTGGCTTCTGGCCCCCTACTGTGATCTGCCTGAGCTGCCCCCCAGGCATCCCTCCGGTCGTGCCTTGGCTCAGCTGGCAGCAGCAGGGTTTATTCACACAACAAGATAAATACCTCATTTTTTGTAGCGAGTCATTGATGCAGTCGTTGATCTGTGAGAAAAGGTTCGATTTGTGTTCTGAAATTGTAAAATGGGTAGGTTCATTTGCTCTGTCGTTCATTTTCTCCGCAGGACGTTGCTTTGTTTCTTCAGGAGTTCAATGCCCCTGATATATTCATGGGAGTTTTTGCCAAATCCAAATGTCCTCGTCTGACTGTAAGTATGGGCTGTCAAAAACTGGCCTGTACTAATAGTAACAGCAGACACCTCTGTGCCAGCATTCCTAAACAGCTCCCACCTCCCACTGCGCTTTTGAAGAACGAGGAGAAAACACAATTTAATTTTAGGATGCTTTTTAGCACGGTGTCTTCAGTATGGTCCAGTTAGCAGCTATTTTGGTGATGATGAAGCTGATACACATCATTACTAATGGTATCAAGCCTATTATATGGCTCATCTGTAGAGGGGGAAATAAGAGTATATTGTTGTCCCTAGGGCTCTGTTATTGCTTTAATAATAGCAATGCTAGTCTAACTTCCAAACAATGTATATGTGCCTTGCAAGCGAACTTCTATTTCAAGGTATATTTGCTTTTATGAAGTGCCTGAACTGTGCTAAATATCTGAACAGTACTTGTTGTGTACTTCAGTCTAGCCTAACAACATCCCTTAGGAAATCTGTACCTATCTAGACATTGCTAAGTCAGAAGTATTTGAAAGCCAAACTGGAAAGCAGCTTTGAACCTTTCTTATGTCTTGTGGCTGTGGAAATAAAATTGTGAACTGTGTTGCAGATATTTCACTGTACTGTGCATTGACTTTTCAGGAGATCTGTGTGGGAATACTGGGCAATATGGCCTGTTTCCAAGACATATGCATGTCCATTAGTAAAGATGAGAATCTCGGGTAGGTGTGTGTGTACTTTATACATGCTAAGTACTGCTTCTATGAGCTCTCACATTGTATACTACAAAAGGAACTAAATTTCCTTGCACTGCCTTTGTTCACACATCTTTGACAAACCCTTAGTGGTTGGAAAGTGTTCAGTGAAGATGAAATGAATGCCCACTTGATGTTATTGATGTAATGTTTTATAGCCACTTGTCAAACTCTCGCATTTTCAATCTCTGAGCCTGGCAATCTTGAAGCACCGGTGATGCATGCATTGTAAGGAAGAGCTAGTTTTAATCATAGTGCACTGCTGCAGCTATGAAATTAAGTTTGGAATGTATGTTTTTAAAAAGGCATTAAAAGTTTTTTTTTCTTAATATTTTTATCTTGGATTTTCTACTTAAAGCCAGGTGTTACTGCAACGTTTGTGTGATTCAGACTCTCCAACTCTCCTGGAAACAAGCAGGTAGGACATCTCAGAAATTAACATATCCTTAGTGTAATTCTGCTCTGTTCTGAGGTCCTGGGAAAAAGATTGGCAAGCGGGCTCATAATTTTAATGTCTTCCCATCCTATCCTTTTGTCATTTCCACTTTATTCTGGAATTGATTTTCTGTGGCTCGGTTCCTGTCTTCTGTCACTTCATGCTTGTTATGTTGGATTTACACTTGTACAGCTAAGATCAGTGATCTGGCTTCTGATCTGTTACAATCTCTGGGCAATTTCTGCCTAGGCTGTTGCTGACTTGCCTCTCCCAACCTGAGGTGGCCAACATTTGGGTTGAGAGGATCCGAGACAGCCCTTCAGTGTATGACTGTGTTTGCTTTATCATGTCAAGCTCTACAAATGGTGAGTTGCCACTGAGAATGAATGTTTTGCATTCATGTTTTGCAGAAAAGATAAGAACTGCACTATGCAATTACAAAGCCACATGTTTTCGTTTGGGAGTATGAGATTTCTTCATCTTTAAAGGAAGCCTCCTGAATTCGAAAGACACCAACATAAATCTGTCCCTCCTTTGCAGGATTTATAAATACACATATATAAACTGAATCACAGAATGGCCAGGGTTGGAAGGGACCTCAAGGATCATGAATCTCCAACCCTCCTGCCACACACAGGGCCACCAACCTCCCCATCTAATACTAGACCAGGCTGCCCAGGGCCCCATCCAACCTGGCCTCAAACACCTCCAGGGACGGGGCATCCACAGCCTCTCTGGGCAGCCTGTTCCAGCACCTCACCACTCTCTCTGTAAAGAACTTCACCCTGACATCCAACCTAGATCTTCCTTCCCTCAACTTAAAACCATTTCCCCTTGTCCTGCAGTTATCAACCCTTTCAAAGAGTTGATTCCCCTCCCCTCTGTAGGCTCCCTTTAGGTACTGAAAGGCTGCAATGAGGTCACCCTGCAGCCTTCTTGTGCATGTACAGGACTCCAGCTAATTTAGCTTTTAGAATTTGAAAAATGCCAACTTCATGTTGTTTTTTTGTTTGTTTTTGATGACTCAGAAGTCATGCTTGTTCCCACTGGAATCCCAGATCTACCCGAGTAAAATGGAGGTGAGCAGGCAAAAAATACATTTTTAGGGACAAATTTTGTCATGTTTTATGTCAGAAGCAGAGGTTTTGACTTCTCAGAAACCTGAAGTCCCTTTACCAAAAAAAGATCCTACTTTATAAATGGCATGATGGGGTATAATGTATCAGTGGGCTTTCCAGCAGTCCCTATCTATCAAGCTTTTCACCTCATTTGTGCCACAAAAAGCACACGAGCGTAGCAACCCTTAGGAGATAATGAATGAAACAGATTATTTCTGCACTTAATTTATTTGGATACTTTTGTGTGTTAGCATTTTGTGAACTAATTTCTGCTCTTTATTTGCTTGATTTTTGGTTTCTTCTTTTTTGTGCAGTTGAATTGCTGGTAAAAGTGGGCGAAGTGGTGGACAAACTCTTTGATCTGGATGAGGAGGTGATGTTAAACTGGATTAAAAGTGGCACTTGTCAGCCTGTGGGACCATCTACAGATGACTCCCCTGAAGAGCTTCCAGACTTTAAAATTGTGCCTTGTATACTTGAAGCAGCCAAACAAGTCCGGTATGTGAGAGTTCTGTCTGGATTTGTAACCCTGTGTGTTAGCTTGGTAATCTAATCTGGCTTTGTTTCTTCTTTTGTTCTATGTAGCTCAGATAGCCCAGAAGGACTTGATGTTTATATGCATATCTTGCAGCTCCTCACTACAGTGGATGAGGGCATACAGGCTATTGGTAAGACACTTGAATTGCTGCATATCATGGGACTAAGAATGCAAGTAACTTCCAGCTCATCAGATGTTGAGTGAGAAGAAAAACAGTTAGCGTGCCCAGATTAAATCTGATGGGTTCTCTTTGTTTCTTTTTCAAGTGCAGGCTCCTGATGGAGGAAAAGAGACCTGGACTTTACTTTATGACCTCATTTGCCACGAGCTCTGCCAGCCAGATGATCCGCCAATCATTGTGCAGGAGCAGAAGACTGTATTGGCCTCTGTTCTGTCCGTGCTGTCTGCCATATTTGCTTCACAGACAGAACAGGAATACATCAAGATGAGGAAAAGCAAGTCATGCATTTTTGTTGTTGTTCCTTTTGCTATTTTAATGCTGTTACAGTTGAACTGATGGAGTGAAAGATGGTTAATTAATTGCTGTTTAGTAATAGGTCAGTTCAGAACGTGTAACTCAGATGCATGTTTGAATGCAGTAAGGCTCCTCAGTGGCAAATCTGAAAATCACAGGTAGTTCAAAATTCAGGTCCTGGATACCTTTGAACAGTTGTGGCATTAGAATCTGTACATTCTCTTCAGCCTTCTCCACTGGCCAAGTGCATGAGAATTGCAGAATTTGTCTTTGCTAAAATAAGAGGTCTTGCTAGTCTTTTTTCTCAAGAGGGGGAAATTCTGTACTTGAATCCATTTAATCACTTGTAACTTTTCAGTCCATCGAGAAGTCTTTAGAATTAAAAGGCTTCTTTGGGAATGTGAGTCAGCATCACCTGTAGCAGAAAGAGGTTTTGCCAGTTTTGTTTATCAAATGGGATTATCATGGTGCAAATTTAACATACAAGCTTCTTTTTTTCCCTTCTAAAGGTGCTAAGTGAGGTCTGGCTGTCATTAGGTTTGCTTGTAGTTTGGTACAGCAGAGAGATGAAAGACATAAGAGAATGGCACAGAGGGCTCCAGTCCTCACCATCCCTGCCACTTCTGCAGACAGACCTACACAGAGAGTGTTCTCAGGAGCTCAGAAGTGGGTTTGGTACACTATTGCTCACAGGGCTCTAGAAATAATTAGGCTTGCTTTAGGTTACCGTAGAGAAACACTTTCTTCTATTCCCTACCATTACTGTAAAATGCTAATAGATCCAGGTTAGCTTGCAGTAAAGAATGACTTGGATTTTAAGTTGTTCCACTTGTTTTTTTTTTGAAACGTTTGATTAAAAGCCATAACAATGTCAGAATACACATTCCTATGGCCTTTCTGTAAAATCTTCCCATCTGCCTCAGAATTGAAATTCCTTGAAAGAATTAGGAAAAAAATTAGTGTTAAACTTTCCCTTTTTTGTTCTCTTATATTAGATATGCCTCTGATTGGGAGCTTGATTCGTATCTTACAATACATGGAGGGCTGTGGGAAGAGATCTGTTGATAACTCAAAGGAATCTGAACAAGAAGAAACTGGAAAGGCTGAACTAAAGGAGGAAGATTTTCATTTGAAAATTCTGAAGGATATTTGTTGTGAATTACTTTCCAATATGTTTCAAGAACTGACCAAGGTAAGAATCATTTAAGTTCTGCTGATAGATAGAGAAGGCTCCTGGGAGACCTCATTGTGGCCTTCCAGTACTTGAAGGGAGCATATAAACAGGAGGGGGAGCAGCTGTTTGCAAGGGTGGATAGAGATAGGACAAGGGGGAATGGTCTTAAACTGAGACAGGGGAGGTTTAGGTTAGATTTTAGGAGGAAGTTTTTCACACAGAGGGTGGTGAGGCACTGGAACAGATTGCCAAGGAGGCTGTGGATGCCCCATCCCTGGAGGCATTCAAGGCCAGGCTGGATGTGGCTCTGGGCAGCCTGGTCTGCTGACTGGCAAGCCTGCACACAGCAGGGGGTTGGAACTGGGTGGCCTTTTCAACCCAGGCCATTCTGTGATTCTATGATTCTGTTTTAATGGGATGTTTTTCTGAGCAAGTGAAACGGCATTCTGGAAGTTCATTAGAGAACTGATCAGAAAGTCTGTAATGTGTGTCAGATAGCAGAGACACGTGTTTTCTGAGGGGTGTGCCCTTGGGCCAAGACTTCTTTACTATAGGAGCCTTCATTCAGAAGAAGGGACTTGTGTAAGGTGTGAGTTTTCTCACCTTATTGTATTAATGTTTGGTACTCTCAGAACTCTTCAAGTCCTACTTGCTTGTGGTTGTTTCACTTGTTCTGTGAATGAAGTACATCCTTAAGCCACTGTGTACACAGCTGTGTGTTTTTCTTTGACAGCCACTCAGGATATACTAGTTACACTTCTCATTTAATTTTCTAGGAAAATACATTAGAAGGACTAAACCAGGGACATCTAAATGAACAGACGTGTTCCTGTGCGTTCCAGAACCTCTTGCCCCTGTATTTCACATCAGTGAGTATGTGGTAAAGCATATAAGATAGCTTGAAAAATACTGCTCTTGGAAGTCCTTTGAGGATCAGGTGTAGAATAGAGGTTGGACAGGATTGCTCAGGCACAGGTAATGCACCACTTCAGGCAGTCTCATCCTCTATCTTATGGCTTTCTTCAGCCAGAGCTTTGCCTAGGTCACCAGCTAGGCAAAGGGTCAAACTGTGCTGGAATGAAAGAAGGACTGCAAAGGTCTGCCTGCTGGGAATCTGCCCTGGATATTCTTACAGAATAATCATAATGTTTGGTATTGTTTTCATGTAGGAAACTTCTCTTTATCTACTTTTAAACAATAAAATAACAGCCACCTGAAGCTGTGGAGCTGAGGAGGGAAGGCATTTACAATGGAACATTTTTTCATTATTCTTTATAATAGCTACTGCTGGCTGCTGTTGGTAGGAAGATACAGCAGTAGAAAGACTCTTAAACCTAATATGAGAGTTGTGGTCCATGCAAGCGGGCTTCTTCTTATTCTTTTGTGTACATTTGTGCTTGCAATTGTATTTCCAGGTGGAGAGCTTCCTGGAAGTCCTGCGTGAGGCTGATGGAACGCTTGCTGAAAATCTAGAAAAACGTTTCCCAAGCCTGAAGGTCCCCACCTAAAAGAGAACATGAAATACTTTTCCTTTTTTGGAAGGAAGATTTTTTTTGACTGTTTGTTACAGTGTTTCAGAAATCAGTTTTTCAGTACATGTGGAAGAATGGGGCAACTTCCTTACCAGCAGGTGGCTTTTAAGAAATGTAGCCCTGATTGAGTAAGGTATTACCTGGTCTGCATGGTGAAGGAAATTATTTGGAGTTTGGTTCTGCATCTTCCATCCTGTTTGCTCTGGTGACGAAAGACTGTTCACTTCTTGTTGCTCCTGTGCAAAATAGTGTTGTTTGAATAACTCTTGGTCCTGTGCTTTTCAAGTTACGTTGAATCAGCAAAATGAATTAAACACACAGGAGTTGTTCCTGACGTGATGCTGGCATTTTCCAAGTTGCTGCTGGCAGCAGAAAAATGAACTAATGGGAAGTCTCAGATGTCTTTTGGCCAAGCGTTTTCATGCACCTGATGAAAATAGAGTTAAATTACACAGCAAAGGGTTGTTTTTTCTTCTTACAACAGTACCTTGAACAGCTATAGTAACAAATGTTTCATCCTGCACCTTCAGAATCTTTGTGTCTGATACTGAAGCCTCTTTTGCACTACAGCGCTGAGTCCTGACATGCAGGCCCCATGCATTTCAAAGGATTGAGAATGTGCTTTCCAAAGATGTGTGCTGCAGCTTCCAGCCACAGCAGCCAGTTACCTGGAGTTAATGATGTAGGTTTGGTTTAATCCTTGGCATACTTGCCAACTTTTTGCTTTTTGAAAGTGATCTGTACTTCATTTTGGGAAGACAACACCTATCACGGTTCTTTCCTTGTTTGTGTGTTTTATGAGTCCTCTGAGAAGGACATCAGAAATGCCTTGTGAGCCTGGCTTTTCAAGGAGTTAAGGTGTTAGATCACTTGCAGTCAGTGAATTCAGTGTACAGAGTCTTCTAAGAACCATGCTTTTAATTACTTTCTCTTTAAACTACGTTTCCTTTTCACATTCCTGCATGCAGAGCAGCTAACATTCTGTGTCTGCGTGAGCAGCACATCAGCTTCAGGTGTTTCAGTAAATAGGAGGAGAAAACAATTGGTCTTCATCAGATTTGGGGTGTAAAGAGAACTAGAAACCAGAGCACAGAGAATAACAGTACCACTGTACACACATTACCCAACACTTCAGGTTTTTATAGGCTTTTAAGTATTGTGCTGGGCCATGTTTTGTTTGCCCCAAGTTTCACGTACATGTGGCAAATACAGTATCTGTGTATGCATATGGACTTGTCATCCAAACTTCAAGTTTTAAAAAAGAAAAAAAAAAAGCAAAAAGCACATTTCAATCTTTTCTTTGGACTGCCAGCAACTTCTGAATTGTTGGTGTGGGGTTTGGAGTTAAAGAGTCTGATTTGTGTTACCAAAAAGAAGTGCAGTGGTTTCTATGAATTTTTATATGCTGTGTTTATTGGAGAAAACTGGTAACTGTGAATAGGATGACAACATTTTTCATACTACTTTGACAGTTTTGGGATATTTTCTTAAACCTTCAGATTTGTAATAAAGTTTCTTTTTTAAAAAAAGAAATCCGTACGCTCCTCTTCATTCCAGGTATCAAATGAATTCATTGCCTGGGCTGCTGGAAACATCCGTTACTCTCTTAAACATGTCCTTTGTAAGGAGCAAAGTGGAACCTCCTCATCCCGTCATTGTCCTGTAAAATATGTTGTTCTTCCTTGGATGCTCACTTTAACCATCTCTTGCTGTCTTTGCTTGGCCATTCTCATGGTCTGGAAGTCAGTGCCTCTCACCCACTTGCTGGCTTGGCTGAATTAGTTCATCCCCAAACACATTGTACGTATCTTCATGTATCTTCACAATAGCCCACCACCAACTTGTTTGCAGCATTTTCCTGATGGGGTTGCCTAAGTTGGATAATAGCCTGTCAAGTAGTAGGACAAATGGGTGGTTTCCATGAATGGCAAACCAGCTGGGTCCTATCCTCTTCCACATGGTGGAAGGAACTGTAGAAGTAGGTTCATCAGCCTTGCTTCTGCAGAATATAAATTCAAATACGTTGGCATTTTTATCCTTTCTGAACTTAATGGAAGGAGACTTTAGTCATTTACCCCACCAAACAGCTGTTCTTGTGTAAGCTGTGCTGTGTGGGTGAGGCAGAGCTGTCTTTAACTGAAAGAAGTTGATGCCAAATTGTTCGTGAGGGAAATGTGCAATGTTTTTGTCGTTCAGACAGGTGTGGAAGAAACTTTGTGACATCAGGTGAGTGATGTATCTGCAACGGTGCCCATGTATTACAGCATCTTGCCAGCAGGGATCTCTCTGTGCTTGTGCTTCATGAACATAACATGCCTGTTCATTTTCTTCCCTCCGTCCTACCCATCCTTTGACACTCTGTCAAGTCAGGACTCGCTGAGCTTGCTGCTTCAGAATGGCTTTATCTGTAAAATCAGGAGAGTGGCTTTCTTGCAAACCAAAGACCGGATTCATCCTCAGTGCCTTCTGCAGAGCTCCAGACAACAAGTGGCTGTATGAAGCATTGAACTAAAGTAACAGGAACTTGGTCCTGCTTAGGCTGAGCTGCATGTGAGTTGTGGTATGAGAACACCTAGAAAATTGACGTAGAAATTGGACCACAAGGCTTGCAATATTGGTGTAATAATTTCACTCAGAGATAGGAGTATTGGTGGTATTTTTGACTCCTGTTTTGTGTCCATCTGGTATCTTAGTCCCACACAGCAATGTGCTCCTGGTGGGGCAACGCCACATATATCCAAAGAAATCTGGTGTGTGGGGAAGAAAACTGATAAGAAATGCTTAATCTGCTCCCTTCATGGTGTGAGGAGATTGTTGCTGCTGAGACAGTATTTTTGTCTCAGACCTTTCATTTCTGATAACCTAAACCATGAAACATAATATGCTGATAATTTCCATGCTTCTCCATATCCATGTCAGTCTGCTTTCTTAATTTTCTTTCATTACATGTTTAGTTCATGTATTCTTATAACTGCTAGGTAATTCCTTTTTCTCTGAGATTGTGTGTTGTTAGCATTAATTGGGCATAACTACCTTTGATTATAACTAAGCCAAGCACACACGAAATGTTCCAAATATTTGTATGTCAATCACATTCGTAGTTAGATATTGATGTGGAAAAAGTATGCTACCTTGGCTGTGTTCTTGTATATTTTTTTTGTTTGTGTGTGTTTTCTTTTTATATCTTGAAAATCCATACTCTTTCCCACTAGTTCCTTGCTCTTTATGGAGGTAGAGTTATGAAGGCAGCAGCATCTCCATGATACTTTCACTCTATTTTTGTTGTTTTGTCTCCTAGTCATGGCAATTCCATAGTGCATCCTTTGTTTTCCAAAGAAAATTAAATAGTGTCAATTTTTCCTTTTTAATGTCTGCTGTTTACTTAATTTTTTGTTCTAGATGATGATGAAATTCATGTGCTCAGCTGAACTCATTGATAAAGGACAAGCCTACGTCACCTGGGACGAGGAGCAGCCAGCTGTAATGTTATACAATTTCTCCAAAATCCTTCATGTGCAGGCAAAAAAAGAAAAAGGCATTGAGCAGCTGCTTATTCACTCCCCAGTCACAGTGCTGTGCATCAGCCATGCAGTTAGTGCCCATCACTTGGAGCTGACAAGGCGTGTACTAAGTGAACCTGACATTGCAAGGTTGGTAAAATAAGCCAGGTTATTTCCAACAGCTATCAGTGAAGGTCTTGCAATGGGAAATACTGTTCCTATTCCTTCTTGCCTCCCCAGTTCAATGATTCATCTCTTACCTTTTGTTGTTGTTGTTGTTGTTAGCAGGGAGCTAACATCTGAGATTGATAAGAGAAAAGATGTGCTTCTGAATGCTTGTGAAGAAAATGAACAATTGCAGGAAAAAAAGCTGCTGGGCTTCTTTCTGCTTTCTTTCTTCCAGTTCAGATCTCAGAAATTAGCTGTCACAATTCTGGGCAGCAGCAAACTCTGAGAACTGAGTTCTGTACAGACACCAATGCAAACAAGATTGCTTGAAAAAGAGACTGTGCTAGGTGAAGTGAGGCAATAACACTAGAAAAACTGATGAGGAAGGAGAGAGGATGTAAAACAGGAAAAAAACTGTAAGAATTATAACAAAGGGGAGAAATACCAACTGGTTGTGATGTTGAAAGAGGAAAGTATTATCAGCAGTATTGTTAGGATTCTAGATTTGCCCAGGCAGAATATCTAATGTGTGATCGCCCATTGAAAAGGTCTCATGTTGATCACATTTTGTGTTTTTGAAGTTGAATCTCTTTTGTAGTTTTTTCTACTTGCATGGCAGTGAGACAAGTTAAAGGTGGAGACCACACAGCAGGTGGGCAAGCTAATGTTGCTTGTTTTCCCCCAGTTTTGCTGACTGGCTGCAGCACAGAGGTGCAGAGCCCTCCATGATGGAGGGGAGGTGGTTTCTGCTGTTTTTTCCCCCTGCATAGCACTGGCCTTGCACATGCCTGAAGTGAGTTGCTAAGCAGAGCCCTGTAGGGATAGTGGTTGTGTTGCACTCAGCTCTGAGCAGAGCAGAATGGGTTTGAATAACTAGCTGGGTATCAAAGAGTAAGGACCTGTATTTAATTGAGGAGAACTAAAACCTGCTCTATCTAACTAAAACCTACCTCTATCACCACTCACTCCAAGTACAGATCTACAATTTTGAATGTGACTTCAGCAATTTGACATGGCACAAATTGAAAACGGTGTGACTATTACATTCTACAGGGCTTAAAATGAAAGCCTGAATCTCTTACATTTATGATAGTTTCTCTGTGCATGTAGTGTATGTTTGATAAGGGACTGCAGGTTTGCTCCTGTCATTACTGATGTCCCACGTAGTTGGCACTCACCTACTTCCTGCCCCTTCATCCATAGTCCCAAGAAACCTTAGGAAAGCGAAGGTGCTTTGACATTGTCCTGCATTGCAATGATAGCTGTCATTTATTCTGTGCTTCAGGTTAAGCAAGCTCCATTTTAATTTTGCACTGAGCTTATATCAACATTACTTACGTTGTCGTGCGCGCTGTTTTTGGTGGCAACCCTGTTTAAAGCAGCTGTAAGTTTAATGAGCTGTCTGTTAACCTTTCATAGAAAGGAAGTGCTTCTGTCGCTTACTCTAATGAAATCATAAAAATCATTTCCTGTCTCCAGCTGTAGCCCAGTCCTCCTATCTTCTGTCAATAGGAGGATATTGAGACGTACAGGAAAATACACACACGTTGATCCCAGTATGCAGTATAGTCTCGGTGTTGTATTTTAGTGCAGCAAATTGTAATTAGCCATGATGTCAGTGGCTTTTATTTTCCATTATGAGTTCTCTGTATTGCGCAAACTCTTTCATTCAACATGAAAGAGTTTCCTCATCAATCAGGTGGGAAGGCTGGGTGCAAGTGCTGTGTTTGTCCTGACCTGATTCCATGAGCTGAGAGAGTAGAAAAGAAGGAAAAACACTTCAGGTTAAGTGGGAAAAGGCCAAACTGCAAAATATCTCTATTTTGTCATTTGGGATGAGGCCACTAGAATGAGTGAATGGAAGGAGGTAAAAGAGTGGATAGAAACAGTGGGAGCAAAGGAAAGGAGAAAAATGAATGGTGAAAACTGGGAAGAGCAAGAGAAGATGTGAGCTTTGTGGGTTCTCTTGGTGGAATATGTAAGAAGGGGAAAACGAAAAAGAAACATGGCTTAATTGCCTGTGAGCTATAAAATGGTGCAGATCCAAGCAAGGTCTTCAAAGCCCCCAAAACACATTGGCTCTGAGTGATGGAGCTGTTTGTGGGAGGAAATCCCAAACCCAAATGAAGGGGTGATTTCTCCTTTTGCTAGAGCTCAGTGTTACACCAGTTGCTCTCTCGCAGTTACAAGAGTAGCAACAGACTGAAAATAACCCCGGGCTGCTCCACAGCGGTCAGCTTCTGCTTTGGAAGAGCACTTAACACTGCAGTGTGTTCAGGTGGTGGACTTGGTGGGTTTTTTTTGGTCCACGGTCTGAAGTTTGAGAGAGCATTTTTGGAAGAACCTGCTGAGTGCAGTATGGCATGAAGTGGTTGGTTGCCCTTACAGGGAAAGGCACCGCAGTCGTGACTTCCAGTCGTTCTGCCGATCCCCACGTTTACTCAGACTTAAAAGAAGTAAACTTAATTACATTAAACAAAGCATTTTCTTTGCAAACATGCTCTGGTCCCTCTTGCCTCTACTGAGAGATAACAAAAGGCTTATGAGTAACAGCTGCTGTCCTTTTTTTTGACCTGTTGCAGGAGGCTGGCAGGACCGTGCACAGGTGTAGTATGTTCACGGGATCAGAGGAAGAGCCCATGGGGGTGTTTGAAACTGGGTTTTTTGAATGTAAATCTCTACAGTAAGTTGGCAAAAGCATAAAGCCATCAAGGTGTCAGTGGTGCCTGTTGCAGGTCAAGATGATTTTGAATAACAGCAGAGATGTTGGAGCTGGAGCCTTATCAGAACAGACGAAAGCACTTCCATCACCTGCTTGTTGTTTTCAGCTCAAATGATGTAGCATGTATCAATGCAGGTGTTATTTATAGTCCAATTTACCAGCAAATCTCTGACAACTGCCTTCATCATATGAGTTTTCAGGTAGATTTGGACCTGCCTATCAGGAAATTCGTTCTAGACTGTACTTTTGTGTGTTAATAAAGAAGAAATGGGTAAGGTGAAAAAGGCAAGGAATACCAAATCTGATGGCCTTTGTGCTCTAATTCTGCTGTATGTTCTAATTAGCCTACTAATTCAGTTACTAAGTTTACAACAAAGATTATAAAACACAATTTGTTCTGGGCTGAAAAACAGATATACAAACAAGCAAATGCTCTGACCATGGAATTTGCCAGATAGTAAAAACTATTAATGAACTTTTTCCCCATCTTTCTCTTCTCAAAGTCAGTGCTTTCTTTGTCCCTCTCTAGTTCTCTTCCATTTAATACCTAGAGGTAATGTGAATAGGTGAGAGGTTCAGTGTTCATCAGGCCACTAACTGTACTTCTGCAAATTGCACCAAGCCCTGCTTGCACAGATGCAGCTTTGTTCGATCTCCACAAACTTGTCCTGATTTACACTGGCATCCTCCTGTCAGTGTTCATGGTTACGTGTCTGATCACAATTTACCACCCTAATCTTTTATCCATTATCCTGCTTACTCTTTAGCTAATGCTTTTAGCTTTGAATATTCTTTTAATGCCATATTTCTCTGAAACAGAATTGTGCCCAAGTGTTACTAAAAGCAAAGCTTTCTAATCAGGCAGATGAAGCTCATTAGTGTTGTGTTTTCAAAAAACCTTTCTTTGATGCAAACTAATTAATTTTTACCCACTGCAAAATCGTCTTAACTGTAATGGGAGCTTAAATCTAATAAGATAAAAGAAACTCTGATGGAAAAAACAGCTGTTGTGAGAACAGGGTGCGACAAACAGCTTTTGCTAATCTTGGAAATGATGATCTGCCTTGCAGCTCCAAGGCTGAACGTTCTGCAATTGCCTGTGTTTACAGTCCCTACAGGAAATTGATGGTTTTACATTGCTTGCTGTTTTTCATCCTTACAGCAGAAGGTGACTATGAATTAATTCACTTTGTTTGTGCTGACCAGTGGTCAGTGTTAGAGTTTAGACAAAACTGCACCTCCATAGTTTGTTCTGCTGTGTGAATATGAGGATTTCAGAGGCTGGGGAGGGAGCTAAAGCCTCTGTGCTGAGAACAATCCTCCAAGCTCGTTTCACTTCAAAACATAAATGGAGGACCATAAACAATTGGCTTGCAAGTAGAAATCTGGACTCATCCTCAGTTTCTGATAGTCTGATCATTTTTAGCAAGGAGGCAAAGTGCAAAATTATTTCAGCAGTCAGAACTAACATCTGTTTGGTTGGACCTTAGAGTAGACTCCTGATTTTCCTTGGCCATGCTATGTTTAAGATGTATGAAATATGTTGAATGCTTCTTTATGCTGTGACAAATCTAATGTGAGACAAACTTCCCAGATGAATATGAATACAGTAGAGGCTGAATGCTGGTGCACGCTCTTGGTAAGCCTCTGTTGTCAGAAGAGCCTGAAGAGCTCCTTTTCTCTTTTCTGAGTGGATCAAAGCCTGCTGAATCGCTTTCTGAGCTGTGCTTACTCATATCATTAGGAGGTACAAAGCTTCCTCCTTTGTTAGCTTTTTCCACCTCACTTTGAATGCAAAATATTCTGCTGTTATACTAATTAGGCCAACTGGCTGAGGTTAACAAACACTCAGTTGCTTCTCTTATCATCATCCTTATTTGTGCATTTGACTATTTCACTTGGGGTTTGCCTGTGATGTGAAAGAATTGGATAATTCTGGAGGGCTTTTAGTAGCAATGATGAAATAGTAGAGCCTGAGTCACATTGCAGACAAGCTGTGCTGGCCTTGACCCTCACTGGTCCAGCTTGGCCTCAGACCTGCCTTGTCACCACCACAGGACTCTCTGGAGATCTGCTGGTGGCACTCAGTTGCTGTGCCCTGAGTCTGCCCTGCTCCCTTGCACAGGTACAGGGCACTGCCCACCCACCTGCTGTGAGCAGTCCTAAATGGTGCTGTAGAAGGGGTGTGGATGTGTGAGCCTTAACCATCCAGCTGACCATTGGTCACGTGCACCAGCAGGGAAGAATTGGTGCTACCCACAAGCAGAACGGTACTTATAATGCTCAGGTCATGCTGCTGGAAACGCAGTATTTACCCATCCTCTCTAAGCTATGTGCAGAGTTGCAGTACATAGGTCGATGTGCCAAATTTCCCTCTTGGCTTTCCCCAGCCCTGGCTCATGGCTGTGGTTGGACTGAAGCTGTTTGCTATAATAAAAATGGGAATTTTTGCTGACTTGCACTCTCCCAGAGATCTGTCACTCCCTGCACGTTTAACCTGAGGTCGCTTGGCCAACAATGAGCAGATTTAAAAAACCAAACAACAAAAGCAGCATAGAGAGCTCTTTCAGGATTTTGGTTCCCCATCAGACAACAGTTGTGTTTGAAAAAGAAGATTAGTGATAACATTCACTGGTGAAAGCATGGCAGAACCTGGTTTCTCCCCTGCCCCAAAGAGCATCCTAACTAGCTGATGGGAGAATCCCCCTGTTGAAAGCTGAGGCTTTTAGATCTGTGCATTTTCAGACAAAATTGAAAAGTTTTTTGATTTTGTATCTGTTGAACTCCCAGTCATGGAAAAAAAAATATCTGAAACATAATGATAAGTTTTCTCTTTTTAGTCAAAGGTTGGGATACTGAGGATCAGATCAGAAAGTGAATGGAAATGAGTGCTGCTGGTTAGGTGTTGTTATGATCCATGCTTTGTGAAGATGAAAATCAAGTAGAAGAAAATGAGTTAGATTTTCAGGCACCAGGACATGACAGCATCTATAAAACAAGAGCAGAATATGAAGATGTGTAAAAGCTGAACTGAAAAGAAATGACTCCTTCCAGCACTTGAAAGGAGATTATAATTAGGAGGAGGAAGAACAACTTTTCACATGGTCTGATAGAGATAGGACAAGGGGGAGTGGCTTTAAGCTAAGAAAGGGGAGATTGAGGTTAGATGTCAGGAGTAAATTCTTTCCTCAGATGGCAGTGAGGCACAGGCTGCCAGGGAGGCTGTGGATGCCCATCCCTGAAGGGTTGGATGCCCCTTCAAAGCCAGGCTGGATGGGGCCTGAGCAGCCTGAGCTGGTGGGGGCAACCCTGCCCACAGCAAGGGGGCTGGGACAGGCTGGGGCTGAAAGGTCCCTTCCAACCCAAACCACTTTATCATTCTGTGACTGGTGGACATCTTCAGGAAATGACTGAACTCCCTCTCTTCATTATTAGTTCTGGCAAATTTAGGACTTTTTAAATAGTTTCAGAGGAATGCATGATGATGTTCATCTTCACTCTTCCCTGTGACTTCCATAGTGCTTGCCAAAATGCTCTGTGATTCTTGGATATGACTTGTTAATTAATGGAAAGACAGAGGGTTGTGATTAGAATGTGTTTTGGCTTTTTTTTTTTTTTTTTTCCTGGGGAAGGTAATTATGATAAGGGCAGACTTAGTATTAAATCGCATTAAACCTGTTTTGTTCAGGGATTTAAAACTTTATACCTTTCTCAGAAAAAGGTATAAAGTGGCCACATTGCCTCAGGCAAATGCTCTGGTTGGAAAGGGAGATGGCTGGACCAGTGAAGCCCAGAGGATGGCTGAAGATGTTTCTATCCCAGCAGTGATGCTGTAGAATTACCACCTTGGAGATTAGAGCACTTTCTCCTGCCAGTCAGGGAGAAGGGGTAATTCACACTGGTGACCTTGATGGGATTGAGCCTTAGGGCTCACTGATTCTCTCCTTCAGTGCTGCAGCATCCAAGCTGTTAATCCCATTTTTCAGCAGAAGATTAACATCTGCAGCTCATTTCTCTTCTGATTTTCCTTGGCTCTTGCCACATCAGTTATGATGAGTGGTTTTGTTGAACAAAATCACCCTCTCATTCTGCCTCTCTCTTTCCCCTAGCACTGGAGCATTCAGGAACCCCTGTGCTGCATTGGGGTTTTTGTTTTCTTTCTTTGTTTTAATCTCCATAGACCACCTCTCTCCCAGGGTTGGTGAATGGAAAGCTTGTCCTGTGTCTGGAAAGATGTAACAGCTGAGATGAGCCCCTATTTATTTTACCTATGCCCTATGGAGAGCTCTTCCCCGTGGGAGGAAAGGAGATGTGGCACTGAAGGTTTATGTTGGTCCGTTTCACAGAACAGCAAAAAAAGGAAAGTCTCTTTACTATCAAGGGCAAAGTCTGGATGTGCGACAGCCTCTCTTAACTCTTATCAGCCTAAATGTTTCCCTATGCATTTATCTACAACTGCGTTCCTGGAGCTATTTCCATGAAGTGCCAAGAAGGCATGGGACTTCTCTCTCTGCCACCCCCTCTCACTTGGAGCCAGAGGCTGCTGAGGAAAGGAGGACTCATTTAACAGGAGGAATTACGAGCGGATAATGTAATTGAAAGCCAGCTCTTGGAGCATTCACGGTTGCTCGGTGCCAGTGTGACAGGTCTCATGGCAGCCCTGCTTGACAAAACGTTGCCTTGCAAAACGGTGATGAGCTTGACCCACTTCTGAGCAGGGTCAGACCTGCACTTGATCCTCAGGTGCCGATTATCTGTCTGGAGGGCTTTGCATGTATGAGAGGCTGTATGTGAGAAATCTCTGGTGGGCTTAAAAAAACGAAAATAAAAATCACAGTATTGCCTTCTGCTGTGACACAAGGAGAGGGCTGTTTCCCTGTGCCCCAAGTTCTCTTTGTCCTCCCCAATTCCTTCCTGCTGCAGGGTCCCTCAAGGATTCTAACATCCTGCTGAGAGCCTGTGGCCTCTCTCCGTGTCAGTGCTCCTGTTCAGCAGCTCCTGTTCAGCTCTATGCCAGTTCGGATGCTTTCTGGGTCACTCTTTACCTCCTAGGGTGAGATGGGCAGCACTGCAAATGTGGTAATATTCTTTGCGCTGCACTCTACGCTTACCTGCTGGTGGCTTTGCTGTGCCATGTTGTTCTTCTCTGTCGTGGGGGCCAAGGCTACTGTTCTGACATAGTAGGTTATGCTGCTGGCTTTGGAGTGAAACACAGTTCTCATCCCAAGCGATCTGTGCGTGCACAGGACCTGGAAGCCAATTGTGGAGAGCAGAGCAGGCTCCAGTGAGCACCCAGTGAGGGCAGGCTATAATTGAGTCAGTTCATGCTGCACGCTTCTGCCTTTTCAGATCGTAGAGCATCAGCTGTGGTCAGTGAGGGCTTCTTGCTCAACCAGTGAGCTGAGTTTAATCAGTTCCACGAGATTCTGGGTGCCCAGGTTATCTTTTTATGTAATGAGCTGTTTTCATGTTAGGTTAAATTTCCTTGGCTGTTGCTGTGCTGCTTGCCTTGAAGCAGCTGTTGGAGAAAAAAGCACAGTTAAAGCGGTCTGAACTCAACTGTCTTCTGACAGTTCTGAGGAAATGAGAACTGTATTTTGTGTTTTCTTTGGAAATACTATGAGGGATGAGCTCAGCATTTTGATAGACAAGAAAACAGGGGCAACGGAGCTGGCTGCTGTCAGGGAGCACCCAGCCAGTAAAAGATGCTCACCTGCATCTGCAGGGCTACCCAGGGCGTAATGCCAGCAAGTCACAGCAGAGCGATGCCGGTCCTTGTTGCCGTGTGTGATGGGTCAGGGAGAGCCAGTGGAGCAGTCATCTATCAGAAGCACCTTCCTGAGCCTTGTTTGTAGTTTCATGATGAATGTCATATCTCATACGTTTAAGATTCTGCATAAAGGTGATACGAACTGTTTGCTTTTTGAGTCAGCTTGTATGATGGGGAGAGCTGTTCAGCGAGCAAGAAGGGAAACGTCTGGTGTAGAGCTAAGACATAAAGAAAATGCAGTACTGTGTGCTGTATGAAAAGGAAAATCAAGGCACCCGGTCATGAAATGTATCCTGTTCCCAGCTGGAATAGGTTGGCTTTTCCAGCTTCATTGCAACTTAGGGCCGTGCTCATTCAGTCCTGCAGTGTTGGAGGGCTGCACCCCTAAAGCCTCTGAGGGGTTTCGCTCCCGGGGAGCGCTTTGCCTTCAGCTGAGTAGCGCAAATCCCCTCGTTCCACGTCTGACCCGAGAGCAAACAGCGGGCACGGGCGCAAGCGGGTTGCGATGAGGGAGTGGGAGAGGAAGGAGGGAAAAACCACGGCGGGCTCCCGCTGCCCTCGCCGGGCGGCCCGTCCCGCCCCCGCCTCCTCCTCCGCCCCGCGCGGGGGGATTAGGGCCGGCTCTCCCCTCCATAAAGCGGCCGCCCGGCCGGCCCTGCCCATCCCGTCGCAGGGCGCCATGCAGGCCGTGCCCCGGCGCGGCGGTTCTCTGGAGGGGGCGCCGTGCCCGCGGGAGGCCGGCGAGCAGGTGAGCTGCGCGGGGCGGGCGGGCCGTGCTGCCCTGGGACGGAGGTCCGAGCGGGGCTGGGGGTGGCCCTTGCTTCTGGAGGAGACAGGGGAGAGGCAGACGCGTCGGAACGGGTCGGCGGTACGGCACGTGGAGGAAAAAAATGAAACGGGCAACAAAAAACAGCTGGGCAAAGGCTTGGGTCTCTTGTCAGAACAAAACTCCTGCGAAGATCTTCGGTGCGGCTGAAAAACGCGCCTGTAAGGTGATGCTGAGTTGCAGCCACCTGTAGGGTCACATGTCTTCATCCTTCTCTGCTAGGAAGGGTGTGAGGAGTGCAGCGAGAAAGCAGCCAGCTGCGTCAGGAGTACGGGTAATGGCAATCTGTGACAAATACCCGTTTAGAAGGTGTTCTGGTGTTCAGCTTTCAGATCTGCAATGTACTTTCCTTTAGACAGGTGCTTTTGGGTAATTTTAAATGTTGGATACCTACCGATACAAAGAACTGAGCTGCAGCACGTAATGCTAAGTATCCATCCTATGGGGAGTGATGTTTTCCTGGGGAGGAAAGGGAAGAGATTGCTATGGGCTTCAGGAGGAGCAGTTTTTATCCAGAAAGCACTTAATAGCTTTTTGAACTTGAAAGGCCCCCTTTGTGTGCTTTCATGAAGGCAAGTCATGTTGATGCCAGGTCAGTTAATATAGCACAATAATGATTCCTCGCCACCATACCCTCCTAAGGGCTGGCAAGTGATGGCACACGAAGGCAGGGTGTCAGGCATGATTAGAGCTCAGTTACTGATAGGGAATATAGTGAAACTGGAGGAGTTGCTTTTGCGTTCGCATTTGCTCTGGTCCTGCACCAACATGGTTGCTGCATTAATGCAGACCTGTTAGAAGTCCGTTCTTGTACTAAAAGCCAAAGATTAATGCTGGTTTAGGGCTAAAGGTGCAAATGATGTGCATCTGGCATGGCAGGCATCTGAATTTCTCTTCTGCAATTTGTTGAAATTTATGTTAGAGGTCACTGGTAGAATTTAGTGTAAGGATACTCTGCGTGGTGGTGTGTTTTATTTGTTTGCCTCTTAGAAATGTTGCTTAATAAATGATGTCACCCGACCCTAAGCACAAAGTTAAACTACTAAAATATAAAATAAGAACACACGTTTTCAGTACGTGTGGTTTGTCCCAGCTGTGCACCTTGTAACGTTACCTGCAGCTATACTAGATCTCATGAGCTGAAGGCAGTGATCCTGAGTGTGGAATCAAACCACCCTGCTTTTTATAAATCATGTCGAATAATTAGCCCCATGGTTTATGCCTTCAAAATCCACTGTGTATTTATGATGGGCACTTCATTGCTTCTACAGCAGCAGCATCCAAGTGGGGTTAGGTTTAAACAAAGAGCAGTGTCTGCACTTGGGCAAAGCTAATAACCCATGTATTGTGGGGTTTTGGTTTTTTCTTTTCTGCCTGGAGTAGCCCTGCTCAGCGCCTATTCCTTGTGATTCAGATCCTTGTTTGTTTACATGTAGCTAAGTAAGTCCAACTACATGATGATTGAAGATAATAAAGAGAACAAAGACCACGTGCCTGAAAGGGGAAGAACTGCCATCATTTTTTCCTTGAAGAATGAAGTCGGAGGCCTTGTTAAAGCTCTAAAACTCTTTCAGGTATGCAATAATTATATTTCTATAACGGATCTACTTTTTGTTTATTATTTTAAAGGTAGGTTTGGCACACAGTGGAATTAATTACATCCGTTTATTAAGGATGTGATTCCTAACGTGCCTCCCGCTTTGCACCCAAAATTATCCACAAACGTACACATATGCCTCAGAAGTTGGATGCTGGCTTAATGTCTTAAAAACTCTTCTGCACTTACAAAAAATTGGAACAGATTCCTCTTGTTCCTTCACGAAAAAGGATTGCACTCATTGTTTCTGCTGCATATAAGAAGTGGACGTGCTGATGATACACACCTGGGGTGCTGATGAGCTGCCTGCAGTGCTGCTGTCACTCTGCCTGGCTGGACTGAAGGTGGCAGAGGTAGTGCAGCAGTCCCACTGTGCTCCTTTCCTTGCTGTCCTGCAGGGAATGTGGCACTATCACTGTGCTGTCATTTGGCCCTGAGCCTGGGGGTTGCTGCATGATCCTGGTGTAAGACGTATGATTAAATCGTTTTTTAATAAAAGAAAAGTGAAGTTCATGTCTGGAAAATGACTGCTTTAAAATCCTTTGCTTGTGAGATAATTCCATGGCAATGTGATTGGCACTGTTGTGGATTTCCCTAGACCAAGTCACTGATCAGCTTCCTATGGGCAGGATGAAAGAAAAAAGGTCTGTGAAATTAAACATCCTTAGTGTGTTTCTCTTCAATGAAATGAAACCAAAATAACTCAAAGTCTTTCATTTTCTTTGGAATAGGTGGCTTTTTAAAAATCAGTTTCACCACTAGCAAAAACCAGGCTACTACCAGGAGAGCCAATTAACTAAAATACCTTCACGTAGATGGTGAATATGCTGTGTCAGCAGAATACTTTTGTTTTTAAAGAATGAAATTTAGATTTTAGTCGTTCTGCTTGAAAACATTACCTCTTACAAAACAGGAAAAGCATGTGAACCTGGTGCACATCGAGTCACGGAAATCCAAGAGACGAAATTCAGAGTTTGAAATCTTTGTTGACTGTGACAGTAATAGAGAACAACTGAATGAGATCTTCCAGCTCCTCAAATCCCACGTCAGCATCGTCTCTATGAACCCAGCAGAACATTTCAATGTGCAGGAAGATGGTAAGTACAGAGGGCAGCGCTGGTAAAGAGAAGGCATTACTGCTCTTCTCAGTGTGCTAATTTGAAACCTTTTTACTTTGTCTGTATGTGCACATGCATAGTGCTATGGGTAGCTGTCAGGTTTGTATTTCTGTGCCATCGCTGCATGGTTTGGTTGACAGGAGCAGGGCTTTGTTGCCTGGTGTCTTCTAGAAGAGCTGGCTGTTTGGCCATCTGCTCTCCTGGCTTTTCTCAGCACAGTATAACTGCTCTAAGTGGGGGTCCCTGCACCAGCAGAGACTGATGCAGGCCACTGTGATGTTGCCACATTCAGGCGGAGTCTGACTGAGGGCTGGGCTGGTGCTCCATGACATCAGAGGTGGCATACTGATATACACCAGTTAAATTCAGGTACTGGACGGTGTGGGAGAGGGGTTCTGCCATTTCCTCATGCAGTTCTTGACTTAAATACTTTTTTTTAAACGTTTTTCATAATACGTGGTTGCTTATATCAGTGTGAAAGAGAAGGTGGCTTCTCCAAAGTAATTGGAGATGCTTCAAATCTTGTTCATATTTGCTCTCTCAGAACTCGGGGCAGCACAAAATGACTGTCATATTTTTCTCAGCCACCATGCTTGGCACAGGCTAGTAGGCATGGAAAGGGAAGATCTGGTGTCTGCTGGGTAAAAGTTTCTTATTCTAGCTCTAGGAAAGGAGAATCTCAATCTGAACAATTTCCCCATCCTTACTAAGGAAACTGAGGAGCATTAGGAGAGAAAAAAATCCTTTGGTAGTTACAGTGTATTAGCAGCCGTGCCAAGAGCTTGTTAAAAGCTTTTTGCCTAAAAACCAAAACAACACCAAAAATCGCCTCCAAAGAAATGAACCCCCAAAATCCTCAGTAGTGAAATTAATTATGCATCTCTCTGAGGCTACATGGCTGAAGCTGCCTCCTTCTTTTCCTCTTCCCTCTGTAAAGCCTGATGTTTCTGGAGCACATAAGCACCGAGCAGCGTTTCTTGCCAGTGAAGCAGGATGGGAGGACTCTAACCTTCTCCACTCTGTCCAAGGAAAATCAGTTCTCTTACTCCTTTACGTGCTTTGTGCCCTGGAAGGCTGTGCACAAGGTGGCCTTTGCTCCGTGGCAGCCATTAGCTGCTGCTCTAACATTAATACTAACAACAGTCAGGGCCACTGAGAACCCATATTAACTGTTTCCTCCCCAAATCTTCTGATTTGGAGTATGCTGTGCAGTCTGTGGGCAAACTGGCAGTGACAGAGGAGGAAGTATGAACTGGAGGCTGGTGCCAGATAGGCAGCAGGCTCCCTTGTCCTGTTTGTAACCCTTTTAATTTATAGATTTTGCCTGTAACCGCCATAGCCAGACTTGAAAGTAGCATTTCCTCCGTCAGCACGCTTGGCATTATTAATAACCTTGTGGATTCCATGCGTTCCGTAGAGATGGAGAACATTCCCTGGTATCCAAAGAAGATCTCAGATTTGGATAAGTGTGCAAACCGAGTGCTGATGTACGGGTCCGATTTGGATGCTGACCATCCAGTAAGTATCTTACCCCTTCCATGCACAACGCTCAGTGAAAAGTACATTGTGGAACTTGCTTTTAAAACATGAAGCGTTTCCTCCTCTCTCTTGTTCCCTCCGCAGTGTCTCTGGGGGTCTAAGAACCTTCTCGTGGGGGTTTCATGTCCTTTCCTAGTTCAGGCAAGGCTGATACTGAATGTGGCTCCTATGCCTTTCTGTGAAGCTTGCTCATGTAGAGGACTGGGGCTGGGCCCTGAGCGGTCACATAAGTACAAAAACAAAATGCTGTTGTGAGACAGGCTTGGTTTTTCCTCTCTATTTCTTCCTTACTACAGGTGGAGCAAACTAATTAGAATTTGCACAGTACAAATGGACAATTTCTTTCGTAATTTGAAATAAGCAAGAAAGTGACCAAGTTTGTGTATGTACTAACGTGACTAAAAGGAGCCTTGTCTTCTGAATATATACTGCATGCATAAAACCACTGATGTTTGCTTTGAATTGACATATTTGCTTATTTTACAGTTAATAAACATTTCGATCTACAGCTATGAGGTTCCTCTCCATCTTATATAGTATACTTTAATATTTACCACTGAAGAACTTTCAAGTATCTTGCTTTAAATTAACTTATATACTACAGCTTGAAAACCCATTTAACTTTGCTTTTTCTTTCCTCCTTGCTCTCCCCAGGGTTTCAAAGACAATGTCTATCGTAAGAGGCGAAAGTATTTTGCAGACTTGGCTATGAACTACAAGCAGTAAGTTCAACTTCTTCCAGCGAAAGCCATCTAGGTGCTTTGAAATAGCAACAGAGTGGACTGCTACATGTTACCTGGGCTCAGATCTCACTGAGATATACTTGTCTCAGGAATCAGAGCTAGAAGGATAAAGTGAAGGGAGATTTAATGCAAGATTTAAAGGTTGATCTAGGTAATGCAAGATTAAAAGGTAGATCTAGGCCACCTTACAGCTTCCTGGGTCTCTAGTCAGTCTGAGAATCAGCTCATGGCTGCATGGGCATTGTGGTATCTGTGGCAGCACTAATCCCCAAATGGGCAGCAATGTCAGCATGGGCTTCCTGCAGTGGGGTGTGTTAAGGCACTGGGTTCTCTCCCCCCTTTTCTGGAAATGGGTGCAGCAAAGGAAGGGAGGGGGCAGCACATCTACACAGCTGTCTGTCCAGGACATGCATACGCTGCCAGGGCTGATCTCCTTTGCAAAGGAGAGGAAGGGGAGGAAAAGTTGCTAGACAGCCCATTGACCACTGAGTTATAAACTCTCTGGGCAAATGTTAATACTTGAGTTTTATTTCCTGGTTTAGAATAGAGCATGCGATGCGTAGATAAGAATTCTGTGAAATGGAATTCAAAGAGCTGCTGTCTTTAGAGATTCTGCTTGGGGGAGGGAGCTCTTAAAGCTGGAGGAGTTTCATAGCCCAGCGCTAAACATTTTTTTCTGAACATGTTTTTTGCATTACTGTTGCCTGTGTGAATATTGACACCAAATTCCTCAACTGGGAATGACTTAGAAATGGCAGATATCTAGAGCTTCATGGCTCTCTGTGTTCATGCAGCTGGCCACCACAGCATGCAGGCAGTTACTGCAGATGTGTTGTTAACAGAGCTTTTTTTGGGAAAGCAGCAGCCGTGCTGGTTATCTAGCTGGCAGTGGAGGCAATGTATGACACTCCAGTTGCTTTCAGCAGCCTTCAAATCACAGCCTTGCTCTAATCTACTTTAATCAAGATCCTAAGGGTTGATTAGGATGGACCACAGTCAATATGTTCAGGCAGACACTTGTCTCCTCTGCATGGCAGCATGATTTTTACCTAACATGCATGTTTAGTTTCTTCCACTTATTGTGCTGCTAATTTAGGGGATTATCTTTTCCTAAAATAAATAAAAAAGATAGTGGAAAGTTACTGTATACAGACAGAGAGATACTACAAGGAAGAAGATGTGTTCCCAGCTCCCAAAACAAAAGATTTTGCAGTTACTGTTTGAACACTTAAGAAACTATTTACACAACTGAAACTTTCAGACCCCCGTGAAATCAATGCAAGGATTGCTATCTGTTGATTTAGGTGGAAGAGTGAGCAGGCCTAAAAGTTCTCCAGGGCACAGACCTGATCTTACCCACGTACTTGACAGTGTAATGAAATCTTAAGCTTGACCAGCTGTCCCAGCCATATGAATGTTGAACAATAATAGTAAGTAAATGAGTCATCCTTATAAGCCATTTACCAAGGAATGTCCCTTTGTCCTCATCTCCTTGTAGTGGTGACCCAATTCCCAAGATTGAATTCACAGAGGAGGAGATCAAGACTTGGGGGACTGTGTACCGAGAGCTTAACAAGCTTTACCCAACTCATGCCTGCAGAGAGTACCTTAAAAACTTGCCGTTGCTCACCAAATACTGTGGGTACAGGGAAGACAATATCCCCCAGCTGGAAGATGTGTCCCGGTTCCTGAAAGGTAGGGTATTAGTTAGGAGAAGAACTCAAGTCCATTGCAAATCACACTGTTACTATGTGGGCACAAAAAAAAATGATTCTTGGTTTTGGCTGGGAAACCTAAAAGCAAAATGTTTGCTTGTATTTGTTCTGGTCATTTAAGAGGCTTTTTGGCCTCTCTGTTTTTAATGTATTATGTCGTGAATATATGCAGTGATGGTTTGGGGGGCCATGCTAACTCTAAAGAGACTTAGGACTGGTTAAAGTGATACCTAACTGTATTCTGTTGGTTGTAGGCATGAAATCTTAAGAAATCCACCTACGCAGAGGTAGGGACACTTCTACTGAATGTTGGCCATCCTCAAGATTAGGCCTAAATTTTCTAGTCATGCCTATTTTTCTCATGTGCTCTTAAGCCAAAGTAGTGATGTGGATCTTACCCCGTTTGTAGCAGAGATGGGAACATTATGGACTTCTACTTTAAACTAACATATTTTTTCTCCACTCCTTTTTAGAGCGCACAGGTTTCACCATTCGCCCTGTTGCTGGGTATCTGTCACCCAGAGACTTCTTGGCAGGATTAGCATTCAGAGTTTTTCACTGCACTCAGTATGTTAGACACAGCTCAGACCCTCTCTACACACCAGAGCCGTGAGTAGAATGAAACGTGTGTTTCTGAGTATTGCTACCCAATACCAAGCTACTTAAAATCTGTTCAAGAATACCAGCAAGAAAACTTATTTTCAAAGGTGCTGAAGACTTCAGTCTTTGCACTGAATGTAGTGATGTTTTAGCATATTTAAGTGCCACCTTCATAAGCATGGGATTTTCAGAAGGAGAGCATGTTATTGGAAGACTCTTGTAGTTGTCATCGTGGGCAGTTTAAAGTTCATTTGGAACTGTGTTCTTAATATTAGACACCTTCATCTGCAAACTGGAGCAGCTGTACTTTTGTAGAAATGGTGTGATGTGCTTTTAGCTAAACCTGATTTGATACTTCTTTGTATTTGGGATATTGTTCAGATAATGAAGTTTCACACAAGACGCTGTTTAGTGGTGCTACTTTTTCTCTCCATCACAAAGAAAGATGAGTTTTCTTTTTTTTTTCCCCCTCTTTTCCAGTGATACCTGCCATGAGCTCCTAGGCCACGTCCCTCTTTTGGCTGAACCCAGTTTTGCTCAGTTCTCCCAGGAAATTGGTCTTGCATCACTTGGGGCATCAGATGAGGCTGTCCAAAAACTGGCAACAGTGAGTGTTTCAGTGCCCAGTGATCCCACTTAAAGCTTGGCGCTTCATTCAGCTGATCCCTCTAGCTCTAATTAATTTGGGGATTAATTTCAACATTAGCTGCAGCAGCTGCTAGACTTGAGTCTTAGCTTTAGAGCATAGAACAAGTTTCCATGCTAGGAAAAAAATACATTTTAAGAAAGATGTGACAGGTATTTTTCTTACTTCACTTAGGTCAAGTAAGTATGCAACTTCTAGGGGTAGATAACTTCTTCCAGCTTGAAATTCTGTGGTCTGTTTCCTCCAGAAAATATCTTTCTACTTCTGAGAACATAGATTAGATATAAAAACACTGAACTGTTACTTCAGTGTGTAAAATGAATTGAAATGTTGTGTTTTCACTGAATGTGAAACTAGCATTCGGTACATTTCAGCCAAGAAATTCAAATAAATAATGCAAACTCATCTTAGTTCTGGGATAACAGTTTCTTGATACATTGACAGAAATACTGAAAGGTGAAAAGTTTACATGAAAAATAATTGATTCCAGTTACAAAAGAACTGCCAGTCACAGCTAGTGGTAAAGCTTCTGCTACCTTTAATGAGACCAGAAGTAAAGCATCTAAGAAAATGGCATTCCTTGCCACATACCTGCAGGAGTCCTGAACATCAGGAAACTGAACATCTTTAACATTTTAGACCACTAAGGAACAACCTGTATTGGATTGATGCTTTCAATTGTTGAGGTCCTGTCTATCTAATGTTTCTTTTAAGCCGAATCTCTCAGGTCATTACAGTGCTTCTCAAAACAGATTAAATTGCCACATTTCTACTGGGATGAGCAGCTTCTGTCCCAGCTATGTCATCAGACTTTCTTATTAGAAACATATAATCCTGTGGTTCTTCTCTCTTCTATTTAGGTTCCCTTCGCTTTAGATATCTGAGAACGATAGCCAAGTAATGACTTGCAGGTGTTTGATACTTCCTGAGAGTAGAAGGGCCCCCATCCAGTTCACCACAAAACCTTTGCTGAAGGATAAATTTATTTTACTCCCTTCTCTGTTTCAGTGCTACTTTTTCACTGTAGAGTTTGGCCTGTGCAAGCAAGAGGGGCAGCTAAGAGTTTATGGGGCTGGCTTGCTCTCTTCTATTAGTGAGCTCAAGGTAAGAATATCCACTGCTTACTTCCCTCTTTACTTGGCTCATACTTGAGTATTTTTGTCACTGTTCTGCCATGTTTATTTATCAGGTATAATTCTTTAAAATATTTATTCTGAAAATACCTACTGTGGGGATGACTTCTAGGTGAGTTCACTGGGGTTAGTCACAGGGCAGTGTGCTTTTGGGTATGTGCTGAGCAGCTCCTGTGCCCTTCTGAGGAAGCAGAATGGATGATTGATGTATGTTCAGTTCCAAGTAACCTGTTGTCAGAAAAAGACTCCACTGTTTTAACCAGATTCTGAAAATATTGTTCTTGTTTAAAAGCAGCTTTGACCCGTATTGGCAGAACACAATCCTTTAGAGATAACGTTTGTTATGCTTAAGCCATTGTTCAGCTGCAGACATGTTTTAAGAGGCAATGCACTAAATATGGTCTCACCTCATCTTTTTTTTTATTCACTTTTTAATCTGTATCATCTTCCTTGTGGATTCTTTTGGTGGCGATATTCCTCTGGCACGTGATAACACATGATGTGTTACTTAGCACTCGCTCTCTGGCAGTGCCAAAGTCAAGCCTTTTGATCCAAAGATCACCTGCAAGCAAGAATGCCTCATTACAACTTTCCAGGAGGTTTACTTTGTTTCTGAAAGCTTTGAAGAAGCAAAGGAGAAGATGAGGTACGCTTTTTCTTGACTTCCTGTGTTTCTCAGAGGCAGCACCAGATCCTTTCATTCTTATCACAATTTTATAATAACCTTTTATGGGGCTGGAAAGCTGAGTTTAATATTTAATTGGTCTCCCATGTACTGGATGGGAGAGATGATGAACTTCGTAGTAATTATAATGATCATTAAGAAAGTAAGTGATCTGAAAAGTCATTACTGATACTGACTGCACACAGAGGATACATTTGTCTTCTGGTTAAACTTCCTCTTTATTTTTTATTTTTTATTTTTTTTGCTTTAATAGAGAGTTTGCAAAAACCATCAAACGTCCATTTGGCGTGAAGTACAATCCATATACTCAAAGTGTGCAGATCCTGAAAGACACCAAGAGCATTGCCAGTGTGGTGAACGAGCTGCGTCATGAGCTGGACATTGTCAGCGATGCCCTCAGCAAGATGGGCAAGCAGCTGGAAGTTTAACATTCCCATCATTCGTGTTGTGCGCTCAGCAACTCTTTCTTTTCCCCACTTGTCTCTTTCTAGGCACGTAACGTCTTGTATGCAGAACTTTCCTTTACTAATGGAAGAGTGAATAGCCCGTAAAGATAATCACTTTAACTCACTTTAACTTATTTTTCTGTTTAAAGTCCCTTACAGAATGTATTTCCTTCACCTCCATTCCCTGCGGATAAAGTCCTGGTGTTGCCTTGGAGAAGCTAGCAGAGGAAGAGAGAAATCACTAGGCTGGAGCAAACTGTGGATCAGGGCTAGGATCAGATGCTTCAGAGAGTGGCTCATGAGGCAATTGTAGAACAATTTGGCACAGGGAAATGTCTTTCTGATGCTAGTAGCCTATGCTGCTAATTTTGCAGTAGTGTAGACCTCATAACATAGAAGCTATAGTAATCAGTGCTTCTTTGTGCTATTAAGTTTAAATATTCCGGTTCAGAACTTGAATGATTACAGCTCAGGTACCGGGACACAAATATCTGGAAGTTTGTTATGACAAAATGGAGGGGTCATATCTCCCTTTCATAGGGATCATTCTTGCTCCCAAAGAGTTGCAGCTGTACTGAGTGGCCTGTTTCTAGTAAAACACAGAGGTACAGAGCTATTATGTGAAAGCCTAACTGATTATTTCAGGAGATTTTTCTGTCACCTCAAAGAGTTTGGAGTTTTGTTGCTGTCCATGGTGTTACACCTGAGGGAAGACACTAAGGAAATACCATTTGCCTTTTCCCTCGCTGAATAAATGTAGCCAGGATTATAGCAAGCCATCAGGTTCTGACTTAGCACAAAGCCTAAAACCATTTCAGCATTACAGTCCTATATCCAAAGTAGTTTCACAGGACTAAGAGAAGCCCAGTGCTAAAGTAACACCAGAATTTAAAATAAGGGTCAAAGTTTGTAGTCTTGTAGACATCCCATTGGTTGCTTTATTAGCCTTGCAAACTGCATGAAGATAAATTTAGCTTCTTCCTTGCTAGGCCTGAACACTTGTATTCCCCATCAAGCAAATAAGTGAAAGGTAGAAATATCTGATGGAAATCTCCATCCCTGGAGGCATCCAAGGCTAGGTTGGATGGGACCCTGGGCATTATAATCTGGTGGGTGGTGACTCTGCAGGGGATTAGAAGTGGGTGGTCTTTAAGGTACCTTCCAACCCAATCCATTCTGTGACTGTGATCTTGTGGCTATAAACACAAATATTTATACTTTCAGCTATGAGATTTTATTCTAAAGAACTCTTTATGAATGTTGGGAAGCGGTGTCCTGCTGAATTGTCTGTATAGCATAGCAGTAAAGTTGCCTGATTTCAGGACTGCATATTTCCAAGCATCCTGTAGAGCTGTATGGAGCTGTGCTGTCTGCTGTTGCTGCCAACCCTGTCTATGAAGTTAATTTATGTATGTAGACGGTGTAATAAATTTGAATTGATGATTTGTGAAGTGCAGGGTATATTTAATAACATGCTAGACCCTGGTTCTCCATATGTGGTTCTTACAAGAAAATCCAGCTTGCAACTGTGGAGGTCGCTGGAAAAATTAACTGGAATCTTAAATACGCTGGTCCAAGTCCTTTGGGAATCGGAAAGGACTTTCAAGAACCTCTGCTCTTGGCCCTGCCCTTGTTTCATATGCCTTCTCATAAGCTGCATCTGCTTTGTAAGCCATCTTTCCAAATACATTCACTATTTAAATCCAGTCTAGATAATTCTCCTATGACTTTATTAATCCACCATTGCTATTATTTTTTTTTCTAAGAGCCTTTTGGATGCATGAAAACGTGGTCTACAGCTTACATTACACTTTTAAATATATGTTAGGAACTTCCTCATTCTGAAGAAGAAACCTTCTGTTTCAAGTAGTAAGGGAAGATGTATTGTCTGCTTCTGTGCTAACGACGACCATTCAGCTGCATTTTAAAAACGATGAGGTTGTTACAGTGTTGGAATACAGGTCTGTGTTACTTGAAATCTTTCAGCTACACTGTGAGCGGCAGACCTCACACCTGCTGCATTAGCACGGCTACTGCTGGGGAGAAAACAAAACAGGAATGGTGTCTTTATTTGCATCACTGTAACAAAACATGGCAGCGATGTGCTGCCAGCAATGTAGGGCAGGTGCGTTTTCGCGTTGTTAACAACACATACCTTCAGCTTCATACATCCAACCCTTCTGGCTAGGTAGAGTATTAACAATTTACATATTTTAAACTGTTATGGAGGCTTTTTAGTCAACTAAGTAAACGTGTACCATCCTGCTGGAAATGGGTAGAACAGGTAGAATTTTCCTTCACCACTTCAGCAATAAACACAAACCATTGTGACTGAAGCTGCGTGTTTTATACTGTGACAAGGGGTTTTCTGCACCCGTGCCTTCATTCTCTTGCAAACTGCTTCAGTGAGAAGCGATTTGTCTTCTCCCTTCTAAAGGTTTCCTCGTCTTTCCGCTGAGGTCTGCGTGACCGGCCGCGGTGCCCAGCCGGGCTGTCTGGATGCAGGCGGGTTACTTCGGGCTCCGCGTGAGCAGCACGCAGCCACGACGCCACCAAGCCCTTCCAGGCGCGGCAGCCCAACTGAAGGCGCTGCCTCTCCGACCGCCTCCGGGCGGGCGTCCACGCTGAGCCGCGGCCTCGCCCCGTCCCGCCCCGCCTCTTCCTCCCCGGCCGCGGCGAGAAGGGCGCGAGCCCCATGGAGGCGGTGCTCCGCGCGTGGGTAGGTGGGCGCGAGGGCTGCGCGCGGCCGTCGGCCCGCCCTGCGGCCGCGAGATGGCGGCGGGAGGAGGGAGAGGGCGGGCGCTGTGCGGCTCCTCCGGCCGGGCGGCGTGCTGCGGGTCTGCCCGGCCTTTGGCACGAGCGGCGTGAGGACGGGCTTTCGAGCCTTCTAGGGCGGGTAAACAGACGGGCTCTAACAGCCGATGCCCGCTGGTTTGCTGCTTGTGAGGCGGGAGGAGAGCAGCGCGCTGTGCTGCGGGCAACTGCTGCCGTTCCGTGCCTCGTCCTGAGGGCGCGCGGAGGCCGCACGTGTCGGACCTTCTGAGGAGAGTTAGGTGTCTGCCACGCCAGCCAGCGCCGAGAGCAGCCCCTGCCTGGGATCGGGGCAAGTTCACCGCCGTGCCGCGTGTGTAAAAGCGTGCCGGCACGTTCTTGTTTTGCCCGCTGTAAAGTAGAAGAATCACTTAATGATGAATAAGTGCGTCTGCTTTGCTGCTTTATGTTCCCAGACGATGCAGCGTGTCGTTCTCACCTCATTTTGGTGCGTTACGCTGGCGCAAACAGCACCATTAGCACTGAACAGGTGGCTCTCATTTGTAAGGAGGTGTTCAGCCTTGCCAGGTGTTAGCCTGCAGTCGGTCTTAGCAAGCATATTCCTGTATAGAACAGTGATCTATGGGCTGCAAGGGTGGCCTTAGTGGCAGCAGATCTGGGACGGCCCTGCTCTGTAGTTCTGAGCGCCTGTGTGATGGCTGTAAGAGTGAAGATTGTCCTTTGGGGGATTTTTGGGAGCGGGTAGTGTCAGGTTAACCCGTGCCATGTTCCCGATCAACCCGGTGGTGCAGGAGGAGAGCTGCATGCATCTCTTGTTAACTTTTTTTTCCCCATGTTATTTGTGTGTGTGTGTTTGAAGGGTGCAAACAGCTACGGACAACTTGGCCTTGGTCATAAAGAGGATGTGCTGGTACCTCAGACACTGAAAGATGTTTCCTGCAAATGTCAAGACATCAGGAGCATCACTGGAGGAGGAGGACATTCTGCAGTTATCACTGGTAAGATCATTGCTCTTGCAAGGAGTGCGTGACTTGAACAGCCAGGAGAAAATGTCTTTCCTTTCTGGTGCGGTGCTGCCACCTATATGCTGCTTCTGTGTCTGAGCAAGTTTCAATTCTTAGTTGTAAAACAGGCTCCCCCTGGGCTTATCAACTTAATACTTCGGAGAAATTCCTTTGTTTACTCATCTTCTGTGTCTGTTTAATGACCTTGTGAGGCTAATTTCTAAACCCGTTTGACAGAATAGCTTTTAATACAAAACCGTTACTTGTCCTCTGTTGAGGATGAGGAGGGAAGAAGTCAAATGGAATGTTATTCAATCTGAAGAAGATAAGGAAGAGGAAATAGCATCTGGTCTTCAGAGGGTTCTGCTGTATGCCATAGTTAACTATGGGAACAAAGGGATATGAGCAGGTGTGAATGGTATGAAATTCTCCTGAAAACAGGTTCTTGTTTTGCTATATGGGCTGTCCTCCTTGGCTCTTGACATCTGTGCTTACTCAAAAGATGTTTCTGGTTCATCAGAAGTAGCTGTCTCTGTGCGATTCAGTGTATTAAATGACACATCATTACTGTCTTTGTTGCAGGATCTCATTGCATATGTGCTTCTCTGTGAATTGAGCATGATTTTGTTGCTTTTTTTTTAATTATTTCAGGTGCTGGAGAACTCTTTGTATGTGGCCATAACAAAGAAGGGCAGTTGGGATTGAATCACACAGAAAATGTGCTCTGTTTCACACTGTGCGCTGCCCTGTCTGGCTTCTGTGTGCAAGAAGTGGCCTGTGGCTGGGATTTTACAATCATACTGGGAGGTAAGCCCATCTTTGGAGGAGTTGGGGGAGTATGGGAGTGTGGAGAGCACGCTGACAGTTCACATTGCTGTTGTTTGTGCACTCACAGGTTTTAAGCTGCTTGAAAGCTATTGTGCGTGAGCTTCAGATCTTAACTAATCATTATGCTGTAAAATCAGAAGTCTGTGGCCTCAGAGACCTGAGAAGGGGAGATGTTAGGTTTTTTTTTTTTTTCCAGTTATTTCACTGTTTTTTTGCCTACTGTAATGTTACAATACTTTGCTTTTACTCAAAGATACACTGATCACTCTCTAATGCTTTCTTTTGCAGGAGATGGCCTTGTTCTGTCCTGTGGGTCTAATGCTTTTGGGCAACTAGGAGTTCCTCAAATTTCAGGCCCGTGCTTGATTCCACAAAAGATCGAGGTAAGGATTTAAAAGGAACTGCTCTATAGCTCTGTGCATTCTGTTGCTTACAGCATTGACAAGGTCTGGTGACCTCAGTGAGCTTTTGAGCTTGACTCTTCAACTGTTTTAAAGGAGTCCATCTGATGAAGTAAATTTACTGAGTAGACAACCAGTGATGGTCTTTGACCCAGAAATGAAATGCTACAGTTGCTTTCTTTTGTTATGTGAGGGAGCTGCCCACTTACAACAGAAAGTTGTCTTTGTCCTTAGAGCTGAGGATGTTTCATGTAACACATCTTGATTACATCTGCAGAATGCCTGTTCAGGTGTTGTAAAGTGATGCTAAAGCTACCAAAACCACAGAAGTTTACTTCAGCTGCAGTTTTACCTTGAGTCTGTAAGAGACCAGATAGGTTATACGCCTGCAGGCTGTTCCTACCTTTGCTATACCTCATTCAACATTTGTGACTAACAATTTGAAGGGTGGAACATATAGAACAAAATAGGCCAGCAATAATCCCCCCTTGGAAAAAAAAAACTGTGTCCAAGTTGAACAAAATTAGTTCTGTCAACGAGCTTCCAAGGAAATAGGATGGAGAGTTAGCTAACAGTTTCTCTCTTGTCCAGTACCTTCAACTGTAAGTGCTAAAGGCAACAGAGCTGGTGCTGCTCCTGTAGGTTGTGTGGAGATCTGTGGTGATACCTGGAGGTGAGGCACCACTGTGGGTAGGGAGCTCCGAAGGTAGCCTCAAACTGTTTGCATTAAAATGCTTTAAGTGGTAAGAACTGAGACTTCCATACCAAAAAAAGCTTCTTTAGTGTTGGCTGTAAGCCTAACAGTGTAAATAAATTTCTCATGGGAATTCTAATTAATCCCTAATTTACACTGTAGCTTCTTACTTGAAGAATGCTAATGAAGTGCTTTTACATCCTCTTCGTGTAACGCAAGTGAGAGCAGAAAGCACTCTCAGACAGGAACAGTAGCCTCGTGGTCTATGCCAGTCACTGCTCTGTTGTGATTTTTGGATTTTGTGACAGTCTGGTTATTGTAGAGAAGGAAGGACAGCTATTGGTCCTCTAGTGAATAGGGCTTTCCTCACCTGATGCAGGAAGCAACAAGGGTACAGAACATCACTCCAGTGTAGTGCCTCAAAAATGGTGGCAGTGACAGTGTGGATCATTCATTCATCTGAAATATTTTCTTTTGCTTTGTGTCCTTTTAAGTGCTCGGATGGAAGTGAAGCATGGCTGACAAAAGTTAATAGGAACATCTTCTAAAAACAAACAGTAATACATTGGTGTGCATTGTGATGTGCAGGCTGGAATCGAGGGCTATTTTCACTGTGCCCCACAAATGTGTTCAGCATATTCTGCTTTTTAGAGGCAAAAATATGCTAAACCTTTTTTCTTCTTTTTTTTCTTTACTCGAGCAGTCCCTCAAAGAGAAAGTAGTGGGTATTGCTGCAGGACTGAGACATGCCCTTGCTGCTACAGGTAAATATGTTATTGTTTTCTCATTTCTGGAACACATGAAGAGCACTTTTAATGTGTTTTAATGACCTAGATGGGGTGGAAAAATTAAAAAAAAGGGTGAATTTTAGCTACTATTTATACTTGTGCAATGAGACTGTAGTTGTTGTCTAGAAGGATAACCCTGGTAAAGTTTGGTTTTGGCATAAAGAACATGCAAAGCATAATTCGAGTCAGTGAAAATGAAAGTGCTTTTAAAACTAATTAATTATTCAGTTGAGTTAAGTGATTTTATTGGTGGTGATTGTGTTTTAATCTCTGTGTGTTCACTTTGGGAAGAGAGTGGTTTGGTGTTTCAGTGGGGAACTGGCATGGCATCTCGGGCAAGGCGTGCACACCAGGGGAAAAGCCTCCCTCTGTTCTGGACTGCAAAGGAACCCTGTGAAATAAAAGGTAATCCTGGAGTCTGACTTCTTTGTCGAGGTGATAGAGCTGAAATATATTTTGCAGTGATATGTAATGTTTCTTTTTATGAAGCTGCTTGGTGTTATAAGTATGGAGCATCTGAAACAGAATCTGTACAAATTCATAATTCACAGGGAACAATGATACTGAGTCTTTTAGCATCTGTGACCCAGAAGCAGGGGTTTTCATTATAAAATTCATTATCATACAATCATACACTGATATAACTTCATGGCTGTGCACAAAATGATATCTTTTGTTTATAAGACTAATTTTTCCTTAGGCCTGGAAGATGTGAAGGCGAAGAGAGTTGCCGCAGGCTCCTACCATTGTGTGTCTCTTACAGGTAGGCCCTAGGTGTAGGTATAGAAGTCCTTGTCTCAACATATAAGGGGGTTCTGTGCTTTGGAAGTGTCTGTCAGCTTTGGCTTGGCTGATCAGTGTGTTGTGGCATAATGCTGGTTAGCCATCCTGTAGTGGTTTTGGATTCTGGGAGCTTCCATCTTAATAAGACCTGGATTCGCTGTGTTCTTTGTATTTTATTCATGGGGTCGGGTATGACACAGCCCTTAGAAATAAGCAAGGCTCTGGGCTCTTAGTGGTTAGAAACTGCAGAGATTTGTGAAAGCACTTGGTTGCATAGATTTCTGCAGCAGTGGTGCTGCATCAGGTGACCGAATGGATGAGCCCTGGCCTGAGTGCAACCCTTTGCCAATGGGAAGGAGTGTTATGGGGCTGTGTTGTGGAAGGCTGCTGTGGCTGTCTTCCTGCAACTGGAAAGTTGGCTGTGCTGTGCATGAGCAAGAGGTCTTGTTGGCTCTGCAGTAACAGCGTGCACACACCTGTGTGAGGTGGTGTAAGAGCTCCAAGCATATTAAAAGCAGTGGGAAATTGCTTTATCACTTAGACATTTGCATAACTTAGGGCATTTGTTCCTTACCCAGTGCTCCTGCTCTGGGTGCTAAGTATCTGGTTGTGCAAGTGTAAGAAAAGTTATTTATTTATTTTTATTTCTTGGCAGACCAAGAGATGGGGAAAGAGAATAGCTTTGCATCTGTAAACTTACAGTTCTAAAATGTGGGAAGTGTATTGAACTGTATGAAAACAAATCTTTACAGAACTTCAGGAGTTCTTTGCAAATATGCAGCCATCTGGTACCTCTGCCATCATCAAATGGAGTGCTGCAGAGCCTGCTTACACTTATGCAGAGATGGAATTGCATGGGGAAACGTTAGATGTGAATTACACTGAGTTCTGAGATGCAAAGTCTGTATGTGATTAGTGAAGAACTGGCAGGACAAATAGAATCTGCTTTAGCTAATTAGCACTTTCTGTGTGTTTAGAGTGAGCAGATCATTGTTTCATGTGGTTTTTTTTTTGGTTTTTTTTTTTTTTTGAGAGCAATCTATTTGGCAACAGGGCAACCACATCTAACAAAGTAGGTGTCGAAGCTTTCAATGATATGCTGGTATTGCTGCCCTTCCACCTGCATTAGCTTCTAAGGATGCTTATTTAAGTTACTGTAGAGTGTGCTATTTATTAAGTGAGCATCACTGCAGATTTTTTTTCTAGGAATTTCCTGCTGAGCAATGCAGTTCTCTTGGGCTCTGTCCCACGAGCCACCTGCTGGTAGGACACTGAACAACAGTCAGCGGGAGGCTTTTGATACAAGGGTTGAAGTGTATTGTTGCAAACGTTAATTTTTCTTTTTATCAATAAATAAAGGGGGCAGGGGGATCTGAATGACACTTTGTGTTGGAGATTTCAATCTCCAGACTTTCTTGGCCTGTGAACGTGTACTTGGTGTGTGCATGACTTCTCTTGCTTGTGCAGAATGAACTGACTTCAGGAGGCCTGGCACAGCTCGTGTTCTGCTTATTACAGGTTATGTTTTTTTTAATATGGAGGTCTAGAACCTGAGCTGAATCATTTCATGCTGAAAAGATTGGATTAATGATAAGTAGTATCTGCAGAAGGACTCATCTGAACACTTACCTCATTACTGTCAATTGGCTGTTAGGCTGTGAGCATCTCCAACTCATATTGGGGAGCCACACGAAGCAAATGCATGTTTCTGTAAATATAATTATCCCTGTGGGTGGAATCCTGGAGTGTGTACTTGCATAAATGCTTCTTCTGCAAAGGGAGTGGGGGAAGACAGTTACTTACAGAAGTCTCTTAGTAGTTGTGTAGTAGTGCTTTCAGACATGATAATACTTTGATTTTGCTTTGTGATGGGTAGTACCTGCTTTACCTACCTGTTCTTAGCTGTGTATCATATTCCTTTAGGAAGTGACTGAGCAGGATGGGGTAGGGAGCATTAGACCATCCCTGCTTTTGAGGATTTACTGAATATGCTCAAGCTGAATTCAGCAGCAGAGTTACAAGTGGAGCTGGGAGCCTGTAGCTCCTGTAAAGAGACTGGGAGACTGTTCAAGTTTCCCAAGCTCTTGAGGGGAGTTGTGTTATTTGCTGCTCTTCAGGTTATCTACTGGGCTGAGTCTAAGCTTTGGGCTGGAGGTAAAAGCTGGCCTGCAAGGACAGAGTGGGCAGAGAGGGAGTGCTCAGTGAATGACCTCAAAATACTTAAAGCTTTTTCTCTAAGATATTTTCTACTTTACTTAGCTCTCTTATAAAACTTTGCCTTTGCTGTAAAGGTGAGCCTTTGCTGAGCCTCTGATTGATCACCTGAGGTGAGCAATGAGTCAGCCCTAGGAGCACAGGTGAAGGCAATTCTCCTGTGCTGCTGGAAGGGGTGGAGCCTGGCTGCACCTCTCCCAGACCCATTTAAGGGCAGACCACAAATAGGGAAGGATCTCTTCTCGAGATCCACTCCACTGGAGTTTCCCATACGAGCCCAGGGTAGGGTAGGGTAGGGTGAGTGCACCTATCATTTCTGTTTCCTGCTTTGGTGTAATAACATCGTAGCCAAGCTCTCTGTTATACCATAAGATCTGTATATTCATTAATTGTACACTGCTATACCGTAACATTGGTATATTCATTAATTGTTCACTGGTTTAGCATTGAATGGGGTGGTTGGTGGCCCTGCATGTGGCAGGGGGGTTTGGAGATTTGTGATTATTGAGGTCCCTTCCAACCATGGCCATTCTGTGAGCTGAGTCAAGTAATGTATCTGGTGTTGTTCTGTGTGTGTCACTTTCAGCTTATTTTACTTCCTTATCGACTGCAGGTGAAGGACACCTCTATGTCTGGGGTAGCAACAAACATGGGCAGCTGGTGAGCAAAGAGATATTTCTTGTTGAGCCCAAGAAGATCGACACTCAGTTTTTCTCACATGAAAAGATTGGAGCAGTTTGGAGTGGTTGGACTCACTTGGTGGCGCAGACAGGTAGGATGTGTAAAAAGCAGCCAGATGTGGCAGCAGATCTGCAAATAGCCTACACTGCATGCAAACTGTGATCTTACTAGTATTAACTGAACACAGGAATGAGGGAGAGGGAGAAGACAATCCTGAACAAGTGTTTGCCTGAAAGGCATGGAGGGGGTCATAAGTAACCAGGGAATGGTTCATACCTGAGTCTTAGCTGAGGATCTAAAGATCTACCAGTGCACAGTTGTGCTAATCGTGTTATACTACAAGATTGAGCGTACCTTCTAGTGCTGCCCTTGCTCTTTTGTAGTAGGGTGCTTAAAATTGAATAAAATAATGTGTTCAGAAGAGAAACAAACTGAGCTGGTTTAGAGTGCCTTGCTTCTGTGGTCAAACATGGAAAGTGTTTAGAAAAGATAAGTAAAAGGAGACCTTGTTAGTTTGAAAAGTGTTATCCTAAGATGAAATGACTTTGCTGTGCATGTTTGGCTGTACCTTCCTGGGAAAAGAAAATGTGAAAGATTGCTGCATGCAGAAGACTTATAGGGTTGGATTCTTTCGTAGAAATAGATAAGGAATGCTGTGTACTGATGACATCCATGTAAAATGATGATTGATCTGATGAAGGTCATTAAAATGCATTTGCATTGCTGCTCTGTTGTGAAATACAAAGGTGGAAGAGAAAGGTAAAGCATCTGAAACTGTTTTGCTGTTACCATATGTGAATAGTATGTGCATATGTGCAGTATCTGTACTGAGGTATGAGAGTTAAGATGATCAAAAGGATTATTATATTATAAAACAAGAAGAGCAGCCAGAGTTAGATTTGCAGGTGTTACATTTGTTTTAGCTTGTGCAGACTGCCAGGTAAGGAAATGAAGAACAGATGGAAACATTTTTCTTAGAGCTGTGTCGGAGATTTAAGAGGATCTGGTCTGTCAGGATATAACCAGTTCATTAAAAACCTACAGAGGGGACACAGATCTGTTGTTATTACTGGATTCTGTAGTTATGGATACTGGTTCAAGGAGTCCTTGGTCACTGTGTGCTCAAACGTCACAGTGTGCTGAAGTGTGGTATTAAATTGGCGCTGTAAATAATGACATGGTCACACAGTGATGTCCTTGCTCTGGGAGAGAACTGCCTGTTTTAATTACAGTGTATTGTGAACTCTTGGTGGTAGGACTTGAAGAGATGCGATGCATGACTGGAAAAACAAATTGGTTAATCATTCTGTTTCATGGTGTTCGTTGCTTGACATCAAAGTACGTGAGAGAAGTGCTATGTGAAAGGCATTGCTCTTCCTGTCCTCTCAGCTGTTTGAAAGCTTTGAATGCTGATTTCTTTATTTTTTTTTTTCAGAGGATGCATACTGAAAATTTCTTAGCTGGAATCAATGCAATGTACTGCTTGGAAGCATTTCAGGCAGATAGGAATTTCTCTCAAAATGCATGATTCTTGATAATTAATGTCACTCTCACAGGAATAGAAATGGTGGAAGAAGTGGCATTGGTCAGGACAAGGTCTTGTCAACATGGTTTGCCTGGCTTCATTATTCCTTATAATAATGTATATCCATGAAATAAAACTTCCCCAAGATTTTTAGAAACTGCAGTGTTTCACTTATTTATCCATGGCCATTACAGAACTGAAGGGAATATTCTAGTAGGTGGTTTTAAGATGGGGAGGGGGCAATTCTGCTGACTGACTAGCAGAGGTACTTTTTTTTTTTGGTAAATGTTTGAAAGGGGTTTAAATGAGCTGGCTTGACGTCTGCATCAGAACTGGCCAAGTGGTGTAGTGCTGTAAGTTATTGCTGTATTTCGAATTTTAAATCTCTTTGGAAGTCAACGGACCTGAGTCTTAAATTATTTGGAATAAGGTTTTGAATGGCCTTTGGCAGCATCCAGACACAAATCAGAACCTTATGGGACTTCCAAAGGTTGCTCATCTGCCAGATGTAGTGTAAGCTAAGCACTTAACTTGCTGAAAAATCACTAATTGCTTACAGATAAACTTGCAGTTCTCTGAGTAACTGGAAATGCAGCCCAATCGAATGCTTCTCCCTGTGTGTCATTTTCCCTCCGTTATTTTTACTGCATCCTAGCAAAAGAGGAAATGGTGCTCCAGTTTGCTGCTGCTGAAGTTGCATAAAGCAGTGCTCTCCAAACGACTTTGATCACAAATCCCTATCAGTAAGAAAAAAAAAAACAACAACACAAAGCAGCAAAACTTTTTGCTTGTGCACCTCCACTCCAAGTGTACTTACTATTTGAGAGTATGCATTACTTTTACTACTGGAGCGTACTATGCAAATAATATACATAGAGGTAGAAATTAAGGGATGAATAAGAAGATGAAATGCTATTGAAAGCACTATGTAAAATACTACTTTCGATGTTTGAAATATTCATTTGTAAATTCACAAGTGTTGCCATTTCAAAATGGCTCTTGGATCTTTATGTGCAGGGTGAGCAGCGCTTGCCTGCACAACCGTGGAGCACTGAAATGGTTCAGTGTGATGGTAGAAGCAACCATCTGGAGGAGCAGTGGCAGTTGTAGTGGGTGCTGTGGATTAATACTTCTAAAGCAAGTCTGAGCAAGTTACCAACTTATCAGGCAAGAAAGAACATTTCCTAAACACTTTCTTCTTTAAGTTCTCCCTATGATGTAGACCATCCTCTTTTAAAAAGACTTGCTTTATTTTTTCTTTCAAACTATTGCCAAAATTTTTCATTGTGACTTAAAACAAAACACACAAAAAGCTTTTTTAAATTTTTTTTTATCTATTTCTTCCCTGCTACGTCCTTATGAGTTCAGCTGCTCCTGAAATCACTCAAATGCATGCATCTCTTTTAATATGCTATCTTCTATCTCATTCAGCAGCTGTGTTGAATATTCTGTTTCCAGTCCATCCTTCCTTCCTTCCAATGTCCTTAGAGTCTGGTAAACTCTCTCTTCTGTTGTCTCTATCATGAAGTAGGTCAGTTTCAAGAAGTTAATTCCTGAGATAGGAATTGCTTGACTCAAGGAATTTAAGGAGCATTTTCATAGCGTGCTGTGTTGTTCATCATCAATAGGATGGGATCATCATCAATAGAATAGGATCCTTAACTGATCCTATTCAGATCCAGTTCTTTTTAATCATAGAGTAGAGGTCTCTTTTGGACTTTTTCTGTTGCAAACTTACTTTAAAGTAACTCAGAATCCTTCCAAGTAGCTCCTACCCTTTACTGGTTCCCAAGGACGTACACAACTAGACATACTAGACCTTCATAGAACCACTTCAAAATAAGTTGCTGTTGTAATTGCTCTGTGAAATGGTCCTGGTCAGTGGTAGTTGGTCCAAAAAGATTAAGAAACTGTGCTTGTTTTTTATCAGGTATCTGATGATAAGATAAGACACTAGCAAGCACATTAGTTTATTCCTTTTTTGCTGCATGAATGCTTGTATCAAGTGACTTTCAAGGTGCGCGTTTCCATTATGGCAGCACTGTTAATGCTGCTTGGGTGAAGGATGGACCAGATGCATTCTTCTGACTTTGGACTCTGAGTGCAAGTGTTTCTCTTTACAGCTGACTGCTCTGTAATATGGTTTATTTCTTTCCCAAAGCACTGCTTTATGGCACAAGGAACACCAGTGCCATGTATTTGATACTGTTTTGAAGAACAGTCAGCTCTTTGCTTATCTTCTTAACAATGTCTACTTTAATTTGTGGTCCTTCTCTGATTGATAGACGCTTTGAATGTAGCAGCTGAAAGAGAGGCTTATCACAAAAGTTATTTATAAGAGAGTTAAGTTGTAGCTTGTAATGCTGAAGGTTCCAAAGTAGGGAATTTGGAAAAATATAGAACTGATGTGAGTTGGAGGCAAACCTAATAACAGCAAGAAAAGACCTTTAAAGACTGAAAGGTGAATCATCAACTCGTTTCAAAACAAGCGACTTCCTTTTTAACTCTGAGATCTTGTTAATAGGCCTTCTTAAGCTGCCCTGTTCTGTTATCTAAGTGTTCAGAATATGTTCTCTAGGTTATTTTTCATGTGACAGCACACGGAATGGTGGTCTGCTAGAGTTCACGTAAAGAATTCCAAACTCTTTCTCCCAGAAGGAGTTGCCTTAAGAATGCAGTTAGAATGATCTATCTGCTTCCTATCTGAAACTGCCAGTGGCTAAAAAGTCTTGGCAGAGCATACTTCAGACCCCTTCAGGTAGCCTGAATAATGTCTGGAATCCTTATTCTAAATGCGCATCTGAGTTTGTGCTCCTGCAAACCTCCCTTGATCTGACGTCATTTAGTCTGCATGAAAGCCCTGGGGTGGTCTCACAGGCTAGTGACCTACATGGTAAAACAAGCTTATCTTCTGTTTTTCTGAAGCAAATGAGAATGCATCCAAAGACTGAGAACAGGCTGATGGAATGTTTCTAATCGGAGGCTAGAAGAAGGGGCTTCGTGCTCTGTTTGCACTTGGGCTTTCTGCAGTCAGTAAGCAGCTCTCCAGCCTTGCTGTAAGCGGTGCAGTGGATGGAGCTGCAGCCAGGTGAGGTGTGCGGGCGCTGCTCTGTGGTACCGAGCAGTGCGGTGTCAGCCCGCTAGAGGGCCTCTCCAGATTTCTTTTGAATCAAGGCTCTGCTGCCTTCCTGCTGCTGGAAAGCATACATCTTTGCCTTGAAATTTTCAGCAGCTCCCTGAGAGCAAATCCTGACTTTTGTATTTTATTTTTTGCACCTTATCTGCTATACCAATAAGGCATCTGTTGTATGAGGACTCTTTTGTCCTGTTAGCTGCTATAGAGTGTTCTGCCAAAAGGAACTGCAGTTGGGAAATGACATTTTTGAACAGTGAATAGTTTAGAGATCTTGTTGCAGTCGTCTGAGTTTGAGCTCTGGTGTTCTAGAGACTGTGTTTGTTTAAAACTAAGTCAAAATGCTGATATTGCTATTATCCCTATGAAAAACGATAACGACAAAACCCCTTTCTTATTTTCCTTCTGCTTTTTAAGATCTTTTAGTGGCTGTACCTAAGAGGTGGTCTGGGTCTTTGTCTTGGTGGTTAGTGATAATACAGCAGTGCTGCTCTAAGGATCATTTGGAGTGATTGCCTTTGCTAAAGCAGCACCACACACAGCAAGGTGTGTTTACTTTCAGCACTGAAGAAATGGAATGCCAGAGTGTGTATTTACAGGCTGGTCATCAGATATATGTTCTGAATTTAGCTTGTTTAGATGGAAGAGCAAAATTAGTGCTGTTTCCAGCTATGTCAGTTTGGCCAGTAGGATGTCATGGGGCATAATCTGGTGGGGTAAGCTGTTGATTTTCTGAGCCATATAAGGATGTTGTGTATTAATTTTTATGCACGCTTGCACTTTCATATACTAATTTGCCTTGTATATATATTCATGTATGTTAGTTGAGGACTGGTCTACAAGGCTGAGAATTGGTGGATTTTCAGTTTTGAGAATAAACGTATCTGTTTGTGACCCCAAGAGGACTTGAATGTTAATGTTAGCTATCTTTTGATCTCTGGAATAATGTGACAGGTTAGATTCCTTCCTTTTTTAGATAAAGCACATAAGGAAAGGAGGAAAGGGATAAGGAATACTCTGCAATCTTTGGGTCTCCCTATGATGCTTTGTTGAGGGATGTGAGTAGTGGGCACGGTGGTGATGGGTTGACTGTTGGACTAGAAAATCTAAGTAGTCTTTTCCAACCTTAATGATTCTACAGCTCTGATGCTTGATGGTTTTTGTTTTTTTTCTTTCCACTTGCTTCAAATGATGGGAGAGTTTGTGATTATTTGCTGCCTGTGAGAAAGCAGGAAGGATTTTATGTCCATCTTCAAAGTGGCTTCCTTACGGGTAGATCTCATGTTCTGACTGATAATGATATTTCTGGTTACATTAAGTGTTTTTGGCTGGCAAGTTTTCAAACTTGAGGGCAAACCCTGAAGGTCCTGTATTTGATTATATAGGCTGCAGCATGAAGAGAGGAATGAAAGAAACACAGAAGCTTGGGAACCAAAATTCAGAGATAAAAACTTTGCAGTAAATATGGGTTCTGTGGGTAACTTACAGTATGCAGTAACAGGATTGGAGGTTCAAGGTGCATATAGGAATTGCCTTATTTCTTGCACTGTTTTCAAAGCTGCCTCCTTGCTCCATCGCCAATTTTTCACTGCTGTTTCAACTTAGGTAATTATTATTTTTAGGAGAAGCTTATATAAGCTGCTGAAGCAAAGGTTAATGGGAAGCATGCAACCTGTAACTCAGGAAGCCAGTTCTGGGCTGGAAGCCAGCTGAGAACCAGATCTTGGGGGGGGCCTGGGGTCAAATTGATGTCAGGGCTGCACCTTCTGTGGGTGCACTGAGAATTGAAATGTCTGGGAGTGCACATACATAGAAATGAACACTTACTCAGCATTGTGTGGGCACGTAAGATTTACATGTGTAAAGAGGTGTACTGACAAACTGAATTGACAAGATGTTTGTTATACTTCAACTTTTTGTGTGTGGAGTTCACCTTCTGAATTGGATTCATTTTATCTTTTCCAGTAGACACATGTAACTAAACTCTGCAAAATGTGGGCATAAATTATTATACTCTGAATATCTGTGGCAATTTACCATTTGTTTTCTGTGGCCACATCTATAGAGTTTTTTTTTTAAAAGTAATTTACGTTTTAGCAGACAGTTCCATTCCAGTTGCAAATCATCCCATTAATGCAAAAGCTTTGAGAAAGATGCAGTAAAGCTAATGAATTGAATCAAAATCCTGCCATTTTGAAAACTGTGAAGGTGAATGTCCAGATGTGCCACTATGTGGTCTTCAGCCATGTCCTTTGGTAATCCTGAATTGGGCTCCCAAAAGATTGCTTTTTGTTGTTGCAATTTTGATCATCTTTTGCCTTGCTTCCAGGAACAACCTGGTTTTCATGAATTGAGGACATTTATTGGCATCAATATTTAGAGGTGATTGGGAAAACTGAATGAAAACAGAAAGCATCAATGACTTACGGGAACTGATGTTTTCCATTCCTGAAATCACTTTTCTTGCTACTTGCTTGGCTATGGGCCAGTCTGCATCTCTGCAGCCCCAGTGCTGTGAATTCTGGGAGGGTTTGAATGTACAGGTTCAGCCAGTGTTTCCTGCAGAAGGAGGAAAAAAACAAAACAAAATGACGACAAAAACCCAGAAGACCTGAGCTGGTGACCTGAAGAGCCACATTCATCAGACATTGAAGGAGTTTATCACATTGTTATCTATTTTTGGGGTTTTGATGGGAATTCATTCATCGGGCTGCATAGAAATGAATTTTGTAGACTGTTTATATGTGGAAGATTTCTGCATGTGAGATGCAAAAGCCAAATGATACAACTTGTCTTTGGGGAAGGGTGGCAGGGGGTTGCATCTTGTGAGGGCCGCTGTAGAGCTTTGTTCCTGTAACTGCCAATTTGCTGGAGAGTCTTGGGGAAGCTCTGCTGGCAACAAATAGATCACAGTAAACCTTGGATCTCCAGTGTTTGCACTCGTGAGGCACAGCAGGTCTTGTTTCCAACAGCTATGTCTCAGCAGCACAACAGGAGCTTTCTATTACATCCCACTCTCTGTCTCTGCCCCTCTTGTTTAGTTCTGTCTGACAACACAAGCGTGCGTCTTGCATGTATTTTTTTTCCTGTTCTTTAACAGGAACTAAGTAAACAGGACCTTTAAGTTGTATCTTGCTTATGCAGCCAATCGCTTTTTCTTGCTTTATAATATCAAGCTGTTGCTACCAAGTTAATGAGTTTCTAACACACTGAACATTAAAACATTCTGGATTTTATTTTCAGAACTGTATGAATTTGAGTTCAAGTTTCCTACAAATAGGTAGAAAGGATTGGCATTTTCTTTGACTCCATGCCATGAACTGGCATCATTCCTTGGCTTCATTTTTAAACTTGTAGCTAGGGTAAGTCTATGTGTATCTGTGTATTGTTGCATCTATTTGTACTGCTCCCTGACTTCTACATGACTTTGGTAAAACATTTGAAGAAATTCTTTTTATGAATCAAGGAGCAGGCCTGGTTCAATGTGAACTGAAAGTTGTCTCTGAAATCATACCCTATCAAGTGTTCAGTTTTTCATATATTCTGTTTTCTCCATAGATATTTAGTAACGATCTTCTGAGTGATTTGTGATATCTCTTTGGTAATTATCCCTCTTTTGCTCCTCTTTGTTCTTAGTAATTTTCAATTGGTACATTAAGTAGTTATGCATACCATACACTCATAGTATGGCTTGGATTGTAGGGGACCTTAAGGATCACTGGGTTCCAACTCCCTGCATGAGAGAGTTGCCAGTCACCAGCTCAGGCTGCCCAGAGCCCCATCCAGCCTGGCCTTGAGCACCTCCAGGGGTGGAACATCTGTAGCTTCACTGGGCAGCCTGTGCCAGTGCCTCGCTGCCTCTGAGTAAAGAATTTCTTCCTAACAGCTAATCCAAACTCCCCTCTTTTAGTTTAAAACCATTATTCCTTGTTCTATCACTAGCAGACTGTGTAAAATGTTGGATCTCCCTCTTGTTTTGTGATTTCCTTTTAAGTAGTGGAAGGCTGAAATGAGATCTCCCTAGATCCCCTTTTCTTCTCTGAGCTGAACCAGCCCACCTCCCTAAGCTAAAGGAGAGGTGCTCCAGCACTGTGATCATTTTTGTGTCCCTCCTCTGGACCCAGCAGCTTTCTTGTGCTGTGGACCCCTGACCTGAACGCAGTACTCCAGAAGGGACCTCACAGGGGGTGAAGTAGAGCCCGACATCTCCCTCTCCCTGCTTTCCACCCCTCTTTCCCTTGTAAATTATCTTACGAGTATATTGGCAAATGGAGATTTAGGTGGCTTATGGAGAGTAGGATTTAAATGGATTTTAGTTAAATGTACTTCACAATAAATGACAAAGGGTGGTTTTTTTTTTTTTTTTTTTTTAACAAGAATTGTAAAACTGGAAGAAATAACTGTGATCATGTTTGCTCACTTATGTGTATGGCAGCCTATAGAATTCCTTTCCCACAGTAGAAGGGAAAGATACAACATGGAGCTTTTCTGGCCAGGTTATCTTGGCCATGACTTCCTCCTGCTTGCTTACGCCTGTCCAGGTGCATTTTACTAAATACTGTGTGACTGGATGAGCTTAGAGGGCGATTCAGTTCCTGTTCAGCAGAACACTTCAGGGCTTTTTTAACAGAGATTTTATGTGGGAAGAAGGGCTCCATTATATTCAGTTTCTCTCCTCTTTTTTTTTTTTTTTCCCTTGCCATATCATCTTTTTTGCTGTTGGAAATGATGATTGTTGTGCACCTAGCAATGTGAATGTCTGCCCTGGCTTGGAAGAACTTTGATCTTAAAAAGCTTTCAGAAAAATGAACCTGTAAAGTGTAGATGTGGTATAGATTTTGTTTAGCTCATTAGAGTGTAAGATAAATTTTTTTTCTCCCTTTTTGTTCATTTCCTTTGCTTTCTGTGGTTGGATTGCTGCAGTTTATGGCTAGCCATATATTTTGCAAACATAATAAACAAGGTCAGTTACATTAGCAAGCATGTGGAAGGTTATGAGTAAGAAGGTTCTAATGGGATCTTGCTGACAGCACAGACTCTGTATGAAGCAAAGAACCTCCTGATCCCTCATTCTTTGAAAACAGACTCAGTTGTTCACCCACAATGGCAATGATTTGTGTGACAGTGGCTTTGGATATTCCCTGCCATTTCAATTTGAAAATAAGACACAATCTCTTCCTGGTTGTGATATCTGAGCCGTATCTGGGCATCATGTCTGCTGAAAGATTTTACCTGGGCTCTCAGCAGCAGTGGCTTCCTTTTGTCTCAAAAATAAAACCTTGATGAGCTGATTGCCTATAAGAAACTGTAAATGTGGTCTTCCTTGTGTTGTCTATATCCTGAGTCAATGTCAAGAAGAGTTGTGGTTTTGGAGGGCTCAGAAGAGCAGTTTATTGGTTCCAAGTTATTTCTTTGGATTTCTTTCTCTTATTCTTTTTAATTAATGCAAATTAAACTGTTGAAATTGCGGTGATAACTGTCTTGGAAACACCTCCCATCTTACAGCTATTGTCTAATCAGGGTACAAAGGTGATATTAAGTTCTACTCAGAAGAGGAAGAATTTAGCTGTAAACGTCTCTGTCTTTCTGGTTCTTCTGCATGTTTGTGGCTGAAGTTATTGCCACTGCCTGAGCCACTTGTGATTTTGTTATACTGTCCTATTTTTTGTGTGTGTGTGTGTGTGTTAAACCACACATGTATCATAGACATTGCTTCAATCACATTATACTGATGTCTGCCAATTCACCTATATGAAGCTGAAAAGAAGTGAAGGCAGGAGAACTTGCTGCCCTATTGATTTCCATCAAACTGCTCCCAAGTTCCTTCTCCACTATATTTTTAGAGAAAGATCCAAATGTGGAGTAAGTAACTTACAAGATCACTATTTGTCATTCTGGTAGGTGGAACAAGAGGCAGTAACAACCTGAGTCTCTGCCTGCCAGCCTCACAGCTTTCACAGAATCACAGAATGGCCGGGGTTGGAAGGGACCTCAAGGATCATGAATCTCCAACCCTCCTGCCACATGCAGGGCCACCAACCTCCCCATTTAATACTAGACCAGGCTGCCCAGGGCCCCATCCAACCTGGCCTTGAACACCTCCAGGGACGGGGCATCCGCAACCTCTATGGGCAGCCTATGCCAGCACAATTCAGCTGTTTGAATTCAGCTTCCAGACTTCATGTGTTGTGGCTTCCACCATGACACCTCTTCATTAGGCTCTGTCACTCAGGAGTGAGCACAGATAGGAAGGCTGGTTTGGAGGATTCTTTCCTACATCCCCTTTCAGCTGAGAGGCATAGGACACTCCTGTCAGACTGGTATTGTGGTCTGTAGAATGGAGATCATGTTGATTGTCATTGGATTCTGAGTCTTTCTGCTTCTCATTGCTACTGAAGCCTGTTCTGTGATTGGGAAAATCTGGAATCAAGTGACCTTCATAGGGGTATTTATGTCTGCAGTCCAGGGAAGCAAAGTGAGGAATAAGCTGGGGTAGCTTAGTTTGGTTGGATTGTGTCTTGGTGTTAAGACCACTTAGGTGGAGGCTTGTTACTTTATAGGTGGTCCAGTTCTGGCTTATCCTGTTTGGCCTTGTGCAAACTACTTTGGGAAATGTATGGGAATGGAAGCTGTGCAGCTTTTAAAATCTGGCTTTACCTTGGTGCCTAGGTGTTTAGTTCAGCTTAAGCTTGACTGATGCTTATTGTTTCACTTTCATTTTAACTCATTCATACTTAAGTTGCTATAAATTGAAGTTGAAGCTTTGCACAGAGGTGAAAAGAAAGACCATAGACCAGAGAAACCTCAATTGTTGTATGGAAAAATTTGGTAGGTGAATTATGTAATGCAGACAAATCAGTGTTGTCAGCCCTCATCACATTTAACTAGAAATACACTGTGCCTTATTTGACCTGGCTGCTGATCTTTCTGGGCAAAAGAATGGCAGTTTTATTTTGAGCATTTAATGTTATCACATCACATGACATAGTTGCATATAGCAGAGCAATGACAGAATTGTCTGAAGTTTCAGCAACTCAAAGCCCTTAGTAGAGCAAAGCACTGATGTGAAGCAAACGAATGGTAAGAATGTGCACTGAAGAAATTATGTGAAGTAGGAGTGCTTTGCACCCACCATTCATGAAACAATAATGTGAAAGCTGAAACCAGTCATTACGTAACAGCAAAACTAATCTGCATGACATATGTTTTCCAGACATGATGTGTATTTATTCTGCCTTGTTGGTCTCTGAGCTGTGTGTGCAAGAGAGATGGCTGTTATATTTCAATGTAACTCATTTAAAGCTGTGCATTTGTAATGTTTTTGTTGATAAGCTCCACTGCTGGAAGGAACTGCCTACGTGTACACAATCTGTACATACATGTGCATTGATCTAGAGATTTCATTTAACCTTAGTAGCATCTTAAGACTTGCTAAATACTTGTTTTCCTAACCTTTTAAATGACACTTTTTGTATGGTGTAATTAATTATGCAGGGTTAACACTCACTAATGAATCTTATTATTTGAGCATAGGTAATGTGCTTTTTAAAAGCTTAGTGAGAATTGAGTGTTCCTGAAAAGCAGTGTCTTCTGGGACTTCTTTTTCCTAAGAAACAGAACAAAAACAAAGCAAGGATAGAGGAAAAAAAAAACACACACACACACACACACACACACACACACACACACACACACACAAAAACAACAAAAAAAACACCAAACAAAAATCCTAACCATCTGGCTTCTTTTTTTCATGATTACCTTCAAGTACTTTTCAAATAGTGGATCTGAGGTAAGCTCTGATTGAGTCCAGGAGATATATTAGCAGCTATGAATTTTGAGTACTGCCTTTGTGGTCGTGTAGGATGTTTTCTTTCCCCTTCTTTGCTACTTAGCAGATGCACATCTGATAGGCAGGTATAGCTGCTCCTTCCGTTTGGTAGCCAGACTGGTGACTTTTCTTGTTTGAATTACTCCAGCTGTGAGGAGCCATGAAATAATCTAACGTAAGCCCAACATGAAAAAATTAAGTCAGACTTTTTTTGGAGGGAGTAACCATGCTTGTATGAATGCTGGGAATGACTTTGTGCTGCTACAGCATGAAGTTGTGCTGATGTACGTATGAACACATAGATGTTTTCTAGTACTTGGGGGTTTGTTTTTTGTGCATTTGCATGCATGCAGCTGGATTTGAGTGCCTTGAAAATAGCATGACTGATGTTTATGTTCTAGCACTCAAGTCTTGTACATATACAAGTCTGATTAGCAACTGATAGCCATCAGTATTTCTTGTATTTCTTATGTCTCTTAAGCAAAGTCAGTTTTCTTTCTACTATTTTCCATGCTGCTCTGTGCCTTGATTTCCTTAAATTAAAAGATGGAGTTCTTTTTTAATACAACCCATGAAAAAAAGTCACGTTGCTTTTCTTATAAATACTGCTGAAATCCAAGCCTTATGATTAACTTGTGCTGTATGGTAGGGATGTGTACTGGTTTTGCTGACCTGGAGTTATGTTGATCTCCAGAGCAGTTTTCATTTGGCAGTATATTTCAGGCACTCGTTTTTTATAATTATATGCATGTAAGCACAAATAGGATACTGCAGGATTAATGTGCTACTCTGAGAAGTTTGCAGCCAGAAGATGAGGAGAGCCAAACCAACAACCTGAGGTCATCCCTGGTTCAAGAATAGGCTGGACACTGAATGTGCCTGCTCAGAGGCATGATCCAGGGCCAGCCCCCAGCTGCTGTGCAGCAAGCTCTGGTTGGTGAGCGAGGCTCAGTCTCAGTGGCATGAAGAATAAACACATCTCTTACCCCAAGGAAAAATTTGAAGGGGACTTTGCAGACTATGACAGTTGCACACTTGTGTTTTTGAAGAGCTCTTTTGTATAATAACAGGAAAAAGAGATGTCCAGTTTGTGTCATGGCAGTTGAAACTCAGATGGGATTTCATCTGTTTTTTTGTGGTTCGTATTTGAACATCAGCACGAAGATTAAGCATGTGTATTCTGTGCAGATCCCAAACAGCTGAGATTGAGGATTTGGGGATGCTCTGATAGATTGAAGAGCCTGTTTGGGTCAAGTCTATTTTTTTCTTTTCCTGTTTCAAGTCCAGGCTTTCTCTCTGGTTGTAAGCTCTTGTATGGAAATTTCCACGCATGTTTATTTCAGCATTTCTGCTGTTGACCATCTCTCCTTGCAGTAGGTAGGCAGAGACTTGAAATGCTGTAGGAAGTTGTTCTCACGCATGACCTTACTTGAATCTTAGCAGCTGAGGAGGTATTTGGAACTGAAGCTTGTTAAAATTGCGTGCCATGGACAACTCCGTGGGGAAACAATTGCATCAGTACAGAACAATGATACAGAAAATCCCCAAACAAAAATGCTTTCAAAAGAGGGGAATAGGAAGTAGCACCAATGGCTGTATACTGATTTTCTGTAAGACAGTGGCTCGTTTGACCTGCTATATGGGAAAGCATTTTGATTTCCTCCATGCAAAGCTTCTATCATCACTGCTTTGATAAGCCAGTATCACTCAGGCTTCAGTTTCTCCAAATAGATTACTTCATAATTATATGGCAGGTTTTTGGAGCTTTCATTCTGTTCTATTTTTCTAAGATAATCTTGATGTAACAGCAATTTTATTTGTGTCTCTTGTGACCATCTCTTGGTCTTGACCACAAGCAGCCTGATGTAGGCTATACTGTTGTTTAATAAATTGGTTGTTTTCATTTATTGATGAAAGGATGCTTTCTACTACAAGAAACTATACACTGTCATTACTGGTGCTGACAAGGAGGTGGAAGCTTGCTTTACAGTGACTTGAAGTTTTTGTTCTCAAAATTGAGCACATAAATCCAAGTCCAAGTGAAATACAGGATTCACGTGCATGATTTCAAATTTGCAGTCCAAGTGCTTTTATAAAATCAGCTGCTAATAATTTCTTCATCTTCTGAGAGAATAAAGTCTCTATCTGGAGGAAGGAAAAAACATTTTATTGCCAGCTGCTTTTTTGGGGACTTGTCTGTCTAATGCTATAGGGAGCACAGTATGTACTGAGAGTAAATGGTAACAGAGAAAAGTTTACTTTGTTCTGGGGGCTGGAGGAAGACCTGGATGATACTAAGAAGGTACTAGCATCTGATTCATGCAGATTAGAAGCCATGGGAAGGGGATATTATGTACGCAATGTCACTTTATTATAAGAAAAATGGTACAAAACCTGCTAAAGACAGGTCGATTCAGGGTCAGTGCCTTTTATCAGCTTTGCTAAATTCTTTTTCTAATGAACATAAGAAACCTTGTTTTTCTTTAGTTAAAAAAAAAAAAATCCAACAAAACATTACATTTACAAAAATTCAGGAAAAATATATACAGAAACACATTTAGGAGTATGTTTTCCTACTTACTTCTTGCATCCCAAAATATTAAGCAAACTGAAAATCATTTTGTTCTCATGTTTCTGCCTTCATAATTTGACCTTTTCAACAGCTGTTGGTTGTTATGTAGGAGTTTGCCTGTGCATAAATGTTTTCTTTCAGGCTTGTGCCTGCTGCTGATGCAACTGATTGAAGCTGAAGCATTTGGTTTGAAAGAAAATGGACAAAAAAAAACTGCCGGAAGAGAAGGGCAAGCTTGTGGGGAGGACATAAAGGTGGCAGCGTGGATTACCAGTCATTCATCTGTTTTGAAGAATCATCTTGACAAGTCACGCAATACAAAGGAGGATGTTAAATGCTGTTGTGCTTGTCTCTTCTTGCTTGCTCATTTAGTTGAAGATTAAAAACTCAACCAAACGAGCCCAAACCACTGTGGGCATACACACAAGCAGAAGCTGATAGTTGAGATCTGTAACAAACTGTGTCCAACTTAAGAATCTAGGATAGTTATTTAAAAACTTTGCAATCCACCAGAGCTGGAGCAGTGTTCATCCAAATCAGGTCACCCCATGCCCTTGGGATTCAAGTCCCTGCAGTGAGCTAATCCTGTGTAGGCACAAATTTGACATGTAAAATGGCTTTCAGAGTGTCTGATTTTTATTTATATTTTTATTTATTTATTTGAACTTTTTACTTCAAAGCAATGACTCTTCCCCACCTGGCCAGCTGCTTTAGGGCAGGAGAGAGCTCAGGGTATCATTAAAAGCTGTCCAATCTCATTGCGTTCTGCGAAGCGTGAATGTGACGGTACTGCTTCTTTCAATCAACATCCTTTTTAATGTCAAAGAAAAGAAGGCCACGAAGAGCCGAGAGCTTTCTGTTGCTTTTATTTTCATTGTTGTTCCTTTTGTGCTCCTGAGGAGATGTGTTATGTTATTTCTCCCCTCTTGCTTTCAAACATGCAGCTCTCTTGTTAACGGGCAGCACAGCTTGTGAGTTCTTACATCTTTATGTACGTGGTAATCCTGAAACACAGATATGCTGGCACTGCAAACAATCACTGATTATGTAGGTATCCAAATTAAACCTCGCTAGTATTGTTCCCCCTTTGCAGCAAGTGGCAGATTTCTATACGAGGGGCTTGCATTGCATTCGTTGTATTTATGGGTTGAAACATCTCTAATGCTAAACTTCCAGATCTAAACTTCTTCCTCTTCTGCTCCGTGTCCTATGGCTCGGGGATGTTGGATACATCTCCTGGACAGTCTTTTAATGTATCAATTGTGTAGAGTTAGAGGTCCGAGTTGCAACAAGAATGTGCGAGTTAAAGGATATTGCTAGCTGGATTGCGAGTTCTGATAGGTGATGGTGATTTTTAGGGGCATAAATGGTATTTATAAATACTTGCACCATTATGCAGACGTTTACACCTTTTCCCCCTCTCTCCTTGCAGTCTCCTTGACGCTAGGCATCTTGACCACATGTAACTTAGGGTAGAACCTGTTTTTTTTTTTTGGTTTTTTTTTTTTTTCCCTGTGCTCTTAAACTCTTTTGTGGGTGAGGAAAAAATGGGGATAGTATCCTGGAGGGAATACATCACCTCATTACTCATTATTCGTCTCTTGACTTCAAAGGACACAAATTCTGCTTCCCATCCATTTTTAGACTGCTTTGTTCCTCCTGTCAGTGACAGTGCTGCAGTTACAGCTGCTCACTGCATGAGGTGAGCAGCCCACTCTGTCTTAGTGGTTGCTGTTGTAATGGTTCAGACTCTGAACTAGCAGGGTGATCTTCTGGGAGGGCTCTGAAGGTGCTATTGTTGGCTTTGTGATAGTTTTCTATTTTGTTTTGTACTTAATTTCTTAAGAACGACACACAATTAGGGTTGAATTCCATTGCATATCAAACTCAGCTGCTTCTGGGAACGGTTAAGAAGTTTAAAACCCCTTAGGAGGGTGCAGGATTGATCATTTAAAACTGTTTTCATAATGCTACCTATTTCTTTGTAGATATTGTGACTTTTCTAACGCTACAGAATCATGCATGTCTGAGGGTTGTTATGTACTCAAATCAATGTGCAAAACTTGTGAATATTTGCTCTTGGGAGTGTGTGCTGTGAGCAATGTGAAGAAAGCCTGCTGTTCCTGCAGACTGTCATTCCAGGTTTTTTTTTGTGATGTTTCTGTGTCTGTCTCTCCACAGCATGCCCTTGAGTTTTTTGACAAGGTAAATATTAGCACTTAGAATTTAATTGCCTTCGCTTTGTTGATCTCTTTTAGACAGATGTCTGTTCTTTCCTAGATAGACTCAGGTGGTAATGGGATATTGAGAGGAGTAGGCCTATGTGGGTTCTCCAAATAAGGCAGATTTGTAAATGTTTGCAATATTGGGGCTTTAGGTAACGCTTCTTATAAAATGATGTGGAAAAGATGGCTGTACTGCATTTTGTAATGTCTGAATAACATTTTCTGTAGCACTGTACCATGTTAACTCTAGTGAAATAGGACGTGGACCATACCTGTAAAGTGATGAACATCTGAGCAGTCCGCTTACAGAGAATAAGCAGGAAACAAGACTCAAGAAAATCACTGTGTGTGAATGAAAGCATCTGCATTGTGTTTTTCAAAGTGCTGTTCAGAAATAATTGAACGTCTTTAGAAAGAAATACCTATTCACTTTTCTGTGACACGTTAGGGGAGCAGATGTTGGACTGCAGCAGCAAGGAGATTCCAGGTTAGGGAGGCCTGTATGCAAGAAAGCATATAACAGTGCAGAAGTGCATGGAGATATAAATATAGAACGTCAGTAAAGGAGTATGACTCATACTGCTGTAGTAGCACAGTGCTGAATTTATTTGCAGAAGTACAGAACAAAAACCCTATGGTATACTATGATGCATTTGCAGATAGTTTTCCATAGCTGGTTAATGTTTTATGCATCTTGTTTTTTTAGAGACGTTGCTAAATTGTGCTTTGATTTTCTTTTTTTTCTTTTTTTTCTTCTTTTTGCTTTGGCTTTGTGTTTAGATGAAGAGTTAAGTCCTTTATTGAACCTTGAATGCAGCAGATCTGTTTGCTGGGTAGAGATGAGTTAGATTTGTTTTTAATCATGTAACTAAATTTAGCCAGCAATCTGCATTTTAAGGCATTGCTATTAAAAGTCTAAAAGTGAGATATGCATCGTAGTTTGAATTTAAAATGAGCCAGAGGCACAGCTGGTGAGGCAGTCATGACTCTAATCATGAGTGGAGAGAATTGAGAAGGGAATTTTCTCATCTTGCAGATGAATGCAAAGTGGGAAAAGTGCTCCAACACCTCCCCTGCCCCCCACCCTGCTTTCTTAGCTTTGGTTCATCATTTCATGGACCTGGTCTGGTAATAGATGGCCTCCCCTTCTTTTTTGAACCAGGATCATATATCTGCTTAGTATCAACTACATGTACACAATTTTAAGATCTACTAAATTTCCTGTTGTAATTTTTCTTCCAGCTTAGAGCTTCATGCGATATTTCATGTTTCCAGTTTCTCTAAAAGCAAAACAGCTTTTATCCCAGCTAAAGCCCAAACCCAGGGGCAAGACTTAGCGAGTGTCTGGAGTGTCTTGGAATATTCCATACTTGAAAGATATTTTTTTTCCAATTTTTCAAAGCAGTGAGGCATGCAATTAAGTATGTAAATAATCATATTAACTAAATATTGCCCATCTTGATACATAACTTGGTGTAATTAGGGAAGCTTTCCCTTTTTAGCTTCCATATCTTTTTAATGAATGAAAATGAAAGCAGTTCACGTTTTTAATGGCGTTGATAGTCCTGATGATGGTGGATCTATTGGTAAATTTAGTATGCCATGTGAAACTGAGTTACCTCCAGCCTATCATAGAGTATCAAACTGACTTAGAAGGGCAGTGCCTTCTCACTACTTGCCATTGTCTTCTCTAAGAGAAAGTCACACATCCTAATGGCACTGCCTGCCTAGCAGAGTGTTTGCCATTACACTACATTATTAGGAGTCACTGGATGCTTAGTATTTTGATATTTCCAGGAGATTCTGAGGGCAGCTGGATGTTATTTTCTTATGCTGTTTAGATCCGTGTCATGTATTATAGTTCCTTCTGGTTTGTAGAATTTTCTTTCATAAATACATAATTGTCTTCTTGGCTGATTTTTCTCCTGTTTCCTTTTAATTTTTATTAGTATTTTGGGCAATAGAGGTGGGTCACAAAGAGAAGCCATTTGTTTGCTATGAGCCACTGGTTCTAGTGGTGTGAAACCCATTAGATGTCTTTTTTGTTTGTTTTGCTTTCACACCTGGTTCATTTGGTCATCAGGCTTGGGGATATCTTATGCAGCTGAGAGTGGCAGCAGTTTTTGACCCACTTAAAGCACATAAGTTTGACAAAGTATCCATAGCTGCTGCAGGAACACTGGTGATGCTTTTACGGTTCTCTTCCATTGGCATTTGTTTGCTGGCCTCTCGTTGCAGTTTTAATCCTACTTATAGGTTGCTTGCAAGCCTGGAAGCCCTCTTGAGCTGCTGCATGTTGAAGGCTCTTCTGAAGAGCCTGAAGAGGCATGTGGACTCTTCTGAACTAGAAGCATATTACAGCCTGTGACTGCAGAAGGTTGAAAATGCCAGTTGTCCTATCTGGAGGTTTCTATTGCTGACAACTCTTGGAGTGTGCTTCCTATTCTGTTGAATTTTTCTGACAGAAGAGGCACGACCTCAGCATCACATACAGATTTGTGCTTTCGCGATGTTTTTAATAGCTGCTTTAAATCAAAATAGAAAAAAAAAACACCCAGCAATGAAATAGGTTATTATGTAAAGATGCAGAAGGCTCTATGGAGGTCACGTAGAAAGGTTTGTTAAGGGGTTTGGGCAGCTCTGTTGTACTGGACTCCTGTGTAAGAGCATAAAGGGGCCGTGGAAACCTTTGTCAGTTCTGCTAATCCTGCACTGTCCCAGAACCTTGCACAGTACAGTGTTGTAGGTGCAGTAGTGTTGCCAGATTTCCAGCTGCTGAAAACAGAATGGTTAGAGGGTAAATGATTGTCCTGAAGAATGGCAGAGGTGTGTAGCTGTGGGACGATGGTTGACTTGCTCTCTGTGCTCCTTATAAATGCCAGTTTTAAATAGATGTTGCTGTGAATTTTCATGAGAAAGCAGACATTGGGAATTTAATATAGAAGATCCTATTTCAGATCTGAATGAGATTACGCATTCAGCATGGATATCCAGGCTTCATTTGCAAAGTAATTGTTAATATAACCGTGACTTAAGATAGCCTAGATGAACTCTTTCATCTTGTATTTATGAAAGCCTAGTTCCAAGCTTGTCTGCGTACTGAAGAGAGGCTTCAAGGAGATAATACTACTGCAATCATGGTATCATCTTAAAAGAGAAAAATTGATAGAAAGATTAATCAATGTGTGAAAAGGCGTAAATTTTAATGTCCCTGTCCGCTTGTTGCTTAACAGTGAAACCAAGCTGTTTCTAAAACAAAAAGGCTTTTTCCAAATATAAATACTTGGTGAAAAAATATCTATGGCTGAGGAGGCTAAGAAAGTGCCAGATGACATAATCTGCAGTCTCGGCAGCACCATAGAGCACAGTAAGAGACAGGCAGGCAGGAAGCAACTAGAGGTGCTTTATGCAAGGTTGCTGGATTTGCAAAATTCTCAGGATTGTAAACTTGTAATCTTGAGGCTGTTTTTAACTGTGTATGCTTTGTCGTAGTGTAAGGATAGAAGGCTGAACTGAGGAAAACACAGAGGAGCCTTTCTGATGCTGGATTTCCAGTGAATACTATCACACCTTCATGGTGAGGCCAATAGAATGAAATTCAAGACCAAGTGCCAGGTCCTGCACTTTAATCACAACCACCCCATATGATGCTGCAGGCTTGGGGCAGAATGGCTGGAAAGCTACATGGAGGAAAAGGACTTGGGGGTGTTGGTCAACTCTTGGCTGAACATGAGCCAGCAGTGTGCCCGGGTGGCCAAGAAGGCCAATGGCATTGTGGCTTGTATCAAATGGTGTTGCCAGCAGGAGCAGGGAGGTGGTCATCCCTCTGTACTCAGCCCTGGTGTGAGGCTGCAACTGGAGTACTGTGTTCTGTTTTGGGCTCCTCACTATAAGAAAGACTTCAAGGCCTAGGAGCATTTCCAGAGATGGGCAACGAAGCTGGTGAAGGGAGGCTGTGGCAAAGTGGTGTATGGCCTCTTTTCCCAGGTAACAGTGATAGGGCTAGAGGAAAGGCCTCAAGTTGCACCAGGGGAGATTCAGATTGAATGTTAGGAAGAATGTATTCTCAAAAAGAGTGGTCAGCTTTGAAACAGGCTGCCCAGGGGATTGTTGTAGTCACTGTCCTTGAAGGTGTTAAAGGGTAGATGTCATACTTAGGAGCATGACCTAGTAGGCAATATTGGTGATAGGTAGGCGGTTGGACTGGATGATCCTAAGAGGTCTTCTCCAACCTTAATGATTCTATGATTTTTTTGTGAAAAAAGAGAGAGTCGTGATAGTGTCTTCTGAGGTGATGCTGATCTTCACTGTTGAGGATTTAAAGAACCTTTTGGAATCGAGGCCCGTGTGCTCAGAACACGGCAAGATCAAGGTCTTAGGAAGCATCATTAGTATCTTCCAAGAACTGCCGATGTAGTATGCGTCTTTCTTTCACACAAGCTGAAGAAATTCCTCCTGCCTTTTATTCTTTCACTGTATGGAGTCTGGTACAAAATACCTTTTTCTGGTGCCTCAGCCACTTCCATGGTTGATGTACTCTGTCCAGTTGACTCATCACTGTGTATGTTTTCTCGACTTCTAATTAAAATCTGTTCTATTCTAATATTAGACCAACGTTCCTTGTTGTATCACCCTTCATTCTTAAGTAATTCATCCTGCAGCCTCCTTACTCTGTATGACTAATGTCTTTCTCAAATATTCTTAGAACATTTTAAAATACCATCTATATTATAAGCAGCACAGTAGCAATACCTCTCATTACAGTTGCTTAACACTTTCTGTCATAACTCAATGCTTTCTTTCGCTTAGGATTTTGAGAAGACTTTAACCTTCTTGGCTGGAATTTTCCACGCATTGGTGTTTGCCTCAGCCTGAAATTTCCACTTGTGATTGAAATTTTCTTGTTGGTCTGTTAGCTAAAAATGTAATTGGCATTTTGTAGAGGAGGCACTTCTAAATCAGCTTCTATTAGGTTCTCTCACAGAAAAGATATTTTGGGGTTCGTGGGAACTAAAGGAGGAGTTGGCTTTTTGGGCCAACTTTTAATCTCTTCTTAAAACAAACAAAAAAATCACCTGGTTTAAAATTTAAGGTTGATATTATCTGTGTTTGCCTACCAATAACCACCTGAAACTTGTTTCCCTTAGTTGCAAAATGGAAAAAAGTGAAATTAGTTATTTCTGCTTGTGAACAGTGAGACTGCTAAAGGCTGTTTGGTGTTGAATGTGTAAGTATTTCTATGCTGCTTTTCCAGTTAAAGAGAACAGAATCTGGGCATTGGAGGTGTTCTGCTGTAGCTAAGCCCTACTACTGTCTGTTTTCAATCCTTCTGATACACTCATGTTCTTTATTTCCACCAAATTTGCTGGAATAATTTGCAATAATAATAACGAACACACTTCAAAGCCATTGTAAGGTTGTGGAGGAGTAAAATCATGAGCATTGTACTGTTTCCAGGCCTGTTATTTATATTTCAACTTATTTGAAAGTTTAATGTAGTGCCTCAAAAATTGATTGAATAATAGAATTGCAGTAAACCTGAAGGGCACCGATACGTAAATAATAGTAGAAGGAAAAAAAAAACAAAACAAAACCAAACATACAGCATGTAGAGATGGTGGGTAAAGGAGCTTTTTCTAGTCTTCATTGCTGATAAAAGCATAATAAACAGCTGATGGCAGCTGTAGTTAGATGCTATCGACTGGTCACCTACAAGGCAGGAAAATAATTCTCTCAATGAATAACTGGTCAGATGTATCTTGGAGTTTTAGTTTGCCTTCATCCAGATCCATGAACACTAGCAGTGGGTATGAATTTAGACAAGGCAGTGCTCTGATGTGAGCATGCCCAGGATCCGTACTGTTACCTGAGTGGTTGGGGCTTCTCTGAGTATCTGGGTCCAGATGGAACACACAATTTGCATTTGGGGAAAAAAGTCAGACTGGACAGGACTCTTTCCTGTGTCCGAGGCAGTGCTACCATTGGTCTGGGAGAATCTGGATGTGTCATCACATATCCTGCTCACCTTTCTGGAGGCCTTGTGGGTTGCTGACGTCTGTCTCTCTTGCACTTGATGTGTTTGGCTTCTGAGGGTTGAAATGCTTGAAGTTGAATTACAGGTCAATGCAGCAGTGTCTGGGTAGGGCTTGAGAGCCTGTGGCGTGTTAATGATCTAACTAGATGCTACAAAAACTCTTTCTGGGTTTATCCTCCATAAAAATCAGCTTGAGTTCCTGGAGTTGATACAAAGTAGAGCAGCCTGCCTGCACATTTCTAGTCTGCTCACAGACTTCTTCATAGGTGCAGTAATCTGGTGTGATGTAAAAGCCCGAGACTTAATCTGCGTTTAGGTTTGCTGCAGAACATATTGACACAGGAGCTTTCCTGCAACACTTTTGCAGCTGCAGACGTTTTTAGCAGAGATCCATACAAACTATAAAATAAATATCGTACCCACAAAATAAGCATATACATTTTTTAAGCTACAAACTGTTTCCTCCAAGTTTTAAAGCATGCTGGTGTTCTATCAATGAAACCTTCTAGTGCTTTAACCTAACAAAACAAAACCTGTGTATTAAAAGACCTTTCTTGGGTTGAAAGCAGTGTGTGATTGGTTTCAGCTTCTCCCTAAGTGCTAGAGAGCCTCCAAAGGCAAAAAAGCTTTATGCCCTTGAAAGAAAAGGACAACTAATTTTATCCCTTAATTATTTCAGGGAAGGCGTTATCAGTGAGCTGAGAGAATGAATCTGAAAAACTGTTTGAAAGATCTGAGTGAAAGATACCACTACCAGCAGATTTGCAAGGAAGATGGATATACTTCATGTACATTTCTACAAAGTCAGAGATTTCCAGTTTGAAATGTGTTACCAGCTTAAATACCCCAAACCAGCAGTGCCTAGCTTTGTTCCCTCTGAGATGGTATAACAGCACCCAAAAAAGCCAGAGCTGTTCAGGTTTCCTGAGCTTTGTGTTAGGGCATATTAAGGAAACCCTCGGCTCTGTGTGATGTGTCTTCACTGAAGGGCAATGGTAGAAGTGAGTGTTAGAGCTGCTTTGCTTGACTTCTCACAGATTTCACACCAGGGGGTTGGAACTAGATGATCTTTGAGGACCCTTCCAACCCAAGCCACTCTGTGATTCTATGATTTGAGGAAAATTAAAATTGTTCAGCTTGTGACTTGAGGAATTGTGTTCTCAGGAGAAGTTTGAGGCTTAGCTAAAGTAAACGTGGAATTCAGGGTCAGTGCAGGCTTCCTTCTGGGCTGTGATGGGATTGCTGCTTCTAGTAAAAACCCACTTAAGAGCATATTGTTTATATTGTGTATATATAACTTTTTAAATTGGAAGCCGTGGAAGGAGAGCTTTCACCAACTTCCTTGCAAATGCACTTATGTCATTAAGGAAAAAAAAAGCTTGCACCTAGCATGTTCTTTCAAAATAGGAATGGAAGGTAAGAAGCATTACTTTATGAATGCTGTTTATTTTCTAGGATGGACTTTGGGGTGTCAGTCCTGCAGCAGTGAAACCCTTTGTAATGTGGGGAGAAGGATGATCTAAATGCTGCTGATTTCATTTAAAACTGCCTTGGTAAAAATGTGATTCCTGTGAGAACAAACTGTTGTATTTGCAGTGCTTAATGATGACTGTGGTGGAGTTCCTCACTAATCAGCTGCTGCCCTGAGGGCTATAACTTTGCTAGCAGGAGTTATGACAGAAGGTATCCTGACTTCTATCAGGAAAACAAACCATATGTTAAATACAGGACATAGGATGGATATTTCTATGGCAAATACTGAGAATAGAAAACAATCTTTTGTGCTTCAAAAACAGCTGTTTTGTGTGTGCTTCTGTGAAGCTAAAAAACAGCATCCTTTATACAAACAAATTATGTGTGTTGCATGCAGTATATACAAGTTAAGCAGCTTCACTGAAGTGGTTTCATTTGCAGCCCAGGCCACCACACAGCTGGCATTCTGCTGGAAAGTTAATGAAGTTGGAGAAACTGTGTGGAAGTGCAACTCAATTCATCTTTAGTTTTAATATAATTTTTCTTGTGCTCCCAGAAGCAAATAAGTTTCCACTAGGTTTTTGAAGCTTTAGGTAAGATGCATTAGAAAGTGGTGTTCTAGCTTTGAATTGGTATCCAGATGTTCCAGGAACCTAGTGAATAAGTAATCTCGAAATGTGCTTTGTTTTTAGAAACTGGGAAGGTATTCACCTGGGGCAGAGCAGACTACGGACAGCTTGGAAGACATGCAGTGGTTCCTGATGGGCAGGAGACGTGCACAGCATCTGAACAATCTGTGAAGCTGTTTTGTAACATTCCTATTTCCTTGTCTTGCCTAAATGGAGCATCTCAGGTAATGAAGAAATTACCATTTTTCCAGGTTTTTCTTGGGTGCATTAAGATAATCAGAACAATTTCCTAATAGAAACCTTTCAAATGCTGCAGCACAAGCCCTTGTTCCTCTTCCTGTAAGCTCAGAACTTAATGATTCAATTACTTCAAATTTCATAAAAGACTTTTGCATTAAGAAGCTGATTTTCTCTTGTTTGAACCAGATGCCAAGTTCTTTCACATATAAATGCATACTGGAGATAGCTGCAGCTTTGAAGTCTCACAGCTGGGGTGGGACCTTGCCCAGGTGTGGCGCTACTTCTTGCTGAAGCCCTCTGTAACAATTTAGCCAATGGCTGTTCTCTAGCTGATAAATTATACTGCAGCTTCTGTCTCAGGTTGACTAAGCAAGAATGAAGATTTCTCTACTTCATAACATCCTTGAGCTGTATTGGAGGGTTTCTTTTTTTTTGTATGACTGAGAAAATCACAGACGCAAAGATGGTGGGAAAGTGAATGTTGCTTAGGAACTCAAAAGTTGTTTGCTGTAGTCTGACAAATCATGCAACCCATACTGCCTGCAAACCGTATTCTTGGCTTGTTAGTGTCTGAGAAGCAGCATGTGGCAATTGGCCTGCTGGATGGCAATGTACAGGTCCCTGTGGCAGTCAGAATGCAAGGAATAAGTACAGGTTGAGGTCTTCAGCTGCAGTGCATGCACTGCTGCTCTGCCTTCAGGTTGTGTCTTGCAGCAGGACTTCAGCTAGCAGAGTCAGCCTCAGCCCTTTCCTGTCATCAGCGTTCTGCAGATGTGTGCACTCGGATGAGAAGTGGAACCTTAGAGCATAGGATATGCGTTGACAAATAATTTGTGTGGTTGGTGTTGACTCCACTGAGTCTCAAGCAGCAGTCTAACTTATTTTGAGAATGGCATCCTTGCTTTTATTGTTGGATAGCTATAGGAACACCACCGTTAAACCTGTTTTGTGCTGCTTTTCATTTGAGCTTTGGGCAATGCCTGAAGGAGTTCTCTTGTCCCTTGTACAGTACAAAGCCATGGCAGCTGTAGTTTTTGCCAGGGGAACTTAAGCTTGACAGGACGAGTGGTCCATGAAGGTGAAGGAAGGAGATGCAATCAGAAACGTTCTTTGAAAAGAAAGAGTAAAAACAACATCTCATCTTCATTCTGCTGCCCTCAGCGCTGTTCCTCCTTATACACCTGTGAGAGACTTGATTTGAGTGATTAGCAATGGCAGTGTTCTGGAGCAGGCATCATTCTTTGCAGAGCTAACAGCACGAAGATGATTTAAGAAGAGTGTGATCAAGAGCTAGCATCATTTGTACGCTGAGAGGATCTGCATTGATGGGAAAAGGAACAAACAGATAAGAGCCTAAATCACTTCACTTCAAGGTTACAAAATAATGCCAGAGTTAGAATTTATACCTAAAACTGTGTTAAGTTGCAGTGTTTATACTATGTAGTGTGTGAGCTGGTGTTGTTTTGTTTATTTTTTTTGCACACAAACTATCCTTTTTTCTATTTGTCATCATATAGAGACGAGGTTTGATTTGAGTTAAAATGGACACAGAGAGGATGAGTTCTTTTCCATGCTTACTGTGAATTATCAACTCCAACATGCACTTTGTTAAAGAGGACCAATTTAATAGCTGACACTTACAACTAATGATTTTTAATGATTGAACAGAAATTTTGAACCGTGTTTTAGTCCATTGATTCCCTTTGAACTTGTGTTAATACTGCTAAAGCCAAAGTGGAGAAACTGATGTAGAAATTAGAGGAGAGTATAAAAGGCACGCTAGTTTAAGTCTACTGTGCTGTCCTTGAGATAACCTGTGCTGTGACTTGTCTTCATACCCTCACCAAGGACTGGGGAGTCTCTCTTCTTTGTGCTGAAATGAGTATAATCTCTGTATCTGCAGTCTGTCTACCTTTCCAAAATTGAATTTTGAAGTGTTGTGGAAGACTGTTTTCACTGAGTTTGACTTCATCTCACAAATTCGTTTGGAAACGTTGACCTTGGAAATACAAGTGGATTTTTTTGTTTGTTTTTCATCCAAAACAATGGAAGAACAAAAGCCTGCACTTAAGATGATTATCTGCTAATCAGCTTTAAGTGTGCATGAACATCAGGCTCCTGTAGTCTCCTGCCTTTAACTTCCTGAAATAAGAGTCTGCGGGCCGATTTATTGTTTTTCTCTTAGTGCTTTTGTGCAAAACCGCCATGGAATAGGATGAGACACGGAGAAGGAACTTGGGGCTGTAGCAGAATCAGTTGTGTGAGGCATTATGCATGCAGTGCTCTTATGTTGTGGGGCGTCCTTGATTGGACCTCTTCAGAACATCTGACTCATCTGCTGCCTGATGTGCATTCACAGCCACTGCTCTTCAGATGAAAGAAGAATTAAATACGAATGGCCTGAAATATGATGAGCCTCTGTATTTAGCAAATGCTACAAAGACCTGGCTTAATGTTTCCTCCTTGTCAAAATGCTTTTCCAGGCCAATTTGATATTTTTGGTTTTAATAGCTATCATTTTACTGTTTGGGGTATGTTCAGCATGTCATTCACGTTGCAGCAAGCATTTGCTGCAGCAGTAAACAAATGAGAAGAAATCATCCTGCAGTGCTGAACATTTCTCACTAAATTGGATGGAAGGGAAGTCTACTGTCATTTTGGATATGCAGCACGGTTCATATGCAGCCGTGCTCTCATTATACCCTTTCTGTAATTAAAGAAAGCTGTGCTGGATTACAGCTGAGGACTGAGATCTCCAGTTTCAGTTAGGAAACTACAAAAACTTGTATTGCTGTCGTTTTTGGATACCTGAGTTCTTGGACTTAATTCCCTGCTCAGTTTCACAGTCACCAAGCCTGACTCTTGGCAGTGATGACTGAAGGGGGGCCAGTTGTGTCAGGGAACAAAAAGAAGCCATTGGCGTGTGGCAGCCTGTACCTGCCTTGCTTTTGCTGACTCTGCTGTGGTTTTGTGGTGAAAATTGCTTAAAAAAAATCTAGTCAGTGTTAAGACAAAGCCTGTGTAAGCAACAGCTCTGGAAGGGGGCTGTCCTAAATGCAGAAATCCTCTTCTGCCTTGCTAGAGTTCTTTCAGTAGCTGCCTTGTCCATCTATGAGAAGCCTAAGTAGAAAGGCTGCAGTGTAAAGATTATCATAGTATGAGCTAAGTCAGGTCTGACCCAGGGTATGGATGTTTTCCATAATGTTTTCCAAATCTATGTGAAATTATGGTTTGAAGCAAGAGGTTGGTGGAAAATGCCCTAAAGCATGCAGTTTTTCATTCTCAATTTGTCATTAAAACTGTTACAGAGAAGGGATTAACAAATCAATGCAGGCTCAAACGAGAGAAAATCAATAAGAAACTGTAGTGAACTGGAACAAAGCTATCAATTTGCAGCATTCTCTGCAAAGAAATCTCATCAGTATCTTCTTTTAAGGATGGAAAAATAATGTTAAAATGATTATTGGGGGTTAGATGAGTTCTAGTTTACCCGCCTGACCCTAGAACTTCAGGTCAAAAACCTGCTGGGTGTAAATAGTAATATTTCTTTTGTCTGTTGCATTGATGAATTGCTGGTTGGTTCTGTAACAGAGGAATCTTTTCATAAAAACAGCAACAAAAACCAACCTACTCCGAGAGTATTACTCTTAGAAGTTGGATGGAGCGCTCTCTTTGTTTACTCTTTTGTGTTAGTAGAAGTGATTTCACTAGTTCTTTTATTCTGCCTTGTTTTCTTAAAAAGAAATCCTGCAAAATAAAAGCCAACAACAACAAAAACCAAGTGTTACTTCATAAAAGTTTCTCTTTACTGGATTGTATGTATTACATAGCTGAAAAGAAAGGGTAGTCCTGGGCTGCTGGGTAGCGTGCAACAAATGGCTGAGGTGAGGGGGGTCCTGGTGGCTGTGACACTGCTTGTTCCTCTGCATGTTCCTCGGGGCTTTGCCAAGTCACTTGTCACTGTGGGGCCATAACCTCACTGAGCCAATGCTGTTCTGGCCAGCCTGCAGGCTGTTTCTGCTTGCTTTTAATTTCAGGATTTGAGATTTGATTTGAACTCAGGTCACACTAGTGATGGCTTTGCTTTTCATTTGTCTGATGTTTGCAGCTTTTGCTTATCGTTGCGGCATTGAAGCTGTGAGCCCTGCTGGTCTTGCTAGCCTTTGTGCTTATTCTGTAAGCTGCTGTAATGCTATTGCTTAAAGGAGGGTTCAGAAGAGGGAGAAGCTCGTGTTTCTTCTGTAATGCTTACAGCTGTTGCTATGCCATGTCAGTACCTTGGCACACAGTAGGTTTCAAACACCAAATTCACTAGGCAGCCTGCTAAATGGCAGGTGTCTGTCTGTTCTTTCACCTGGTACTTCATCTCCTTTGCCTCACTTCTAATTGAAATTGAAGTCATCCAATGCAGAAGCGATATCTGAACTCGGTGCTTGCTTTTAGAGTCTAGCATATTCCATGTCTCTGCCCCAGCAATCAACCAGTGCAGCTTGTTTGTGAGAGGAGGGAGAAGTGAAAGCAAAAATTATGCCTCTAATCTCATGAGGAAAGAAGTGGTAACGTGTCTCCTGCTTTAAACCATGGTGAAGGGTTTGTTTTTGGTCTCCTGGCAGCTGATAGCAGAGGTGTCACTAAATTCAGAGGCTATGGCATGTAATCAGATAGCAGCAAAGATTGCTAAGACCTGTGCTCCTGTTGCTGATGCCTTGGAGGATAGTCTGTCACAGAAGAAGCAAATAAAAACTCTAATGAGAAACTTTTGTTTTATTATACAGGAGAAAAAGGTGATAGTTCCTCAGTGGTATGTATCTGATAATGCCACCTCCAGTGTTTTATCACTTCAGCTCCAAATCCCATCTGTCCTTCTGTCTCCAGGTGTATAGCTAATAGAACTGATCCCTTCTTGGCAACAACTGTATAGGGAGCCTGTGAGGAGCTCTTAAAATGCGTTTGTTTACCAGAATATTTGCCACAGTGTTTGTGTTCTTTAGTGTTAGATGGACAAGCATTACCTTGCCAGTTCCTACGTACAGTTACTTCAGTGGAAATCCTTTTTCTCCATCTTATTTAACCTGTCCAAGGTTTACCTGCAGCTTCTGCTGTCAGTTCCTTTCACGCTTTGGAAGTGTGAAGTCACTCAAAACCTTGAAAACCTGAAACCTTGGTTTATTTCTATAGGAAGGGGAAAAAAAAAAGAACAAGCTGGGCTCTGCTGGACCTTGATGGAGATTGAGGGGGAAGGACTGAAAGCCATCTAACAAACTTTGTCTAACAGATTTAAGCCGCTTTAAGTCAGAACTATTTGATTGGTTGCTGTAACAAGATATATTGCAAGTGTACATAAGGATGCGATTCCTTTATTGCTTCTGTGTATGCCACAATGAATGCTTATAACTTTGCTTTTTGTACAGGTGAAAGCATGGGATATATTTTTAATTCTTGAGTCCTTTGCCCTTCATGTCTTTCCTGTTCACTCTCCAATTTCTTGTGGCACTTCTATTTTCTTCTCTGTGTGGAAGAAAATCCTTTTTATTCAGTAGTTTCAGGAAAGGGCTTTCTGATTTAAACCCACAAAAGTAAATTCCAGAAATAATGAACAGTGAATTGATCTTTTTTTTTTTTCCCACCCTGCCTTTTTTCTTAGCTGTTGCCCAATTTTTATGACTTAACCACTACAAAGAACTGATGAAGGCATCTCTGTTTTTTTAAAGATGCATTACTCATTGTGGTAATGGATTTAAAATGGCAAAATGGAGTACCCTTTCTTAGAGCAAATATATGAAACTTAGATGATAATTGGGTTAATGTTATTAAAAAAACAAACACGCAACCCTTTTCCAAACGCATCCTTCATGACTTCTGGGAGTAGTGAAGAGAACTTTTCACTGTTTTCAGAGCAAATAAGAACAGAAAGTGAATAGAAAGCATTACAAGGCTTTTAATTATCATAGATGTTTCAGTTTTTGGTTAAATGCATTTCTTCCTTGCCATGAAACCAATGTTGGTTGGTAGGTGGCTCTTCCTCCGGGGCATGTCACTGCAGTGGCTTTCTGTTCTGCTCACTGGATTGTACTGCTGAGGCTGACAGCTGCTGCAGCAGCAGAAGTTCCTCACCTGTCTGCGTATGATCCTGCTGAGCTACATCTACTGCTCTCTGTGGCTCTACATGAGCCCTGCTGTTGTCCCTTCCTCAGGGGGAAGAAATAGTGTTGGTGTGGTAAGGTCAACAGTTCAGACATTTGACCAATGTCTTCTCACAACTTATTGAAAGCTAACTGTGAGAAATGTAAGTGGAATGAATGTGTTTGCTGGAGACGAGTGCCTTCTTCTCAATTTGACATCTTCCACTGTTATCAAATATGTTAAATTTCTACAAAATCCATTTCTTAAAAATCTGGTCCAATTTGCAGTTCATTGTACATCCACAACTAGTGAAGATGTTTTGGGTCCTGACCTAGTCAGTGTTAGACTTCTGCACCTTAAATTTATGGAGTAAAAGTGTTTCTGAACTTGTCTGGGAGGCATTACAGTAATTTCCAACTGCTGGGTTTCATGCACTGAATCATCGGTAGCCGGTGATAAGAAACAGCCTGCCTTAGTACAATATATCATATGTAAGGGATTCTGCTGTGGATTTATGAGACAAATCTGTGTTTCTCAGATCTTGTAGTTAAAGGAATTGGCAAAAGGCCATTTTTTCACCTGGAGTGGTCTGTGTTGATTGCTATGAAGAACTGGTTCTTCATGTCTTAAGAACTCTTAAGTACTCTTCTGATCCTGCCCTTTGCTTCATGTTCCTGAGTGGGTTGTTGGACTAAGAGAACATTCATTAAAATAATTCTTATTTCCTGCAGTAATATGGGGATGCAGGAGCTTAAGTCTTACTTATGATCTGATTTTGAGCTAGTAGTTGTCAACTTGTCTTTGGAAAATTCAAACTTTGTCGTATTTGAACAGATTATTTTGAAACCGCATGCCAGTTTCTTAAGAGCGTGAAGATTGATTTCTGCTTCTAAGCGAATCTGATGTTTTCATTGGGAATGCAAATCATGTGGGTTGTGGTGGGAGGGGATGTTCTTAAGTCTTCATGAAAGAAAAATTCACAATCTCTTTTTTTGTGGTTTCGTGACATCTGTTGTGTTTTTTATTCTTAATTCTGTTTTGAAAGGACACAAAATCTTAGGCTTATTGTATCATGGGGAAATAGAAGAAACCTTAAACAAGGAAATGGAGATCTGTGATGACCGTCACTTTTTAAGTTTTGTTGTGCATCTCTAAGAGCTTTTCCAATTTCATACTGCTTATTCTATGTAGTATTTGTTTCTGGGATCTCTGCTACACAAAACCGATGTTAATAAAAATGTAGGGATGTGCAGAATTGTACTTACGTGGTTAGGTGTAAATAGAAACATGAAATGGGATGTGGTGTGAGTTCCATGTCTTTTAATCTTTCAGAGAGTGAGACTGCATCAGCTTTCTCTTTGAATCCTTTGGCTGAGAGAGGAACAGCTTGCCTTCTCTTCTTTTGTTATTTCTGGGCTGAGCGCTCAACTGTGATAGTTTGAGAAAACAGGACCAAGTTCTGAAAACCTTTAATTCACATTAGATAGATGTGATTTGTTGTGATGCACTTGTATGTTTATACACTCACTAAGAGAAACAACTCAAGCTTGGATCCATCTGTCTTTCTTGCTTATTTTCTTCTGTATTCAGTGCTGTATGTTGGCTGATGTTCAGGGAGAAAATGATTCAGAAACATTAAAACAATTGGAATGGTTTCGTTAACTTCCTATTACGTTTGAGCTAAAAAATGAATCTGTGAATCCCAGATTGGATCTTCAATCAGACTATTTTAATGCCATTCAGTTATTTTTAATTAAATTCCTAGTAAGGCAGATGTCAGAAGTAGTAAAAACACAAGTGTGTTGTTAAATGCAATTTAGTTGAAGTATAGTTGAAGAGGAATACTTGGATTTTAGAGAAGCGGTGTAAGAAAACCCACAGTTGTGTTCCATTTGTCTGAGTCGTGCCTCCCAACAATTCAGGTAATTTGCTTTCACTCGTAATTGATGTAGCAAAGATCTCTGGTGCAGGACCGCAGTCATTACACGGGACTTAGCTGATGCTTCCTGTGAGGTATTTTGTTCCTGAGTGCTTTCCCCTGTGCCTTTCTCTTGCTCTCTTGCCCAGGAGAGTTGTAGTTCCTGTTCAGACCTACTGAGAGCCATCTGGTGCAGCACCTGAACAAGCCTGGCACACAGCTCCCATTTGTCATAGTGCTGGGCCCAGCACCTGGGAGAGATGGGCTGCAGACACAGCTGTTTTGTGTTCGCAAAAATATGTTTGGTCATAAACCTTTTCATACTTCAGTGCATTATTTTGGAAAAAGTTTTGGGAAAAGCAGAACTAAAACTGCAGATAAACAGGGATGCTTGGCGCTTCGAAATTAGCAGGGCCACATTTTCCATACTCTGTGCATCCTCCTTCCTTCGCACTGTTTTTGATGAGAGAAGGAACTCATTCTGCAGAAACCCAAAGGTGTACTTTTTCCTTTTTCCTTTTTCCTCACTCATCTATTTTTCAGCCAAGGGCAGTACCTCAAGGTGAGTTGCAGTGGGGCTTTGTTTGCCCTGGATCAGCATCAGACTTTTCAGCTGTTTCAGAGCAGACCTGCCTGGTCTTTAAATAATCTTTTCCTTCCTCTGGCAGTGTAGCAGCATATTTCCCCTGCTCCCCACAGGCAGATCACTGAAATGAATAGAAGGCTTAAGGTGGTCAATAATTGTATTCTACACCTCTGCTACGTGTAGAAAAATCCCTGAATGCTTCTCTCCTGTCTTTGTAAGTGACTTCAAGCCTTGCATTGCTGGATGGAGACAAGTGAAGATTTTTAGACCAGCACCTTGAGCACATTGCCAGTGATAGCAGGGCAAACTGCCTGAGCCTGGAAGAGCAGGAGGAATGCACCAGTGGTTTTAGGTGACTAAGCAAAACTCTTTTATTAGCCAAGTCTGCAGTTAGCCCAACTGCATCTAGAAGCTGCAGAGAACCCATACTGCTTCTCTTGTTTTGTTGCCGTGCTAAAACCTGAAAGCATTCTGTCCCTGCCTTCTGCCCCGAGTCACATCCCCATAGGTAGGAAGTGCAAAATACCTGTGTGGGTGAGCTGTCTTTGAACAACAGCCTTGTTCAAAGTGTGCCTTAAGGAAACAGCCAACAAAAGTGAGAGAGCAAAACACAGATGGTTAGATAAGAGCAAGCCTCGGTACTTGGGTCTCTGATGGCCAGAGTAGAATAAAAGGGAAAAGAAAAAGAAAATCAGCAAGCATTCCAGTGTGTAGATAATCTTCTGTATAGAATCCTTTGGTATGTATTTGCACACAACACAACTCTGTTGTGATCTTGACTTAGAGATCTGAAATGCTGCAGGAGTTTCTGGATCAAGTTCAGTGTTGCTGGAAGGGCACACTTTGGTCAGTGGAGGGCTTCACAGCATCCAGCAGAGCTGTCATACAATCACTCAGTGTCTGGTGGCTGTCATATTTCAATATGTGAGATGCATTAGGCAGTGAAGATAATGATCATCTGTGAGAGGCTGGATGCATACGTTAAGGCAAGTTGCTCTTGACGGAACTGTAATAATTTGAAAACAATTTTTTTTTTTTTTTTTTTTTTTTAATCTTGAAAACCTGAAACTTTGTTTTTTGATACCAAATGCAAATAGCAAGACTGGAGACCCATTTTAGGCAATCCTTTGCTTTGAAGCCAGCTTCACAATTATGTTGTAGCTTCAAGTGTTCAGAAGTATTCTGTAAATGCTCTTGGATAACAACGTTTCTGTTGTCATTTGACAAACATCCGGTTTTACATTCACTGTGCAGAGCGTGCTTGATTAGTCCAGTTGATTTCAGATGTAAGGGAAAACTGAAGGTGATTAAGCATAGCAGGTTTTGGCACAGTGCAAGTGTTTTAAAAGGATTAAACTTATAAGCAAGAATAAGTATATTGTTTTGGTCATTTAGGTACAAGTGAGTGAATTGTCTAAACTTGTTTGATGAAAGAGTTGGTGAGAGAAGTGAAAGTTTGTTGCCAAGTCCTTTCTGATTTTTAGCGCAACAGAAGAGCGCAAGAATGAAGATGGTTTAAAATGTGTTGCCACATTGCTGTGCCCGTCTTGTTACAGCTCACAGTTCATGAGGTATAGTGCAGATTATTAGTTGATGTTCAAGCTGACATGAAATTTTCTGTATTGGATTTGAAAAATCTTCTGGAGTTGGTCCAGGGAGTTATGCATTCCAGTTAACGACTAGAAATGAAATTATGTCTAAATGACTTTCTGTGATATCTAAGTCACTGGAATGTATGTTATCATAGTGACTGAAAAATTATTTAATCATTTCAGAGAGCTTTATTTCAGTTAATGCAGGCCTCTTTTTCATTCTAATACTGATTTGGTCTCTGATCTATTGGATTCATAAGTATTTGAAATTTGAATTTTCTATGACCTCTGTCATGTTAATGTGTCCTTAACGCTTGGGAAGTGTAATTTATTCTTGTGAAGATTTGTGCAGTAATAGTACGTAAATCCTTGGAGAAAAGTGAACTTTATCAGCAATGTTGTGAACCTGAATCGGTATATTTTAATGTTGCTGAAGCTTCTCTGCGTTCTACTTTAACTCTGTTTGCTAAAATTTACTGAAGTAGTTTGCCATTCAGGTGGGAAACTTCCAGGTCTGCTCTTTAAACTGTAGGAAGCTTACTCTGCTGTTGGATAGTAGTGGTGGTCTTGGAAATACGAGTTGTTCTGAGTAAGTATTTAGCCCTTTTTTTAAACATTTTCTTCAACCGGGAACTAATTAGTGAAAATCTCACAAGTAAGATTTATTCAGCAAGGAGAAGAGAAGATTTCTGGGGCATGCAGTAGTTGCCTGCCAGTGCCTATGAGGATGTTCTTCAAGAAGCAGAGTCAGTTGAGAGGCAGAGAAACAGAGGGTACAATCTGGAACAAAAGCCTGTACTCAATGCAAGGAAAACCTTTTTCACCACAAGGATGATCATGCAGTGGTGCCCAGGGACGTTGTACTGTTTTCATTCTTAGAGATTTACGAGACCAACCTGGACCAAGCCCAGACAGTGTGGTCAGACCTAATAACTGACTTGCCTGTGAGCAAATTGGTTTAGAAACCTCCTGAGGTCCCGTCAAACCTGAATTATCCTGTTATCTATCCTCAAAAGTTGTTTGTACACATGTTCAAAATTCAGAAATACGAAGCTTCTGTCCCGTGCTGTAAGATAGCAAGCTGTCAGAGAAATGGTTTTTCATATTATTTAAATGCAAAGGGCGTTGCTCGGATAAGTTCAGGTTGCAGAAGCGATGCTTCTTACTGGGAAGGCAACCAAGGAGAGAAGGGGAAGTTAAAGAAATCAGGCTGGTTTTTTTTTTTTCCTCCTGTCAGCTGTAATACACATATTGGGTGCAGAAAAACGCATAGAAAAATTATGTAAGCAGTTCAGAGCTCTCAATGTGCCCCTTTGGATAAAATAAGGTATTCATATTACTCTGTGATAGGGTAGAAGCTGGCATTTGTTATACTGGCTCGTGGAGATGGAGGCTGTAACTGAAATAGCAGCTTGGAAAAAAAAAAAGCTTCATGGTTCAGTGGGTCTTCGTTGTTATTTTGTTTTAACCCAGCAGCTCTAACATTAGCTGTCCTCTTTGTTCTTACTCTTTTTATTGTCCAAAGTCTGCAAAGCAGAAAACGTGTCAAGGAGCTGTGTTAAACTATCTGTACATTCACGGAAAGTCAGAGCCCTCGATGGGGATGCTTGAAATGATTGTTTGCTTTTCAGAGTTTGTTCTGCCGTTTCTCTAGTTGCGTGCTCTTCTTCAGCATAAATTGCTCTTTGGTTGTATCAAATTAAGCATCTCTAGCTTACGCTGACAGATTTGATCTCATTGTGTAAGTTTTTTTGTGTGTGTGTCTATGCCCTTCTCATAGTCCCTGTTTTGAGTATTAATAGGTGCCCAGTCTGAATGATGGATACACTATTGAAATTAGTTGACTAAAAGCACAGCCTCTGCTCTTCAGAAAATTAAAAAGCCTGATGTCTGCAAGGTTGTGTTCTTCTACAAGGGTAAACAGGAAGCCGAAAGGAGACCGCATTGTTCAGAGGTGACACCGAAGCGGCTGTCATCATTAAAATGTTCCTTGGAAAAGACATGCCCAGATGCATGAGAATCAATCTTGAATGTTTCTTCTCAGTTACAGTATTACTCATCTGGAATCATGCGTGCTGCCTGCAGTTCTTTTTAGGGATCCTCACTTGTCTGAAGAAGTTCCTTTAATTTTTATTCTTAGCCTGGTGTATACAAACCTCTAAGCACAAAGCTAGTTTTTTTCATCTCAGTTAACTCGACATACTAAGTTGGCTTAGTATCCTCAAACAGCTCTGCTGCATGGCTTTTGTTTTTTCTATTTTTTGTATAGTTATGCCTGAACTTTCTACTTCAGGTTTGAATTTAATGCTTCACAGTAATTCTGTGGAAAAACACAATTCTGACTTTACTTTTGCAACATGCAAGACAACTACAAGGAATCTCTTCTGTTTTGTGTAAGAGCAGCATCACTGCCATAGCTTTGGTTTTGGCATGAACTCACTGGTATTTAAAGAGCCCTGTATTCACAAATCACTCAAAGCAGTGGTCTCCTTCTAAGAGCTGCCTCGGCTTTCCTGATTACATAGCATGTAGTTGGTATTTATTTCCCTGAAATTTCCACCTGGAGAAGACAATAAGGAAGGGAATTGCACTTGACAATTTTTTATGGTGGGTAAAGCATTTCTGTGAAGGGTTTGGGTACCTACTGCAAATGGAGGTTGGAAAGTCTGACTACAATAGAATTCATGCTCTAGAAGGCTACAAAATAAAGCCCGAGGAGCCCAAGTGTGATAATTGGCACAGATCATTGGTGTTGGGCAGTAGAATATAATTTTCTTGGAGTTCTTGGTAACAGTTCGAAGTAAGATGTCTTTTATTTGTATTCTCACAGTGACTTGGAGTATCTGTGTAGAATCTTGGGCTAGCTGGTACACAGAGGGAATTAAAAAAAGCAAAACTATTTCTCAAGGACTTTGTGGCCTGTATAGTATAAGAGATGCTTGCATGCAGGACACAGAAAGTAAACAATAGCAGTACCGTTTAGCATGCTTTGTATGTGAACCTCTTTCTGTAGGTATCCTAACAGCAGCAAAAACTCAGGAGGAGAGATGAGATGTTTGTAGTTTGGAAGGCTTTTTCAAAAATTTAAATAAAACAGTAATAATGAGAGGCTCCAAAATTGCCATCTTTCCATAGTCCAGTGCTATGAAGGATGTCTCTCACAGATTTGCAGGCTTCCCAAAGTTGTGCTGCCTTCAGAACTCCAGAGGGCTAATGCACTTACTAACATAATTGAGAAGGTTCCACCCCAAATTAAAGTGTGTTTAGGAACTGTGAGGTGGGCAAAGGAGAAGCAGTACTACATTGGCAATCACACTAGTGATATGAAAGCTGCGAAACACAAATTATTCTTATAGAGAGGGGAGGTTTTGGTGGCTAACATTGCGACCTGATTTCACATTGTTTGGAGCAGGCAGAAATCTTGAAATGCTGAACTTTGCAGAGTTGTGGATATCTCTGCAACGTATGTAAGGTGCCTTTGATGAAATGTATAATGTTGATCTATCTGGCAGAATTTACAAACTTTTCTGGTGCTGACAAAACTGATTCTTTCATGCTCCAAGGTGAAGGCTGAAGATAAGTACCTCAGTGTATGATGAGCAGCCTGTGCATTAGATGTTGTCAAGGGCTCTTGAGTTATACATGCCTGAAATTTCTATGCCAGACTGCTTTTGAGGTATGATGTGCCAAAACAGAGTTGGAATATTTAGAAAATGGTATTGCATTTTTTGTTCTTTCTGTGACAGTACTGAGCAGACCTGTCTCCTGTTATCCCCCCAGACCTCCTTGAATCTAATGCCTAGTAAGTGTGGATACAGAAGAAAGAAATAATTGGAGGAACTGTTTTGTTTCCTGTCCTCTAAATGCTTGCATGTCTGAGTTAATTTTCCTCACTGCAGCAGTAGCACTTTGCAGCTTTGCAGAAGCGCTCTGTGGCAGTGAGTTTGCCTAGCAGCCTGCTTTCAAGCCTGCAGCTGGACTTGTTTAATAGCATTTAATAGCAAAATTCTGCTAAAAATGATCAGGACGCAAGGACATGGGCGTTTTTGATGCTGCTGTTCCAGAAAAGGATGACGAGTTAGGAAAAGGGCAGCTTTTCCAGTGACAGCTTTACTAGAAGCTATGTCTATTAAAAAAACAACTTCTCCAGAGGGGACTTCTTTAGAAACCCACGTAACTTTTCTGCTGAATTGCATGCTAAGAGTCTGTTCCCATCAGGGAGTACTGGATGGCAAATTTTTGCTCTCCTGGTTTGACTGTCAGTGAGTCCTGCTCAGCTGTGTATGTGGCTGACAGGGTAATAAAATTAGACAGCTTTCTACCATGCTGTCCTCTGCCAGAAGCTGAGAAATGAAACAGAAATCACATCGTAAGAATAAGCACAGCACTTTGACTTCTTACTAAGTAATTTCCCCCCCAGATCTGACACACCTGGTGGGGGTAGCCAAGATGTGTTGCACGAATATGGCATGAGTCCATTCCTGGAGGGCTGCAAATTCCTTCTCAAATGAGAAGGCTGGTTTGCAGCATTGCAGAAATGAAAAGCATGATTTAAATTGTAGAGTCAGCTTAGAGGCAGAGCATTGGCCTTCCAGAAAAGTTATCAACTCATCCACTGAGAGACTAAAGACCAAATTAACTAAACAGACCTTCTTGAAGTGGTAGCATTTGGTTTTGACAACTAACGTAGATATCAAGCACCTTGTGTGCTTTGTATTGTGTTACTGGTCAAATGCTATTTCTTATACAAGTAGCATCCCAGTGCTTGGCCGATCCTAGGAGAAAGAAACCTGGAATGTAAGGGGTGTTGTCATTGCCTCACCACCGGTTCTCCTCACTTCCTTAAAAAAAGGAAATGACTCGGCAAGCTACAAAAGCCCTTCTAAGATATGTGGGGTTTTTGTGCTGTGTTCTTCTAAAGATGCCATCACCTGCCATTGGAAATCTGCAAATAGCACATGCATACCGCTCAGCTTTCTGGATGATGTCTTCCCCATGGCTGCTACTGGCACCCCAAGCAGCTGATCTGGCACCAGCCTGGATGCTGTGCTAAGCAGCCACCCCTGTGACTGCACTGCAGATATTTGCAGGGCTTTGCTGGAGGCGTCGGCCTCTGCAGCCCAGAGTTGGAGGGTGCACAAGTTGAATAAAGTTGTGCTTGGGCTGCAGTTTTTGCTCTGCGCCTCCGAGAGCACCAAAATTAAATCTCTTACCTCAAAAAGCCATGGAGAACCAAAATTGGATGAGAAAGCGAACAACCTAATACAATCTGAGAACACTGATATTAAGAGAACTGTAAGAAATAGCATTTTATGTCTCTAAACTATTTATAGTGTAGTCATGATGTCTCCAAAGAGAGCAATGCTATATCACCAACATTTGATAGCGGTGCTCTGAGCAGAGAGCAGAATGCAAGACAGTACAGATGGCTGACAGACTGCAGCAAATTCCAGCTAATGAAGAAATGCAGTATGTTTGTTTACGTGCAAGTTGAAACAGTTGGCTATTAAAATAGGCTTTGAATCCAGTTTTGAGCTGTGTAAACATGGATCGCCCTTACGTAACTAATATTAACATACGTTTTTGCATTTTAGAAGTGCTTCCCCTTCAACTGTATTGCTGCAGTTTGGTAACTTGGCTGTTCTGTACTCAATGAGCTTCAGCCCATGTGCAAATTAATGCTGCAAGAAACAAAAGCAGTTTATTGAGAGAATTTATGTGTGGCCTCAAATCATGAATCTATATCCATGAGGTGCAGGTTTTATGATTACTTTCTGGGGAAGAGATACAGTTTTGGTAAATTTTGCAGCACCCTGGACACATAATTCAAACAAAGGAAACAATGAGGAGCTCAACTACTTGAGCCCTTGATTAGGCTGTAATTTTGCTAGCAGTTCAAGTTGTGAATCATTGCCGAGTTTGAGCAGTGGGTTTCAGATCATAGTAGTTGTCCCTCAGCATTCTTTAAAGAGTGGCGTTTCTGAGCCAGCAGAACTGCTGTTATTTAATATCGGTGCAGTGGTGCTGTACAGTAAGAATACTGCAATCTCTTGTGTATCAGAGAGAGACAGACACGGAAGGAATAAAATGAGGAATTATTGGTACACGCTTTTCTGTAATGTATTTCCAAAGTACCTGATTTGCTTGTCAGCGTATTTCTGAGAATAAGTTCGTCTTACTAGGGCAGCATTCACCTCATTTGCTATCGTGTTTAGAAGTATTTACCTTATATTTTAGAGAGCTGTTAAAATTCTGGAGCATGTTTCACAAAGATGTTTCAAATGTAACTTTCTTGCTGCTTGTTTTCCTTGCTGATGGGTATTTAGAAACATTCACTGGTAAGCATCATTTCTAAATGCAAATGTAGCTTGCTCTTCTGCAGCAGGCAAGCCATCAGCTGTGCTCCAGTTGGCCACAGTGGGAGTGGGACCTGGAGCCGTCTGCTGGGGGAAAAGCAGTAAATAAGATGGGTTGATGTTTTTGTTTACCATAACATTCAAAGTCTTACAGTGCAAATGATGTGGCGCGTTATCAATGTATTTTATGATGGCAGAAGTTGGGAGAAATCACTTTTGTTTCCTTTAAGAGCGTGGATGTGGTTGTCTATGCAAATGGTAATCCTCGTGTGTGGATTGTATACATAGACCAAAGCATCCTCTCTTGGATATATACACATGTACGTGCATGTAGTTTATGTTCATGAGGTGGGTTTTTCCTCTTCGCAGATTGTAGTTTGATGGACAGTTGCTGATTCATGGAGGAAAGCAACCCTCCTGCCAAGATCTGGAAATCTGCCATGGTGCTGAATGATCTGAGATCCCACTCCCATGGGCATGTGCCCATTTGCAAATGAACCAAGAGTCAGCATACTAAACACAGTAATATTGAAATCAACCATTGAAACTAATGCTTCTTGCTGTGGTTTTCTTCTTAGTCTGACTCCATGCTGCAGGACTAAGAGGGAATTTAATGCTTGCTTCTTAGGTTACATCCCCTGAAGTTCTTTCTTGATTTGCCTGGTATTTATTAGTTACATAGCTTTCTGTGTGAACCAGAATCCATTCAATTTTTACAGTTGAAATTGTTTACCAGATATTCAGGTAGGAACAATTCAGATACATTCTTGGATTCCTAGAGAGTTGTTGTTTGATTAAAAAACAACAACAAAGAAACAATAACAAACACTTTAGAGAAGGAAATATAGCAGGGGTCAATAAATGTTCGGATGCTCATGTTGAGAATATCCAAATTGGCAGGGGAAAAGGAAGCAAACGTCTGTATTGTCTCTTGAAAAGATGTAAACTTTCATGCTCAAAGGTATAAAGTTATGGACCCTGAGAATAAACTTGTAAGTTTATTCTGTGGCTGTCTGCTGAGAGTTTCTGCTGTGTGCCTGTGAAACAACTGTCACTGAAGTGGACTGATCCAATATAGCAATTCCTTTCCTCTTTCTGTCCTCCCGAGCTTCACCATGTATCCTCTGTATTGTCTGCAGGAATTGAGTAGGCATGAGATTAGAGAAGTGGCTTGCTGAGGTCTAGGTTTAGTTTTGTGCCTGTGGTTCAGTAAAAGCTATTTGAAGTGTAGAATTTTATCTGGGAACAATTGTTCATTCTGCTTTGCCACAATTTTTGCCCCGGACTCCCTGAAGCATGATCCTACCAACTCTTTATTAAGCAACAAAGCATCAAAATAATCTCTTCGTTTTGCTGTTGGGACTTTTGCATGAGTAGCAGCAAAGAGACTGCATACCCTCAAATAACTGTTGTTTGCAGGTTTGAGCTGGGATAGATTTGCATCTACCTTGTTATGTCCTGCATTATTCCTGCCTGCTTGTGCAGTATTACACATAAAGCACTCCAGGAGAAGGGGTGTGCACCATCTGGCCCCAGGCTGAGCATTCCAGTGAAAGATGTGGTCTGTTTGTCACTGGTGGTGTCACAGGCCACAGGCAGGTAAAAGGTAAAATCTGCAGTAGATTGACAGCATTGAGTTTCTTCCGTGCCTGCTCTACTAAAGATGTTGCTTTATGTAAGCTATGCTCCTTGCAGAGTTCCTAGTCATAAAAATGCAAGTCTGGATTCTGTCTTCCATTTGAAGATTAGAGGTCGTCCATGGGTCAAGGTAATGAGTGATGAAATATAATTACCTTGTACATTATTATAATGACTCATATATTTATAGGTGCCTGTGGTATGAAATTTGGATGAATTGCACATTCTGATAGATGTTTAATTTTGTTTTCTCCTGCTGTTGGCTGGCATCACCCCATTTAATGGATAATCAGACTAGTTGCTGCAGAGATCTTTACATAAGCACTTTGGGGTCCGTTTTTGGGAATCTGTAGTTGATTCAGTAAATTAGTGTGATTACAATAGTGCAAATAAAAAACAGTGTTGGTTTGTGTGGCATGTGCCAAGCTACAAGAATTTTTTAGCAATATTTCTTATTCCTCTGCAAAACTGGCTGTATTGTATATGAATAAACTCCAGCAAGGTATTGAATTTGTGATTGTCCATCAAGTACCCTGGGGCTGCTTTGTGAATGCTTGTCCCCCAGGCTCTCTCCCTTGCATAATACCCTCGATAAATGATCTACTCCTGCAATCCATTCACTGCTCCAGAATGTCTGTCTCAGATACACCATTTGATGTTTAACCGTACACCATTAATGTTCTTCTTAAAACTTTTTGAATTCACTGTTTCTAATCCTAAGATTACTGATTCAAAATCCTTTGGTGTAACTGTTTTGAGTAATTCTCAATGCATGTTTCTGATGAGGAGGGGAGTTCTGCAAGTACAAAAATATTCCACTGACTTGAAACAGCATTGTGTCAAAGAGAAGGATGGTGAGACCCTTACACATCTTGTGTTTCAGTGCCTTTACATGAAAAATGCTATCACCGCGTGTGTACGGCCTGCTTGCATTGGCTCCATTCACTACAGGAGTCTGCAGCTAACCCGGGTGCACAAGAAGGAAGCATAGACATGTATTATTGTAATGAACTGCCATAAAATGTATGGGCTGGGAAAATGAATTTTTTAGCTGAGGTCTGGGTTACAGCCATTGGTTAGATTATTTCCCTCTGGAAGAAGGAAGATTACTGCTTCTTTTCTGCACATATGTAGAATGTGGTCGGCCTTCAGTTACTTGGTCTCAGTGATTTAAAAAAAAATAATAGTAAAAATCAGATCTTCTGAATCAGAACTGTCCTCCTTGATGTGAAGTGCATGTCCTGAAACAAATTTTACCTTGATCCATGAATATTCAAGTAAAACCTGAAGTTAATTGCAGGTGATAGTATCTGAGGGAGGAATTTTGTTCTAGCACATGTAAGAAGATAACTCTAATAGCTGTGCTGAGGTTTAATTTACAGGTCAACTGGACTTTGAGGTGTGGAGCCCTTCTCTGGAGAAATAAATGACTGTGGGAGGAACTGTGGCAGGTGTTAAGTGGCGCAAGTTATAAGATCAATGAGCTAACCCAGAGCAAAGGTACTAGCTCTAATAGCTTTCTCCCTTCACAGACCCTGGGGAGAAAAGATCTTTTGCATTTACTTCATGCCTAGTAGATTTAAAAGAAAAAGGTACCTTTTAAATCTCAGGGGAGCACTTTGTAGTTGTTGTTGCATTTGACATAAGTTTATGAAAATGCCTTCAGTTTAATTAGGCTTTATTGATACAGTACTTTTCCACTGGATTTACTAGGCGCTTGTGAATGTGTTGTAACGAACTGCACTGCAGGCTGCAGTATCTGATTGTCATGCCAGGAGCATCACTAGCGTAGAGCTAAATAGAGATTGGTGAGGAAAGTGGGTCAGGAAGCAGGCCTACTGTACCTGCAGGGACTGCAGAGCACAGCAGCAGCGAAGCCGAGCGGCCACAGCATGGCACTGTCCTACAGAGCATCGGGAGCAGGAGAGCTGGCACAGCTGGGAGCCTTTCTTCCTCTCCTCTCCCCACAAGCCCTACTCCCAATGCATGTACTTGTTTTGCAGCGTGGTTTTGCAGTGCCCTTTTTATTCTTTCATTCTACTCATAAAAATGTCCACAAACATATTCTTTTACCTGAGAAAATCAAAGCCACCCTGCCCTATGAGTCAGGATGCTTGCTGTTTTGCGTGAGACAGTTGCATGGTGTTGAGGATTCTGAGGCTCTTTCATACAGCATTCAGATGCAGAGGAGAAAACATATAGCATGTTGCTCCATAGGCCTTGGTTTGAAAGTTTGAGCAGGCTTTTCTGAGCATGTTTTGCTTCACTTGCAATTCTCATCCTGCTGGAGGTGACATTCAGAATAAAATTACAGTACACACAAAAATGAAGCATCTCAAGTGAGCAGTGAGACCTGCCAAAATTACCTGAAAAAATGGGAACTACTTAGATTGAATGATAAACACTGAAGAAAAGCAGTGAAACCCCCACAAGAGTGTCAGTAAGGATTTTTGCTTGAGTTTAAGAGGAAATGGTGAAATGAACCATATAAGATCATTTCAGAGTTCTGTTTCTTCTGCTGCCTCTGTTTTTCTCCATGGAGCTCAAAACAGTCAGTTTGGGAAGAATTCTGGTATATGATAGATTCCTTTGCGTCCTGACTGTAAGAGAGAAGCTAATGCAGGGGAAAATAAACTTCAGAAAAAAATTCTATTTTTCTTAGGCATAATTATTTTAACTGTATTCGACTTATGTCAAAAGAAATATCTTTCATTTTGTTTTCTTCTTGTGTTTTGCTTGAGATGTTAAACTGCAGAATTGGAAGAAAAGCCAGAAAAGCAGTTGTCTGTTTTTTAGTTGGGAAAAGATCATACCGAAAAAAGAATGTCTTTTAGGAATGTTTTGAAATATGGATCTATTTCTTAATACAGAAGAAGGAAGGCGATTCATTTCAGAGGCCTTCAGACTTATGTGCCAAGTCCCCCAAGGTTCTTATGTCCTTAGCTTCCATCGAAGCAAGGCTAAACTGGTGGAGGTTGGAAGTCTAAACATTTGTTAAGGGGAAGGATTGCCACCAATTAGGTTAAAAAAAAAACAAAAAACAAAATGGGGGTTGAGGGGGGAGGAGGAGCAGAGAAGGAAATAATTGAACTGCTGCCCCATCTTAAACTTTGGATCTCAGGTGATGAAGAAGGAGATGGGATGCCCACACCAGTTCTGGGTGTAGAATCGCAAAGCGATGTTAGAAGTGCTGGATGCCATCATGCTGAGGAAAGGTTGTACCACCCATCCACACAGGCCTCCTGGTATACAACAGGGCAGTGATGGGTGTGTGAATTGCCTTTATGAAATAAATACAGCATCAGAATGCTGTTGGTTTATTGCTCAGACCCCTTCCTTACTGTGTAGTGTCAAAAGCAAAATGTCCTAAAAAGGACAGGTTCCATTGCTATCTTGGGCTGGATCCTGTGTGTGGCAACTGATAGTTGCTTAGCGAGGCGGGGAATGCAGTCTTGAATCTACTTGGGTTCATTTTTGCTTGAATTGTTGTGTAGAAAAGTAATACATTGATATTGGTACAGTATGAAGAAAAGGTGATTGATCATGGTATTGTGATGTGCCTAGGACTTGTTTGCCTTTTCTGCCAGCAACTCTTTCTCTTGGTGGTGATGTAGACAGTTTAGAGAACTGAAAATTTCAGAAGTCTAGCAGTGTTAGTTTTATGTTTAAGCCTGAGAGTAGTTTTGCAGTGATCTACTTGGCTGGAGGTATTTAAGGGACATATGAATGTGATGCTGAGGGACAAGGTACAGTGATGGGATGTGGTAGATGATGTTGATTTGATGATCTTCAAGTTCTTTTCCAACCTACGTGATTCTGTGACTGTGATTCTATGGGTTCAGCAGAGTACAGAACACACGAGCTTCCTTTCCAGCCATGGTCACAGCAGATAAACCCTGTGAACCCTTCAGTGGCAATGACCGAAGTGGGCAGCCCCACACAGTACTGTTGCTGTTCAGCTGCTCAGGGAATTGAAATGTTCTTGTGGTGGACATTCTGCCCTGTTCTCACCTATTGCATTAAACAGCTTTTTCTAATCTGTCCAGTTTTGCATTTGTACAGTGCTGTAAGCTATTCCAGCTCACAGACCTTGAAAAAGCAAACAAACACAGAAGAAAGCAAGAATGTGCTGATGGTAGCAATGACAGGATTCCCTGGCTTCCATAGTAAAATGACTTCACTTCCAGAATATAACTTGCAGCATCCACCATAGGCTGTAGGCAGAATTGCATGGTACTTTACATGCTATCTGTGCTCAAAAGTTGTTGCTAAGCACTCAAGACTTTTAGTCTCTATTTTGCCTTTAATCACGGATATAGAGCTTAATGTGGTAACTGAAGAAGGTGATATATGGGTCACTTCGTGAACTCTGGCTGCGTGTTCCATCTTGAACCTTGGTTAAATGCTTTCAAACAGAACTTTTCAGCTTAGAATAGCAAAGTTGTAATGAAAGGATCCTGGACATTGCCACATTCATGCAATATGTTGTGACAGTTGAGATAGGAATGAGCAGGTAGTGGCTCAAATTTTTAGAACTGTGGCATAGATCATATTCCTCTGCGTTGTTTTAGATTCCTAAAAAAGCCAGTCTTTAAAGATGCTACTTGTCTTGCAATTTCCACTTAACATTTATAAAAGTAGGCTGCTGAGCTGCTAGATATGTTATTTAACAGTGTTAAATTTTAATCAGACCTCATTAAAAAAAAAAAAAAAAAGTTTTATTCTTTGGCTGCTTGTCTGGAAAGAATAGAGATCCCTTGGCAATACTGCAGGCAGACCTGTAGATGGATTTTTGTAAGTTTTTTTTTGAGGTCTCCTGAGGACAGATGTGATTTTTTTTTTTTTTTTTTTTTTTTTTCCTTCTCTCTTTTCTTCATTTTAAGTTCTCCAGGCTTTCCTTGGAGTTGAAATAACGTGTTCAGTCCTGACAGCTGATGAGCATCACCTGTAAGGAGAGATGCTGTCCTACTCTCTGACTTCAGCCCAGAAGAATTGTACTGGCTGAGCTGAAGCTTGAAACTGTATGGCATCCCTCAGTAACTGTATTTGGGGCTTCTAAATCCCATTTCCCAATTCTAAAGCTGACAGCCTGTATGGACAGCCTAGTTTCTATGAAGTGTGCTCCATGGCACTGAGATGATATAGATAGCAAGATTATGAAGAAGTGTAAGAATGAATGTGTGGATAGGCCCTTCTGATTGCTAAGAGAAGTGCTCTGAATAGATTTCTATGTATAAGAGTGTCACAAGCAGTTCTTCGAGAATTTCCTTCTGGAGATAGATAAACTTTCTGATTTAATAAGTTTAATTAGATTTTGCAAATCCCTTCCTTATTTTTGGTATTATAGTAAAACAAACAAACAAACCAAAAACAAAAAAAAGCCAACAGCATGTTTCAAAAAGTGCATCTTATTTTTAATCTGTTTAAAAAAGACACAACTCCATACATTCAGCTTAATAACTCTCTTTCATATTGAAAATATAGTATTAGTGCTTTAAAACCCACCAACCACCAACTTGAAAAATCCGCATTAAAAACAAGAACGGCCTCAGGAAATTTTGCATCAGTAAGAATTCAGAGATCTAAACTTTTGTTCTCTGTAAAAGCTTGTAATAAGAGTACTCACTCGTAGCACTGCATTGGCCGAGAATATCTTGAAATAAGCTAACCCTATCTACTAATGAAGATTCTAGTGTTCCAGTGCTTCAGATGGCTTTCACAGGTAGTGGGATATTTGCATTGTGATTTTCTCTGCGTTGTTGGAATACATTTTTTCTTTCTGCCTATTATGCTGTCAATTCTGATTCCTTGACTCCGGAGTCCTTAATATCCTTATTGTTATTTTAAATTCTTACCCTTGTGCTCAACCCTGATGCTATAAATATATGAGTAGGAGTGGCAGACTTGTGCTGTAAACTAAAATTTGTCCTCCTTGTATTTTACTTTTAGAATGTGAGTTAAGGTGATGTGAGAACTCTGAATTAGGCTAGATGTAGAATTTCCAGACAGTCTTAAGTCTTAGTCAGGAGTTAAGTGAGGAGAAAGGAAATCTATCTACTTGTTTTCATCTCCTGGAAGAAGTGAATTGCTAATATACTCAGATGTAAATGCAGTAGGTAACTTAATATATACAAATCCCTTGTTTTGTGATTTTGCATTTACTTTTAATAGTCTGCAGTGTTTGAAATGGGGTAAAGCTCTTTCTTTGCTTCCTGCTGGAGATCACAACAGTCCTTTCAGATTGAATTCCTTCTGCAGAGGTACTGGTAAATAGAGATCTATCTTTCTCCTTCACAGATTTCATTTAGAATTCTCTAACTTGCAGTGGAAGGAACACTGTACATAACAAGAGGCTATCTTCTTTCCTTTCTCACAGCCCCGTCAAGAGTTAGTTTCTTCCTACATACAGTCTTTTGCTTTGCCTCTGTAGAATATTGTTTGTTAAAGATGTCTTCCATTGTAAGAGATAGCTTATCTCCATTATAAGCTTAAATTCAAAGACTCAGTTACAGTTGTTCCTTTTGTCTTACGCTTGTGTGTTCTTCCACAGGTAAAGTTAATATCTGTTTTGCATTTTTCTTTATTAAAATGAGATCATGAAATCTGAAGATTTTCTACAGCTCATCAAAATTAATGATTTTTTTTTTTTCCCCCCAAAACAGTCAAGAATTAGATTTATAATTGGGTCTCTGCAAACCTGAGTAGCAGATAATTTCTGGAGTGCCTGTCTTCTAGTGAAGCCTGAAATGTTCTTTTCTAATGAAGCTATCTGTTATGGTGTGACAGCCATTTGGTTGGAGCTATATATATTCAACTGATGCTGAAATTATCTATTGTTTGTCATAACAGTGTGTTCTTGGAAAACATTTTATATATGGCAAGACGAGTTTAGTAACAGCCCCATTTATTTTGGCTAGTTGTGGTTCTTGACCAAATTTCTTCATTCTGTTAGCAATTGTTCAGTGGTTCTGACTTGGCTTTCTCTTGGGCAGGAGGTTACTTTTGAAAAACCTGAAAAGGCCAGTTTGAAACTTGCTCCTTGCTGAAGAAGATGTGGTAAAGCGTCTTATGGATGGTCGCTAATATTTTGTAGAAGCCTTTATTTGAATTTTTACTCTTTTTGGGAGTAGCAATTGATCACAAATTATTTGTGTAACAAAATTTTTCTTGCATCTCAAGGAAAAAAGCACGTTTCTTCATCTGAAAAAGCTGGGGAGACCAAACGAGGCAAGGTGATCACTGGTGAGGGTTAAGCTTTCCAGTTCTTCAGGTGATCTTATGACCAAAATTTTTGAAGACTCATGCTACACCATGTATTCTCACTGCCTTTTTTATGTGTTCATCAACCAACAAGTGTGTGTAAATAAAAAGAAGCAGCTTAGATATTTTCTGCTTTTATTTTTAATTTTTCATTTGTGATATTTATCGAGGTGACAATGTGTATGGAAAACTTAAGTCTCCCCTTGCAGAAGAAGGAGAAGAGGTAACGGCCTCAAGTTGTGCCAGGGAGGTTCAAGATGAATAAGGGAAAAATTCTTCTTAGAGTGGTGATGCATAGGATCAGGCTTCCCAGGGAGATGGTGGAGTTACTACCCTTGAGTATTCAAGAGCTGTGGAGATTGGGCACTGAGGATATGGCTCAGGTGTGGATGGGCCGGAGGTTGGACTTGGTGATCTTAGTGGCCTTGTCCAACCTTAATGATTCTATGATAAAATCTGGCGCAGATATATTTAGCTGTTTATTTGATGCTAGCAATTGTGAAGAAAACAACCCCATGGCTTCGTGAGAAATGATGGCAGCATTGCTGGTTGAGGTGCCAGCAGGCTGCTGCTGCCAGATGGTATGCTGGGAGTTTAGAATGCCTGCTGCCCCGGCAGACTTGTACAGTGTTTTTCTTAATCCTTTGCTGTGGCTGGGCCTCACTTCTTGCAAGCATGTCCAAGGTAGATGCGATGTGCTGTCTGACCAATGCTGCTCACTGTGCTAAGTGACAATCCTTGGTAGAAAGCAATGTTGTTGCCAGGGAAACTGCCTGGCTGCACTGTGCCCAGCAGCTGGGTCATGTTGCACTGAGGGAAAGGATTGCCTGCCCAATTCCCTTCCCTGTTTTGGTGGCTTTGAGGGCAACTGAGGCTTGCAAGGTCTCCCCCTAGTTGTCAGTGTGCTCACTAGCACAGGCGTGTTGTTCAAACCTGAACAACATGCTGAGAAGGGCAGTGAAGTGGCTGTGCGCGGCCACCTGCTCTATGGTGCTGGTTCTGCAACTTGATAGGGTGCTGGGGTTTTTCGTCAGGCAGGATCTGTGTCTCCTGTTTTACCTGTGTTTTTCCCTCCCCTTCTTCTTTCCTTACCTATGTGTGAAATGTGTGCCAGTGTTCTGTTCTGGCCGTGTGTTAGTGGCAGATGGCTGAGGGGAACCAGTGCTGTGCATTTTAAAGAGACCTGAGCAGCAGCAAAACAATTCATTGATGTGAACATGAAGTGTAAAATAATTTTCCACCATTTATGTAAAGAGTCTCAGGCTGCTGAAATGCGTGTCAGTGAGCATTCCCTGTCCCCCTTAGCAGCCCCTTTCTGTGGGAACAAGCAGGTGCAGGAAGGCAAGCCCTCTTGCTACAGCTCACCATACGTCTTCCTTGTGAGTGAACCTCCAAGCACCAGCTGTTTTGGTCTGATGGGGAGCTTTTGCCTTCCCTTGGTTGACAGGGATCACACAAGTTCTTTATGAATCAGGAAAGCCCCCGTTTTGCTTCCGGCTGCTGGGTTAATATTGCTGAATGCTAGAATAAGGCTGTGCGTTTTTATCTGTAGGTTAGCTGAGTGAGAGAGTGAAGGTGAAGTGAGGGGATGGAAGTGACGTGCCAAACAATGAACTGTGCTTGGACAGCATCTGAACAGAAGCCAGGGAAATAATTTTAATGCATTGCCTAGCTACTCATTTTTTCCCCTCCAAAAAACTCTTTTGTTATCCAAGTGTATTTTTAGTTTTTTTTTTAATGTGGTCAACATTTCATTCATGCTTGTGTTGAATACATTGTTCCTTTGGTTTTCGAGAGACTGATGCCTGCAGAGAGGGAAACCATTTCCTTAATTGCTGAGGCTGAGGTGAATGTTATTACCCTCGGTGCTGACCTGAAAGAACCTTTTCCTTCAGGCAGTCTCATGAACAATTTAGCCTTTGATGTTTCTTAGCTCCCATTGAGTCAGAGAGGAGCCTGTGAAGAAAAGCACGTAAAAAATTGTTCCTTTAAAAGTAATTCTAAGTATAATTTGTGCATTCGTTAAATCAGTTGTAGATTGATGTTTGTGTTAAAATTAGCAGCGTTTTCAGAAACCTCCAGAACAGAAACTTAGCTTCTAATTATGGGCTTCTGTATATTCCTAATAATGGTAAACTTAAGGATATATGCTAAATATTTTCCTCTGTATGGGTAAATTAGCAGTTGTAGTCTGGTTTCTTCTGCATACAAGATTTCTTGGTCTTAAATGAGGAATTGGAAAAGAATATAGAAACAATATATATGGAGTTTTAAAAAACCTGATGATTTTTCCGAGGTGGGAACGGAAAAGAAATACATTGCATGAACATTCCTTTCAGCTTTAGCAGATCTCCTCCTCATTGCAGAATACAGTGTAATATCAAGCATCAGACATCCAGAATATTTTACTCCCTTAGTTTCAGTTAAGGTGATCTCAAACACACACAGACACACAGTATGTTTTTATTTGGTCTTTTTGCTCCAGTTGCTTAGCTTAGTTTTTCTTGTGGGCTGGAGAATGTAAGAAAGAATGTAAGATGTCCTTTTTGTAAGAATTCTGATATGTGCACATAGGAAAACAAAACAAAATATGAGATGGCAGAGCTGAAAGGAGAAAATGAATAGAAAATTTAAAAGTAGTCTAGAAAAAAGAAGTGTGTAATATTTTGTTTGTATGACACTTGCAGATGCTTTGCTTCATCTCACACAAATCATATGAAGAATTCAGCAACGAGTGAGTGGCGAAAGCTTTCCTGCATCTACACTGAGTGATGCTCAGCAGCTGAGTTAGAAAGTTTTGATTCTCTGATCTAGAGAGTGAGTTATTTCTCTCATACAGTAGTACTGTGAAATTCTCTTCTCAGAAACCGGAATGAGTTGCAGGCTCTTTTGTGGAGACAGTAGGTGGGGTGGGGAAAGCTTTACTACAACAAAAATAGATACATGCTTTATGCAAAGTTGGTAATGTTGTGACGTTTAGAAATCTCTGGTTTGAAAAGAAAACAATGTGTTAAAATCTAAAAGGAATTTAGTCGGCTTATGAATAATGGAACATTCAAAGTAGGATTGTCTATTTCATCTGAATATTTCTCAGGTTATGTAGCTGTAAACACATCATGAGTAACCAAGCTCCTCCTTATCCAGTCTCTTCTTTAGGATTTCAGTACTGCACCTTGGGACTGGTGCTCTTTAACACCTTTATCAGTGACATCAATGATGGAATCGAATGCACCCTCAGCAAGTTTGCTGACGACACCAAGCTGAGTGGTGTGGTTGATAGGATAGAAGGAAGAGATGCCATTCAGAGGGACCTCGACAGGCTGGGAAGGTCAGCCTGGGTGAACCTGATGAGGCTGAGAGAGCTGGGCTTGTTCAGCCTGGAGAAAAAAAGGCAGTGGGGTGACCTCATTGCAGCCTTTCAGTACCTAAAGGGAGCCTACAAACAGGAGGGGAATCAACTGTGTGAAAGGGTAGATAACTGCAGAACAAGGGGAAATGGTTTTCAGTTGAGGAGGGGAAGATTTAGGTTGGATGTCAGGGTGAAATTCTTTACAGAGAGAGTGGTGAGGTGCTGGAACAGGCTGCCTAGGGAGGTTGTGGATGCCCCGTCCTTGGAGGTGTTCAAGGCCAGATTGGATGGGGCCCTGGGCAGCCTGGTCTAGTATTAAATGGGGAGGTTGGTGGCCCTGCATGTGGCAGGCGGGCTTGGAAGATTCATGGTCCTTGAGGTCCCTTCCAACCCTGGCCATTCTGTGATTCTGTGAAAAGCAAGGGAGCTACCTTTAATTAATTTTGGCCAGATAATAAAGTGTACTTTAGAACACTTCAGCTATTTTTGTGGTGAAATCTGCTACAGAAGATACTAATCCAGTATATGGAAACAGCTTAAAATTGTTGTATTGTTCCTCTTATCCATGGTGCTTGAGTGTGTCTGGAGTCACTGGAAGCAACACACTTCAATTCCCATAGCTGCCTGAAATTGTAGTAGCAGGGCAGCCATGCATGTGCCACCTCTGTTACAGGCAAGTAGCTTGTATTGGAGAGGCTGGGCAAAAGAGTGTTATAGCCTGTGAGGATCAGTAGAGGTTGAAGAGAAGTTGCCTTCAACCTTCTGCTCTGTGTCCAAAGGTATGTTGGTCTGAGAGCTCTAAAGTCAAAACAGCAACAGCTTTGGCAGTTGGCAAGCTGACTCTCATGTTTGAAAATGAAAGCAATGTACCTAGGCACGAGTACACATGCTTCAGTTCATTCTCAGGAGTGGTTTTTAATCTTTCCTGAACTGTGACTTTCATCGTGAGAGTAAAGCTTTCTTGAAGTTGATGGCCTCAGAACTCAGGACAGATGGGGTAGATTTTAGTTGTCATACATCTATGTTTCAGCTTTATCAGGTCTCAAAATGTCCACAAAAAGGTTTCATTATTGTTATTCCTGTTAGCTGTGTCACATATGTCACTTCAGGTTGAATGAGTTCACTGGATTTCTGAAAGATTCTGATACAGGGAGAAGTGCTGCTTCTGACTTCGGTCTGAGGCGAGGTGCCATTTCAAATTACAAATGGGTGATAAGTGGGTGTGTTTTGTAATTAGTTGTGAAATCTGGTGGGCTGCTGACTGGAATATATCCTGTAGTACTTCTCATCTGTTGCGAAAATGCTGCTGCTTGAATAAAATATGAAAACTCCATTCTTCAGTTATTGTAATTTTTATTCTAGTGGCATGGACTGTGGAATCAGATGGAGTTGAAATAAATAAAAAAATACATTATTTAAGTGACATTTTATAAATTGAAAAAGACAATAGGTCTTGTAAAGGCATTTCTGATCACATTTCCCAGTAATTTTCTGGATATGTTAAAGAAAGTGTTTTTGTCTTCAAAAGTTGAAGTATTGAAGTAAAGACAATTGAGCATGGAAGCCTGGCGGCATGCATGTGTGGAAACATGGTGATTGTACTCCTGAGCTGAGCAGTGGGAAGATAGATGAGCTAATGCAGGAAGACATTGATAGCATGTCCTCCTGTCCTCCCTACCTTGCTCATGTTAGCCCTGTCACTTGTAGTCTCAGGTATATATCAAAGGATAAAGCACTATTCTTTAGGCCATAGTACAACAGAATATTTCGGTACAAAAACTTATGGAAAAAGTTGCATGCTTGGAATGTCGATTTGGTTACGGTTTATTTGGGAAGAATTGAGTAGGTTTGTAGGAGCAGAAGGGGCATTTTAAAATAAAAAACTGCACTACCTATTCCTCAGTCATTAAAAAGATAAAAGTAAGAGGTCTTGTATCCTTATGGGGAGGAAGGCCTTTCCATTCCCTGGAAGGGAGGCATCAGCAGCAGCCTGTTGTGAGCCACAACACCACAGGATGACCAGCCCCATCTGACAGGCAGGAAAAGTTTCCAACTAACTGACCAACCAGTGAATCCTTCAGCTTGTGAGATGAGGCTCTTCTCTAGGCATACTCTGCTCCCAGAGCACTTGGATCATCTAGCAAACTTTGAAGCTGAGCAGGCTGCTACTTCCTCTCTTTTAGTAAAACAAGAGAAGTAAAGGTTATTTGAAACCAAAGCACTAGTACCTGAGTGAAGGGATTGTGCATCAAAGGTAGAGTAGAATGAAAGGGGAAAAAGCAGTGGATAATGTGTGGGTATCGTGGGGGGAGAGACAGTATAGATAGAAACATTTTACAGCTTGGCAGCTGCTAAGTCGCAAACTGTGGAGGGAATGTGTGGTCTTAAAGACCAACCCATCTGAGGCAAATGGATAGCTCTCCTGAATGAGAAAAACTGGGAGTTCTGTTGGTGGGCTCCCCAGCCTGACTGATGCTGACCGGCTGCAGTGTGCTTTCCAGCCCAGAGTGTGTTCTGACCTTAACTCTGGTAGAGCAGCAGAAAGGCTCTGTGAGTTGTTTTTTTTGTTTTCTATTTACTTTAGTACACCCATTTTTCTCGTGCTGGCGTAAGGCTTTCTGACAGCATGCTCTGGCAGTAGTCATAGCAAAAATGTTCAAGTTGAAACTTTGAAAGCTTAATGATAATTCAGCTTCTTAATAAATGCCTTTTTATCAGCTCTGTAGAATTGCTTCACTTTTTTTGTTTCTCCCCTCATTTTCTCTCTAGTCTCTTCGAGTCTTTCTAAAGAGTATACTTATTTATCTGCAAGAGGTTTTCTATTCATCTTTGATTGTGGTCTTAGCAAGTTTGTATTTATTTCCAGTAAGTTTGCTTCAGGGAACAGTACTGTTACTAAGAGCTGCAGAAACAGACAGTCAACAGTCACAAGTAGACAGAGTTACATGACACCCTGAAGGCATCAGCGCCGTTTGTGTGGAGAGGTAAAGGAGTGGACAGTCAGCAAAATTCATGGCTTGATGTGTTTGTACAAAGTAAAGCCTTGTGGAAGCTGCATGCCTTTAGCTCTGCTGGAAAATAAATGAACCAAGAGAACTCACTCCACATTCAGTTACTTGGTATATGAAAAACTTTTTCCCTTTATTTGTTTTCTTATATTTTAAGAGGAAATCTTATTGTGCTGATTTTTTTTTTTTTAAACTACAAAGTTGATCATTACATTTACAATTGTGTGAGAGTGAGTGAGAGTGGTGCTAGAAGTGAGGCAAAGTCTTGCATTCCTGAACAAGTGATGGATGATGTACTAGATAATGTATTTCCCAAAAGCATTGGGTCCAATGATGCAAACTTCAAATGGTGTTACACCATTTGGTGGTCCTGTATTTCCAGTAACCTGCTCACTTCTTTCAAAGAACGTTCGATGCTTTGGAGATTAAATAGTTTTTTATTCTCTTTGGTGAGAATATGTTTGTGCACAGGCAGTCTGTGCAAGCAGCAGTGCTTACTGAAGTCATTAGAACTGGCAGCAAGATGAGAGGACTGTCTGGTTCTGCTTGAGAGCTCCCTTAATCATTTAACAATTTATCTGAAAATTAGGCCTCCCACATCCTAATGTTGTGTGGTGAGGAACCAAGATGTTGACAATGCTGTAATAAATTTGGACTTATTGCTGGAAGAAGCAAAAAAGCTTTAGAATGAGAGTAGCGTTCCTTCTTGTTGATGATATTCTCCTGCTAATACTTTAATGCTGCCTGGTGTTCAGGATGCAGCTTTTAAGGAAGAATATCGTAGGTGAAAATAATATAAAAGAAGCAGATACTGTAAGGAGGTTTGAGGAGAAACGCACACTAGAAAAAGGAAGGTGACAGAGCCATGCAGCCTCACCTCACATTAGTGAGGCCGCTTCTTTTCAGGCAGTGTGGTTGGCAGGGCTGGCCAGGGGGCAGCTGCTGGCATAAGATGTGTGGCCCCAGCTATAGCAATGCTGCTCTCCAGTAACGGGATCTTCTAAGGGACTGTGTCTGTCTGTTCTGAACACCCAAATGAAATATTCAAAGTGAATTGTTTGAAGGTATGAATTTCAGGAAAAGTGTTATTTTTTCCTTTTAGTTCTACAAAAATGCAGGATTCCTTGCTGTTTGCAGGCTGTGAGTGCCAAAGTCTCTGCGTTTTTTTAATGTAGAAGAATGGTAATGAGTATTGCTATGGCTAGGGAAGAGCAGAGTTCCCACAATTTGTGCATTTGATTTCTTGGTGATTGTAGGCAGCTTCACTGACATATTCCAGGAAATACTCCAAATGAATTCAAAATGGTGGACTGTGAAATGTGGGGCCAAAATTGTTTCCAAGAACTTCAAACTGCAGATATGCATCCACAAAAACACATTGGAAGTAGTTGTTTAAGTAAAATTTGGTATTTTGTCATCAAATAGTGCTTGCCATTGTGCCTTGTATTCTAAGCACATATAAAGTTGTGTAATGATACGGATTTGGACAGTGTTTGCCTGCAGCTGTTGTTTAGTAGTAGAACCATTCATTTCAGTAAGGTCACAGTACTAGAAGTGCACACATTCAAGTAGATAACAATGATATTTACATGCTGTAATGATTTTTGATTTTTTTTTTGCTGTTTGCCAGTAATGGCATATGAGGAAAAGACAGACACCAAGTTGTTTTTGGTATATGTTGCATGCTTGACCTGAAAACTTCAGGTGGTCAGTTGTTAACTACTTGTGGTTAACTACTTGTGGTTAACTACTTGTGGTTAACTACTTGTGGTTAACTACTTGTGGTTAACTACTTGTGGTTAACTACTTGTGGTTAACTACTTGTGGTTAACTACTTGTGGTTAACTACTTGTGGTTAACTACTTGTGGTTAACTACTTGTTAAACTACTTGTGCTTAACTGCTTGTTCTCCATTCTTGGCTTCTTTTGTTTCATCTGTAAGGTGTTGTTTGTGAACTCAATAATGAGTAAACTAGTAGTCTCCAAAGCAAGCATCAAACACCTTGTAAGAAGCTGTTCTTTGAGCTTCATTTAGGCTATGAGGGAGGGACACTGAGACTGTAAGGAGCAAGGAAGCAATTGTGTGAATGAAACAATCTAAAAATCATTCTGAGAAAAATGGTGGTGAAGTTCCCTTGGGTAAAACTGTATATCTGGTGAAGATCCTGTTCCACTAGCTCTATTTGGATGCGCATACAGGTATCTGTATGAGTGAAGATTTTGGCCTTGTGGAGTTTTGCACTGCACAGAGATGTGGGAAGATGTACGTGATAGCAGTCAGGACTGATGTGCTTGGGAATTTTTTTTTTATCAGTCTGAAGTGATATTTTTAATTTTCACAAAATAACAAAGATTGAAGGGATTGTGTTGCAGGAAACAAAGAGGGATTAACTGACCATGACTTGATACCTTTTATAAGGGTAAGGATACCTGTGCAAGGATGAGCAAAAATTCATTGGTGACTCAGGTCTTGATTGCTATAAAGGGAAAATTTTGATGGACTTAAAGAAGCTTAGAGGGGCTGAGAGGTGCAGGGGTGAGGCAGCCTGGTTTTCCAGGATTGAAAGTGCTGATGCTTTCTGAGCCCCAGTCATAGAATCATAAAATAAGTTAGGCTGGAAGGGACCTTAAAGCTCCTGTAGTTGCAACTCCCTGCTGTGGGCATGGCTGCCACCCAGCAGCTCAGGCTGCCCAGGACCTCATCAAACCTGGCCTTGATCTCCTCCACGTATAGGGCATCCACAGCTTCTCTGGGCAGCCTGTGCCAGCGTCTCACCAATCACTGAGTAAAGCATCAAGGATGGAAGGGAACTGTTAGAAGGAAGATATAAGAGCTAATTAAAAAGTCTTCAGACACTGGAGAAGAGCCAGCTGACCTTACTGACTTGTAAAGATTTTTATCACACTTCTCTTGGCTGCATTTCTGCCATTGTGCTCAACTCTAATCCCACAGGGCATTCCTACTGGGATCTCAGCAGCTTTTTGATTATCCTACTGTTATCTGATGATGAGGGTTTTTTGGTGGTGGACATGGATTTTGCTTTGCCTTGACGTCTCAATCCATCCCCCCTCCCTTTAAATAAGCAGTATTTAATTCATTTTCTCAACATGAGCATGCTTGCCTCACAAGTAGACCCTACGGGTGCACATGGGGGGATGGTGTGATGTGAAGATTCAGTGGAAATGTTTTGACAGTTGAAGTTTTTCTTTCTTCCTTTTAATTTTGTGATTTCTGTACTTGATCTCTGTAATGATAGCTTTATGTGGGACTTAAGTAAAACTAAGAACCTTTTTTTTTTTTCCTTTTGCCTTGAAATTGTAACTGTTTCCATCTCCTACAAGCGCCTGATATCTAAGCTGCACCAAGTGAATCAGAAGTGCACTTGGGTCCTGTTACCCCCAAGAACCTGCTCCTGGATTTACGGTGCTCAGTGAGTGAGTGCATACCACAGTTTGGCACGTCTGGTTCATGTCAGCGGTGTGTGTGCAGGGACTTAAATCTGTGTGATTTAAGGCATGGAGGATGTAAAAGCAAGATCTTGGGGTTGGTCAGCTGGCTTTTTGGAAGCTATGAGATGTTTGGAAGGGCAGGATATTGACCAAATTGAGGTGAGGCTCTGAAACAGTAGATGGAAAAGCAATGGAAATGCTGCACTTTTCATTTTGTATCTTGAGTACAAGTGAAGGCAGGTTTGGAATTAATTTCAGGCAGGGAACATATAAACCACAGGTCTAGCACTCTAAAGAGTTTTAAATCTTTATTTTGAAGGCTTACTGTATCCTGCTGATGTCTTGATCTTCCTGTGGCAGAAGAGCTGTAGGTCATATTTGTCTGGGAGAAGGTAGTTTTCTTTTGGGCCCCTGTGCACTGTTTAAATTGTGAATTTTCTTGCTGTTATGGGATTTTATAATATATATTATATATTATTTACACATAAAATATGTTTTAGTGTCATTGTAACCAAACAACAACAAAAAAAATTATCCTAAATAGATTATTAGAGGGATGGAAAATGCCAAGTGAGCTGTAAGTCACTGAGCTGTAGGACATTTTCAATTGATACAGCCAACAGAAGTTTGGTGTGCTGTTCTAGGTGAGGTCATACTGGTTTGCTGCTAATGTGCTGTATTATGCTGCACTTAGCCTTGTTCTCGCCAAGGATTGTGAAGAGGTTAGTGAGCTGCTCTTATCAATCAGGAGTCAAATGATCCAGAAGAGGAACACAGAGTTCCTAGTGAAGGATCATTGCAAGCAGGACAGTTTGGCTAATTAGCTTTCTTTTATTTTCTTTTTTTTTTTTTTTTTTACATCACTAGAATTCTGCATATCAATATAACCTAGGCAGTGTACAAATCATTGTAACAATCCATTAATCAAGGGCATGGAAGAACAGTGCTGAGGGAAGGATCCCTCTGTGTTACATAAGTATCGGGCTGCAGGCTCTCAGTCACCTCATCTCCTTCCCTTAGGACTTCTCATCCCAAGAGGAATAAAATGAGCCACCTTATGGAGCTGACAATTTCTTTGCAGTGAAATTTATCAGAAGGCATGGGGTGCCATGCTGAAGGCCTATACAGAACCGCTGGGTAAAAGTACTTAAGTGCACACGTTCCTAATGGCTTTCTTCCCCAGCTCCTTTCTCTCTTGAGTTTCGTGCACTTAGAAGTTGGAAATGATACTGGCTAAAATCTGAATGCAGCTTCTTAAATACTGTATCCTCATTCTGCCTTAGAAACTGACTTTGTATGTCTTGCTCTTCCCTTGGAGAATTGATGGAGGCCTCCCTAACTTTGAATATTCTGGGAAATAATTACCCTGCAGGGAATTAACCTGCACTGTTAGGGCACTGAACCAAAAGTAGCCTGGAGATGCTTTTGTTGTTTCAGATAAGTATCCTGATGCTGACTCCTGTGTATTTTCACAGTCCCCTCTGGGAGCTCAGCTCCCTTCCCCTTCCTTTCAGCCCCTGTTCTGGTGTCCTGCTCCTTCCCCTTGGCTGCAGCATGAGGCAGCTTTGCCTGCACTTCTGCCTTGATCCTTTCCTGATGGGGGTGGCACAGTGGATCCTCACCCTGAGCTCTGGGAGTACATACAGAAGAACACAACAGCCTTGTATCAAAGTGCCACTCTGAATCTTGACTTTAATACTGTTTTGTTTTGCTGTAGTACTTAGAAAAGGCTACAGAAAGATGCTGTTGTTTTGCCTAGGTTAGAGGTCACTGTTACAAGGTCTCTGCTCACTGCTCAGGCAGCTAAAGGTCTGAGACAGTAAAATGCTGGGCCCTTGGTTGCTCCTGATTTATCTGTATGGAGGGATGCATCTTAACTATGACCATTGCTAGGCAGAAAATGGCTTGCTAACATATAACACGGGAAGAAACACACAATTTATGTATAGTTGAAAGGACATGGATTATGAGGGAGGGTTCTGGGTGAGATGGTCTCTGAGCATTCTTTGCCTGCCTCACAGGTGTTTGTGAAGTGTTTTGAGATCATGTATACAGATCACAATATCCTCATGCAAATTTTTGTCTCTGTGGAGGAGAAATCTTAATATGGGTTGTTACTGGGCTGAGGGGTTGTCCATGTTCTTTAGGCTCCCGGAATGCCTCATTCACTAGCAGTCTCTCCAATTTGGCTGTAAGACTAGTGATTTTTTTTCAATTAAAACAGAATGTAAAAGTATCGTCCAATTAGAAAGCAATGGTGTGTTTGTAAGTATCCTTGAACGTATTTATCTGTCCGCTGGGAGCACGCAGATGTCTGCTGGAATTTCTCTGCAGCACACTGGGGGTGGGGACAGAAAAGAAGTAGCCAGAAAATCACTGTTGCTGCAGTAAATACCAGGCTTCTCCTAGTGACCTGTGCTGACTGCAGAGCTTATTACATCTGATACAAGCATAAAACATCAACTCGACAGTGCTGTTCTCTGGCTGCCCTGCATCTGTACCAGCAGACTGTTCTTGGCTGATTGTTGTGGGTGGTCATGAAGAAAAGGTGCCACGTTTTAAAGCCTATTATTATGCTAAAAAAAAAAAAAAATCTGCAAGGCAGCACTGCTCAGTAAGCAGCAGCAGCCTTGGTTCACCTCCGTCTCTGAGGCTGAAGCCAGAGGCACGCTGTCGTAGCGAGCAGTGTGGCTGCTGGTGAGAGTGCTGCTACCCAGAGCTGACTGCAGTGTCCTTCGTCTGTGTTGTCTGTCTGGGGTTCCTATGGCATTGGTCTGCGTTGTCTGGTGGTGATGTTCTGCCACAAAGTGGAGATGCTCTGTGTGAATCACAGTGAGCTCCTTTCTGGGTCACGGTGCTGCTGTATGTGGTGCCCACAGCCCCAGCTCTGGGTACAGAGGTGAAGCAGGGCACTGCCTTCATCAGCCTGCAGTTGTGCCTGGTTCCAGGTTGAAATGCAGTGTTTCTGAAGGGGGCAGTAAGGTAGAGCCAGCCCGAGCAACTCTTTTGTCTCAAAGTTTTCTGGATTGGTGCTTGTGTTCAGCTATTTCCAGAGGAATTTAGCTGAGATGGGTTTATTTGCAGCTATCAGAACTGATGGTTTACTTCACTAGCAGCAGCTTCAGAATCCTCACATTTCAGCTCTGGATGAAGGCACAGGATTTGCTCTTTGCTGGGAAGCCATCATCTGTGTTTCCATGGCATCAGCCTCGAGCGAAGAGCAGCAGGGAGGGCAGTGCTGCGGAGCATGGTGAGAAGTGGTGTGTTTTCCAGTCAGGGCATAGGGCTCTGCCTGCCTCAGTACTGCTGGGTGAATGGCTTTATGCTACCCTGCTCAAGATTGCAAAGACTTTGCTTTTTCTGCTGCCTTTTCTTGATTTTTCTGGAGATGGGGCCGTCACACACCTGCATTACACTTGCAGCTCCATCTTCCCAAGTGATTTGATTTCTTGGCTCAGCACCTCCAGCCTAATGAGACTGGTTTACCTTCCTAGTATGCTGCATGAAGCTGGCACTAAGCAGTGCATCACAGCTGTGGTGCAGGTGCATAGTAGTGGCTGCAGCATTCATTTCTTATGTGATCACTTGAGACAATCTGTGTGCCAGCTTTGGCTTTTTTCCAGCTGGCACTCAAGAACAAGGAGCTGAGTACAAGTTTGGTGAATTTCTATGGGTACTTGTATGGGTTTATGTTATGCAGATTCTATGGTGATCACTGTAGTTTCACTGGTAGTACAATCTATAAAGTTACGCATGTGTAAAATGGTATATAATTTAGATGACAAGAACTCTGTAACTTAATATATACTTCTATTTTGTATTTTTATCACTGCAAATCTACTTTCAAGAAATAGAATATACTTTTTTTTCTTCCAGCTTGGTAATATGTGATTGGCAGCTAGATGCAAGGCAATGAACAGGATATAGATGTAAAGAAAAAAACCTTGAGGGTGCTCTGTAGAATAAGGTGATGTCATTATTATGTCAGACATCTGTGTCAGCACTGGCACTGCAAAAGAGCCTGATGGGAGGGAGAACCCCTGCAGCAGGGCAGTGGCTGCCCCCTAGGTGTTTGTGTTACCATCATTTGTGATGGATCTGAGAGAAAGCTCAGCAAACGAGACTGCAGGATGTGTGCTAAAGCAGCTTAAACATCTGATGTCTTCACGGCATTTCTTTGTTGTCTTCATTGTTTACCACGATGAACCTGTGCAGTTGTACAGGAATCATATGAAAAACAGTGTGGATGACAGAAATGGAGCTCTTCATCGCCCATTTGATTCCCAACTGCCTCTGCATACCTCTCATCTTGCTAAGGCTCAATCTGTATCCCTGCCATCCCTCCAATAGCCTTGTTGAATGCTTTTGCAGGCTTGTGTCCAGCTTAGCTCTCAAAGATTGAAATGTGACTATGTCTTGAAAATAAAGTCTTTTTACAAAAAAAAAACAAGCATGCTGCCTGTCCCTGCGCCCCCAAGTGGGACATATAATGAAATTTCCTTTAAAACTGAGTCATTTCAACCTTGATTTTGCATCCTACAAACAGTAGTTGTTTGTTTTAGGTTAATTTTTAATTTCCTGTCATAATTGTGGTTGTCTTCATACTGATAAGGAGAATCTCTTTCATTCATTCATACTTCTTTTTCAGATCGCATGTGGCTCTGAGCATAATCTGGCAGTAGTTGGTAAGTAGCTTGATTTTATATCAATTCTGTCACCTTTTTTTCATTTATAAGTAGCACAAGATGCAAGAAGAATGTACACATCAAACATATTGAGTGAGTAAGGGCGTTGTGCAAACCAGCTGGGAGAAGGAAAGCAGTGTATAGGTGGGGAGAAAGGAGGAGAAATCTGTAGCCTGACTGGTGCTGATGAAAATAATGCCCTTGTTGACCAGCCACTGTAATGAGAGAGAGAGAAAAAGAGAGAGGGGGAGGGAGAGAGGAGGATTGGTTGATGTAACAGCAAAATACATTCTCAGTTTGCTGTTAGAATGGAGCCATTGTAACAATTCAAACCACAGATTTGGGGTAGCATCTAAGCTTGAAGCTTGTCAAAAGTATCTTTGTTTAACAGGGAAATTTTCAGTGAAAAAAATCCTGAGTCTTTTGTTCTTTTAAGCTTGGAAAGTCTTTGGTGTTTTGATCAATGCTTGGTAGGTTCTTTAGTAGACCGTATTATAATGCTGCTGTAGTGACAATGGTAAAACTATTAGGAAGCTAATGTTACTGAAAGAACTGAATTTTGTATACTAATTCAACAGATTCTTGCTTTCATGTGAGGAGTTGATAACTGAAGCTTGGTAGTGATTGCTATTGTTTATATTTACATGTTAAAAAAAAAAAGCTCTTAACTGTGGATTTTCAGATATGTAATAAAGGTCAGCATAACCATCCTGGTTAACAGGATGAGAGAGACAGAGGAATGCTGTGCTAATCAGAGCTGATAATGAAACCAGCATTAACCATCAATTTCAGTCAGCATCCATGTGGACATTGCTGATTGCCATCACTGATGTATTAAGGTGCTAAAGGAAGAATATCCTGTATTTTCCTGAGTGCAATATGACAGGTCTGCAAAAACTGGCTATTTGGTAGGAGACCTGCATTTCATATCCTGATTTGTTTTGGTTCGGTTATTGTCAGCTTCATTAAGTGGACACTGAAGGGTTTTCCTGTATACATAATATGTAATTTTCTAATAATGACTCTAAAATTCAACCCTACATCAAACTTCTTAAAGTTCTACTTAATTTATACGACAGGCTTAAAGAAAAGTTTTTTCCTTTGTCTCCCCACTGGTTCAGTGTCACTTGCATCTCTTAATTTTCAAGTTGGTGCTTCTGAATGTCAAATGAAGAGCAATCTGAAGAATTGCGTTGTGTTTCTTGCTGAACTGATGAAGTGAAGTGTACTGCTTGCAGATTCCTCCAGTGTGTGAAAGCCAAGCTCTGAGTTTGGACAACCTTCTCTCTCCTTGTGTTCTTTTAAGCTTCCTACCTTTTAGGCTAAAATCTCTGGGGAAAAAATGGATAGAGGAGAGAAATTGTAGAAGTAAGGTATGTTAAAGTAGGATTTCCAAACACACAATCATATCATATACCGTTTAAAGCTTTGCCCTACTTCCATAGAATTCAGTGGGAAAATTATCAGTCCTAGAAGCTGGTCATTTTTATTCTAAGAACAATGGAAATACATTACTTTTTTGAACTAAAGTACTATTATACATTTTATTTTTGAATTGAACTTTTGTACAGGCTTTTAAAAGCTTGACTTTTTAGAACACTTTATAGTAGGATTTCTCCATTGCGTGTCACTCTTCATTAAAAGCAGTTAGCTGTTTTACACACAGCTTTCATTAAGTACTTCTATTTTACTGTACTGTTTCATAGTAACCTATCATTCAAGCAGCGTTTATTTACAACAACTGTATAATAAGTTTCTCTTTTAATTGGTAATGCTTGAGTGATAGACTTTTAGACTGAAATAACTTTCAGATTCAATATGAAAGGCAAACCAAAATGCACACCTTTAATATTAGAATATTCAAACTGAGATTTCTGGTTGCATATACAGATGTTTGTACCTACTTTGTTGTCTTGCCTTTTAATCAGAAGCACTTTAAAGATGGAGCAGCTAGATTTGTCATTCATTTCACAAATACTGAATCTGTGCTCCAGTCATCTTGCTGGAGACATGAACAGATTTGTGGGGCTTAGCTAGCAGGTGATTTTTCTCGTGTTACCTTATATAGTTTATATCCAGTTTGTTCAGTTATTTAATTTTCTTTTCTTGCTTCCTCTTACTGAAAGAGCAAAATGTGTTTGTTGTCTTCATTGTAATGGCACCAAGTCCTTTTTCATGGGTAAATGGAAAGAAATTTGGTTTTCATTTGATCACAAGGTTAATGTTGTAGAAGGGGTGAGGTATGTGTCTATTATTTATAAATGTATTGAATAGATTGATCTGGATAACTCAATGAATTATAGAATTAACAGAATTATAAGTAATGCTTACAACTGAAGAAATTAATACCTTTTCATGTGCTAACTTTCAATGAAAACACTTGTTTGGAGTTGTCTTGGGATTTGAGTATCTGAAAGTATTGTGACTTTTTACATGAAAAGGAAAATCCCTACTTAATATGACAGAATCTTGCACTTCTCATTTCAGTCAAGGATTAATCATCGTAGGATCCAGCCTATTTTTGGTAGAGAATATATCTATTTAACAAATTTTGGGCAACATCTCACATATGAAAAACATCTGATGCTGAGAACTGCCCAGGTACTCAGGATGAGAAAAGCTGGCTATTCAGCCTGAGTTTCATAGCTGCACTCTGCAGCACTTAATGTCATGATATTAAGACAGTGATTGAAACGTGGTGTGAAATCGAATCACAGTGACAAAGCTGAGTGCTTTCAGGTTTGGGAATCTATGGTGTTTTCAAGAATGGAAAAGTAGAAGAAAGAAGGTTTGATTCTTATCCTGAAAGCATGTGGTTAAAAATTCTATTTATGGGGAAGATTCTTACCAGGTTCCTCCTACTTGCCCCCACTATGAATAGATCTTCCTTTTCAAAAAAAAAAACAAGAAAAGATTTTTTTAAATTGATGAGAATAAAATATGCTTTAAGAGAACACTTAACGTGCCACATATGGCTCATCCCTTGCTGCTACTTAAATAATAAAGCCATACAAATAGCCATATGAATGTACAGCTGCTATAAAAACAGGCATGTATTGACTATAACCACAGAGCACAGGACAGGATTCCTCCATGAAACCCCCCAGATGCAGATGTGCTATTTTAATAAAAATTAAACCCATACATTTTATTTAGTCTTCCTTGAAGTAATTACAAGAACGGTGCTTCTCTATCTGGCTTCCAAAAATCTGCTGAAATATAATGTATCCATTTTTGGTCATCTTTTCAATCATTTTCTCACCTTTATAACATATTAAGAGTCTTTTAAAAGAAAGCTGCTGGAGGATGTGTGGGGAGAACTTCTTGTTTTAAAAACAGAAAACACAACTTTAAAAGCTTACTAGCTGGTTTGTGCACGATTTCAGTAGTGCAGTGCCTGGTACCACGTCTGCTCGGTGATTTTTCTGCTAACATAATGGGTGACTTGGGGATTTAAAGTGTTTTTCTGTGAAACTGACATGAATTCTTCAGGTAAGTTTTTTCTAGTAAGGCATCTTGAAAAGTGTTGGGAATCGTGGCTGCCTGAAATGGCTAGCATGACTTTTCCTGGCATTTTCGCACTCAGCGTGGTGAACTCTGTTTTTCTCTGAGGGTTATATTGTTTTCTTTCTTGGAGACTTCAAAACACTTTTAAAACTACTTCTCAACTTCCTTGTAAATAAGAGCCTTTCAGAAAAGGTTCAGATTTTTCTACTGTAGCCACGCTTGCTGTATTTCAGAGCATGTGTTCTATTTCAGAATTGTCTTATCTGTGACTTACATGCAAACACTGCTGCAGATACCCTGACAGGGGTGTTCACGTTCCTCTGAAGCTGCAAGATGTCATTTTGGAGTGCACAGCAATACTAAGTTTTTATAGAATAACACTCTTCATCAAGGGAACTTGAGGAAAAAAATATATCTCCTCTCAAGTGGCAGGTAGTGCTTCAAATCCCCTGGAGTAAAGTGTGTAGTATCTTTAGAGAGACCAAAAGCAGTTAATGCATCGGCTGTTAATGTTTGCTTCTTATGTCGTTATGCTGGAAGAACATAACAGTTATGGACTGGAAAACAGATGTGATCAAAATGACAAACTCAAACTGGTTGGGAACTGGTGATAAGCATCCTGAAGTGGTCACGGAAGTGGTGGCATCCTGCATGCTTTGCTCACATTCTTTGGAATGAGAAAGCTGAAGGGTTCTTTTGTTGGAGCCCCTGCCTCGTTATTAACAAGGTCAATAACAAAAACAATAATTAACATTATTTAGTGAAGTTCTGTGAGTCCAACTAAATTATTGTAAAGAGAATCAGTGGAAGAAGCACTGTAACAGACTGTGAAAGGCGTGCTTCTATGACAGAGCGAGAACCAATTGGGAGAGGCTGCTGGGCAGATCTTTGCTGTGGTGGCAGCATTATTTAGATGTTCACAGCAGCCCTCTGAAGCAGCAGATGTAGTCATTCGGTCCCAGGGGTGCTCAGCATGCTGTCACAAAGAGAAAATCATAAATTGTCTCTTTTCATATTGGCATAGCGTTTGGAGGAAACTGCAGCATACACAGCGGAGGGCACTGGTGTTCAGCAAGGAGCCTCAGTCTGATCCTCTATTGCTTTATTTATTATGCATGAAAAATCCCAGTGCAGCCAGGGTCTCTATTGTAAGGATTCCTGGCAGAGCAGCATGGAATCATGTTGCAGCATGCTGTCTCTGCACTGCTGCACTAATCTCATTCTCTCCTTATTAAAGGGCACCTGGCAGGACTTTGAGTAACCATCGCTGTTGTCGTTTTCATGGGGGTTATATGTCAGCCTTCTAAATTTGCTCCCTGGCAGAGAGAATGAATTTTGCGTGTCACTTGTCTGTTAATGTGACTTTAACTGTTAAAATAGCTCCTTGAGATACAGACTGCCTTGGTACCATTTGTTGTCAAAAGCTGCCATGCTTCTGTAATTACCTGAGTACCGCAGTTCTGCTGTTGCATTTAGATTCTGTGAGCCTAAAGAGAGCTGTTCAAATATCTTTTACTTGATGATACTTTTTCACAGCGTATTTCATAATTCAGGTCAATGAATTGTTTTCTGGTAGGAAAGAAGCTCAAAAGCAATTTGAAATGTTTGATTTCTTGTTACTTTTAGCAAGTTACACTCATGAGTCTGATTCCCTAATCTCCTGGAGCTTCTTTTCCAAGGTTAATGGTAAACCAAGCTGCCAGCTATTTCATTAATTTGTGGGCATAGGTGATGAGGAGAGAAGTGTGGAGATTTACTGACTTGAGCATCTGGAAAAGCACTTGGACGAGACTAAAGAAAGTTTTGTATCTACTAAATTGTCTGAAGTCAGTGGACACAGCGACTGACCATAGGCAAGGGAGGATGCTTTGCTGCAAAAACTAACTAGATTCACCAGATAAAATGGACTCAGGCTGCAAGAAAATTCTAGAGCTTAGAACAAGACCTGCCTGCACTGCATCTTCAGTTGTCTGAATTAAAGCCTGTGTTTGAGAGCTGCCACCTGCTTCAGGCTTTGTCATTCCGGTGCTCCATGATTTGGGGCAGTCTGACTCAGCAGGAAGCTTTGTTCGCCTCCCTCTCTTCTCTGTGTGTCTTGTCAATTTCAGTTGTGAAATCTTAAGAAGAAAAGCTGCCTCTGATTGTATTTTAGTATTACCTACCATAACAGCATCTGATTTTTTTTCTTTTTTTAATACTGCAGTATAACTAATAATACTTGGAATCAATTTCCCTCAGAGAGACAGTTTTAAAATATGATTAATCTCTGTTTGTATGTTTCTATCTTAATTTATATCAGTTGGCATATAAACAGGTAATAATGCAGTGCTTGTCACATTGCTTACAGAATGATTTCCTGTAGTTACCAGGTACAGGTTCAGAAAAGAAAAAGCCATTATTTTTTTCTGTGTGCAAAGCTCCCAGTTGTAAAAGGCCTTCACTGAACCTCACGTATGATCCTGGTGCTAGCTCACAGTTTGTGTAGAGTTAAGTTCTTGTGCAGTGGCTGTCATTACGCTTCTTGCAGGACACTGTGCCACATCCATGGGGATAACTGTGCTTCATCAAGAACCCTGTAAGAGGTAAGCATGCAATGTTAACCTCTAGTGACAGTTAAAATCAGCCAGCTGCTATGAGTAGCAGTTAGGCAAGGTAATTATCATGAGAAGCTTGGAAACAACCAGCAAATGTTAGGCACGAATTTCATCGAAGCAGAATGAGGGAAGCCCTTTCTTATAGGTATTGGTGAACAGGAATGGTTGTTCCTCCTGATTTTTGAAAATGATGGAGAATCAGGAGAGAAGGAGCCACAGTACAGATACATGCAATCCTTCCTCAGTCAGAGGGTTCGGAGGATTGATATAAGTATTTAGAAAGCAAATTAGATTTCATTATATTTGTTCACTCAGAGGCTTTTAAGTGCAGCAATTACTTTAAAATAGAATAAAAATATATCCAGCATATCCAAGGCATATTTATCTTAATTTTTAAGGAAGCAAATGGGAGTAACAAAAAGTCACCCTTCGCACTGAAGAAAGATTTAAGAGTTTGTTATTTATAAAATGGAATGAGGGAAAGAATTAATGTCTAGCTTCAGGGAGTTATCTAGAGCATGCAGGGGGAATGCTCACTGAACGCTGAAGTAAAAGCATGAGGCCAGCAGAACGGTTGAAGGCTTCAGAACTGAGTGACACACAAGTGAACTGTACTGATAATTCCAGGCTGTGTGTGCAGCAACCTTAGCGATTAGGCTGCTGCCTGCATGTTTGCATGTACTCACTGGCCAGATCCTTTATGGAGCACTATGAGTATTTTCTGTCAGTGCACCCACCAATGTATGTGACCTAGGTCTGAGAGACGTTGCTGTATGAATGCATAGCAAGGCTGGTGATGAACAGAGCTGCTCCTGGGATAGGACATGTGTCTCTGACACAGCTTACAAAGCTGGTTGTAATTGCACAGGATTAAATGCATGTCTCAAAGCATGGTCTTGTATAGCAAGGTGGACAGGGAATTGTTTCTCCAGCTTTCCACAACAAGGGTAGATTCTTCGTCTGTTCCTGCTTTGGGAGATAGGACTTCGAACTTAAATGTACTGGAAATTGTAGCAGAGAAAATCCAGAAGTACTAGTTGGCAAACATGATTGTTTTATTAACAATGCAGCTCTTCTACAAAAAAAAAAAACAACACCATTCAAGTCTGCAAGCCTGGAGCAAACTTTCAGGGTAAAAGTACAGCATTTTGATTAAATCTGATTGGCTCTAGTGAGGTATCTCCTAGATGATTAGAACAGAAAAGTCAAATCAGTGCTGAAAAGTAAAGGGTAACTTTCACAATTAGGCCAACTTGACTTTTTTTTTTTTAAACTTGTTTCATTCAAATGCTTCTTTATCTGCGGGAGTTAACAAAGTAATTGAAATTCAAAATGCTTTTGAGACTCTTTTCTCTGTTGTCCTTTTTCCTCTCCTTTTTGCAGAGTCTCTCAGGAGCATCCAGGCTAAACCATGACTTATTTTTGAAAAGTATTTTTGGGTTGTTGGATTTATTTAAACAGTGAGAAGGTGAGGACAGACAGCTACAATCAATGGGACATTAAGAGACATTTAGCACAACACGTGTAACATTTTTTGTGGAACCACGAGAAAGATTGATATGTTTATGTGAGTCAAGCAAATTAAAAGGGAATCAGGTCAAGTGCGCTAGTTGTTTATGGCACAGCTCAAACATAAGTGTAGCAAGCAAGAAGCTGAATGAAGTGAGAGACTGCTGCTACTTCAGAAGTTCTTGGTGCCTATCAATCATTGAGGAGCAACTGCCTGTATTGTATATGACATTTATGTGATACATCTATCCTTGCTGAAGATGGTAGCTGTCAGTGTTCTTAAAAAACAAAAACAACAGAAAAAACCATCCTCAAACCCTACTGATTTTTAAAATAGTATGACAAGTCCTCTTCTATAGATTCCCAGTACAGATAGGGACATTTTCCACAGCGTAGTAAGTGTTCTGGCCTAAGTCTCCTTTCCTCTACAAATCTCATGGATTAATTACCTTGAAAAGATGATACGTGATGTATTGATTTTTGGCTTGAACATAACTTACATATATTACAGCACTTATTTGCTAAATGGAATGTTTTCTAGGAAGGCATTCACATGATGCCAAGAGTTCATGTTTCAGCTTTGCTTGCTTGTCCTTCCTCTTAGTGCAGATTTAGCATCTTCCTATATCCCTACTGTGTAGCCTTGTGTTGGAAAAAAATTCCTAGGTTGCTATAAAATTATTATGATGGGAAACATTAGCCTAAGGCAGTAGGTGAAAGAGATGAAACTCCTGCATCAACTGATACAGAGACACAAAATTGCGCTTACAACTCTGCTCCTACAGATTGCTAATACTCACTTGCTCTGAGTGTGAGGGAGCCTAGCAGATATATTTGCTATTTCTAAACCTTTTTTTTTTTTTTTTCCTAAAATATCTTCAGCTGGCTCACACAATGATCTGCCATAGTGAAATTTCTAATCCTTCTACCAGCCACAAGAGTGACATCTGATGTTCTTTATGACCTTTCCTTCGGGCTTTTCAGACCCAGGCTCTGCTGAGGAACTTTGCAAAATACAGCAGATTCTCCTTTTTTGGTATTATATGACCTCTGGTACTAGTGACTTCAAAATCCATGAGCTATTCTCAAATCTCCTCTTACCTTATAAAAGTGAGTTAGGCTGTTCTCTATTCCCCGGTGTACTGCTACCAGTGAGACTTTCTGTAATGCAAGACAATCTTTTTCTGATGAGTGAAGGACATGCATGGCTAGAAGACTTCAGTTTCTATTTTCTCAGTGAGGAAGAACTTCTGTCACTCAAATTTTGAACCTGATGAGCTTGTTCTTTTTACCATGTGAATCATATTTTGAACACCTGCTTAATAGAACTTGACTTTTTTTTTCTGTTAAGGTACAGCATTAATTGCCTTCTCCTCCTTTAGGTGTTTTGTTAATGGTGTTCAAAATGTTTAGACTGTCATGATCTTAGTGGCAAATCTGAGTTGCCAAGAGACAGAACATGGAAGCAGATACTTTACTATAGACGTAGAAGATATTCTTTTAGAGGTCGCCTTCTCTGTGCTTTTGATTTTCAGTGACACCAGCTGCTGTCTTGCTGAGTTGAGACATCTCAGAAAATGGGCAGGATGACAAGCAACACAAATCCATGTAATATTTCAGTTCTGTGTAAGGAGCTCACTTGGTTTGAAAGGTACATTTGCTTTGGCTTACAACTTCCTTTATGTCTTTTTCCTTAAGCTGTTCCTCTTGTACTGTTTTTTCAGTTCTGAACATTTCAAGGTTGTCTTTTTAAATCGAGTGAGATGAAAGGTGCATCTCTTAAGGCTTTCCAACCCATTGTAGTTCTAAATGAACACATGGGAAAATCACTGTGAGATGTGCTGATGGAAAAAGACATACATATGCGCAAGGGGGCAAGGACAGTTTTGTAATGTAGCTGCTGAATTTGGTTGTATTAACCAGGAAGTTGGTAGCTGTTGCTTTTGCCAACGTGTGTATTTTTGGGTGATACTGATGTAATAGGTGCTTACTTGAACCCTCAAAATTGTTCCCTAGCTTTGATAAGACTAATTCGTACTTTGGTACTGTTCCTGCTGATGAAATACAGTAGATCAAAGCTGTGACCTTTACTTTGAGGAGAGTTGTGTAACTGAGCCCCCCAGATGGGATTATTTTAGAAATCAGTTGCACATGAATTCCTATGTTTCTGTTCTATGTTGAACAGGTACAGCAAATTTAGAGCACTCAGTGAGGCAGGCTCACTGCAGGGGCAGTTTTGGCTTTTTCCTAGAAGTAGAAGTTCGTATTTGGGGAAGAAAATTAGCAATTTTATTCCTCTCTTTTGTAGAGAGGAGGAGAAAAGTCTCACTAGTCACTGTATCCTTCCATGAGTTGCTGGACAGCTCTGTCACGGTCTCATTTGTGATCACTGAATGTGACTTCAGCCTCCTCTGTTACAGGATATTTTGGTTGGTAGTGAAAGGATTTGTACTTGATGCAGCCCTTAGGCATGCTCACTTAACCTGGAGCTTTCCTTCAGTCCCAGCAGTACAGTTGTACAAAAAAGCAGCAGGCAGGCAGAAGGCAGTTGCAGGTGTCCCAAAGATAAAAGCATAGTTCTCAGTTTACAGTATTTTTGGGGGGGTTCATCTTACCAGTTGTAATCTTAAAGTTCGCATGAAACTTTTCTATTGACCTGAAAGAGGAAAAAAAGAAATCAGAGTTTGATGCCCTTTCTATTCTAACATTCACCTTATTTTAAGCTTTTTTTTTGGCCCTAATACTCATTTCACCACCTACTGGTTAAAGGAGGCACGAATCCAAATTTGTTCTGCTTATATCCAAGTCTTGTGGCATTTGCAGTTTGTAACAGGAGTGGAAGGATGGTTTGCTGTCTCTGTGATGACACTGAGTCTTCCTCAGTCTCCCCAGGACACTGCTGGTCAAACTGACTGCCATGCAAGATTCTTCATAACTAAATTCTGGATACCCTAAAACAAGAAAGGTGAAATACTACCATATATCCTGTGTAGGTTTGCTTTGCTGAGTAAAGTGGCAGCCAGTTTTTTTTCTTTTTAAAGCACTGTAGTAAAGTAACCTTGTTCTGTTGACAAGTTCAGCATGAGTCTTGTGTAATATTTCTCTGTCTGCTTTGGGTCCTCCTCCTTCTCCCATCTGCCACCTTCTCACTCTAAAGAAAGGAAACTTCATTCTGTCAAAGCAAAGTGCCAGTGAAAAATGAGAAAGGGCTTTTAAGAGCAGGTTTTGGATGAGGCCGTTCACTGAAATCAAAACAAATTTGTGTAGTCACAGCTCTCTCTCTATAGCTGTGCTCTGAATATCTAGCAAAAGTTAAAGGCTAACATGTGGTAAAACATGGTCTCTCCAGTGAGGGATATTGAATTGAAAAAAGGAGGCAGGCAGGCAGAATTGTTCACTGAGGTCCCAGTTGCCTTTGGTTCCCTTGGCTGGTGCTTGATGCTAGCATGTTCCTTGTAAGGAAAGCAGTGTACATGCCAGATAAGTAGAGATTTCCCAGCAAGCAAATTAAAGGACAGAAAACAAATGAGCTCTTTTTTCTCTGACTAATAAGGGTAACTAGCTGAAGTATCATAATTAAAGTGGATGATCCATTTTGGAGTATACGCAGTACCTCATGTTGAAGTATCCTACTTCAGAGGCTGCCTATTTCCATACATTGTGAACTTGTTCTTTGTGAAGCTGTCACTTTCTAACTTTTAGAATTGTTTCCCTTTGCAAGATATCTTCTGCTTCTGCCTTGATGCTGGCTTGCAAATTCAGTGTGAGCAATTAAAGCCTAAGAACAAAAAAGCTGTAATCATTACAAAAACTTTGTGCATTCATTCGCGTCTCCAGGGCTGGAGCTGAAACCTGACAATTGTGTTGAGTGGCAGTGAATATGCTGAGTTTCATCCTAATCCCTTAGAAACATATGTCCACAATTGATCTTCTCGTATGCTTCTCATTGGAGAATTTTAGAGCTGTTTTTAGATCTGTAGCTAAGTAAAAGACTTTAGTCTCTGGCACGTGCAAATTGTCCATCCTTGTCAGTGAACCTGTTACTTCAGGACAGCTGCACCAGAGGAGAAGGGAGATATCTAAGATACAAGTGACACAAACTGGACCAGAATGCTTATACCTTAGGGGACTTTTCAACTTAAGTCAAAATTTCCCTTCTACTCTGAATACATAGCAAGTAGATCTCAGTGAGTGATCCTGCTTATTTCTGACCTGTTTTAGACATGCTTCTACTATTCAAAATATGATATTTAAATGTAGTGAGGGAACAGAAAAGATAAAATCTATTATATTGATCAGGATGTCCTCTCAGAAGTGGCAAGTTTTCAGCAGTCTGTGCTATGTTGTGGTCCAAATGTCAAAGAGCATGCAGGTCCATGTAATCCCAGCTATGAGCTGTGTTTATGTTAATGTAATTTCATGCTTACAGCTTGTATTTGTGGTTTCGGCTTGGGCTGAGCAGCCCTTGCACTGGGTTAGCTCAGCACAGCACTGGGGCTGTTACTGCAGGCTGCAGAGCAGCAGGGAGCTTCCACTTCACTGTCCTAGCTGCCCTGGTAGGGGTCCAGTGATGATGGAGCACCTTGTCTCTGTGGCCACTCCTCAGCCATGTAAGAACTGTTCCAGCCTTTTTCTCAAATGTAATCACAGAATCACAGAATTGTAGGGGTTGGAAGGGACCTCCAGAGATCATGGAGTCCAACCCCCCTGCCAAAGCAGGTTCCCTACAGCAGGTCACACAGGTAGGCATCCAGGCAGGTCTTGAACATCTCCAGAGAAGGAGACTCCACCACCTCCCTGGGCAGCCTGTTCCAGTGCTCCGTCACCTCACTGTAAAGAAGTTCTTGCGCGTATTTGTAATGACTTGTAAGGACAGTTAAATGTACCTGTGAGTGTGTAGGTGTACTGATGCTTTTCTGCTGGTTTAGCAGCGTTTAATTCTGTATCTTTTGGGAATATGTTGATGCAAAGGCTTCCAGAGTTACCTTTCATAATCAGATGGAGAAGGTTGGCTATTTTCCTGTCTCTGAATGCCAGGTAGCCTTTCAGTGAACCTGACTCTTCCTGAGGTATGTGTTCCCTTTCATACAGTGATGGAAAGCAGTAGTAGCTCAGAAATGATTTGGAAATTTCAATCTTTGTGCCAAGGATATATGAGACCTGGCTTTCTCCAGGAGGCAGATGCGACCTTGGGTTAACCAAGGTCTGACTACATGGCTAATTAGTAATAGAGAAAAATCTGACAGATGAGTCTAATGCGTCTAATCAGTGTGTTAGAAACTTCCCAAGTTTCTCCTTGGGAAATAGTTCCCTTGAAACATGTAGCTACATAGCTACTACTGGTGTTTTATGAATGAGGCAGGTGGATTCCAGAGCGGCCTTTATACACATCTTCTATGTCTGGTTCACAGAATAAGAATGATATAGGCGATGTAACAGGATAAACATATATGAAATGTAGATCATTCAGCTTTCAGATAAAACATAATTTCTCATTCTTGTAGAAGGCTCCTTTTCTCTGAACTGAAAGTATCTTGTGTAAATGTTGGGATTTGCCAGGCTTTTAGCAAAAGCAGAATAGAAAATTCAGCAGTAATACTATTTCATTTCATATTAAATGTATCTTTCTGAAGTCATGAGGAATCAAGGATGACGTATAGTTTTGATATGTGATAAAATAGTAACATTTGTTTAGGGTGAGAAGCAATATTGAAGAGTTGACAGTGCTACTTTAAATGATGGCTCTGCTAGTAGTTAACAAGTAATTCATCCTGGAGAGCCATATAAGCTTATTTTGTCATGACTAGTCAGATTTGCTGTGTAAAATTAAAAGGAGTGTCATTTTCATGTTCCTATTTTAGAACGTTCCGTATTCTGCCTTTATAATTTTGTCCATTTCCTCATTAGTGTTCCTTTCAGAGCCCAAACATGCCAACAGTGACACCATTATCAGCCCTGAATAAGTGAACCAACATTCTCGTTTTCAGTGATGTTTTGCTTATGACAGCTATTCTTAATTTTGCAGCTGCTGAAGACTACGGAAATATGTACAGGCTGATGAGATGGTTTTGCAACTGATGGTTTGACATCTCTATCACGCAGCTACTTTGCAAGTATTTTTTTAGGTGTTAGGAAATGTGGGGTTTCCAAAGGGTCTCTTCACTGCAGTGATGCTTTCTGGGGACAGGGTGAGCAAGTGTGAGGCAGAGCAGTAATATCGGATAGAGGTATTCTGCTGGTTTAGTATTTGCATGCAGGCGTTCAAAAGGGAGTATGAGATGGTAACTAATTACTTTATCACCAAGTGTGATGGTGAACTGCCTGCCTCCTGCACTTTCTGTGTATTCTGAGCAGTGCTAGTTCCAGAGGCTCATCTAGCTGGAGGATATTTCTTTCCTTGAAAAAGTAGCATGACTTCTTGGCCACGAGGAGCATCTCCATGTTCAGCTCAACCCCAACTGATTTTTTTTAGAACTGACTTCCCAGCTCAAAATGCAAGATCAATGCAGAACCCTACAGTGATGCAGTGACCTGTGCTTGGTTTTACGTGGGCTTTGGAACTGGTGAGCTTAGGAGTCTACCACTTGCAAAAGTGACCAAGGATGGAAGGCACAATGAGATGCAGGTGTTAAAATACTCATGTGTTGCTTCACTTACCTTGAGTGCTTGTTCAGGTTCCAAGAATGTTTTTTTTTTGTCTTTGTGCCAGTATTTCTCTATAATTCACTGTGATAAAAGTTAAGATTTGGCAGTTAATTTAATTAGTACCTCTGAGTGGTGTGGGCTTAACAGATGGTTGGTAACAGTCCTACATTTTCTTGGATGCTGAAACACAAAAGACTTGATTTTTGGAACTCCCCGCAGTCAGAAGAGAGTGACATGCAGAACCCAACCTGAATGATGAGCTGGTTGAAGTTTTTAATAATAAACTGCAGAGTTATGTGCTGAATTAGATTTTGAAAAGCCTTAGTTTCATGTTGTTTTTGATCTTTAGCACAAAATAGTTTACATGTTTCCTATTCTTCCCCCACAAAACTTTGTAAAGTTGATGGATATGTGCTTCCATAGCACTATTAAATATGTTTTAATATATTCAGGTACTTGGAAAGCTGAACGGATTTCATTTTAATAATCCAAGTACGGGTAGGTCTCGGAAGACCTTTGAGCTTCATGACCTATATTTTGATGTGGTTTTTTTTTCTTTTTGCAAGCAAAGGGTTTGCAAATTTATATTCTGACTTGTGGAATATGACATTAACCATGATCAAGAAGGCTTGGATACTTCCAAGCTGCTGATTGTATGATTAATTAGGTAGTTAAATACTTAGGCAAATAGTCTCTTGGCTATGTACTGCCGTCGTGGAAAAACTGCAAATGGCTGATTTTCATCTGCACTGAGCATTGTTGCTCAAGTATGATTGTTAATTGTTGTGCTGATCCTAATTTATCTGATAATCTTGTTAGTCATCTGGCATGTTACACAATCTCACATGACCTCAGAGTATTTTGATAGTATCTCTGAGAATATCTTGTTCCTATAAATGGAATTTCTAATAGAGGAAGTTGCTATACAACAGAGACATTACAGGGAAAATTCAGAGAATGAAGTAATGTATCTTTCAAGCGGGTTGACTGCATTAAAAGTGCTCCAACTTAACTCTTTTTTGTTTTCATAACAAATACAAAGGCAAGTAATGCTGTGGCATCTCAGAGGAGCTAAAGGTCTGATGGAACATCATGTTGAGAGGAGTCATTATTTCCGCTAGCTAAAGCTGCGAAACATGCTTATTCTCATTAAAAGTAATGAGGACTCCCTGTCTTGATTCTGTAAGTAACTTAACATCCCTCTCTCTTTCATTCTGTTGGGGAAAAAAAAGTTTAAGAACAACTGTTCTCATGCTAGACAGGCCTGTGCTCTGTGACTTGATGCTGCTGAAGTGAGTAATGCATTTTGAACGACCATGTATAAACAGAGTAACTGCATCTTAACCTAGTAGTCAGAAATGAATATAGTTTTATCCCATGATAAAAAAAAAATCTGGAGCACGTGGTTATTGGAGATGCATGTACAGGTGGCACTGCAGTGAGTATTCTGTGAAGTGAGTGAGAAGTTGTACCTTGGCTGACAGGACTGGTGCCTTCTCGCATCTCTGAGCAGAACTGAGATACCTTTGATAAGAGGCTGTGTACTTCTCCTTGTAGTAACAGGCAATGTGCATTTCAGCTCATCGTTATCAGGTGGGGAGGATATGAATGTCAAGCACAAGTTTTGACCCACTGTGCCCTTGGCATCTCAGTAAATGGCACCAGCAGAACCTCATGCAGAACCAAGAGTTTTGTCCCCTGAAAACAAGGGAATTTCTCAGTCATAAAAGCCCAGATTGACAGATCTGGGCAGCATTAGTAGAGACGGAAGTGAGAAACTTGTTTTAGTAACCACATAACAAGGAAGTTAGTTTAATGAGGCCGCACATTGTTTCAGTGGTTCTGCTCTGTGTGCATCTGTGGTTCCCACCAGAATTTGCTGTGGTTTAAGCAGAAAACTGACATGAAGTGCATCTGTTGTCTTTGATCTTTTGTGTTTTTTTTTTTGGGTGGTAGGGGGGCTGTGTTTGTTTATAATCAAGAAGCTATTGGAGAAATGAAGATATGATAATAGCCCAGGGGCTGTAAGTCATATTGCTAATGTTAGTCACATTCTGTCGATGTCAAATAACGTAGCAAGGGCATAGTGTATTCTATGTATTTATTTAGCATTATGCATAAAGTGGTTAGTAATACCTACCTCAGTCTTCTGCTTCAGGATCCTGTAGTAAGTTCTTGCTTTGTTAAATTCATGCTTTCTTCCTTCTCCCTCTTTTAAATAGCACTGTGTTTGTTGGGTCCGAATTTACCAGCTTTCTTTGTGTTGTGATAATCGTTAGGTGCTTTGGATTGACAATTACAAATGCAGTGTTACAAATAAAGGCAGTCTTTAGAAAGAAGATGTGTTGAACTTGGAACATTCTGACTTACTGCCTCTTGTCTCATGCTTTCCTAGACTTGTCGTAATGAAAGGACTTAATGAGAGAGACTTGGCTGTTGTTCCTGCTGTTTTTTTTCTGGTTGTTTTTTTTTTTTTTTTTTTTGTCAATAAATATCATTAGGGCTGCTATTCCATTGCTGATTTAAAAAAAAAAAAAAAAAAAAAAATGAATACCTTTGAAAACATATTTTGCAAAATAGGCTACTGGAGAACATATTGCAAACATGAACAAAAGGGAAGCTGCACCAAGCAGTTATGTTTGTATTCAAATTGCAGTATAAATAATTGGATTTGGGCTTAAACTGCATTGCAGAGAAACATACTTCACTTAACATGGAAAATGATTTGTTTCTTTCTGTCAAAATGAGAAGACTGGCTGCATCTTTGGCAGTGAATAAGTCAACCTACTTAGTGTTTTGTGTGTAGGCAGCATGCAGTTCCATGAGATTGCAGTGGGCAATGAAGCAGCAGAATTCAATTTGCAGCAATGACCTAAGAGGGACTATTTTTAGTAATAAAATAGGTCAGGGGACGTGGCAGTGCAAACTGATAAATGAATAGTTTTCCCCTTCACTTCTGGGGATTTTTTGCTCCAGACTAGCAGCTCTGTGATGAGGGGAAAATGAGATTTGATGCTGTCACATGATCAGTGTTAGAATTCTTCTGTTGTGAAGCAATCTCAGGAAAAGCTCCTCATTTTATTTTAGTGGTAAAATATTAGAATTATTTTGCTTAGGGATTCATGGAAGCAGAGCAGGCTAGAGAGCTGGGTGTTCTGAACCCACCCCTTAGAATTGGTCTTATTACTGTTGGAAACATTGTGTTGTGGTGCTGGCCATGTGACAAGCAGTTTCTGCTTTTCTCTACTAGCTCTTCTTATGTGTTGTTTTTTTTAATTTGTTTCATTACCACTTAGCATGAGTTCCAGAGTCCTCCTGCAGTGTCAGAGATGAGGAACTGCTTTACTCTGTACCTTTGGGTAATTTCAAAGAAGCGTGCAAAGGATCTGATTGCCCAGTAGTTCTTGTGTAACAGAGCAGTGTGAGTCTACAGTATAATCTATTGCATTTCCATACTCATTTTTTTCTGAAATTGCAATTCAGTGCAGATGAAAGCACTTTTTGTTAGCTTATATACACTGACAAACTATTTCATTAGTAATTAGCGGCATGGAAGAGTCCCTGGAAGCTCTAGGCATCAAGCAGAGCATGTTGATTCCACATAAACAGCAGAAATACCAGAGTTAGGCTTGATCCTAAAGATTGATTTTCTCCTCAGAAAAAAATAAAATGAAAAAAATAAAAATAAAAATAAAAATGAGATCTCCAGTGCTTCCTGCAGCTCATTCTCTATCAGGGTGTCACTTCTCATAACAAAGTACAGTTCCAGGATGCTCTGGCTGTTGCTGAAGCTGTCTCCAGGAACCAGTGAGCCCTGGTGAGGTGTGCTGGGCTGCCCAACTCTCCTGCTTCGGAACTGAGCAGATAGCCCTCCAGAGGCTACTTACTGCTCTGTGAATGTACAGGCCTGCACTGGTTCTCGTGTATCTATTCCTGCCTTACACTGTGTCCTCACTGGTGTGGCTGTATGATTTAGGGTGGCATGCCCTTAAATTTTTCCCTTACCATCATCTCCCATCCTTGCAAGATGTTTTTAATATTCAGACCTGTCTGGTGAGGGCTGTGAAGAAGCACTGTTCAGCAGTGTTCTGATAGTTCTTAAAATTTCATGGATAATATCACTTTGATAAGGAAGCCATATTAGATATTGATCGCTGGCAGAAAAATTTTAAGCCCTGTCTGACCTCAATGCCTTTTTTTTTAAGATGCCTTTTTTAAAAAAAATGGCAAGTTCTGTATTATCTTTTAGTATCAAAAAGTGATTAAACAGCTTAATAATATGTGTATCTACTTGCTGCGTTTTCCTACAGTCGAGATCTGTTTTTGTACTGCAAATAAACACTGCATGCCTCAGCTATCAAGTGGCTTTTTGATGGTTATTTGAGATTAGTTTCAAAAGTACAAATTCCAGTGGGATCAAAACAGTGGAGAATGTCTCAGGAACACTAAAAATTTGAGGAGGCTTTTAGTCACATTCCATAATTAGTGTCATGTAATGTGCTTCTAAGGGAGATCTTTTGCTGTCCTGCATCTTCCTTTGATCTGAAGGGGACAGCAATTCTTTTTTTTTTGTTAACCTTGTTTTGCAAAAGAAAATTCAACAGTAGCATTGCATATTAGTTTAGTTCTTTTGTCTTTCTGCCCATCCAACTTGTGGTGGGTTTCATGGCACCTCACCGTCTGTGTATTTGGGGGATATGGAGCTTGAGGGGCACTGTCTGTCAATACAGCAGTGGGAGATCTGGTGGAGAAGTCAGCCCTTTCTTGATAGCACTCAGTGTATCTTCAGATTGAGTCTAATTTCAGTCTCTTTCTTTCCAGATCAGTGTAAGTAGAGTTTTAGTTTTGGATCATCTGGCCACAGCACGATCTTGCAGATCTCATTCCAGGTGCTGGTGTTTAGGTAATGTGAGGCCTCCATCATTTGCTTATGGTATGTAGTCTTCTCTGGGGGGTTAAGGGGAGTGATTTGATGCTTTTCATCAATATTATCCCATGTATATCAGTAGTAAAATTGTAGTCTGACCTTTCCAAGCTGTTGGAAGAGGGTGGCTGTGGGCCCATGGTGTGGGATAAGTGATACTGGGAGTGTGAGAAGACCTGCAAAATTAATATGCTAGCAGGAAAATACAAAATGCATCCATGTTCTTCCTTCAGGCTCGGCTGCTTCTCAAGGCGTTGTGTTGTTGCCTGTCACTCTGAGGTGTATTGCCTCAAGGAGGCAACTTGTTTGAGAAGGCAGACAAGCAGCAATGTGTGGCTACAGGAGTAGCCAACTGTGTCCTCTGTACCAAACCACAGTGTCCTGAGGCGATCCTTGTAACTGATGCTTCTTGCTGTGCCTAAGCTGGGAAATTTAGTGGTGAACTCTGAGGCAAGTGTGGGTGGATTTGCTGATCATAAGTTATTCAGAAAACAGTTGCATATTGTGTAACTTAGTGCCTGCAGAGCAGGCTGGTTGCGGTGGGGTGACCACTGTTAGGGTCAGAAAACATACAGGGCAAACCCTACTGCAGCAGCAAGTGCATTGGCTTGCTCAACACTAGCAGTCATTGTTCAGGGATCTGTTCTATATTTTATCTCAGTTAATGAGTTTTCAGGGCTTTGTCCAGCATATGTGAAGCTGCTTGTGCATGCATAACTTCTGGTTTTCTTTGCTGGTTCTGTTGATTCACGCTCTATTTTAAGACACCTGAAAAAAGTTATTTCAAATTCTGTACATATGTCTTCAGTGCACGATCCATGTCAATAATACCACAGGCAAGATTTTTAAAGAAGCACTGAGGTGCTGTGTTTGCATTGAGGCCTGTTTTTTCTCCCTTGATGTTTGGATTTGCACACCCCAGAGTGTACCTGCTCCACATGATTTTAAGCTCAGGTACAGATGGGTTTGTGAGCCTTCTAGATGTACTTCCCGGGCTTCTTGGGGCAGACATGCCTTTTATTTTCTCCTATGTTTGTTCAGGGCTGCATGTGGCAAGATCTTGGTTCACATTTGAATTTGTAAATGCTGACGCAACAGTGATAAATGTGACTAAGTGTGGACTTGCAACTTGATTGCAGCAGTGCCAGCACAGGTGGAAGCTAAGCTTTGCAAGTTTGGCCCAGAAATGGTCTATCAATTATGAATGAGAGCACACGTGTTTTGTTGCAGGCAGGGAGGGTTTTGGATATTGTTGAAATTATTTGGGAGGAAGAAAATTGGTTTTATTCCCAGGTTTGGAGGTGACTTGAAAGGATTTATGTCAGATTAAAGATCTTGATGTGCAGAGACTTTGATTAATAGGTTCACTCAGGAATCATAACTGCAATAATTGTAATTGGAGGCAGGTTTTTGATTAAGAGTCACCTTGTAGGGTCTCTCCTGACTGCTGTCCTTCAGGAAGTGGAAACTGGAAGAGCAATTTGTGACTTTCTGTTACCAAGCTGGCACTAGAAAATGGCAGTAGCTAGACCCTGCTGTTAGAAAAGGCCTGGAGAATCAGCACAGCACTTTGTGCTCAGTTGGTTCTGGTTTAAGTCACAGGTGCGTAGAAGTTGCATCCAAAAGGGAAAAAGCTTTTTTTTTAATTAAAAAAAAAAAAAAAAGAAAGAAAGAAAAAACCCTAAGATTTCAGCATGAAGAAGTGTGATGGCAATGAGGTGGCCAGGGAGCGTTGGACAGCTTTGTCCTTCAGTGACACTTCTGAAGTTTTATGTCATGGATTTTGCCTTTTCCATCTAAAATTGATAGTGTGTTTCTGGGAAGAGTGCACAGAGCTCCTCTGAAAAGTTTGGTGGAGCAAGTGTAGGGATGTTCCTTCTTATTTCTTTTCTTTTTTTGTGCAAAATAGGTGAGGGAGCTACTGGAATGCAGAAGAGATGGGCTATGGGGCATTTACAGCGGAAAGAAAAAAGACATCTGATTGTTCTTTGGCCTTCAGTCAAGCAGCTGTTTCTTAATATTCCCTTGCTGAGGGCTTTGTCAGAGTTACTTTTAATGTCCATTGTTGAGTGTAATATTGAATAGTAGGTGAAAACTTTCAAAGTGTCTTTGACAAATTTTGAAGATGGCATCTATAACCCAAGGGCCCCTCCTGTCCCAGGTGGAAAGGGAACGTGTGAGCATCAGGCAGTGATGGCTTTCTGAATGCCTGATCTGTTTGTACCAAGTTCCTACCCTCAAAGGGAAGAGTTGAGATCCTTTCTGGAAATCTGAAGTTAATAGTACAGTAATAACTTGCTGACTTACTGAATATTCAGTCTTTTTTTGACCCAGAAAATAAATCCGATATTAATTTCCTTCAGAATTAGAAACCTGGAAAGAACAATATGTTCTTAAGCAGTATCACTGAATGACATTTAAATTTTAAATAACTTTATTCTGTAAGTGGTTAAGAATTGCAGAAATAACCAATTGGTAATACAGGCCTTGAGCAAAGTACAATATAAGAAGCACTGAAAACTGTTTCTCTGCATGATTAAGAGAGTCTGGTTTGCTGTTTTGATTTAGTGACTGGCTGAATAAATTCATTAACTGTGTATAACTGCTTTTACTTCTGGGTGGTCATTCTTCATTACAGATTTCATTACTGGATGAGGTTTTCCTAGGGATGTTCTTATCATCCATAGTTAAATACATGGAAACATTAAGGAGGCTCAGCACCTCCTTTTTACATTGGTATTTTTCATGGCGTGGTTTTTACAAACTGCAGAAAAATTCTCTTAGATTGCAAAAACCTAGGTTTTATCTATCTGTGGCCATTACTTGGACTAAAAAAGAAAATATTGAAATACTTGCCATGTTCCTTGTTACATTTTTTTTCTAAATAGTGGTGTGGGACTGGAAGACTCTTTTTTTACCTGGATGGTGAAGGATGAGCAGAGACTTGTTTTTGAAACACTGCGGAAATACGTAAAACACTTGACATTCAAGTGCTTCTGTGTCTGCATTTGTAGAATGAGAGGTCATGATATCCAGATCAATGTGAGTAAGAATATAAATATAGCATTTGCAAGAAATCAAATGGCGTAGGAGAGATCCTGAATGTCTTGGCTTGTTGTTGGAACACTTTTATAGGAAAGACTCATTTCCTGGACAGCTTGCAAACAGTATGGTCTGCAAATGCCTCTCTTCGAGGATCTCTATCAGAGCTGTGTGGAGTAGAAACACTTACTAAAGGTGCTGTTGTGTGGGTATGGTCATCCCCTGGAGGCTGCAGGGCAGGAGTACTGTGACCTGGCTGGAGGGCAGCAGTCCCTGGAAGGCCACTATGTCTGTGAGAACACCAGTGTAGAAACTAGTGTTAGGAATCTAGTGCTTTCTTAGGGGTGTTCCTGAAAGTGAGAAGAAAAGAGCATTGAGAAATTCTCAGGTTTGCTTTTTTCTTTTCTTTTTTTTTTTCTTTCCCTAGCCCGCATCTTCAGGTCATGTGTCTACAAGTAGAACATAGAGCTGTAAAAGACTGCAAGATGAGGACGATGTCATCCCTTCTCTCCCCCTCAGTTTTGGCTTTTGCTGACCCCTGTTTTGCGCTTGTATAGCAGACGGGGTAGGTGAATCCCCAAGTCAGCTTTGTGGCAGTGGAGGCTACTGTGATGTTCTGATAAATCAGTTCTTGCCGTGGGCTCTGACACTTCTAATATTACTTTGTTTTCTGTGAGAACAAGCTTTGCCTGTGTGATACCAACAAAAAATAGAAAAAGGGGAGTTTTGCGAGAAAAGAAACATATGGACATGATAGGCAGGGGCCTGAGTAGGAAGCATTGGTCCTGCTTGCGGCAATGAGAGGCAGGCACTGCTTCCATTTCGTGTCAGCCAGTGGTAGCTCCTAATCCCATGTGTGTGACTTGCTTTTTCTCTGCTTTCACCTCACAGAAACATATCTGCAATGTCAAACTCTTATTTACATCTTATTTACTGGATTCCAAAACTGAAATAATGGTCTGTGCTCCATGGTCTATTGCTCTGTGGATACAGAATGCAGAGAGCTGTCTGGTGAAATACAATTATACCACGTACATGTGGATAGTTTATTAAGCAGATGCAGGAATAAATCATGTAGCAGTAAATTCAAGATTTCTGTATTACTTTGTTTCAAAAGTCTTCATTTTGATCATTTGTATTATTTATAAACTGTATTTCAGAAAGATTAAATAAGCTTTATCTTGGTAATCATATACTTTGAGAGTGAAATGTAGCAAAAGACACAAAGGATGAAACTGATCTGAATGTAGCTGATAAATAAAGAGGCGGTGCCATCCTATTTTTATCCTGAGTTTAATCCCGTTCCAGAGTTAGGTAAGTGACCTTCACTCCATAATTTGAGAGGCAAACTAATTTTGACAGGGGTGGGAATGAATCTCTCTGGCGTAGGACTCATCAGAGTGAGTCTGAGTCAAAAGCAGTTGCCCTCTTGGCAAATAGGCTTAACAAGAAAACTTAGCTGAATGGATGAGCCTTGACAATGAGTTGGCCTTGACAGTTCAGGAATTTAGTCTGTTGTGGGTGATGAAGGCTGAGAATGGAAAGCTGCTTCTGGGGTCGTATTTAGCATGCACGGCAGAGTGTGTGTATACATGTAATTGTGTCATGTATGTGTGCATGTCCTTTAAAGAGGGCTCAGCTCTTATTTTGGTTTTCTTCTTTTTTTCCTGGTATTTCTGTGGCTGTGGCTTCATTTTAGCTAAATACTCTTCAGTACCTGCAGAATACTTTTGCACTTCTCTGTCTAGCCTGAGATGAGATTTTTTCCTTGCAGCATATGAGGCCCCTGTTGCCTCCTGACGCCTCTGGCCTGTGGTAGTGCTGCACAAGGGGCAGGTGTCCTTGCTGCACGCCAGCTGCTTCCTCTTTTACTGAGGCCTCTGGCTGCTCATTTGCCGATACGTGCTTTTATGGCTGGTTAAGGCAAATAGGAGAAAATGGCTTTCAGTCCTGGAAGACAGAATATGAGAAAGTTAGACACATTCATCATTTTCTGCAGCTCAGACTTGATATGACCTCACTTACCCTCAGCAGGGAAAAGCCCCATTTCATGCTTGTTACTTCCCACTCTTGTCCTAATAACTGCCTCCACTCCCTGCAGGATATAAGCCACCTTCTTCACAACTCAAGAGCACGGATTTTTATCTCAGTTCTAGGCAGTGTATTTGCACAGTGAGGAATGTGTATTCATTAGGGACATCTCCAAAGCCCAAACATCCTCAGGGATATCAGATCCCTCAGCCAGAATCTGGTGAGTCAGCACTAAAGATAGCAGAAGTTTTGTTATTTTCTTTTCTACGCTGAATCTGCAGTGTGTCACTACAGACATTTCTCTACTGTGAGGTTTTGATGTCAGTTGCTTGTTTTTTTTCCTTCTAATATTTATTCAGTTTGGAACTGTGTCATGGTTTCTATAATTTTAGACTGCTTCTGAGGGTTTTTTCTTTAAATCATCATAGTCGGGGAACTGCAGAAATGGTAGAGATTCAGGCCTTGGCATAACATCTTGCTTCCAGGCTGTGCGATGACATCAGGAGAGCTGCACCCCCTCAAAGTCAGTGTACTGTGAGGAGAGAGATGATATGGAAAAATGGGACAGATTCTCTTCACAACTGCCAAAATCAGTGGCAGAACGGGACTTTCAAAAGTATCTGCCATATAAGGAATAGTTTTGGAGCTATTTCAGATTGTTTCTGGCTAACTTAGCACCTAATCCTGTGTGAGAAAAGGAGAGAGACTGGGCTCAACTTCAATTCCTGTGCAGAGAGGGGTAATTTAATGACAGTTTGCTTTGTATCTGTGGGAGGTAAGCCAGATTTATCATGTTACCTTTTTTTTGACTTGAGGTTTCTTCTGTGTTTTCTCTTCTTACACTCCAATAAAAGTACCCTTTATTTAAATAGAACAAGCAAACAAAAAAGCAACCTTCCCTCCATGTTGCAAACGAGACGTTTTAAAAAGGAGAACTCATATTTCTGTTCCTTCCGTTCCTTTGTTGCAATGCTGTATATTTTTTCGCATAGGAAGAAGAACAGAGAGGTCACCTGTTGTGTGGTCTTGCAGGCTTTGTGATTTACTGGATTTCTCTCTGGGAAAAGTGCTGATGATAGGGTCTGTCCCATCCACAGGCGGGTAGGAATGCAAAGCCCCATGCTAACTGCTCCAGGAGGGCTGGGTTACAGCCAGGACTGCTTTGTGGTATGGCCAGGATGGTGACTGCCTGCAAGACAAGATCAGAATCAGTGCTTACGCTGTGTTCCCTAAGCTCTAGACAGAGCTTGCGTTATCTCAGGAGCTTATGCACAGCGACAGGAAGATCAGAGAGATGAGGAAACGGGAAGAGTTGAGACCGTTGCCTAAAATCACCTTAAATTTTTTAGTGTTGAAAGGGTCCAGTGATGAGAACAAAAATATGAACAGTTCCTGCAGTGACCATTTGTAAGAGTCTCTGCATTAGTACAGGCAGGTCTGAGGCCTGTATGAAGTTTGTCCACAAACAATGAGTGAAGTCAAACCATGGTGTATCCCCAGCCTGAGCCAGCTCTTTCTGCACTCATGTTGTATTTCAGTGTGTAACAATTAAAGCTTTGTCTTCCCACATACTTTGGATTTTTTTTAAACTGGAATTGGAACATGCTTTCTGATGACTTGGTTATAGATTCCCCCATGCAATTTCCATGAAGACTTCAATGCTTAAAGGCCTGTTCAGGCCTCTGTGGTTAAGTTAGCAGTTAACAGTCAGCACAAGGGTTTGCTGAGCAGCAAAGCACTTCCAACGTCTGCAGATGACAGCAGCAATTGATATCACTTGGGTCAGAACAGTCAGACTAGTGAACAGAAGCCTATCCCTCAACTAATGCACTCAGCTTGATCAAATGGGGTACTTACTGCCAACAGCATTTAAAAATGGATGATGAAGATTTAATGCAATGTGGTCTTCCACTCTGTCTTGCAAATGTTTTGAGAGTAAAGAAGATTAGAATTGTTTTTGAGTCAGCTGAAATAAGCAACAGTTCCTTGAATTGGCAAAAGCTCAGTGTCTGAGATATGACACAGGACAATAACAATGAAATATCCCAAATTAATATTTGCAGGAGTGTCTGCTCAGAACTTGTTCTCAGTCTTACAATTGATTTTCTCTATGTGAATGTAAATATTTTAAACTATCGCTTAATTTTCCTACCAGTCTTGAATCTAAAGCTGAGCTGCATTTCCTACACTTGGCCTCTTGGGATCTCAACAACCACAGCATATTAATGATCACCATTGTGCTGGGACTTGCCTCTTCTCTCTTATGCTGCTCCTTCTCAAGCGGCTTCTGTTTTGTCCAACAAGTTGGTAGTTTGGAACCAACCAGTGCAAGCTCCTAGAGATACATCCTAGCTTTTTACAAACCTTGAGTTACCTAGTATGGTCTGAATGTTGCTGTATATCCAGGAAAAAAAAACCTTCTTAATTGAAGATAATGACTTTAACTGGATGAGAATAACAAGAAAACAAAATAATAATGACTCATGCTAACGGTATGAGGAGCTCCCTGTTTACAAGCTTCGTTTGGCTCACTTTATTCCTTCAGTGTTCACAGCAGTGACTGCTAATGGTTTTTGGAAGTCCTCAGGTCTTGGTTACCTGAGATAGTAATAATGGGCAATGGAGGTCCCTGATTCCAGAGGGCAGGAAGGGCCTGTCCTAAAGCTGCGGTTTCTTACCCACCAAACTGAGCATCAGGAGTAGCTAGGTAACTTTGAAAATACTCACTTGACCATAGCTCTATGTTCTGAACTCACTTCAGGCATCTTTGTGTGCGCATGTGGATCAATGAATGCAAGTCATACCTGTGCCTGTGTGTACACTGCTGAACCATCATTATCCCTCATGGAGATGAACCTGTTTGTTTTCTAGCATGACTTTATTCTAGTCTGCTTTTCTGTTAGTTTCTGTATGTCAATTTTCCAAGAAGGAGAAAGGCAGTAGTGTGATTGTTTTCACTGGCTTTTTTTTTTTTTTTTTTAATAAGAGATTTCTTTTTTTAGTAACTGTTTCAGACACAGGTTGGAAGTAAAACTTGCTATCTCAGGCTCATCAGAGAACCAAGGCCAACAGAAGTAATTACTAAATTCCTGAGCTTCAAGTTTTAGAGAAATGGCCAAAGTTAGCACGAGAGCTGATGGGAAACCTGCTGTTTGACTTGGAGTGATGCAGCATGCTTCCTTGTGATGCTCCCAGCCTGTATTACTGACAAGCAGATGAGAACATGGGAGTCTTCCTGGCTCAGAAGGAGAAGCGCTGTGAGATAGGGTGAGCAGGAGAGCAAGGGGCACAGCCCTGTTCCTGGTGCTTCCCATCACTGCAAGGGGAGAAGTCGTCCTGGCGTCACCAGGGCTTGTAAGGCTTTGTCAGAATCAGAAAGGAATAATGGGGCTTAGTACCACCAGGCACTGTCAGTTCTTCCTGCCATTTCTTCTGTGTTTCTTTTTACCAGATGTCGCCAGAGTTTTGGCTTGTGATCCAGAATCCTGGAGGATCCCAGCTGTTGTTAGGATTGGGTCAAATGGAGGACTGGGGTGCCAAGTGTCTGTCACTGCTCAGGTGTGGAGATGATGTCTCCATTTAGCAATCATCCTTATTCATTAATGGCTGGAGCTGAAATTCTTGGCTTTAGCATGGACAGCATAGTGAAAAACTGAAATTTCCCTCACTCTTTAATAAACAAGAAGTAATTCCTTAAATGCTAAGCTATTTTTCTTCCTTTTTTGGGAAGGTTACCATTTCCTATTTACTCAGACTGGCTTCTGGCCTGCACGTGTGGCACCTTGCTGGATTGCTGTACATTTTTACAAGACCAACAGCGTTTCCTCTGCTTGGAAAGTGTAAATCATTATGTGCACAGCAGGACTGTTCAGAGATGGTCTGCTAACCTCCAACTCAATAGGTTACTTTTTTTCTTTAGCTTTTATGTCTTGGTTATCTGCTTTTAAGCAAAGTAGTGTTGTTTTAGACCCTCCCATTTCCCCTTTGGAAATCTGATTGACCTAGAGGGCCCTGAACAGTGGGCCACCTGGGCTGTAATTGCCTGCATTCAGAAATACAGTTGCATTTGTCATATCCAGCCAGCCCTACTTTCTCTGGTAGTTTTCCTTTCCTTGCACTGTCTCTTCAGGTTTGCTATCATCAAGAGTTTTGAAAATATATTCATGTTTCAGACTTAAATATGAACTCCATTTAATTAAGATAACATCATCAGGATAATTAAACTTCCTAAGATGGAGCAAGTAAGCCCTTGTGATTCACAGGCTGTGCCTTGTGACTTTGTGCTGCGCTGGATACCTTCACACGTGTGCCAGCAGTGTGGAGAGGCTCTCTGATGTGCACTGGCCAAAGCTGCAACTTCACGAGATAGGGGCAAGTGTCCTGAGAGTCCTGCAGAATCCTCTTCTTAGGAACGTGCTCCAGGATCTGACCAGAAATTCACTTCCTAAGGAAGTGTGGTTTTGGCTTGTCTGTAGACAGTGTTTTTGCTTAGGAGCTCTTTGGGACAGCATCTTCTCACCATGCTGCTGATGTCTCTGTCACTGCTGTACTGTAAGTGGTGGGACGTAGCAGGACATGGGTATGGCCGTGTGCAAGAGCTGCCTGCACTTGCATTATAGCACTTAGGGCAGCCCTCTGCTCTGCATTGCAGTCCCATGGAACTTTGAGGCAGATTTGGAGGGTTACCTTGAATACTCAGGCCTTGTAGTGCATGAGAGGTTGGGGTGGCATCTGTCTCTTTGATTGAAGAGATATTTCCATAACCAGGGTAAAACTTGGCTGGATGGGAGATAGCTTTCCTGGGGCTGCTGTCAGCTCTGAGCTGAAGACTTAAATGCCATTATTTTCCATGCTGATTGTCAGAAAAATGACATCTGTGTGAGCTGTGTGGGTTCCTCCTCCCTTAAAAAGCTCTTAGCATACCTCAATTTCGAGGTCAGTGAGGGATCCCATGTAAATGGAAGTAGAGCTACTTTGTACGCCATCCAGAAAGAGGTTTGCTCCTGACAACCTTTGAACCAACGTATTAAAAGAAGTATTCCTCCTTTGTAACTAATCATATAGGAAAGAGAGTTTGACTAGTAAATGTGTTTTTATGAGGGTACTTTTCCTTCTACCTCATAATCTATGCAGATGAAAATTATTCTTTCCATGAAGTACTTCTTGAAATCATTTTCTTCAGAAATAAGGGTAGATTTGGTCTGTGGCTTAAAAATTAATATTTTATACTTGAATAAATGATTACATAAGGAAATGAAAAGACTGACAACATCTTTTTTTCTGCTAATAAATACTGTGGCTAAGGATTGGCTGATTAAAAAATTTCTGTCATTTAAGTCCAAAGGCTCATTCACATACGTTGGCCATAGAAGAAGCAGACAAATGGATGTTTTGCATATGTGGATCAAATGTTTCTGGAATTCTTGATTTAACAGACATACAGATAAAGCAGAACTGAGCCAAGGCAAAATTGCTGAGTGCTATGCTTTTTTTTTTTTTTAAACTTATGACTCATTAAATTGAGGATGAATCTATGCTACAACTATCTTAATATTAATGTGAATGTTTCAGAAGAGGGCTTTCATGACAGACAGTGGAAATACATCTCTGCCTAATCCTGAAGCAGGTTCTTCTTTCCTTCCTTATAGCAGTGGCAGAGAAGCCATAAAGGAAATGGAACTAGCACAGCATACCTTGTTTTTCAGTTAGGGGGTTCAGCCTTGTGCTTCCGAGTCCTCTGCACGTTTTGTTCATTTTCCACTGGACAGAAGCCTGCCTGCTCAGGTGCTGTGTGAGCCCATTCCTTCTGTATGGCTCTGTCGTGCCCTGGGAGACACTGAATGAGCAAGAGCAGCCTTGCTTGCAGCAGCCCTGTTGTGTTACTTGTTTGTGAAGCACTTCCAGCTGGGGACAGAAAGTGCTGTGCGCTATCATTCAGCTGCGTTTGTTCTAAATAACTCTAACACTGCTGTGTGCTTTCCTTGCAGATGAGTAGAACATCTTTCAGTAGGCTGAGGGGTACCTGGACTGGGGAGTAACCACTCTGAGTAAACTCTTCTGCTCCAGCTCTTTTCTTTGCTGTGCTATTTAAATGCGAAGGAAGGTTGTTGTTGAATTAGGATTCTTGTTTGGAGCTGATATGTAGAAGTGCAGAGAGTTTTAGATGAGTAGTGATTAACTTGCAAAATGTAGCTGTGATATTTGTGGTTAAGGAGCTGTGATTTGCTAGCATTCTTTTTTGCCCCTTTCCACGAGGAAACCAGTCTCAGCAGCAGAGCTGAACTGGGGCTGAGACTGAAACCCTCACTGTGCTGCAGCTTTTTCAGTGTGATCCATTCACTTCCACTTGATGAGCTTCTGAGTAATCCTGGTGTACTCTGTAATGTGCTGTGCAGGGCTCCCTCGATGCCTTTGAGGCGGAGACAAGCTCCGTAGTACTTCCAAAGCTGTGCTGATGAAGTCAACACAGTGGCTTTATTGGAGTCACCTGAACAGAGGTGTTTCCAAGCAGCAGGTATAAGGTCAGAATATGAGCACATTCTGAGCTCTTATAAGCAGAGACTTGAGCTGATAGCTACTGAACAGAAAGATTGTAATTTATTTTTTTTGCAGTGAAAGGCAGTAACTTTCTTCCTGAACCCTTTGGGAAGGGCTGGGAGGTGTCAGCACCTTCCTGCAGCAACTGGTCAGCTCTGGCTGCATGTACTTGGCCTGTGTATGGGGCACTGGTGTTATGTGAGGGCAGGGAACATGCATGTGTGTGCAGTGTGCTTCACACCAGGGGTCAGTGCTAGGATGGGGATGTGATGGAAGAGAAGAGCTTTCCATGAAGATGCTCCCCCAAGCTGAGCAAACGCCACCTTGTGTACTTCGCAGCTGAGGCTTAAAATAGAGATAATAAATTGATCCGTGTTTTGTTTTGTTTTTAAGCTGGTTTTCGGTTTCCAGATTGGCTTTTAAGTATCTTGTTGCTATGGAGAACGAGCGACTCTCTGCTATGCAGTGGGTGCAGAGAGCAGCGCTCCTCGCAGCATGGTGCTGTGCTGCTTTGCCATCCTGCAGCTTTTTTCCCCAGGAAAATACGGCTGTGACTGGTGTGCTGCTGTTTGATCTTGTCTGCATTTGTGATTGATTTCTTCCTCCCGTGCCCTTTATGGATGTCTTTTCACCATCTCTGATCTTACTTTATCTCCCCTGCCTTTTTTCTCAATGAGGGCTTCCTTCGCTTCCAAATGGAAATGAAACTTAGCAAAGCCTTATCTTCTCTCTCCCAGATTTTATTTTTTTTTGCAATATTTACGGTCACAGAGAGATGCCAGATTTGCAGTAGGCATGGGAAAATATTTTGTAACCGATGCATCATCTCTCTGTACATAATTTTTTGAAGTGCAAGAGGCCAGGATTGTGATGCAGTATGTACAGCAGAGACAAAGGGCTTTTCTTTGCAGTGACAGAAGGCGTCTGCCAGTGAGCTCCCACCGCAGTGCAGCGGGCACAGCGACAGGCATGTCAAGAGCTGTGCATATCATGTCAGACGTGGCTCTGTCCCATGTCATCTCTCTGGCTTGGGCTTGTCCCTGCCAGGCAGTGACAGTGCAATTGCTCATGTGCCCTTCCCAGTGCGTAGGGATGTCTGAGGGGCAGAGAGGAGAAGGGGCAGAGCAGTGGCAGGGAACGTATGGACTGACGTCCCCTTGGATGTCAAGGGGAGCAGCGTGTTTTTTCAGTGCTGTTGTCAGAGCCTTGGAGACAGAGCTTCAGGTGCATTTCTGGGCTTGAATTACTGAGTGCTTTGTTTGTACTCCTTGCCTCCCCTGCTGCCAGTAACTGCATGGCTGGTTAGGGGGAAAAAAAATGAATGGCATTTGCATTGAAGATGCAGAAATGAGCAGGGAAAACTTGGAACAAACCAGAGGAAATGCTGTGAAAGCAAATTCACTTCTTTTGCTGGTGGTTGCTTGCTAGCTAGAGACTGATCCCATGATTGTGAAAGGGTTCAGCTCCCACTGGGGCTCTGAAGAGAACAGGCCGCTTTTTCGAGGCCATCTGCTGAGCTTGTGGGTGCTGCTCATTTCTGGAGATCTATGAAATGCAAAAACTTTGTCTGCTTGTTCATCAATGAGAATGCCATGTGCGTGCTGGATTGACCCCAATTTTTCTCTTGGTTTCTTCTTAATTTACTGTATTAAATTGAATTTGTCTCTGTTTTCTGAATTATCTCTGATCCCCTGCAGTGAGCAGAAAGCCTGCTCATCTCCTGCTGCTGCTCTCGGCTGATTCTGTGTTGTTCAACTTCTCTTTGCTCATCTCCAGCCAGGGAAATCTTAACTGTGAGGTTGCTCTGGCTGCCTCTTGTCCTTCAGGGCCTATATTTGCTTGAACATTCTGAGCATAGCCATGAAAGCAGTCCCAAAAAGAAGGCTCAGGTTTGCTGTAGAAAGGGAAGTTGGGAGAGTGGCAGCAGTGCCTGTGGTGTGGACTGGTGCTTGGGATGTGATGGATCCCAAGGTGCTCAGAAGCCCTGCAGGGACACTGCTCCATGAGGGAAATAATTGGTAGTGTTCTAGTAGCCTCTAGGTTAACAGAGGGAGCCTCTAGGTCACAGGAAAGCTCTGCTGTCAGGAGAAGCTCAGAGAGCTGGGGCTGTTCAGCCTGGAGAAGAGGCTCATGGGGATCTCCTCCCATGGATACCTGCAGGAAGGAGGCATGGAGGATGGAGCCAGGCTCTGTTCAGTGGTGCCTGCTGCCAGGACATGAGGTGGTGGGCACAAAGTGGAGCACAGGAGGTTCCCTCTGAACACCAGGCAGCATTGCTGTGCTGTGCAGGTACCAGAACACTGCTGGCTGCCCACTGGCTGTGGAATTTCCTCCTTGGGGATGTCTAAAAGCTGCCTGGATGTGGGACTGGGCACCTTGCTCTGGGTGTCTGTGCTGGAGCAGGGGCCGAGCCAGAGGGATGCAGAGGACCCTACCCACTTGAACCTGTCTGTGGTTCTGTAAGATCAGACTGTATGAGCTGTCTGTTAGCATGGTCTGCTTAGGAGCTGAGAGTTCAGTGATTAGAATATAGAACTTGGTGAAAAATTTGGAGGCTTTTCCAGGATTATCTGCTTATGTCTCCATGCCGACACTTCTGTATATTGCTGAGTTACTTATTTTGGGGGGGGAAACAAGGTTCTCATTACTGAAGCAGTTATGTTTGGTGATCCCTCCAAGGAGCTGAGTCAGCTGCTCCGGTCTTTTTGCATGGCTGGAAATGGAGGAGGAGAAAGAGAAGAAGGCTACTCAGTTCAGCTGGCAAATAGTAGTTGCTAGAAAAGGAACTGCATGTCTAAGAAGATTTTCATTCTGATTTTATGCACAGATGCTCTGGAACTGACATTAGGGAAATAGGTGCGTATATACTTAGCATAAATACAATTGTTGTATTTCTGCAAAAGCAGAAATGTGCTTATCTGCTGAGGCAAGTGTTGAAATGTAAATGCTCATCATCTCTGCTGGCAAGATGAGCCAAAGTGTGAGGCTGAAGGTTGTCAGGCCTTCTTACTCCTGGGAAACCAACTGAGATAAGATTTCCAGATAGAACTCTAAAATGTCAGAAAATACATAGATATGGAGATTTTCTAAAATCTTGTAAGGTAAATAGGATACTGTACTGAGCAATAACTATTTGATAAATCCGTGCTCTCATTTAAAGATGTGTATATGAAATGTACATCTGTGTATGAAGGAGCTAGTAGGTTATCCCCATTGAGTTTGTTCCTTTTCCCATTTAAAATGGGAAATGTTTGTTACTGTGTGTAGCAGGTATTGCTTCCAAGTCCTTCGCCATGACTACATATGTAGTGATCACGTGCTGGTACAATGATCATTAGAAAAGCTTTTTTCTCAGGATCCAGACCTGAGCAGTGTGGTCATGAAGGGAGTACTGTGTTGCTTAAAGCCTTGAGGACAGCCGGATGCCAAGATTAGAGCTCTTCCACACACTTTAAGTATCACAGAATGGCTTATGTTGGAAGGGACCTTACAGATCGTCTAGTTCCAAGCTCCTGCCATGAACAGAGTTGCCACCTAGTAGATCAAGCGGCCCAGGGCTCCATCTAACCTGGCCTTGAATGCCTCCACAATTTCTCTGGGCAGCTGTGCCAGTGCCAAGTAGGCCCAGTAAGCTGGAAAAAGCAAACTAAATTCTACAACACAGCAAAGCTCTGGATCGTCTCTCCTTGAGAGCCCTGAAGGTGACCCATCCAGCATTCACAATGATTTCAGTTCCTGGTCAGCTCAGGCAATACTTAGCTCACTGTCCTGAGCAAAGGGCAGATTTTAACAAGGAGTGTTACGTCTCCATTTTTCTTTTCTTTCTCTCCACATAAACTCATTCTTGCCAACTCATGCAGTAGGAGACAGTTGTGAACTTGCAGGTTTGTAAAATTTTATACATTTGCTAAACAATTGCGGCGTGAGCAGCAGCAGTCTCATCACAGGTGGGAAGCCCACAGCTGGGGAAAGAAGGGAAGGAAAAGCCCTTGAAGGATGATCTTTTCATGGTTCTTTGCTGATACGCTTGTGAGGCCGTAACCTGATGGCTCAGCAGCTTGCGGGCTGGTTCCTCACTCCGTAGTCTGTGTCAGCAGGGTGTTTAATATGACAGTGCTTTTTGTGATCCGAGCTGCTGACTTCTGGGACTGCCGAGCAGATGGTGGCTACGTGAGAACACATGTAAGTGGCTGACACTGTAGATCTTGTTTTCCCCAGTTGTCGCACTGTTTGAGATGCAATGTTTAAGATCAGGGTCAGTGTAAGGATTTCATTCCTTAGGAAAAAAAGTAGGGGAGGGGAAAAAACACCCCCAGACCAAACCTGAATAGTTTGATACCTCCTAGTTCTGATAACCTGAGCTATAGGAGTTTTCCCGAATCTTCCTGTTCAATAGCTCTGCCAAACTTCAGAGAAGACTAAAATAACACTACAGAGTAAGTTTCCTGCATAGTGTGTTATGGTGCTGTTGCAAAATTCAAGCATGTAAGTAAGTGTGAATCTGGTTTCAAAATGATACTTTGAAAGAAAATGAGGGCAAAGATTCCCTAATATCTGTAGATAAAAGCATTTGCTGTTTCTTATGATTTCCACCAAGGACAAAGAAAAATGATGGTATGGTGTCCCCTCATGATCACTTGAAAGCTGCAGAGTACTGTTGGATTCCCCTTTGGCAATCTTGTCAGACTCGAGTGACTGAAACGTGTCAAATTCTAATAGGCAGAAACAGAACCTGAAGTCAGAGTGTGCTGTCTGCTTTCTTGAGAGATGGATCTCGTGTGCTCTTAAAAAATAATAATTCTGAAAACCCAACCCTCTTTGGAAAGGATACAACTTGGGAACTGGCTGGCTAATGCACAGCATTTTGTTTTTGCAGAGTCACATTGGTTTTCTCAGTAAAGAACAAAGATTGCTAGCTGTCGAGAAATGCTTAGAGGAGGGAAAGTGAGATTCTACAGGCTTGGAAACATGGGAAACTTGGTTGGGACCAGCAAACATGGAACTGTATATGTGTGAAGGAGCTGAAGTATCACGACTGGAAGGAAATCTTTCTGAGGAAGTGAGGCTGGGGGCACTGCGCTCCAAATGTCACAGTGTCATTCTCTGCTTTCTGTAAGCTGTTTCCAAAATTTTCTGTTGGAAAGCCACAGCTAGCACTGTTGTATCTGAAGCATTTATTTTGATGTTGTGACTGTAACCGCTCAGGAAAGAGCTGCTGCCTGAATGGAAGGACATATGAAAACCACATTGGTAGCCAGTGCAGATGTCTAGGGAGCAACCAGCCCCTTAAGAACCATGGGGAGTGAAGCTGTCCTATGAACCCTCTGAGCCAAGGGGAACTGTATATCTGCTTTTTATTGCAAAAGGGCTAAATTAGTATGCTCAGCAAAATGCATAGGGAGTGGGTTGTATTTTGCCCTGCAGATATAACTAAATAATTGAATAATGACATTTCAGGCTTTTTTTCATAGTTGGAGAAGGAGCACTACCCATGTACTGTGTGTGCTGAGCCTGTCCAGACAGCTCACGATAGTCCCAACTGCTGTCCCCAGTAAGAGAGGCCTCCTACGAGGAGGTGGTTAAACAGTGCTGGTGTTGTATGACAGGAGTTTTGTAATGTGAGTAAATATCATCTGCTTAGCTGTGAGCAAATAAATCCTTTTAAATATCACGGCAGTAGGTTCCTTGGGGAAGAAACAAATGCATTGGAAATGAAAGCAACTGGAAAACATTGTAGCCTTTAAACAGAAATCTGGATTTTATCTTTTTTTTTTGTTATTTTTGTCTTCTCTTGAAAAATGCAGGCTTCACAGGTGCTGTATCAGATTTATTCAAATACAAAAATAGAGCTCTATAGGGTGAAAATGAAAACAACTTGAGTTCGAGTAAGTTTATAGATAAATGCATTCCATCAAGAATAGGGTGTTTATTCTGTAGAGCTTTGATGGAATATGTTCTTATAAGCCCAAGTTAAAGAAGACTTCTAAAGGTAAATTATCCTGAATTAGCATTCATCTGGTATTGTATGTTCTAAAACAAAATAGTACTGGAAAGCAGACATCTGAGTGTGCTAAGCATTGGCAAGGTGGGCACAGTACGATTGCTTATTTCCTTGGAAATGTACTGGCCTGGAAGGTTCAGGATTTTTCCATTATGTTAATACTCCTTGGCCGTCTTGGTGTTCAGCAATCTTCTGTTGCGTGCTGCTATGCGGTGCCTACACAGTGGGATCCTGGTTTTCTGGAGGGCTGGGCCTGCAACTATTAAGTCTTGATATTAATTACAAAGCCAGGAAAAGGAAATTGCAGTGGTGTTCCTCTTCTCGGAGGAAATCAGTGTATCTGATATTTAATTTAAAAATAACGAGCACCTTAAACATCTTGTGCAGCTGAGCAGAAGGTTTGAGGCGAGGTTTTTTCTAGAAAACTTGAAGGCCAAATATGCCAGCAGGTAGGGGCCACCCATGTTCCTGCAAGCACTGGCATTTTCTGGGAGAAGTGTGGGAAATCATCCTGTTTCTAAGTCTCTGAAGCTGAAAGCAGTGGTTTGTGTCCTCTTGTAAAGGGTATGTTGTTCCTCTTGTCACTTGTATCACCTGTGACATCGGCCTTTATCGTATTCTGCTGCAGTTAGTTGGCTTGGGGGCTGCTTTTCTTTGTGCCAGAATGGACCACTGAAGTCCTTCTGGCAGCAATATTGAAGCTGAGATAAATACAATACACTTTAGTGGGAATCAATTGAAAATATAAAGAGTCGTTCATGATGTGTGAATGCATTAAAAATTATGTATATCTTTTGTTTACAGTATGGATTCTTTGTCTTCTCTGCTTTACCTTACCGTTCTATGGCTGAGAATACAAATCATAACAGTTTATTAGTGTGCTCTGATATTCTTATCGTTGCACTTCGTTACTTATAGTGACTGAGCTAATAGACTAGAAAAGAGAGTAACAAAGTTTTGCTTATCATTTTCCCAGTGTAATAACAAGTAGATTTACTGACATAGTTAGCTGTACAGTTAATTGATGGCTGCATGTTTGGAGGCAAATTCTCTGTTATTGTAATGGTGGAAACAAATGGAATTTTGCCAGCAAACAGCTTGGCCTGTTTTCTGTTGGCTGCCTGGAAATGTGTTTTTACTTCCTCAGCCACAGTGTCTTGAAATATCTGTCTGCAGGTAAATCATGTTAAGATGGAAACTCATTTCTAGGAAATAGCGCATGTTTAGGGGTGCTGGCGAGGGATCACTTCAGTGCTGGGCTGACTGTCACATTGCTCAAGGGTGTATTCCTGGTCACGGGCCATCAGTTGCTAGTGATGGATTTGCTTGATTTGGCTGTTTGTTGTGTGCTTTTGTTTTGCTTTAAGTGGAGGTACAGTGCATCAATAAATAAATCAAAGCGCAGATTCCTACATGCACAAAACTTCAATTCAGGAAGCCGGTGTCTATTGCTGGGTGGAATGATTGTTTTGAGTAGCTGAACTAGATAAGCACATGTTGACATTTCTGTTTGTGCATAAATTCATTCTTAATGTTACATGGCATAACTGGATACAGGGAACATTAAAAGAGCTTGACACTGTCTGAACTGAGATTGTGGTGTCAAGCAGGAGGTGAAATTCACTTCATTCTAATCATTGATTAAAATTTTATTAGCAGGCCTTAAAGGCGGTGGTGGGGCAGCTCTTCAGGGATGAGCAGCCTAAACATTTGCCTTCCTGTTTCCATGGCAGCACATCATTTTCATCCTTTCAAGGCAGCAGAGATTGATCACGTTGTGTACTGCAGGGGTATTGCATTCAGAAGAGCTGCATTAACAGTGCGGCTGCTTTCCCTAAACCTTGCTATTAAATATAGCTATTTTAGATGATTGTTAGAATAAAGTGGTTGGGACAATTGTGCTTTTTTTGAGAAGGAAATTGGGGCAGTGGAGTTGAAAACAGGGGAATAATCAGCATGGGGGGAAACAATTGGTGTGACCGTGTTAATGCTCCTCCTCAATGAGGTGAGACTCTAGCAGCAATAGTTCTCAGGCCGATGGTTACTGCTAAAATGTGTGGAAGTGTTTTTGATCTGTATTGTATGGGACTGGAGTAAAGCTGAAAACTATGAATGGTGGTCATTGGCGAGAACCAGTTTTCCAGCCCAGTGGATCTTAGCCTTGGAAACACACTTGCAGGTGACGTTTTCCAGCTCAGCATCATCCATTTGGTAGCTTTCCAGGATACTTGAAGCCACCTCAAACTGTGGCATATTCATATTTTGCTGTGAACTCAACTCTGCTTGCTTGGTTTGGGGATGTTGAACTTGTCCATCAAGTCATAGATTTCTAAGACTGGGGCAGAGCATCCCAGTGCTGTGTTCACACAGGTCTCAGCTCCTGGGAGTGCAGAAAACTCCTTGTAAAAGTGCATCATTTCAGTAATGAGAAATCTCTCTTAGAAGGGTGCTTCTTTTGTCTTGCCTGAGAGACATGAATAATTCAATACGTCCCTATGCAAATTATTCCATGAAAAAACGTGCATGTGCCTGATTTTTCTCTCTCCATTTGTGTAGTGTCAGTTTCCCAGTGCTGAAGCTTTGTCAAATACAGCAATGTGCTAAAGTGTCTCCGGAGCCAATCGCAGCCATGTCTTCTCTTTTGGCATTGTGGAGGCTTCAATTACTTCTGAAACTGTGAATTTTAAAATGCTATTTTAGTGTTATCACTATAGAGGGAAAGTAGCAAATTGCCACAGGGGAAGTAGTTAAGCAATGCACGAAGATGCAGATCTCCACAATATTTTCCTTTGGCCTTTGGGATGTTTCATTTTGTGTTTCTCCGTTTGTATAAATTTTTTCATGAGGCTCTGTGAGACACGTCGAGCACTGCCGATAAAAATGGAGAGCGTTCACAGCAGCTGTTGCTATAGTGATGTGGTGCAGCCCTTTGCCTGCTGCTCAGAAAGCAAAACCACCTGCAATTCCTTAGATCCTTTATTGGCAGAGAGAAATTGAAAGAGATGGTGCTGATGTGCAGGTACCGCACAGATTCTGTGTTGCTCTGAAATCATTGCAGCTAACGTTGTATTTGTGCACAGATCTGCAGAAATGCTTTGTGGATGGGAAGAGGACAGAGACGGAACTGGACGCCGTGGTGGGCAAATGAGGTCGCTCACAGCACATAGAAGACAAGGGAGTGGTGCGGTTGATACGGTGGAAGGAAGGGATGCCATTCAGAGGGACCTCGACAGGCTGGAGGGCTGGGCTCGGGTGAACCTGATGAGGTTCAACACGGCAAAGTGTAGGGTTTTGCATTTGGGCCGGAAGAACCCCAGGCACCTGTACAGGCTGGGAGGAGTGGTCCTTGAGAGCAGCTCGGCAGAGAAGGACCTGGGGGTCCTGATGGACGAGAGACTGAATATGAGCCAGCAGTGCGCTCTGGCAGCTCGAAAGGCAAATGGGATCCTGGGCTCCATCAGGAGAGGGGTGGCCAGCAGGGACAGGGAGGTGATTGTCCCTCTCTACTCGGCTCTTGTGAGGCCCCACCTGGAGTACTGTGTCCAGGTGTGGAGCCCTCAGTACAAGAAAGACATAGAGATTTTGGAAAGGGTCCAGAGGAGGGCGACTAAGATGATCAGGGGGCTGGAGCACCTCCCCTATGAGGACAGGCTGAGGGAGTTGGGCTTGTTCAGCCTGGAGAAGAGAAGGCTGCGGGGTGACCTCATTGCAGCCTATCAATACCTGAAGGGAACCTACACCCAGGAGGGGAGTAAACTCTTCAAAAGGGCTGACAATAGCAGGACTAGGGGAAATGGTTTTAAGTTGAAGGAGGGAAGATTTAGGTTGGATGTTAGGGGGAAGTTCTTTACAAGGAGAGTGGTTAGGCCCTGGAACGGGCAGCCCAGGGAGGTTGTGGATGCCCCGTCCTTGGACGTGTTTAAGGCCAGGTTGGACGGGGTCCTGGGCAACCTGATCTGAATGTGTATGTTTGGTGGCCCTGCTAGGCAAGGGGGTTGGAACTACATGATCCTTGAGGTCCCTTCCAACCCGGGTGATTCTGTGATTCTGTGATAAATACCAAACTGAACTAAAAGCAGAAGAGGAGCTAAGTGCTTTTTAAAGCCTGCTAAGTTTTAATCCTCCGTACAGATACAAATGTTGTGCTCACAGAGTGCTGCTGCTAGTCTGGTGCTGGAATTCAGTGCTCAATCCTCAGGGTCTGACTAGTGCAGGTGTGGAAATGAATATTGACTCTTAGGAGCAGATTTTTGTCTTTGTCAGGTCATACATTCAGAAGCCTAAAATGTCCTTTAACGTGGCTTGTCTGTACCAAACTTAGTAACTCAGTTCTGCTTTTCCTATGCATTATTTTCTTTTTTCTATAAGGCCATGAAATGTAGAGTTTGGTATGAGATAATGCTACAAACCATTGGCTTTATAATGTACCCTGGGTTTGACAAATGTCCCTGGACTGCAGACGAGGAAACAAAAGCACTGAGGAGCATTCTCCTACAGAATCGCTCCATAAAGCAGGCCTATAAAGGGCATCTTTACCTTCATGATTCCCTTCTGGTTCTTTTTGTGACTGAATGAAGTAGGACAGGTTTATTTCGTATCAGTCACCATGTGAGAAAGGACAGTTAAGTAAGTGCATGATGTCTCATCTCATGTTAAATTTGAATGTTCATTTTTTCAAGTATGTTCCAAATATACAGATGAGCCAAGATTCCAGGACCCAGTAACACCTCTGCAGGGTTTTTATTCACTTTAAGTTCCAGACATGAAGAAAAACAAATATCTAATCCCATGGATGAATAAATAAAACAGAATTCTTTTACAGTTGCTTCATTATTATTTTCATTACTAACATCCATGGGCTCATGGCGAGATCACACCATGTTGTAGAGGAGGTGGTGAAAGATGCTCTGTGGCCTAAAACCTAAAAAGGCAGCAATATGAGTAGCTAAAATAGTCCAGACCAGGTGGGAAAATGTAGAAGCAGCACTTAGTGAATTGCCTGGGACTCGAGCAATTTTGCCATGCTCAGCGACTTAGTCCCCTGGTATCTGCTTCCTCTTGTGATGGTTTCTACCATTCACTGGGAAAATCTGACTGATCCCTTCAGAGCTCATGGGGGGATTATGTTTTGGCTTTCTGAGGCAGAATTCTCCATATATTATGAGAAGGTTTAGAGTCACAGGGCTAAGAGGTGCAGGGCTTTAGGGAGAGAAACTGATAGCTGAAAATGAAGGAATTAGTCATGAGTCAGGTTTCTGCTCTGAGCTGAAGGCAGCCCTTTTTCTCATAGCTTCTTTTCTCATTTCAAGGGGAAGCGATTGGTCCCCTTGCTGTTTCCATCAAGGCTTGCCTTTGCTGCTGAAATCCTGTTTAGAACTTTGCATTTGACAAACTGGGGAAGCAATGTTGAACCCAGCCTGCAGCAGAGCTGGTGCCTAATTGCATTACCAGAGAAAATCAGTCACACACCCTTGGGACTTGGGTCTGGGACCTGGGTCAGGCTGACGTGGATGCACTGGGCTTGCCTGTGGCTGAAGGGTTGAGGTCAGTATCAGGTAATCAAATGAAATCCTCAGAAGTTGAATTATGATGCGAAGTCGTCATCTTTCAGTTGTTCTCTGGAGAGCCAAAAAGATTCTTGGTAGCAAAAGTGTCTGAAAAGCATCTCTTGGAGACAGCAAGAAAGATTTTTGCCAGTGGAAGCACCAGGAGCTTTCTAAAACAAACACAAACCCTGCTCCCCACAACCTCAGCTCTGGGGAAGAAAGAAAAGAATGTGTTGTGAGAACTAATTAATTAGAAGGATCTCCTGCAAAATTTGTGAAAAGCTCTGCCTTTCATGTTGAAAAGTAAACATTTAGCTCAATCAGCAGCCTTTCAGCAGGGCGCCTTGCCTCACAGAGAAGGTGTTGAAAATCAGAGCTGCTGACATTAATGGAACCATATTTCAGCACAACGATGTAAAGACAGTTCTAAACAGTAAAGTGCTGCAAGTTAAAGTCAGCCCTGTTTCCTAAGCAGTTACTGAAATGTAGTGCCTTACCTCTAAGTTTATTCTGCATATGCAGATACTAGGAACAAACCTGATCTAGATACAGATATCCTTTATTCACATATGCAAAGTCTGTATTTCAGTGTAGGCATTCTGTAGGGCCTGCCAGTGGTAATTCTTTGGGGAGAGTTTTAAAATGCTGACACACACACAAAAAAGGGAGAGGCTCTCTTTTAGGGTAAGATAGCATATCTAAGTGTTTAAATGGTTTGGGAATGGGCCGTATCTGTTAAAGATTTCTGCAAAATTGATTTGACACTTGAAAATCTTAGTACTTGTGTCTCCTATCCCTGAGTATATTTAAGAAACCAGCAGTCAAGAGAAGCGGCATCTTGGTTTACCCATGATTGGACAGGTCTGTCAATAAGTGGTCGTGTAGAATAAGGATATCTTGGTTACTCTGTATGGTGTTTTCTTTACTATTTGGGGGATCTTAAGTTATCACGAGACTTTTGAAGTGGTGCCAAAAACAAACAAAAGCTTCCTGAGACACCTCAGCATTGTCTGACATTTGTCCTTTTCTGGCTGGTTGTTCTCTTTTCCAACATCGTAAAGAGTGAATCAAGCTTCTTACATAGACACATGGCAAGTTAGTGACAACTACGTTGTATAGCATTCATTTATTTCTATACTATATGCAAAGTGCATGTATATCATGTCAGGCCTTCTTTGCTGCCAACTGAAGCTTGCTGTTTTCACCAAGAGTATGGTTTCCAGTTCAGCTTATTGTCTATATGGCTGATCCTACCTTGAGATTAACCTACATAAGTTGCAGAGGGAAAGGGAAGAAGTTGGCTTTCTTTGTGGACACGAGAAAGAGCAGCGAGGCCAATTATGGAGATGCTCTATTTCCAGTGTTTCCATTTCCTCTCAAGACAGGAGAAAAAAGCTTTGAATTGTTTGTATGGTCAAATATTCTTGTCATAGTTTGTTGTTGTTCTGAAGAATACTTTGTTACCCCAGATTTCTGGCAGAGAAAGTCCTTCCAAAATGGTGCCAGATATTCCTGTCCTGACTCCAGCTGGTTTCCTCTTCACCCTGAGGTTATGCAGTGGATTGGATGGGACAATGCCAAAGAGTGTCTTAGGGGCTCAGCTTGCATTCTCTGTTCTGATCCTCTGACCTTCTGGAGCTGGCATGGAGCCTGTGGATCCTTCTGCCCATCAGCTGTCTTTACTGTCATTATGCCAAAGACATTTTATTTTCCATCCTCAGATGCCTGCACCTGATGTATAAATGCTGTTTTTGATGTGGCTCTTCTGCCAGGGTCCAGAAAATGGTGCTACAGCAGAACTTTCAGAAAACATCTCTGCAGTATTACAGACAGGAGAGTTTCATTTCAGGATGCTTTTCAGCTCTTGCCTTCTTCCAAAGACCAGCTCTGCTTGCTCCCTCTACTTAAGGAGCAGTTCCCAGTTCAGAATCCAGGTGTCTGTAACACTTGTGGAAGCAAAGAGAAGAACAAAGAGGAGGCTCGGGAGAGCTTATTGCTCTCTATACCTACCTGAAGGGAGGTTGTAGTAAGCTCTTCTCTCATGCAACTGGTGACAGGACTAGAGGGAATGGCTTAAAGCTGCACCAGGGGAGATTTAGGCTGGACGTTAGGAAATACTACTTCTCTGAAAGAGTGGTCAGGCACTGGAATGGGCTGCCCAGGGAGGTGCTGGAGTCACCGACCCTGGAGGTGTTCAAGGAACGTTTGGATTTTGTGTTGAGGGACATGGTTTAGTGAGAACTATTGGTGGTAGGTGGATGGTTGGACTGGATGATCTTGTAGGTCTTTTCCAATCCTGGTGTTTCTGTGATTCTGTGAAAGCATTGAGGTGTACCTAGAATGCACTTTGAGCCTTCTGCAACAGAGATATTTGTCCTTCCTAACCACAGTAACTCAAATGGTGCCATTTGCACATTTCATCACAAATTCTCTGACGTTTCTTTCCCAATATTGCTTACCTTCAAGAGAAGGCTGGAAAGAAGTGGTGCAAAAAGGAAGCACATGTATGGACTTGGGATTTGCAGAGGAGGCTGAAGGGAGCACTGCAAGGACAAATATGGAGAAGCTGCTCTGTGATGGTGGTGCTGCTCAGCTAAGTGGCAAAAGTTTAGTCCTGTGTTTTTCTGAGACACTTTTTTTGCCAACTCAATATTGAAGCTCCTTTGCTTTTCTTTTAAATAAGAATAATGGATTTGAAATTAAATAGTTTAGTGGATAAAAGTAGCTGAAACACAATGTAATTCATAAAGAATATGAAAAGGTGAAAGTTGGTAAGCTGTGCTTGTCATCTTGCCCAGAGTCTCTGTTGTTCACCAGAAAAACAAGCATGTCAAAATTGGTGTTAATGCAACTGGTCTAGGCTTTGCTTTTAATGGATACGGATGGCAGAACATTTCCCTTGCTTAATATCAGCAAGCAATTCCCCTGGACTTCACTCAGCAGTCATATATGGAATTGAAGTGATGTTTGGAGAAACAGATCCAATCCTGCCTCCTGGGCACTTTCTTTTTTGAAGCTGTCTGCTTTGATTCTCTTGCTGAGCATTTTTAATTCTTATGGTGTGATGCTCATTTTTTGCCCACCATACCTGAGATAGCCTATTCTCCCACTACTACATCTGCTATTGATCATTTGCTTAGGTTTTCCAGAACGCTTAATTGGATTTCAAATACTGCTTGAAAACTACAGCAGAAAAGTAGTGGCTGTATTCTTAGGTTTCTGGTCTTCCGAGCTATTGGTTACTTGGAAAAGGAAAGAGTTTGTGTGTCTTCTCTGATAAATAATATCTGACATAATTTGCTTGCCTGAATGATACGGCTGAAGCCTCTAAACTTTCGTTATCTCTTAAGGAATTGAATGAGCTAGAACACTTGGGTTCTGCTTTAGAGAAAGTTTTTTGCTGAAAACTCGCTGATTTCAGAGCAGCCAAACCATGTGGATGGGATTTAGGGTGCAGTTTGTGGTGAGATTGCTTTGTAGGATTTTATTATTGGGTTTTTATTTGTTTTGTAAGGTGTTTTTCTTCGATTTCTGTTTTACCTGCAATTGGAAGTTAACAGAAGCACAGCCCAGCAGAGCCAATCTAGGGTAAAAAAGACCAAACCATTGTGCTCTATCTGTGTCTAAACAAATGCAGCTTATTTTTGGTGCACGCACTTGAAGTAAACCACTTAAGCTCTATGAAGTCTGAATCATGGGATTTTTTCTTTTTCTTTTTTTTTTTTTTGCTTGCTTGGTTTCATCTCTTTTCATAACTCTGTCAAAGTCACTCTCTGTTTCCTTCTTTGAAAGGGATGTGATTAGTTCTCAAGACTGTGTTGTGTGAGGGAAATGATGGTTTTAAGTGGCAGCAGAGTGAACATCCTAGTGTTAAGACTGTCTTAAGTCATTTACTTTTTGCTCATTTTAGGTGCCTAAGTGACCCAGCTGTTGTTTTGCTTCTGAGTAGATCCTGAGTTAACCCCTTCAGACACCCAGCATGATGGCTAGTTTAAGAATCCCCATAACAGCAGACACAAAAACGGAGACAGGCAAGGCACATGGTCTGTAAGAGATTTATTAGATGTGCACTTGCACTACAGTACAGTGTGGTATAGGCACGTCTGAACCAGATACAAGTAGCCTAAATCAAGAACAACAGTGCAGCACAAAAAAGTAATCCACAAATCCTGCCCAGAATGGAAGGTAAATCAGCTCGTCCTGAATCCCTTTTTTCCAGCTATGCTATAGCTTGCACCAAGCTAGGTATTTTAAAGCTCTCACATGTACACATGCACTGCAGTGCTATCACTGTTGAAACTGCAGTGCCTGCTCTTGCAGGGAACTATTATCTGAGCCGTTGTGCTATGCTAACATTGCAGCTTGAAACTCTGTCAAAGTAAGGTAACCTAATAATTTAACTGCTGGGTTTTAATTGCTTCTATAAGGTGAGGTTTCCATAGCTGTGAGCAAATCTGCCAGTACAATCAGTACGGAGGGAACTGAGAAACTCAATGCCTGCTTCTTTCCTCAACTTTGCTCTTGTGTTTCTAACACTTCTGCCCATGACTTCTGGACTTCACCTCAAAGTCCAGTCCACCTGTTAAGCATGGGAAAAAAAAAGAAAAGCCCTCGCTTTAATATCTGCAAGCAGTTGTTTAATCTTCGCTCAGCAGTAACACACATTCATATGTGTCTTGTAGCTAGACCAAAATGCAGCCTTGCAGTTAAAGGAAAATGAAAGGGGATACGTCCAAACTAAAGCCCATTTAAGCACAAAGCTATTCTACAGAAGATGGCCAGAAGGTTTATGTGTGTCACCTCTTGGTTCTGAGTTACAGAGAATTGCATTCTCCAGAAAAGGACATGTTCAGAAACAAATCCCAGAACCAAATATTCTCTTTTATTGGTGCAAACAGCCCTTCAGGGAAAGGGAGTAGCAGTCAGACAAGAAGAAATTGGAGATAAATGTCTTTTTACCTTCTGTTTTATCATACTTATTTTTTATAAGTTGCCAAGGGCTGACAGCCTAACATGCATGATCTCCTTAAAATGACAGGCTTGTAACTAGACTGGGGTGTGGTACAAAGAGCTGCTTTCTAAAAACCACAAAGTGCCAAATCATTTCCAAAATGCTCTTCTACCTAGCTCTTCTTGCTTGAGGAGAGGATTCCTAAGAGACCCCAACGTGATCTCTTCTAATTTCAACCAACAGATAAGGAAGCACCGTTTCACTTTCACGCTGCTGCTCACCTTGCTGTCTGTAACTTCTGCCTTCCTGGTTTACACTGTGTACACAGTAAGTTGCATGTGGCTGTAGCACAAGTTGAAGGGCTTGTCAGAGTCTTGCATGTGTTCATCTCTGTACTTCTCATTATCTGTTACTTTTCCTAGGCTGTGCTGAAGATGGCCTTCAGTTCCTTCAGTTCTCGGTCTTGGCTGTAGTGTTCTAGGCTGTAGTGTTCTAGGTCAGAGCAAGTTGCAGCTGTCCCTTCCTTTTCTTTGAATAATCATTTATTTCTGTTTAAAGCATATATAAATTTGACACAGGAATGTGTTATGCCCATGTTGGCACAAATGGCTGTGGCACCATGTGGTCTGGGGCACTTAAATGACTCGTCACTTCTTGGTGTGTTTTGACATATTGCTTCGGCTGTTTTACTTTCCATGGGCATCCTCTTACTAAGCATTTAGTAACAGGCATTTTTCATTTGTTTTTCTTGACGTCACACAGAAATAGTCATGGGACTGCAGCCCCTGTCTCAGTGCTGAGGCCACGATTGCCTAGTGCTGGTCATACAGAGAGCACTGACACATGTCATGCCTATCAGTCTGAGAAGCAGGGATGGAAGCTGTGGGTAGGAACGTCACTGCCACACCTGATGTTCCGATGGAGCAGACAGCAGTGCTGCATTCAGAGCCTTATGACAAATCTCCTCACTGACAACTTTACGAGGTGTTCTTGTCCTATGCTGTGAGAGCAAAATGTAAAGATTCATCTTCTACAGGTGTAAAAAGCAAGCATCTTTAATGCTTATTCCTCTCTGCACTGCAGCAGTTTCATGTATGATATAATCCTCATGTATTGTCAGTGGGCCAGATACATTCAGCCTCGCACAGAGTCGTGAGTCCGCATTTTGTTCGGTGTTGAGGTGGAGATGCATTCCTGCTGGAAGGAATTGAAATGTTTGAGTAATACCAAAAGGAAAACCCTGTGCAGCACCCGTGAGCCTTAGTCATAAGAAGTACCACTGGCGTTTGCCTGTGAAAACAGAAATGTGAACAATTAATGCTTGCAATAGATTCACCTTTTTGCTACCTACTCACAGCAAAGCAAACACCTCCCTCTTGCAGAACTTCAGTTCTTGCACAAAAACTGATAATGTGGAAACGCAAGGAATCTAAAGTTACAAGTACATTGTTTTTAAATCCTAGAATGTAATTTTATGCATTTCTTCAGCTTTTTGTTTTCAGAATGGCAATGCATAACTGTGAAGGAGAAAATAAAATCCCTTGTGAACTAGAACTGTGATGGACCTAGGCCAGGGCTTGTCTGGTATAATGCGGAAGGATTCTTTTCAGTAGATGCATGCTAATTTGTGCAGTGAGCCACTGAGCTACTGCTTTCTTTTGCTCTGTAAAAACAAAGAAATCTCCGTTCCTGTTGTGTATTAGCAAGATGCCTCTACCACTAGTGAGTGGGCTTACTTATTTGTCTGATGCATAAAAACAGTGTATAGGCAAATGGCATCACATTTGTATGAGAATACAGTTTTTTATTTTTTATTTTTATAAGGGCTATTGTTGCTTTGTCTTTCCCTGTTTCTCTACAGAGGAATGGATACTGGTGCTGAAGGAGAAGCTATAAACTGGGCTTTACCATTTCAAGTGAAATTTGCATTAGATGTGTATCCTTCTATCCATGTGGTGCTTGCTGCAGATGTGTGCTGTGAGCCCCTGCTGGGAAGCTGTCCTCCTTAGGTGCCAGGCTCAGCCAGGGTGCTTGACATGACGGCAGCTGACTTGTCACTTGGGTACCACTATGCTGGGGAGAGAATGAGTGATCTTGGTCTGCTGTCTGGGAGGGACACTGGGGATACTAACTGTCTGGAGGCCAACTTGGAAGTCAGCATGTCTCTAGCAACTTGAGTTCATACTTGATATCAAGACATGTTTTTTCTTATCTGCACTTCAAGTGAGAGCTGCAGTGCCCATGGGTTTGCTCTAACTTTCAGTGAAGTCAGGTGCATGTTTCTGAGCATCATGGTCCTGAGAAACTTCAACAGCAGTTGGTGAGGCTGCCTGGAGGCCATGCCAACTCACTTCTTGAGAGGTGGGTGTGAGTGCAGCTCTGCAAGGAAGCGGGTGCTGCATAGCACGGGGCTGCTTCCTACTTTGGGAGGTGACATCAAATGCCTTAGAGTCACATTGTCTTATATTCCACTTACTAAACTTAGCCTGTTACAAGACTTTGCAGAATGTTTGGAGTGTTCTTGTAGTTACTTCTATGTTTCCATGTCTTTCTGCAGAAAAGAGTTGATGGTAACTGTTTCTTATGTTTTAAAATTGCAAATGTTTTCCTCTAATGATGGAATAACTCTTGCTAACGAAAATGCAGAAGCGGTAGAGATATTTCTATACTTGTATTTTGCATGATAATCCTGGATACTAGGTATCATGAAAACATAGGAAGACTTTTTATTTCTTTGTATTTTACCACTTCTTAGGGGAGATACAGTCTCAATCCTTTGTATATTACATTGTGCCTTGTGAGGTTTAAAGCGTTTTCTAGTAGTCAGAAGGGGTGGCTGATACAATGCATTTTGTTCTTGGTTCTGCCCTGGTTCTGTTTGAAGTTCTCAGATTTGCTCCTAGCAAATTGCCAGTCTCTTGCCAACTATAACTTTATCTGTGACCATCTGTAGAGTAGCACTGATTGAAAGTTAAGAGAATATTTTTTGAAATGTTGGAGTACTGCTAAGAGCGCAGAGCTTATATAATAGAGCGATGCTAAAATACTTTGATGTATCCTTAATATGCAAATTTGTCTGCTGAATACCTTAGTTCAAGATACTTGAGCTGTCTTTAAAGCCAGCTTCCTTCTGTGTATGTGTGGCTGGAAGAGTGGGAGCGGGTGCACAGAGAAAGAAAAGAAAGAGGCTTTTAAAGATCTCACTGGTTGGTCTCCAGGGCACAGTGGGTTAGAAGCAGACAGGTTGCAGCCTGAAACTAGGCAGCAGCAGTGTTTGTAGACCTCTTGTTTCCAAGGGATTTTACTTTACCTTCAGACTCATTGCAAGATGTGATTTGTCATAACCTATCTTCAGCTGTTTAAAATGATCTGCCTGGCCTAAGACAATTGGTTGGTATCCTTCTGTAATCACCAGAGTGAGATAAATTTGCTTTTGACATCGGTGTTTAGGTAAGATGAATTGCCTCCATTGACTATTAAAGAAGACTTGAGGGTACCTATCGCTAAATCACTTGTCTTGTAGGTGGTTGAAATGCACTGAAATCTCATTCAAAGCTGCTTATTTCCTAGCATTCAGTCTTCTCATCTGAAGAACGGAGTAGTTGGTTTTAAGGAGCGAATTAAACCTCCACTGCCCCAGAATCCCATCCAAGATACTGCAGATTGTTTTTAACTAAGAGTGCATCCCTCCAGCTGAATCAAGCTGTGGATTGCAGCTGTCACTGAAGTTACACTGAGAAAAGCCTGGTAGTCATTGCTGCAACCTTTTCTTGCCATCATGACCTAGGCTGACAAACTTGTAGGTTTTTATCAGTAATAAACTGAACAGAAAGAATTGAAAATGCTTGAACTGCATTTAGGTTAGCCCTGAGGCTGGTCAAGCAGTTGGACTTGGTGAAAGTAGGTCCCTTCCAAATGAATTCTTCTGTTCTGAGCAGGAAACATTTGCCATCCCCAGCCTTCTCATAGTTCCCCCCCATCAAACTAAAATAAAATAAAATAAAACAAAACGTGTGTGTATGGGAAGAAAAAGGAATTAAAATGAAACTGGCTTCCTTTGGCCAGAGGATAACCATTAGTTCCCTTTAATGAAGGCATTGAGCTCTGCATCTATTCCTTCTATGTAGTTTTTTTTTAGTAAGTGCTTCATTATTTTTGGTCTTCACTGGATTCAGCTTCTGTGCCAGTGAATCCCAAATCTGCACATTCCCTCCCAGCCAGTGCCCCATGGCCATGTTGCTGGCCCTCCTGCATGGTTCGTTAATGAGAGGGCAAAAAATGCCCTCAGTGTGTTCTCTGCACATTCTCTGACAGAAATCTAGCAGCTGGCCTCATTGTGCCCAAACCTTTCAGAACATTTTCCCCAGGCAGATGTAGGTATCTAAGGTATTGCACACCTTCCTTTTTGTGCCAGAAAGACTCTCTGCCTTTTAGCTTTTTGGGAAATGTGACTCAATGTTGATGAGAGCCCTCTTTGTGCCTTGTTATTCTATATCTGTCAGCTCCCCCCTCGGCCCTTCAGGATCTTGCCTGGCTCCCCATATATCTGTGTGTGGCCTTTCATAAATCCTAGTTACTCTGCATGTATGCCCTATTGCCAGCTTTCCCTCTCAGCCTGTCTCAGTTAACATGAAGCTTGCTGGAGCTGGATGCAGGGATGCATTTGTTGCACTTTTTGCATGCTGGGAGAATGCTTGGAGAGTAGTATAGAAGATTCAGTGTTTCTGACTCTGGCAGATATTCTTGTGGGTGGTTTTCTTAGCTTGTAAATTTTTTAAGAAGATGTTTAGGTCTGTTTCTCAATTCAAGAGACTAGTATCTGTTTCTTAATATATTTATTATATCATAAATACCTTGTTGAGCAGTTTGTAATTGAAGGTGAACAAAATTTTTGATTTCCTTTCTTTTGTCCTGTTGGAATAAGATGAAAAAAAACCCCACAACCATTCAGATGCAGTGAGTCCCCATACCAGCAAATCAGCGCACTGCATTTTAGTCATTGTACTAATTGCTAGTGGCCTCGTCACAAAAGGCTTACTATAGTCATCTTGTTAATGTAAGAGCATGTTACATTCCCTTTTCATTAAATTTGGAAGTCTTCCCACTCTCATTAGGCTTATTCTGCAGGATCCATGTTTTAGCAACTGTGCAAAAGAATGCTTTTCCTTACATGCAGATGGTTTTGAGCTTGACAATTTCCCTGAATAATTTTTATGTGATGAGCTTTAGTCTCTTTGTTAATGATGACTTTTTGCTGCTTGTTAATATCTACATAAATATTTCTACCTGGTGCCTTAATAAAAATAAAAGCGTTAACCTCTTAGATGTTCTATTCAGTGGTTGTTACGTGTGATCTGCTGCATTCTTCTTGGTACATTTCTACAGCATGTGCATTTGTGCTGTATGTTCAGCTGTTGATATTGCACATGCATGCTACTGAGAGAATTTGGAGCCTTCTAGGATGAGAACTACCATTTCTGGATGAGGTGAGCTGTATTTAGCTCACTGTGGCATTCTAGCAGTGTTTTGCAGTAGTCTATTTCCTCAAAGAGCATCAAGAAAATAAAAGCTCTTCTTTAACTCTATCTGATTTTAGTAACATTTACAAATAGTTACAGAAGAGAACTTTTGATAGAGTAATATGTAGAGACACAGGATGAGAGTGGAGTTTGGAGGAGAGTATACCTTTGGAGCAATTGGTTTGCCAATTTTGGAAAGTAAAATGATTTCAGAATTGTGACTGAGATTAAATTTGGTGAATTCTGGCTTTTTTTCTGATCTTTTGTACTCCAGAGTGGCGCTTCACGCTGTCATACCTGCTGCATATCAGAAATTACACTGGCATCAGGAACATCACTCTCTTACAGCATGGATTCCTTTTTCTTTACAGAAATTCACAGGCAATTCTGTGATGGATGAATAAGGAAAAGGAAGTTGGGAAGAAATATCCCTTGTTAATAAAAGAAGACAGGGGTTTGTTTGTTTTTTCTTCTTATGCTAGCTATTTATGGGACAGAATTTACATGTTGTGCTTTAAGAAAGAGTACTGTAGGATAATATTAATGCATGGACCATGATTTGGGATATAAAAGAGGAGATAAAAAAAGGATAATGAAGGAAAATAAGGATAATAACAGCAGTATAGTAGTACCAAAGCAAACAGAAGAGGTGTGCTGCTCGCAAGTAAGGCATGTTGTCCATGTAAAGGAAAAGGTGAGATTTCATTCCTACTCGCTTGAAAGCAGCAATGAACTATTGTTTTTCTGCCTCATGGCCCTTGTCCCTCAATCTTACAGGCCGTGCTGTGTGAATTAAAGTCACTAAGTTCAGTTTGTGCTACCAAATTTTGCTTACAAAAGTGAACTTGAAAGGTAGGAATCCCATTTCAGGAAGGGTTATTAAAATACTGAGTGATTCCTGTGGGCACTGGATAAATATTGAACAGTGTATTTACTAAGTGATTTTCAAAAGTCTTTATTCTTTTAATCTCTTATGCTATTATAATATGAAGTGATAAAGAATAACACATTGTTTTATTGTTATATTTTTATATTGTTTATTTTTTAATATTTAATTATTAAATTAAATATTTTATTTTTAAAATAAACTTTTTTAAAAAGTTTATTTTTAAATATTTAATATTTATATATTATAAACAATATATTGTTTATTTATTTCAGGAGAACGAGAACATTTTTTTCTCGCCTAAGCAGAATTTATTAGAATCTAGCCAGAAGACAATATGGCTAGTCCTTCTCCTTAAACTAGTAAAAAACTGTTGTAGTTTTTGTCTTTATTCAGTGTTTTGTATCTTCTCTTCTAGGTGGCTGTTGCTTCTCTTGGGGATGGAACGAACATGGGATGTGTGGTGACGGCACAGAAGCAAACATTCATGTACCAAAGCCAGTGAAAGCTGTTGGTTACGCAGAACAGATCTTAATTGGATGTGGGGCAGGACACTCCTTGGCTCTTTGTCAAAACTCCACGTTAGACTCAGGACACCAGAAATCTTAGCAACATGGATGTGGATGGACGTCGTTGGGTTGCGTAGCTCAGAAGTTCTTCAAGAAGATTGCCTGAGATTAACATGGCAGCTGGAAAGTGTGGAAGTTTGTTCCCAAACTATAAGAAAAGAGCGTGCTTAGAACAGCATGGGAAAAATAAAAATCAAACAGTTATTTTAAAAAATTATGTCATGGGTTCTTTGTACAGGAATTGACTTTCTTACCCACAGATAGAATGATGTTTTGCCTTGACGCAATATTGAAGAAAGAATGACTTTTTAAGAAGTCTTTGAGGAGGAAACTGCCTGTCTAATCACTTATCATTAGTGTAAAAATTCAGTCTAAAGTAAAAAAAAGATTGAGGAAACAGTGTGAGAAGGTGGAAACATGGGGCCAGCTCTGGTCTTTTATTATTGTATCTGTATGTCACGATGAGCATGTGTTGCACCTGCCAGCTTTTATTGAAGTTTTGAACTCCCAGCATCTTAAGAAATCCAGTTGAAAAGAGAAATGCCAGTGAACATAAATAGAGGCATATGCACATTTTAAACAGAAGATCAGAATTTTGAAAAAGTAGATATGATTTAGAAGACTGGCAAAAGGAGAAAATGAGGCCCTTCTGAAATAAGCTACGTGTTGATTAAACTGAGAGGAACAGCGTTTCTGAGGAATTATCTTCTGTGCCAGACATCCATTCAATATATATTCACAGGGCTGCAGATCCACACAAATTATTATTAACTTGAAAATTAAACCTAAAGTTCTTGAAGCTACTGATAGGAAAGAGAATCTTCTGAGAGCCCTTGGAAACAACAGAAGAGGTCTTGTCAAAGAGCGTAAGTCAGTTGTAGCTGCTGAGGACAGTTTGATCCAACATAGCTGATGTATTTGTAGCTGCAGCTGAATAGGAAGGCTTCCAAATACAAACAGAAACTTTTTACAAGTTCTCTAGCTTAAAAGGCAGACCAGAATGCTCCTGGTAGCGTCAGCTCTCACATCAGCTTGGCAGTCCATCTGAGATTCTGATCAGAGAGTGCCCACAATACTAGCCCCAGGTGAGTGCTGGGTAGAGAAACATATGCCTTACACTGATTGTGGTGAGAGAAAAGTGTAAGTTGTCTTCAGATACTATTAACTGCCTATGGTGAGCAGAATTTTGGAAGCTATTTATAAAACTCTTCCACGCAAATGCAGTGGATGCCATTAAACTAGATGTTTACCACCCACGATAGTTAAATTTGCTGTGGTATTTGATGTATGTCAAGTTCTAAATATAGGGAGTAGTACTGTGTGGTAAACACACCTTTTAATGAGAACTACTGTTACTAAACAGTGGTTTAATTTTTAAATGAGGGTTTGCCAGGGAGGAGGCTTTATAGAATTGCAAAGTACTAAGAGAAGGGCTGTTAGAAAATAGGATGGCAAAACTGTATTGACCCGTCAGCTAACTCACAAGGGGGAGGGAGGTATATGGGCTCTGAGGTTTTTTCTCCTTGCTCTTTCAGTGGTTACAGTTCATGGCCTCATTTTCAGATGTTTTGTCTTTCTGTTCAGTGGAGAAGAAATTTGTAGTAATAAGCTGGTTATATCTGCATTGCAGATACTGAAGGAAACTGTTAGAATAACAGAATGGGACCAACTGCAAAAAGTGCAAAATTGAATCTTCCACTCTGTGCAAGATTTAATCTTCCATTTTCTCATCTCTATCGGTTGTGGTTCTTCACAGTAATACCCTGTTCTAGACTGCTACTTCAGACGCTTTTTACTTCTCTGACCAGGCTGCTATTTATTGACTCCTCAGTACTATTTTCTGCCTAAAACAACCTCTCTGATACACGCACTGAACAGTTGCTCATGCTTTTTAGGCAGTTTCATCTGGAGTTCCTTCTTTCATTTTCCTCTGATCTGTGCACTGAATAAACATTATCTTGTTTCAGTGGGAAGTATGCTGAGAATAATTTTGTTCATTGGTTAATGATAGCTAGTATGTGACCCACAGGCCCTAGGTTTTGCTGTATTAGGCATGTTTTGGTTGAGTAAGCTGTTGGTGCAGTCCCTTTCAGAGGAATCTAACTAATGTAACAAATAAATGGGACGTGGTTATTTGAACTGGTCATTCTTTCATGCTTGCCTTTGGAAACGTGAAGAATGTTTTGATATTTTAAAGAAGAAAGTGTCTGTTTATTTGTTCCTGGTCCTGTTCTTGAGTTTCATGTTGCCTGTGTTGTTAATCTTTTCAAAGGAGGGGAGCTGCATTTTCTCTGTTTCTTTCTCTTGCCTATATATATTGAAAATGCTGGGAAGTAATATCTTGTCTTGAGAACTTGATGTACTACATACATCCTTTGCAGTTAGTCGGGATCTCAAGATGCTGCTGTAGTACAAAGAATGAATGACAGCTCATTGTAGACTCTACGTGGTTGAATGTGGAAAGAGAAAAAGTTATTCATTCAGAAACGAATGCTATGTTTTGTATGTCAGCATGCTTTGTTTGCAGAATAAAACATTGTACGGTATCAGCAGAGTCTTTCTGCCCTAAGGAAGGGAGCACACAGTGGAAGGCTTTCAGTCAAGCAAAGAAATGCTCTTTGTTGCTGCTGCTCAGGAGATATTGCTGATCGGTGTCCCAGAGAAGGTCAGTCTTTGCAAAGCAAAATGCAGAGCCAGCATGCTACACTAATGTTTCTGCAGTGCAAAGAGGATGTGTTTATGCAGGTCTTTAGTGCTAAACAAGCTTTTTTCTTAAGCAAGATATGTTCAGATGCAAATAAGTTAACAAGGTTTGTAATATTTTCCCAGTGTGTAACACTGGAAGAAGGCAAGAAGTGTCTGTTTAGCCATTCTCTCTTCCCTTCTCATGCCAATGAGGTGTGTGTGTGAGGAGATGGATGAAGTTTTGAACTCTTTGCCCTCAGACCAGAGAGATCTTAGGCTTTTGGGCAGAGGAGGCGAAGGAAGCTGCTGTACGTATTTCTCTTGTTTGAAGCCATAGGGCATCTGCAGTTGCTACACAACCAACCTCCATGTGAACCTGTGCAAGACACTTCTGTGCCATTTTAAAAAATGCTGCAAGTAGGAAGATGCTTGGTTCAGAAGTTTCTTTCTCTTGGAGGATTTGTTTAGGCCACTTAGCAGTCACTAAGTTACTTGACTTTGTGTAGTCCCTTGATTGACTTTATGCTTTTCTGCTTGGAATGTGCTTTGGTTTTGTTTTATCTGACATTTTGGAGACATAAGACTTTAAGTTGGGGATGGAAAACGGAGGAAGGAGGTAAGTTTGGATGTACAGAAGAAAGGAGACTGTGGACAAACATTTAAATGAGTGGCAGTAGAAAAAGCCTAGCATAGTCGGGTAAAGCAGGTGAAGGGAGGGCAGGAATTCAAAATGAAGGCCCTGTACAGCATTCATACTGGTGTGATGCAAGTAAGCTGAGGTACAAACACAAGCTGTTCTGCTTTCTGGATGTTATAGCTCTCCCTCTCTCATTGTTTGTTAAGAACATGAATTTTAGACTTGCTGTGAGCTTTTGTTCTTGCACATAAGGCATCTTGAAATTTCCAGTTCTCTTCAGTTGAAACGGTATCATGTGTTCTCACCTTCCAGTCTTGGAAATCTTTAATTCAGACCTGTGAGACCTGCCCAGCACATAAGCTAATCTTTTCTACTTTTCCACTAAATCCCACAAATTCTGGGTCAAACTTTTACCTGACTTTTGCGAGACTTCAAGTCAGTTTCATCGTCAAGATGATGGCAGATCTTTCTCGTTATATTGTGGTTATGATTTCACTAAAAAGCCCTCTCCATATGGCAAGCCTCATGCATTTTCTCTTAACTAGATAGTGTCTTTTAAAAGGCTCTAAATTTCTTCACCAGTTTTTAGTGCTTTTGTTATTTACTATCAGCTTATAGTTGAGAGCAGCTGAAAAGGGAAGAAAAATACTTAAGAAGCAAATGTATGACTTGCTTCCCAAAGGCTAGAAATGGCAGATAATCATCTGGTGTGGTTTAAAAATATGTACAGTAGAGAATGGGCTTTATGCCAGACTGATAGAAGACTACAGCTGATTCAAAAAATAACTGGAGATTGGAACTTTAGACATATCAAACTCTTAATTTATTTCCAAAAATAACCATGGAAGTACATGCTTTGTTCTTTTTATAATAGCTGTTGTGTTTTTCTTAATTCCTGATAAATGCTGTCATCTTGCTCTGTGTTAGAAAGAACGATTTAATAGTCCTAAAATGAAATGGTTAGTTATGGAAGTGGCCCAAAAATATAACAATAAAGGGAGGTGTTTTCCATTTGCACCTCAGAATTTGATGGAAGAAACTGGGTAGGTAAAGCTGCTGTTGTTATTTTGTAACCCTGCTAGTCAGCTATTCAGTGAACCAAAGGACATTTTCAGCTGTTTGCTAGCTTTGTTCACGGATTCATCTTTCACTCATTTCTGCATTCGCCCAATTTTAATGCAGAGGCAGTTTTTATTCATTTCTGCCTCTGTGGAACATTGAAAGAAAATATGCGACAGAGTACTTGGCAGTGAAGATGGTCTTTGAGTATTGAAACTGTGACCTGGATGGACCTTGTGCTGTGTTATGGGAGAGGGGGGAAACATGTATTTGCAGAGTTATGGGGAAGATGTTATTCAGCTTAGTTAGCATCAAGAGCAACAAAGTAATTCCTGAATGAAAGCTGGCCATGGAGATGAACATTTATTTTTTGAAACTTCAGGCATTTTTGGTTTGCAACTTGTTGGATTTTGATTCATTTTCAGGCAAGCCTTTGCAGGTTGGAAACGCCTAAGTCCAATTCCTGTGTTTGTGAGCCTCTCAATTTTCATCTTTCTCCTCTATTTCCAGACTGCTTTGTCTATAGACCAACTTGTTACTCATACACAGCACAGTCTGTATGATGACAGTTCCCTGATCATCATAATTTAAGTGAATATGAACACTTTGCTGAAAGACTGTTTTTACTGTATTATTATTATTATTATTGTTATTATCATTTGAAAGTAGAATCAAGAATTGGGAGATTTTTCATGTTCTGAAATGATTTTTTTTTTCTTTTGCTTCAAATGACAAATGAGTTTAGCTTTTGTTTTGTTTGTACTGATTTGAATGCATGAAGACTTGTGGTACTTAAATTAGGGCAGCAGAGGGGTTGCCAATCAGTAATGAAGATGCTCTGTCATTTTAACTGTGTGGGTGCTTAATCATTTTCCATAATAATACTTTGCTTTAAAGTACTAAAGGAAAGGAATCCCTGTAAGAGCACTGTGTTCTTCTGCAGACCAGGAAGCATGGTGTCTCTTACATAATCTAGTTGCTGCTCTCCTCTGATGCCTTAATTCTGAGTACGTAATTATGAAAAACTATTTCTACTTAAATTCTGCTTTTCATCTTTTGTCCTCAGAACACTTTAAAAAGAGGCAACATGGTAGAAACAGGAGATGAGGCACAAAAAATTGACAAGTCCCAGCCAAGGTAACTCAGCATGTCTACAGCAGAACCAAGAATAAAATTCCAGTCTTATGATGCCCAGGCCAGGGCTCTGCTTCAGGCCAGCGGTCCTTGAAGTCTATAGGTCAGCCTCGTGCTCCTACTTATCTCCTTGCTTTCTTCATCCTCCCCACTACCCCCACGGCTGGTTCTTCACATACTCCCAACCCTGCTGTTTGCTCACCCCACTCTTTAGACCAGTCCTGTGTCCTTCTATTCTCCCTGCACCACTATCTTCCTGCCATCCCTTCCTCTTTCCATAGCTGTTGGTGTCACATTGGCACAGCTGAGCTGCATGCCTGCAGCCATGTGTGCCCTCAGCGGTAACTGTGCCAATATGACAGCAACGCTCTGCCTGTGGCTGACTGACAAACCCCATGGCGAGCAGTAGAGAAGCCAGTAAAGCCTTGGAGCACATGCTCTTTGTATGGAGATGTTTGGGCCCTAAGTACTTGCATACAGTTTTGGGAGAGTTGAGGTCTGGAAGCCTGGCCTGCTCAGCCAGGGCCAGGAAACTCATCTTCCTGTGTTTTATGTGATAAGCAAAGCAAGTCAAGAGCTACAGTTCCTGGATGTACTTTGTAATTTGAGGCTGAACTTTAATTTAAATATCGCTCTTGATCACAAACAAGCATTCATATTCCCATGAAAGAGAAAGGGTGCACCTACACTCCTAGATGAGTGCAGAAGCTTTGGGGCTTCTGAACAGACAGGTGTTTTATGCCCAAACTCAAATAAATGAGTGACTTAAAAATAACCTACGTAATTGAAGCACATCTTCACGAAATGAAGTTAGTTTCTGGGAGTGCAGAGGCAAAGTTGTTCTCAGCGTATAAATGGAAAGCAGAGCGGGGTGCTGCTGCGCTTTGAAACCACGCAGAGGATATGCAAAGTGGCAGGCTAATAACTCTGCTTGGGATTGCCTCAGGATATCTTTCATAAGCGGCTCAGATCTCAGTTTCCTTGTGAGCGTCCTTGCCTTAGTCCTGCTCGCTCTCTGTTGTATTTCATTCTTCTCATTTGTCCTAGCAGACATTTGTTTCAGTGATGTATTTTCTTCTTGGACCTGAAACTTTAGGGAGAAAGAAGGCAATTTATGTGAAGAATCACTTTATCCAGATTAATGACTGCTGCACGTGACTGTTACCACTGTGGTAGTAGCTGGGTTCTTTGTTGGAGTCGGGGAGCAGAAACCACTCTTCAGGTCCATGCTGTCTAAAGTGGCAGCTGTGGAGAGTGCTTTGCACAGCTGGGTTGCCCAGGAAAAGAAGGGCACAGGGCTGCACATGTTTGGGGTGAGCTGCCTGTGATAGACAGCAGCCCATGTTGAGTGCCAGTTGGAGGAAGCAGTAGTATTGAGGCAGGCTCAGCTGGTTGGCTGTCCATTGCTGGGAGATGAGGTTCCAGGGGAAGAAACCCGGATGTTCACTTTCAGCAGGAAAGGGGCAGAGTTCAGCTCAGCTGCTGACTGTGCTACTGTTTTTACCTTGGCTGACATTAGAAGCATTTGGTGGCATTATTGCAAGTGTGAGGCCAGAATTCAGCCACGCATCTTAATTCTTTTATTAAAATATATACCCCCTGTGATGGGAGTGAGCATGTTTGAAGAGTTTAATGTTCTAATAACCCAGAAAACCTCTTTGAATGTAAAGCAGCTTGTATGCTGTGTTAAGTTTCTCACTAAACTCAGTGTCAGGATTTGGTGCAGCAGATCCTACTGAATGTAGGATTATACATCAACTATACATCAACTTTCCAGTTGTTGGTGCTGCTTCTATAGTGCAAGGGGAAGCAGTAGGGTCTTAAGCTGCAGAGCATCACTTGAGGAGCACCAGGTAGGAAGTGCCATTGAGTTTCTGAAGGGTTTACAGGGAGTGCCTGAAGGCACAGATACCTTGAATTAGAAAAAGGAATACTGAAAGGAAAATGGGGCTGGTAGATGTGGTAGCGCAAAAAGTAGCGCAGAATTACAGTTGCCTTAGGCCACGTGTACCCAACCTGTTCATTATAGCTAAAGCTCATATATATGCAAAGCACTGCAGAAGGGGAAGACCTATGTGGGATTTACAAGGCTGAATTGTTCATGTTCCTTATTATGGTAATGGAGCAGTCTTCACACAAGGCCCTTGAGTTCTAGCATTAAATAAAAAATGTGGGAAATCTATTTCTGTCTTCTTAATATGCTATAAGAGGGAAAGTTGTTCATTAGACAACTTTTGGATCCTGGATTAACCTGGATCTTGTCTCTGAAGGTAAGAAAATTGTCCGTTCATTGGCTGTGAAAAACAGCTTAACGACAGTAGGAGAAAAATACTTCTTAGGAGAGGGGATAGTTGACTGAAGTAGAAATTGAGTACGTACTGTTAGAAAGCTTCTTTGCAGTCCTTCATCTAATTATGTTCTAGTTCACATCATCAGCCTTTCTCCTGTTCCTAAAACACAGCTGGAGGTCTCCTTCATTCTTCTTTTGTAGCAGTTTTATGAAGACAAAGTCCAGCTGCAGTTGGTTTTTGTTGTTGTTGCTTATGGTTCAGCACTTACCGGAGCCATGAGAGTTTCTTGTGTTTTTATTTCATTTTAATCTCTACTTTCTCCAAGCTTTAGGGACGCTGTTCCATTTTCATTCACTTCCGCAGCCCCAGGTGTCATAGCTTCTGTCTGAAAGGTTTCTAACTCTTTCAAAGAGCTTCATGTGAGGATAAAGATGGATGTATCCTTCCTTCAAGAAAGTGCTTCTCCAAAATGTTGTTGACGCATAGTCCATAGCTGCCATTTCCAGGATCTAAAGTGAAACCCAATCCTATTGTGTTTCTTGGTTCTTACTGCTGCATGTTTTGTGTAGCAAATAAAGCACTACTTGGGCACCTGGATTTCTTTCAGGGTTTTGTATCAGGTGGACTGCTGTGGCTCAATAAAGAACAAGGGAAGGATGAGGTCCAAGAAAGTAAGAAACTGAATTCATTTCATCAGCTAAAAAGACAAACTTTTATTATTCTTGGGGAGGGAAAAGGAAGATACCTAGATAATTATAGAGCTTTTTAATCTTTCCTCATAAAATTACTAATGATGTGGATTCTTCAGACATTGGTTGTATCAAGTGTTTGCAGGCTTCATTTATTATCTACTAACCCAAGTTAGCGTTTTAGAACCAAAGCAATACCAAGCTTTTCTCCTACAGTTCTGTTGAGAACACTGTATTTATTCAAGGTTTTAGAAGCAAGTCTCTGGAAACCCCTGATCACTTCTGAAAAGGATTCCCTTTAACACTATACAGCAGGCACTGAAACCATGATACAAAATTTATTTCATGCTAGAATTGTTTTGCATAACATTGTGCATGCATTTTTACTCAGTACTAAATTGCATACAATGCTGTTGTCTTGTTTCTTAAACTTTGAGACAATTTATACTTGAGTATTTTCCTGATTTTTGTACTATAAGTCCCAGTTTTAAAATAACACCTTTTTCTTTTTAAAAATTCATACTGATTACTTAATATGAACAATTTATGAAGGGTCTTTACGTTGGATCTATACATCAATAAAATACAACATAACCAGAGCTGGAAAATTAAATCTAGACCAGCTGTTACTGTCAGGTCCGAAGGAAGATCCCATGTGTCACAAGCATGCCAACAAAAACAGACAGAAAATAGTTTCTTATTTTTATACACATCTAGGATTAAAAGTTCTTGATTTCCATGTCGGTGTGATGATCTGTGAAGGCGTGGTCAATATGACCCATGACTGCCTGATTGCACTTTTTAAAACCATTACTCAGTATCTCGTATACAAAAAGAAGCGATCCATAGCAAAGAAATGTACAGTTTTGTTTTACATTTTGGCTACAACAATGTATGTAAAAGTAAAGAGCTTTGAAAGAAAATATATAACTTTGCTTTTTTTTTTTTTTTTCTCTCCTTAAAGTTAATCATACATTTGCAGTGTTTCTTGCTTTTTTTTTTATTTTATTTTTTTAATTTTTGTCTTCATGCAATTCATGCTATGGAACAAAAAAAAAAAAAAAAAAAAAAAAAAGACTAAGGAAAAAAAAAAAAAGAGATCTTCTACAGTTTTGTTACGTTTTGGCCGTAGAAAAAGCCTGCATCTCTAGTACAACTCCAGAACCACGAAGAATCATCCATAAAACCTGCATGGAGCGAGTTAACTTTGTCCAAATGAGAAGGTCTTCTATGCCTGCACAGTTCCACACAGATGTTTATTTGCCATCAATGTTCATCTCCATCTTGCCTTGTCAGGTCACTCTGACTGCCTCTGTTGGCATATATTTAGCAATGACTGGACTTTCTTTGCAAAGATCTGCATGTAAAGAATACAATCAGTACTTGAGCTTCTTCCCTGTGCTTTTCACATCAAGCTCGGCATCTTAGTTTTAAAGGAAGGAGGAAAAGGTGAAATAGCTACATGCAGAGGCAGCCATATTCTTCTTCAACAGGGTTTTTTTTTCCATGCAGTCAGCCAGACTGAGACCTCTCTACAGTGTGTCTGAGTATTGCTTTCAGCTTAAGATAGGCGCCCATGCAACGTTTCATCCTACTGTGCTTGTTTGCTCAAACTCTTGCAGGGTTCCTATGGCTCAAAAATATCCTGAGAAAAGCAAAATCTTCCATCGTTGGCATGTTTCAGCATCGACTATATGCCTAACCCATTCCATACCGAGCCAGTAGATCCGCCATTAGCCACAATAAGCATAGACTAGCACGATGCACCAGGAAGGAAGCTATCTGGTGCATCTACCCTTCATCCTATGTACTGATACCATGCAGCACATTATGGCCCACCAGTACCACGTGAATGGCCTGCCTACTGTCATCTGAGTGCAATTTAGGAGTGTTGTCACCTAGCATCAGTAGTAACACCATTCCCAGCAGGTGCTACTGTGAGACATTGCATCTTCAGACTTAGTCACCTGGATTATATGCAACATAGCATAGGCTAATTGAAAATAAAGCTTTTTAGACCATTCTCTGCTACTGATCCATGCTACAAAATAGATGGGATGGGAGACCAAGAGCGTCTCACTGGACTAGGAGAGCTGTAGGGCGCAGACACTGAGGATAATCCTATCGCTTTTCCACTTATGCCAGCTATGCTGTTAAGGCTCCGTGACATTTCGTAACCTTCATTTAAAAGAAAAATGCAAAGTACAGCATTGGATCAATGACAGAATGGACTAAGAATGAGGTCAACATTGTAGCCAGTTCAATAGCAACTGCATGCACAGACATGCTAGAGTAGTATCGCTTGCAACTTGACTCGCGTGGCCACTGAAGTAAAGAGTAAGTTTAAATAAAAAACAAGAAAAAATCGTTTTTCAAGGATAGTCAGGCTGTGTAATTGATCCTACAGGCAGCGATGTGGTTGTACCCTAAAACAAAGTCAGTAGGAGGGGGATTTTTGATGTCTCAAACATACACTCACGCATACCATTCCCTGTCACCTCATGCATTTTGACTTCAGGCAGAATTTAGACTTCTGGTAGCTTTGGGGAAGGAGGACAAGAGAGAGAAAGGGAGGGAAAAAATAAAAAGGCAGCAATCCATGTAATTTACTTTGTTGCTATAGAGATACTACTCCTTTGTTTTCAGCATTAAAAAAAAAAAAAAGAAAACAAAATTGCATGCTTTTTTTTCCCCTCCCCACCCCCCGCCTTTGTCAGACATGCACGTAAACAGCTCAGCAAGTGTACGGAGAGTTGCACAAACTATGGGTGAAATTCTGTTGGAACAACAATTAAGATGCTCTCAACGTGTTTCAAACAGGCCAACAATATGCTGACGTATATTACTCTTTAGCCAACCAGCCTCTGTTTCATTCAGTAACGAGAGGCAGTTGCAGTGCATCGTGAAAACCATACATTCCTCATCCCAAAGGATGTGCCATTTGGAGTGTTCCCCTGATCCACTGGAACCACCCAAACTCGCCCAGGCTGAATGAACGCGGCCAATGCTTATCCAATACAGAATCAAGTAAAACACTTTGCTACAAAGGTAAATTTAAGAGGTTATACTTTCACATGAAAGTGTTGTGGTCCAACTATATCTTTGTTGATGATAAGCTTTAAACTTAGAAATACATACACTATCTATAACTGGCATTTACTATAACTATTGCCCATCATACAATGGCACATGGGAATTCTATACTCCATACTCAGCGTATGGTTACGTCGTACAATCTTTGAAGTTTTAAAATATTGACTGTATCATATACTATATACAGTACACCAGTGATAAACACTGATTTGAAGAGACAGACCTTTCCAATTTCCCCATTTCTTACTGACTTTTATGCATATGCATGTCATTCTTATTTTGGTTTGTACGGTTTCTTCAGCTTAAGTAACTTAAACAAAACTTAGCCTGTTTTAAGAAGGGAAGGTATTTTTTTCATTCAGTTTGACTTCTTGCCACTATATGAATGATTCTGGCCATAATGAAACTAAAATGAAATGACTCCTGAGAGATCTGTAGCTGTCAGAAGTCAGAGAAACTAACTAGTAATGATTTATTTATGAAAAGAAAGTGATTTTAGGTGAATGATTTTGCGATTGAAGACACCTGTGCTAACAGATGTTCTTATGTGCTTCTCTTCCTCTACTGAGCAAAACAGCGGTGAAGATCCAAATAATTTCCCTTAGTGCTCTGTTAAGGTAGCCGAATAATCATTTGATGTTTCTTGAGGATCTTTTGCTTCTGCATTTTAACTTTTTTTTGCCTGCTACCTCCCAGGTATTTGCTCCTCAGAGTCTGTAAAATCTGTGAGCTTTTAAAGTGGCAAACTTTTGTTGCTGTCAAATGCTAACTGGCCTCTCCTTAAAGAATGGGCTAATTTGAGGGCACTGTAGAGCGCTCTCCACTGAAGCTCACTGCACTGAAGCTTACTGCACCGATTAGGGTGGAAGTCTCAGCTGTCTAGCATAACTGCAAGGGGTAGTTACAGCTCTTCAGGCTTTTCTTTCTGAAAGAAATAGGTTAGAAACTCCAAATGCAGACATCAAGTGGTGGTTTCCAGCCCAAACGTGCATCTCTACAGCAAGCGCACTATTGCGTGCTAGAGCTATAGCTGACTTGTTCTTATTCGTTTAAAACGGTTGCTAACTACATAGTTACAGGACCCCAGCTACATACCCTTTCTTATTCCTCCATCAGGCGGGCAGGGATATTCCCCGGTTGATAAGAGGAAGCAGGGTCCATATCTCTCCCGAGTGCCAGAGCGGGTAAAGGGCAGGCCCTCATCAGGCGTAATAGCCTGGTCTATGTGGGGACAGTCTTCGTTTGCCAGCGCCGCCTTGGCCACCTCACCATTCAGTTTCGAATCTTCAAACATATAAGCAGAAGGCTATTGAAACACTATGCACTGTTTATTAGTTCCAGCTGCAAATTAAGGGGTCACAGCTAATGAGTTCTATAGCGACACTATAAAAGGTAGCACGTCTGTCCTAGACACTGCGTTCGTGTGCACTGCACCAAAATAAAATAAAGTCTGTTAAGTGGGAGGAGAAACAAAACGTGATCGCGTTAGGTGTGACAGCCGCCGCCTGTACTTCCGCATAGAGGGGCAGTTTCGGAAACGGGCCTGCAGTGGTTCCTAGTCCTGCGAGCAGAAGACCACGGTTAGAGATCGGATCATGTGCTTGCATGACGACAGATGGTGCATGAATGACCTGCTCGTCATGAAGCCTTCTGTTGCTCAGAGCTTGGGAGAGGCAGTGGACTGTGAGTTGTGTTTGTGCATTTGAGTATATTCTGTTTATGCTGATTTATGCCTTTGTGCAATATTCCCAGGGGGAAAAATCCTTGCTTTTTCCCTCCCTCAATTTACCCCAGGTGTTTGAAATATTATTTCTGATATCAGTTGTGCAGAATGGCTGTACACGTTTTAGACACACAGAGTACATTATGTATGGGAATAAGACAGCAGAACGTGGATTTGAAAAAAAAAAATCAATTTTCTGATGTTCTCATCTGAAACATGCACAGTATTTGCAATGCCAGCACGGGACACTACATATAAAAAACACTACAGCAGGCCATGAATTTAGAAAATGGATGGAGTCAAATTTATGCTTGGCTGTAAATAATGAAAATAGGTTGTCAGATTTGCCCATTTTGCTCCACACATTCCCATGAAGATAGACTGAGAAGAGTACGTTTTCTCTGTGTGACTTGTATGATATTTGTAAAACAATTCAAAGTGCTATTTACTGTAGGATTTACTTTAGAGTTTAAAGTGCAATTTGGTACATTGAGAATATACTCGAAATATGGCACAGCTCAATAAGAGTATTTTGGTGGAAGGGAGGAAAAAGCAGTCCAAGTGTGCTTTCTGAAGTTTTCCAAATGCTGAGACCCAGTAACTGTAGGCAGCATCCTAAACCTTGGTTGCACAATGCTTATTAACTAGAGACTGTAAGGCAATGGGTGGTCCTGCAAGTCTTTAGAGAAAGATAAAGTCAATAAGTAAACTTAATTCCAGTGCCTCTTCTAGATTTACATACTGTCTCATTCTGAATGCTACATGATACTGTTATTTATTTTTCAGTGACTTTGAAGCCAAGTAATAATACAAGACCAAAAGAGAAACGGCATTAGGTGGGGTTCAGAGATACAATTCCTCTGTGTCAGATGGACAAGACAGATGAATAAGAGGCAAAAGCCTTTTCAGACAACGGTTGAGCACACACACACACACAGATGTATACAGCATGTGCTATATACATCCATCCCTGTGTCACTAATTGCATTCTATGCATTTACTTTTATTTGGATGTCACTGGTTTGTCACTACAGAGAAAGAAATAGGCTGTTCTGCATATCTCACCTCTGCCTCCTTTCTTCTCCATTTAGACTTAGCCAATTATTTCCCCATAGAGAGGTAGCAACATTTTCTGTCTCTCAATATATCTCAATATATTTTAAAAACCTGAAAAAAGCTATGGGGGCATTCTGTTGTTTGTAGATGTTTGCAATGAACTGCAATTCCTTTCTGTTTGTAAGACTGGTATTAAGTACTACTATCAGCACGAAAGCCTGGCACAGCTGCCATGGTAACCGTGACACTACAGGTACCGAACTGTTGCTTTTAATATCACATAACTGTGTTTTGGGAGAACTGCTGGCCTTTCGGGGAAGAGCAAAGCACTGGGCTTCTTCATAAGCTTCGACTGCTACAGGCAGGTAGCTCTAATCCTACAAGGAACGAGGCACTGACATCTCTGAAATCCCCGCTGCCACATTTGAGCCTGGGTTTGTAAACTAAGTGGTTAGTGATGGAACGGACACTGGTCTGTTTCTGGAGCTCAAAACACCTCTGAGAAGCCTGGCTATGGGTCACACAGCTTGCTAATAGCAGCCATCGGTCCTTATGGAAGCAGCTTTCTGGCTCTATTGTGCTCACTGACAAGAAAGTTGACCTTGAAATTTATTTCTTAAGATGTGTCATACATTCCTAGCAACCTGAGCTGTAAGCTGCTCTAGTAGCCTCCTCAGGGCTCTTTAACGCTGATGAATTTTTCTGTGTGTTTGCTGCTGAAAGTCTGCAACCTTTTTGTTTTAGTTCTGTTGAATAGAAAGAGAACAAAGTAGCTGGCGATGTGCACAAATCATTAAGCTGAACCTCAAACATCCCTGGGGTTATTCCATGCATGGGCTGTGCCCTAGGGACCAAATTCTGGACAGCCCTGGTCATCTTCAAGAGCAGTTTTTCAGAGTACTTAGGAAAGAGTTAAACTACCAGCACGGAAAGCTGTGCGTGTAAGCAGATGTTGATAGAGTAGCTTTGTTCCAAACCACTCTCTGCAGCACCTAAATCAGTAAAGGCTAGACTCAGGAATCACATGATGCCTAATAACTTATCCAAATAGAGAAAACCTCTCTGATGTCATCTGTCAACAGTGAGAAGTTTTCATTGCTTTCATTAGCAGACCCACATGCTGAACAGTTTCACGTATTAAGTCTAAAGATGGAATGAAATTATATTATTTAGGTTGATTTCTTAAGTTTTGATTTGTTCTTTCCAAGATTGACCTGGGCTTTGACAGGACTGTAGACAAGGCAAAGATCCTGAAATAATTACTGTCTGGTGACTATTGGCAGAGTTATACCAATGACAGCAACTTCTAGGCACTTAAAATTGCAGACACTTGATTGTGCCCTACCAGATTTACAAGTCTTTCCATCCCCGTTATCAGAATTGAATCTAGGCTTGTATAACATTTTTGTAGGCTTGTTTAACCTTTTTCCTCTTTGTATCATATACTGTTCCGTGATGAAAAGCTAGTGTTATCATCTCTGTTTTACAGATGGGTAAAACTACCCTGCAGTGAAACGACAAGCCCATTGCTATGTAAGAAGTTATTTACAACAAAATCTTCTGACTCGCAGCATGGAACCTTATCTCCATAATCATCCTATCTGCGAATACCTAGTTAACTGCACCAGCTTAAAACATTCTCCTGCAGAGATTTGGCTTAGAGGCTGAAGAAAGTGTTCAGCAGATCTCCCAGGTGTGTAGTTCGTTTCACAGCTACATTTGTATGGTTTCCACTTGATTATTTTTTTTAACCTCCTCCTTCCTGTTTTCTCAGCCTCCATTTGCAGAAAACTACAGTTGAAATGCCTCAGTTATTTTCAAGCAGACAAAGAATTTTAAATTGGGGGGTGTTCTGAAAAAGACTTAGGGTATCTTCTTGTGCTTAATGTGGGAGAAGCTCTGGAGAGATCATCCACGCACTAGTGCACAACTTGTCTCTTTGCTCTCTCTTTGCTCATAGCATTGGTTACAAACAATTCCAAATGCACCAATTACAACTAGTAGATTATCACAGTCACCTTACTGGCTTTACTTAACTGGTTTTGTGAATCGCTCCAGGTTTACTGGCATTGTGCTAAAGAAGATAGGGCCTTCACAGGCTCAGATCAGAAACTCAGCAATTAGATAGATTTGTTTTCTTCGGCCCCACTAGGTCACTAGCAATCTCTTCCAGAAGGAAACAGACTGTCTTCCTCCTAGCCACCCTTGTTTAAGGATTAAAAGTGACAGGAACCCAGGCTGAGTATTTACAACTTCCCTGAGCAGCCTTTTGCCATCTCACAACGACTCAGGAGACTTGAAGGGCCTGCAGGGAAGGGGATTGATGCACAGGAAGGAGGTAGGAGCAGTTAAGTGAAAAACCAGTGCTAAAACTGTGAAAGCTGCTTGAAAGATGAAGATCTGTTTACTAGGGAAACATTATGTAACTGAAGTTACATTCCATCCCACCATCTTATGTAGACCTAAAAATGAATCTATACTTAGTGAGATATCAACTGTGCTCTTATAGCCCTGATCCCAATCCTGGTTTTCAGTCTATGGATAAGCTCATTCCTGATCAATTGAGAGTGTTTTGTTACTCATTTGCAGCTTGAGCATCTGCCCAATTTCAACCCACATCACTCTGCATGGCTCCTAACATTCAGTAGCTGCCAGAAGTCTCTCATGAAGAAGAATCTGTGAGGTCCCTGTCAGCAGAGACCTTTAATCCAACTGGATCTCTGAAGAAAGCAATGTTATATTGTCCATTTAATGAGTTAATTACTCTCTTGTTTTTCAGTCTTTTTACACTTTTCTGATGGTATCAAAGGACTTTTAATGTGGCAAACATTAACGATGTCATACTATACTGAAGATGGCATACTTGGAATGATGGCCTTTCCTGTCTCAGGCTAACAGAATAATATAGGAAAAGGGACGACATGGCAAAGGTGAGGTTGGAGAACTGTTGTGCTCTAGATTTTCTCAGCTACAAGGCTTTTCACTGGAAGTACACAATAGAGTAGTTACGAGGCTGCTACAGCTGCTGATGGAGAACAGAAAATTTCCAAGCTATCTTTACTGCTGTAGACAAAATGTGAAGATTTTATGTTCCTTTTTTGCATCCTGCTTCTGTAGTGCAACTTTTGCCTGATATTTCTAGGCTGAGCATATATGATTACGATGAAACTCAGGGTGTGAATGCAACTTTCCAGAAACATTTACTCTAATCTGTGGTGCAATGAAGAGCTACTGAGAAACTCCCCATTGATTTTATTTCTCTCTGCGATGTTGTGTAGAAAGACAGTAACCACAGCTCAATTCCCTGTTCTCTCAAGTCTCCTTAACTCAGATTTCACCCCTGTGATATCAAGTTGTTTCTCTTTTGGCTGCCTGGATAGTAGTAACAGGCCATTAATATTCATTGGCCTCTCAACAGTTGCATCAGTATAAGTCATTTTATTTTTCTCTAAAACTGGACTCCATCTAAACTTTTTCACAGGTTAAGGGAGGCTCAGAACATAATAGCCAATTAGGAAACAAAGAAGCTGCAGACTGAGAAAAATAAGCGTTTCTTGAATTAGTATTTCTCTATAGTGATTTCTGAGTTAACATGGAATTTATTAGCATCCAAGAAGACAATTAGAAGCAATAGATTTGATTCTCTCCCTCTAGGAAATTGCCAGAGATGTCTATCACCTATTTTTTACTGTTCTTCTAAAGTATTGTTTGTGTAACTGGGGGAGATTGTAACAAAATACCTTGGTCAGGACCTGATTCAGCAAAATAACAATTATCCTTGTGTGTCAGATCATTTTTGGCTGCAGAAATCAATTTTTATGGGCTCCAGAGTCTCATGAAGGATTAAGAAACATGGATCCCATGGGTAGAGGCTCATTTTTGTTGTTGTTAAAGCAGGTCCTTAGAGTGAAAGGGATATAACTTTATTAAATTATAAAAAAGAATTATGAAGAAGATATAGTAAACCACAGACAAAGGATGATGAAATGATGGCTTGGACAGTATGGAAGGAAGTATAGCATAGAGGAGAACAGTGAATATATGGATATAAGCCTCTGAAAATGAATAATGATGCATCAATGTGGGCATCATTGGTTTTCAAAATGACACTGAAAAAAATCCTAAATTGGTAGGCTTGGGAATTTTTCTACATTTTTTTTTTCCATGCAGACTATCTGAAAAAAAAAAAGAAAGTAATTTAACTAAGTAGTTCTGTTGTCATACCAAGTACTTACTCTTTGCATTAATACCTTGCATCAGGTTTTGTGTCACAACCTCAATGAAGTTACCTATAGTCTGTGACATTCCTTGTTCTTTTGCATTTAATAACTGTATTGTAATCTCCTCGGCTGCCCAACATGGAGCTCAGGTTGATGGGAATTGGAGGAAAGCTTCACAGAATAAAAAGTGACAGTCTGTAACATACACAAGTTGCAAGCAACGCACAGTAATAACAAATGTTAACAAACAGAGTGAAAGAGGGAAAGAGAAAAAAGAGAGAGAGAAAAGGTGAAGAACATGTAAAAGAATTAATAGATTCCTATATAACAACTCGATTTAGTTATCCCAATATTCTAAGGCCATTAAAATGCAAAAATGTTTGTTAGTTCTAGGTATCTTTATTAAGGTTTCCTGATTTTTAAATTACTGCAGTTTTTGAAAGTTACTAGGAAGCTCTTCTGAGTAGCTTTCACACTGATGGACTTTACACTGGCACAAACGAGAGCAGAGTTTAATACGCTACATGTATACGCAGAGGCCTTCCGACCCAACCTACCTCTTCAGCATTTACTCACCACCTTGTTGACCTGGGTTCCTCCAGGAAGCCGTGTCCCCCAGGAAAGGCACTCCAGTGACAGTGCTGACCACCTCTCCCAGAACTAACTGACCAACATAGTAACATCACTCCCAGAGAGTATCAAATTTGAGAGGCACTACATCTTGAAGTGAGGTGACAGTATGTTGGCTGCCTACCTACCGGTATGCTGGAGGAAATACAGGAGCTCTAATTAAGTAGATCCAGTGCATTTCGCCATTACAGATTTAGTAATGGATATGTGCTTAATGCAGTACTGATAACTGTTTCTCCTGGAAATGCTGCAGTGCAAAGAGCTCTGGAAGATCCCTCCTACTTGTATCCTGACCCTTCTGTGGATTCACTTGCACTCATTCTGGCCTTCTGAGAACCCCATCAACAGCAAATTCTGTAGTCCTCGACAGGTCAGGTACAGGTTGTAGTTGAGTGAGGAATGCTACACTCTTATAACACCGCCCTGACTGAAGAATACAGTATGATGATCTGTACAGTATGGAGGGTGTCTGAGACATGGAACATGGATGAATACAGTGAACAGTGACAGTGAGAATGGAGGAATGGTGGATTGTTTGTTAGTTCAGCTTTTTTCTCATAAACAGACAAGCAAATAGCCAATGGAGAAAATGTCCATTAGGTACAGAGTAAGAGGGATATAAGATAGTGGGCTGGGCACAGCACTATCATATCATACCCTAGGCCCTTTTTTCCCCTGTTCTTTTGTAATAATGGATACCCCATCTGACTAGCGCTATTGCAGCAAAAATGCCTTTTGTTGTATCTATCCTACAAATATCATTCATACTTAATCCAGCAGGAGGGAGAGATGCCAAGAGTACTTCTTTCATATCCCAGGATTGCATTTGGCAGTGGACGGCATGGAAGCTATGGTGGCAGGCACATGTGTTTGAAAGGGCACTCGAGAAAGATGGTTTACCACATTTACAGCTGCCTCACACTGGAGGATTGGCACTGGCTAGGCTTATTTGACTGGAGTGTTTGTTTCTATTTTCCCATCACTAAAAGTGTCTCGTGTGCTCATTAAATTATTAAGGCATGAAAAGTCCAAAGATTTATTATTTAGTTCTTGGATTGTTTTTCAGCTCAGTATAGTCCTGCTAGTCCCCATAATTATGTCTGACTGTGGCCGGGCCACAGGGGACTGTTTAATAAGATTCTCCTTTTTATTTTATTTTAATTTTTATTTTATTTTATTTTATTTTTTTTGGTTTCTCACACAGTGCCAGAGAAATGTGTCTAAGTATCTGCTATGGGAAACAACAGCGAAAGGACAGCAGTGCTGAAGGAAATCCCCAGACTCCTCTGCTGGCAGAGGGACAGAAGCCAGTTTAGAGCTGCAAGGGGCTCTTTTTACTTTCTCATTAATTACTTGTACTGCTCTGGGGCTTTGTCCAAACCTTCCTCATTAGGGATTTGGCTGTGGCTACTGCACACTTTCATTTAACTCACTGGATGGCAAAACTCTTCAGCCATTGTGGACTTGGCATGCACGTGGACCCAAAAAAAAGAAACCTGAAGTTTTGTACTTGAGTTCATTGCTCTTCCTTTTTGCTTTCAATAGATATGGTACAGAGACTGATATTCCTACTCAAATCCTAATGTAAACAAGCATGCGGTACAAGTGACAGCCACTGATTTTATCTCTACAGGAAATGATAAATGAATAATTGTGCAAGAAAATATTACATTGTATTGGTTATAATTTCTGCATTGTGTGTGATCCACAGCAGTGAGATTGCAGAAATGTTACTTGGTGAGCAAGAAAAAAGTCCAAATTATTTTCACCTATCTGTAGGCACTTAACTGAAGTTAAGTTAGAGCTGCAGTCACCTGAGATCAATTGTTGAGAAAACCACCTCTGGAGAGCAGTTCAGGTCATAAATGAGTAAATTACTCTCTGAGACTCCTAATTCTTCCTTCAACATATGGGGGGACCTCAGGCAAGTGCATTTTAATCTAAAAAAGAAGAACTGAGCATTATTACTTTTGAGTTGTTAACATTTCTGTGTTAGATCTTGAGGACCAGCCCCCATCTTCAGTAATGTTAAGATGTAATCACTGCCTCATTTGCTATTTGGAATGATGAATTCTGATGTTCTAAAGGCCAAACAGATTAAGTACAAGGAGGAAAGAAAAGCATCTTCCTGCTATCTTATATTCACTGCCTTTTTGCATATTTGGTGTGCAATGTATACAAACATCAAAGCTATCTGAGCTGAAACAGACCTAAACTCTTTGCAGTTACACTGCTATCTACAGTCCTTCCTACAGAGATGGTCAAAGACTTTATGACACAAAATCTAGCAACCTTTTTTTTTTCCTGTGGATGGAAGGACCACCGCAGTGACTGCATACCTATGCTTCAACAATGGTTTGCTATCCATAAAAAAAAAACAACACTGAAGTTCACAGTCTACAGCTATATGATAAGCAGCATAATAGGCCCGTGACAAGATCTGCCAAGACTCCCCAGCTCCCACTGAGCACTGGCACTGGAATTACAATGCTCAGCACACTTCTGACGTTAGAACCAATGCTTTGCACAAAAAATACAGGTTATTTAGGTTACAGTGACAGAAGGGAAGAAAAAGGAAACCCTGAGAAAAGAGCAGTGCTTCCAGAAGACATGACTGATAAAACTGAAATACTCCGCATTATTTCTTTTAAAAGAAATCAGCTCTATCTCAGTAAATTGCATTGAAATGGTAATTTATAATGTCACAGCTTGCTCCCATTCGTCTGCCCATGGGGTACAATGAAGTCACTATAGCAGTGTTTTTCCTCTCTGTCAGGAGTAAGATGGCCTTAACTATTCAGACAGCAGGATAGTTATGGAGTGGGTTCTGGAAAAAGTTTGAGGGGCAGGGAACTAAAACAACTGCAGAAGTTTTTCCAAAGCTAAAGATACATTAGTAAGAATAGATATTTTTCACTTCCTCTTAGAATTCCTGAATTCTAATAATATGTCTCCAAAATTTTTCAAGCTATGCAATAAAGCAGGAAATTTTGCTATCGGTACACTGTGAAAAAGTTACCAAATGTGTCTGCACAACACATTTGTATAAAGATACAGTATTCTTGGAGTACAGTTTATGTGAAGCTGTGTGCAGAATTGATCAGAGAGATGACAAGTTCTTATTTTGGCTATGTTAAAATTAACATAAGCATTTTGTGTGCAGATGTTTTAAATATACATACAGAAATAATAAAAGGCTGGGATTGGCTTCTTAGCAAAACCCAAATAACCTTCATCTCTGGTTGTGTATTACGGATACATTTTTAAGATCATTACTCTGTGGCACTAGAGAGTGTGCAGACATCAAATGAAGTTATAATTCCATTCATATTTTAATTTCTTTTCAGTGTTGGAAAACGACTTTCATTTCTTCATCTACGTCACCTTTGAGATGTAACTGTGCAGACAGCCTATACTTCAGGTAAGTGCACAGCTCACAGAAGAGAGAGCCTTAAGAGCTAAGTAACGTTTTCATAGCAAAACTTTCAATATTTGTTTTGTGTGTTTTAAGGTTTTCTTACAAACTTGTACCTTGAAGTCAGTTTGTATTTACTGAGATAAATTACTTAGAATCTGTAGGATGGTGTGTGGTTTGAAGCAGAAATCATGGAGTTTGGCTGTTGGAGTCTGTCTTCTTCTGCTTTGTTTCTATTTGAAGTTAATTTTGCCTTCCCCTTCCCCTCTTCTTATTTTGCTTTGTTATGAAGATGAAAGACACTGCAGTACAGGGCACTATGGTTGTGACTGCTGCCCAGTAGTTACATTCTACTAACAGCTTTGTCACAGACCTTTCATATGATCTTGCTCAGTTAAATTACACCCTGTATAAAATGAAAATACTGGAATCATAAAATATCCCAATTTTGAAATCCACAAAGTCCCCTGATTCCAAATCTTGGCTCCATGCAGGATCATGGAAAATTCAAACCCTATGTCTGACAGTATTGTCCAAGTGCTCCTTGAACAACAGCAGCTCGGGGTCGTGTCCACTGCCTTGGGCAGCCTGTTCCATGCCCACAGCCCTCTGGTGCAGAACCTTTCCCTAACCTCTATCTGCCCCTTCCCTGACACAGCTCCATGCTGTTCCCTTAGGTCCTGTTGCTGTCACACAGAGCAGGGCTCAGGCTGCCATGAGGCCTCCCCTCAGCTCCTCTGCTCTGGGCTGTGACAACCAGGGGACTTCAACTGCTCCTCATACGTCTTGCCCTGCAGACCCTTCAGCATCTTTGTAGCCCTCCTTTGGACACTAAAGATATCCAAAGATGAAGATCTGCTCCTTTGTGCTGTCATAGGCCCAGTTCCTCCTGGCACTATATAAACATTATCTTGAGAATTTAAGGACACCAGAAGCTATCTTGGAGAACATTTTTTTTATAGGGGTAATCTTTGCTTTCTTAATGCTACTGGTGAGGGCCTCTGAAATGCCTTTCCTCCCCTTCTGCTGCTCTCCCACCTGCCCACTGGCAGGAAGGGATAAAGTGGAGAGCAGGGAGAGTTGTTGCAGACAGGGAAGGGTGTGATAGAGCTCTTTGTGAAATTAAAACCAAGAGCAGTTATTTAAAGATACCTCCTGCCAGATGTAGATTACACAGGACTGGGCTGCTGAGAGTGTTGGGGTCTATTTAAAAATTCAATTCAAACCTACCCTAATTTCAATTCAAAACATCTTTGCTTTGCATGCAAATCACCATAGCATCATTGGCAGCAGCTGTGCAGCCGCTGGGCAAAGTTCTGCTCTTTGCATGTCTGTGCCAGGAAAGTGCTCCTTAGCCTGTGAGGAGGCACTGGGGTATGGCTGTGCAGAGCTCTGCATAGAGACCCCTTGGCCCTGTGTGTATGGACTGAGAACAGCTGTGAACTACTGACCGAGTACGGATGGGGGCATTTGGCTGTGAAGAGGTAATGATACATGGAACTATTTCATACTCATCATTGTTTTGTGAAGAATTTAATAATTCCACCAAAAATAATATATGGAATTAGTAACTTCATGTGATGCCTCTTACTCTTGAGCAGGTAAATAGGCCTTTTTATGAGTCTGAATAGTGTAATTAGATATACATAGTATGGCTGTATATCACGTAGACACCGCCACACCGAACATTTCCTGTTAAAAATTACAAAAAATATCTTGAGCAACTCAGCATTATTTCAGAAGCATTAGGTCTGAAGGACCCATTCTGAGTACCTAGCATGATGCTAACTGGTTGCCTACAGCTAGGTGGGGTTAACTAATGCAAATATTCTACAGTAAGGGGAGCATCACTACTTGCAAGTCTCTGTTTTTATATGATGTGCGGTTATAGTTTCAAGAACAAGTTAGAGCCTATGAAAGCTTCATATACATAAAGTGAACCTCGACATCCAAGGCAGTGCAGATCTTGTTTTAACAGTTAGTTCTGATCTTATTATTTTGCAATTATCTCTTGCACACATATAGATCTTTCCTTGTGAGAAAGCTGAGAGATGCAGGCAATATTTTTTGCTGCTAGTGGTGCATAATAATTATCAGAAACAGGTCTTCAGCAACAGTGTTACCAAGTCCATTTTGTTAGCTGAAATACAAGTGTGCTTTGTTACTTCTCAAAATGTATATGCTTGTACACATGTATAAAAATAGCCTCTTCTAATTAATTATTGCAGAAATAGATAAGTTGCTGTTACTATCAATATTTCATGGATATCGTGGTAACAGCTGATTTTAGAGCACTGGTGGTGGCAAAACAGTTCCACATTGAACCAAAATAACATGTATTCTCAGGATACCAGTGTGGATTTGCATTGAACTTGTAGAATTCTTAGTCCTCTAGTTCCCAGAGATGACCAGGATATGTAATGGAAGGAACTTTATAAAGAAAAGGATTTCTGAGAAGGTCACTCTGTAGCTGTTTGCTAAAGTACTCAGAAGTGAGATGTCTTACACACTTTACGAGAGGGTGGTTGGCATATTGCTTGTGGTAGAAAATGCACCATATTGTCTGTGCACTCTATCCCTCTTGATACATGATGCCACATGGGCATCACTTACGAGGAAGTTTGCTGCTTGGACATGACTCGTGATAAGCATTTGCAACCTGAAGGGAATGGATGATTAAACCATACGCTTATGCACCAAAGATACAATAGGAAAGAGACAGTCTATCAGTCACGTGAATTGTGATTGGCCTGTTGCAATGGAATAGTCTTTAACAAAAAAAAAAACCAAAAAAAAACCAAAAAGAAAGCTCTTTACCTTCTGAATGGATTTTACACAGTTGCACAAAAGGAAAAAGACAAAAGAAGAGAGAAAAGTTCCCACCAGCTCTTCCCCTCCAAAATTAGCATTGGCATAGGTGAAGTTATACACAAAGGAAAGTCTCACTTTCTTTGTGCTTCTCACAATGACATCAACATGCATGGCTATGAGATGACAAGAAAATACCTCACTCAGGATGAGTAACAAATTAGAATTTTCTTCAAAGTAAAAGAAATGATAACACAAGACCATCATAGGTATACTCTAGCTCTTTCCAAACATCCCTTGTCTAGATGTCAGTTAAAATCACTTGATTGGAGATCTGTTTTATCTAATGCAACACAGGGGAATATTCTGAATAGGCTGTAAAATGTCTACTATGCAACTCTGTTGGGACATCTGCCAAAAATGCAGTTGGCTTTGTTTTTGACATTATTATCTACTTTGAAATTACTCCATAGAATAAATAGTGATATTCCGTGGGTAGAGGTAGATTATGGGGTTGAAACAATCAAATTGGAGCCCCGTAACTTTATGTGCTATAGGAGGATTCTCATAAAACTGAGATATTCCCATAATTAACCACTAGCCATGGGATATTATAATATATTCCATGGTGACTAGTATTTTTTTCATTTCCCTCCCCCCTGGTAGAATTAGTATGATTAATTTTGCTCTGGTTTCACCTATTGCTGACATAAATCAGTATAATTAAAAGTAAAAATACCATAATATGAGGCAATCACTGTTCAGGTCAAACCAGCCAGTAATGACCAGTCAGACCTTTTCCAGTCAGCCTCTGCCGCTAGGTTGAGAGCTGTAACTCACCAACCCAAAAAAGGAGTGTGGTTTAGAAAATGTAGTTCAAAACTCTTCATAGTTCTAAATGCTAATTTCTAGTGGAATATTATAGAATAACTGGTTAACATGCCATGGAATAAACATCCTTACATCTAGTCTTGTCTCAGAATGAGTCATTTTGTATTAGTGTCAAGAATTTGAGCTGTTGTTCTACTTTGCAGTTAATCATCAGAAAGAGACGGATCGTCTCATGAATATGCATGATGGTATAGTTGTCCCTTCAACTTACTAGGCACCTAGTTTCTGTAATGAGATGTACAATATCTGCCATTTAAAACAGCTGAAAGGTCCCAATTGGGAACAAATGAGAAAGCATCTGGCTGTTTCGAATTCCAGCCCTGTTTTGTCAGAGAACTCTGTAATTGCTGAGTACTTGGCTCCTACTCTGCTCTATGAAGCATTCAGCTCTCAGGAGCCTCTGAGATGCATTACACAGTCCAGCAAAATAGCTGTAGAACTCTCAAAATTCTTCCACTAGATGTAACAGCTCTTCAAAATATCTTGAGACTTGTATGCCCTTAACCAGGACCAAAGTTTAGGCTCCTAGAGCGTGCTCTCATGCTTAGTTTTGCTGATCAGCCTCCACTTGTACCATTTGTCCCTGCAACCTAGATTTCACACATATTATTCACTGTGTGATGGTGGGACTAGAATGGATAAATGTGCTACCCATTGCTCTAAGAAAGCAGTCTGGCTGAATCTTAAATCACTACGCGGGATGGAGGTTAACGGTCAGATGGACATTCCTCTAAGAGGTTTCCTACCTGCTCTGTTAATTTCTAAAATTTCTTCTTGGGCCAGTGGGCAAGTGTCGCTCTGAGTACTGTGGTGTGGAGAGTTTACGACAGATTTACAATAATTGGGGGATCCCAGCTGGGGTGGCCTCGGGATATGCTTCTTTTTTTTCTTTGGTAGCTTCTGCTTAGCCATAGCTAAGGAGTAATACATTCCGAAATTGTTCACAATGACAGGGACAGGCATGGCAATGGTCAGCACGCCAGCGAGAGCGCAGAGGGCCCCCACCAGCATGCCTGACCAAGTCTGAGGATACATGTCTCCGTAGCCCAGGGTCGTCATGGTGACAACAGCCCACCAGAAGCCGATGGGGATGTTTTTAAAGTGTGTGTGTTCACTGGCACTAGGGTCATTTGGTTTAGCACCTATTCTCTCGGCATAATAGATCATCGTGGCAAAGATTAAGACGCCCAATGCCAGAAATATGATGAGCAGCAAGAATTCGTTTGTGCTGGCACGGAGGGTGTGTCCCAAGACCCGCAACCCAACGAAGTGGCGGGTCAGCTTGAAAATTCGCAGGATTCGCACGAAACGGACTACACGGAGGAAGCCCAGGACATCCTTAGCAGCTTTGGAAGACAGGCCACTGAGTCCAACCTCTAGATAGAAAGGCAGTATGGCCACAAAGTCAATGATGTTCAAAGAGTTTTTGATAAATTCCACCTTGTTTGGGCAGAAAGTGACTCTCATCAAGAACTCAAATGTAAACCAGACCACACAGACACCTTCGATGTAGGTGAGGAAGGCTTCGGTCTCTGCTTCCCTGTAGTGCCGCACCTGGGTGTCATTCCCGATGAATTCAGTTTCTGTCTTGTTCACAATGGGGTTAAATCTCTCGTGGGTCTCGAGGCAGAAGGTGGTGATGGAGACCAGAATGAAGAAGAGGGAGGCAAATGCCACGTACTGTGAAAAGAAAGATACGAGAGAAATGTTAAGCAGTAAGTTAAGCACAGAAGCTTTGATTCTGACAAAAAAGAGAGACAAGAGCTGTGCTAGAACTGAAGATTATACCAAGCCTTCTTCCTCTGGACTGAAGATGCCAAGTCTCACCAGCAAAGATAGCTTGACATTCAAACTTGGAGGGAAACCAGTACACAAGTACATGCTGATGTCCATTCCTCTACAGATAGTGCTTCAGTGTGAGTATGAATTTAAGCAAGCATTTGAATCTCAGAGCTTTCTTTGGTATTTCAGTTTAAGAACATAGTTAAATTGTACCTGCCTAAACTGAGTCTTTCAGGTCTTAAAGATAGTGAACACCTCCCAGGACAGTGGTCATGCAGGAGTCCTTTCATGGCACTGTGTCGGAGGTATGGTGGCTGCCTCTTGCTCCCAGCCAGGTGAGAGCTGTGGCACTTCAGATTCCTCAGTAAGGTGCTGGTAAATGCAAATGGCAGTCTCAGGTGGCCTCCACAGTAAGGATCAGAGTCTGGTTTGGCATTGTTAGGTTATATTACTAAATCCTAGGGACAGATCAAGGAACAGGCACTTACCAAACCAAGCTTTCCTGCAGTACACATGACTTCAGTTTGGTTAACCAAGTTATGCTGAAGGTGGAAGCAGCCCCCAAAGTCAGTGAATGTTTTTCTAAGAATTATTTGCTTTTTCTGCTTCAGCTCCTGCTCTCCTCATCTTAAAGGAGATCCCTTGGTTATATTCCATAGTAACTGAGGGGAACAGTCAGGATGAAATTAGCAACTCTAACGACCACACTTTCTCTGCTCAATTCTCCTTTAATAGATCAAGTAGATCACTGTATAAACACGAAGAACTATATAAATTAAAATATTATTTAAATACTCTCGTAGTATTCCATTAATTGTACTGTCCCTTTTTTAGTAGTGTAGCCAGAGCAGAGGTTAAAAAGAGCTAGTTTCTTTTAATTGTCTGCTGCCAGTAAATGCAAAGCAATAATCTGAAACAAATCACTGCCAAAGGAATAGAATAGTTAAAAATAACTTCTGCTTCATGCTACCAATGCTCTCCTGCAATCAAGAAGTTCCTCCTGTCTGCTCTTTTAGGTAGACATAGTACAAAACTGCACTTGACCTTCCCTATTAGCAAACAAAGTCAAAAGCAAGTATTTGCCAAGTTTAAGGTAAACTGTTTAATAGAGAGAGATCACAGAATTATTTAGGTTGGAAGGGTCCTCTGTAGGTCATTTGGGACAACTTCAAAGTTGGACCCAGGCATGCCTGGGGCCTTGTCTGATCCTGAGTATCTCCATAGCTGGGGCAGCCTGTGCCAGTATTTAAGCAGTATGAGCAAATAAGCTTGGAAGGATACAGAAGCAAACAGGCTTTTCTCCATTTTCAATCCAGCCTTACTTCCAAACAGATGAGAAACTTACCCACTGTCACAGATACAAAACCAAGTACCTTCCCTTGCATCAGTCTACCAGAGCATTCTTATGTAATGGTCCAATGTACATGTTAATACGTGCTAAAATCACAGCTTCATATGGTAGTCTAGGAAGATAAGCAAGCTAGAGGTTAGGGAACGTAAGAAGTAGGACTGCTGGTATCTTTTTATTGGATTGTCCTATTAGGGAAATTTCTCGAGGCAAAGTGTCTTCATCTGTAAAATAGGTTAAAAAATGATAAGTTGTGGTATGTGCTTTGTGATCCTAGGTAAACAGCTCCTATATGTTATAGAATCATAGGATCCTTAGAGTTGGAAGGGACCTTTAAAGGTCATCTAGTCCAACTCTCCTGCAATGAACAGGGATATGCACAGCTGAATCAGGTTGCCCAGTTTTCATTTTTTTGTTACTGACTTCACCAATTCTCAACAGTCTTTCTGAAAAATAAGTCAAAGAGTCTTTTGAGTGGTCAAAGTCAGTTTGTGCATGATATTGTTAATGTTCAGAGCATAATTAAGCAAGGGTTTGTTACCCAATTTTCTGAGTATCAGTAAAACAAGAACCAAAAAACATTTTTCAACAAGAATTCAGGAATATGTTCCCAGCAGCCTTGGAGCATGGCTGCTCCATTTCAGCCTGGAGCAGATTTTTACTGTAGAGTTTTGGAGCCTTGAGAATTCAGGATGCAGAAGGAAATGCTGACACTTCATTAAACCAGGTAGCACTCGCCGATAAGAAGCAGAGAGGGGAATTGAACCATTTTGCATTTTAAGGGATCTGTGAAAAGGCCCTTTTATGCTGACTCAAAAATGTGATTCTTCTCATATATGAATACATCTCCCGAGTGAGTTTTTCCTGCTTAGGATAACTGTCAGGCTGCTCTTTCACATCAACTGTGTTAAAAAGTGCTGTTTTTCTGCAGTGAAGGGAAGAAATGACCAATTCTGACAGGATATTTAAATTCTCTGCAGTGGTACATGCCAGTAGTGTTATCAGTAGAGAACATCACAACCATCCTCTCTCTTGCTGTTAGCTGTGAGCGTTCTCTTTGGTTTCTGAGGGGAATTGAAAACTTTTAGTCTCCGGTTCAGCAGAGCAGGGAAGTATCTGTTGAATGAGCATGAATGGTTCTGTCTGTATTTAAGAACATGCAGAGTTCCTTCACGCATACAGGTGTGTTCTTAAATGCTTTGCTTCTTTGGAGCTGTAGGTCTGCTTTCAAGATTTCATAAAATTGACTCCAAGCAATGTTACTGACAAGATGGATCTCAATTTCGTATTTTTTTTCACTGTCAAATTACTATCTAATCATAAAGCCTACTTTGTGTTTGAGAAGAAAAAATACTCCTAAGCCATTCCACGCTTCAGTACTGAAAGGCCCTTGATTTTAAATGTAACAATTATACCAATGTGTCCCAATGAGTATTTTTACATCTTGCCACGTCTAGAATGTGCCTTGTGCTGTCTACATTTCACAGCTCTGGAAGATATTTAAAACCTTCCTGGACACTTTCCTGTGCAGGGAGCCTGCTTTACAGAGGGGTTGGACTAGTTGATCTCCAAAGGTCCCTTCTAAACCCTATTGTTCTGTGATGCCGTGATTCTGTGAAATTTATAGCTTCTGTAGTGTATGGTTGTTTTGTACAAGCAAATTACAGTACTTCAGCAATGTACAGTCATCCAGAAATATCCTCGAGATATAGCAGCTCAGTGGTCAGGGAAGCAGATGTGCCCTGTAAGCCGCAAAGGAGACAATTGTTTTGTGACAACATTTTGGTAACGTAACATAGATTTTTTGCAGAAGGCTCCTGCCTCCATTGCCACAGGGCCACTCATAAGATGGAAACTGGTGTTCGGTGCTCTTCCTACCAAGGTATCCCACAAAAGGGACTTTAAAAAGACCAGAAAATTCTACTAAACTGCACACAGAGCAACTACTGAGCAGCCTCTTAATAAACGTCCCATTAGAGTTTCCCAGTCCTTTGGCTGATCCAAAGAAGTGCAGAAGTGAATGAGAACCACACCTGATAGTTCATTCACTGGCACCCACCTCTGGTGCATTTACCCACGATTGGATTTAGAAATTTGGAAGCCTTCTGTAAATGAATGTGTAATATATAATTGGCATAAAAATATATTAATGATATATCATTATCCATCTATCAAAAAACTAAAATCAGCTATCATGCCTAACATGATAGCTAGTCAGATCCAGAGATGAGCAAAGCTGGTAAAATCTAGTGAAGATTTTGGACTTTTATCTGTTTTCTGTCTTGGAAAATAAGGCTACCTCTTTATATCAGTAATAACAGCCCAAACCCAGATTGATTCAGTGGATTGTTCTAGTGATATTTAGTGTTTCTTAATCTTCCTTCTGCTTACATTTTACAACAGAATCTCTCAGAATCTCTAGGACCAGAATCTGCTGGGGTAAAAGAGTGATGTCATGTGCTATTGAGTTACATAATGGCAGCTAAAATGTTCTATAATTAAAGAAAATACCGTGGTAATGTGTTTGAAGTGATCAAAACTCTTTTATCTGCTTTGACACATGTGAATGATTCCTACTTAGCCCGGAGATGGTGCTTCCATTGCTTTTTCTGTCTTTAATACCAACAAAGAAAATTCTCAGATTGTCCAGAATGGCAGAAACCATATGAGAAGGCAGAAAGACTTTTAAAGGGATGTTTTGATTAAAATGTAAATTATGTTAAAATGCCTTCATTATGAAGAGAAAAAAAATTACACTTCTGCATAATTTCTGCTAATAGAGGTTCTATTTTTCAACAAGGCTATTTTGAAACATGCTAAAATGCATCATGCCCATAAAGTGGAGAATTTCACCATCTAATTTATATTGCAGCTTTAAACTGAAAGGGGAGACTTAGATTAGATGTCAGGAGGGAATTTTTCCCTGAGAGGATGATGAGGTGCTGGCACAGGCTGCTCGGAGAAGCTGTGGATGCCATCTCTGGAGGTGTTTTAGGCTAGGTTGGATGAAGTTCTGGGCAGTCTGAGCTGGTGCCTGATTTAGTGGGTGGTAACCCTGCCCGTGGCAGGGGCTTGAAGCTAGATGATCTCTTAAGTCCCTTTCAACCCAAGCTGTTCTATGATAAAAAAGCATACATACATATATGTATGTACATACATATACATATCATACATACATATGTGTGTATTTCTATATGGCCTGCTTCTCCACTGCCATATATCTAGCCCAGCCATCTTTGTCAGTGCCATGTGAATAGGAAGTTAGTTCATATATAGTAGTGTTTCACACCTGCTTTGCATTGCTGTGAAAGGTGCAAGATAACAGAATCAGATCTAGCCTCTCATGATCAGCCGGTATATTTCCATTCATTGTGGAAAGGAAACGGATGGATAAAAAACACGGATAAAGGTTGTAATACACGAGGATTATGAGACCAGGTTGATTCAGGAAAAAGTCTGAGGACTGGACCAGGTAGTATTAAATACCTAAGTGTGACTGCCTGCTTCTGAGAATCACCTTTTAAAACAGTACTTCATCTTGCATTTCTGAGACAGTTCTTATCTTGAAGATAATAGCCCACTAGAATTCATTAATATAGTGCCTGGAATTACCAGGTTTCAATGCAGAATAGGCAGTGAAGGCTGGTGTTTAAAACACTGGGAGAGAAATTAAATGATTGAGTCTCTTTTCCAGCATCTGGCTCATTTCTTGCCTTCAAGTATGTATTCCTGAATCTTTTGTACCATTGCTTATCTACTTTTTAAAAGTGAAACAGCAAACATCCTGGAGCTTGGCTTTGTCTGCTGTTTGACAGTAGCTTGATGTCCACTCAGTGTGCATGGAGACCTGTGAAGGGAAGCCTTGACTGAGTCCTTTGTAATAGAGACACTGCTCTTGGACCATAGGCAAGAGAAGTTGGTGGTGGCAGCAGGAGCCCTGCTTTTGCAAGTCAAGTTTCAGTTACCACAGAGTCTGTTTTCTAGGAAACAGCTACAAAACACACCATTCATTACTCATTCTAGAGTACGTGTTCAGTGTGAGTTGGTAGAAACTGCGCACTGCAGATGGGGACTCTTCTCCTTTGATACTGCTCAGAAACATATAACAATTCTGGCTAAAGCTAGAGAGGAGAAAAGGAACAGATGACACTCACAGGAGGTTTGCCAGACTTTGCAACTGCAAACAGAAGTATTTTCTAAAAAGTGATTCTTAATCCCTCTCATGTTGCAGGGAAATTCATAAAATTCTACCCTATCCTACCTCTGAATGAAAGACAGAGGAAGATAGCATTTTGCTTTAACTACAAGCATCAGAACATTTTCGATAGAAGTGGCACCTTGACTTTCTGCTACTCTATTCTGGTGAGTTATGGTTTTAGTGACAAAAATACTTAACCTACTAGATCATAATTATCCTGGTCCTGTTGAATATACAAAGCACAGGAGCTAAGAAGTTGTCTTCTTAGTATGAACAGGGCCTCTGAGCATGAAGTTCTCCCACAAGAGAACCAAGGACTTTGCAAGACTAAAATGGGAGCAGAAAACATTCTGATAATAAATCTTCATCTCCAAAGGAGGAATGGTGGAGCCATTAGTGCTGCAGTGCTTGCATAAATGTAAGTTATGACACTATTGAGATCCTACATGCTTCATTTTTCTATTTTTTTTTTTCTCTCAACTGAAAAGAATCCCAGGTCTGGTAACTCATGAGCTTGTTTTCTATAAAGCATCAGTATTCATCTATTTAAAGTTTGTGTCTGGAACTCCTGTTAAGCCTGCTTGAAGTTGCCAACTTTTGCCTGTCTGTGACATGAATCACTGAGCTGAGCTTTGCCTTTCTAACTTACTTTTAAAACTATATTTTAACCACTATTCACTCAAAACTTAGCTCAGATATTAACAAAATTTATAACTATAGAGAAATCTTTTTGTCACAGCTCAGCCAAAGCTTGAGTTAAATGAAAGCTACTTGAACTTTATAACATCTCTGTAATCTGTCAAGACTGATTCTCCAGCCTCACTTAGAGATATGGATCCTGATTCAAGCAAATGATTCATTCTGAATATCTAAGTAATTTTGCTGAATTTTTGAAAGAAATACTGAATCTGTATGACTGATGAAATAACTAAATGTGGGCACACGATACTAGCAACCTGCTAGTGCTTTGAAAGTGAGCAAAAGCAAGGACTTTGTCAAAAAAGCCACTTGGGCAACATTTCCTTAATACTAATCCTAATATAAGATGTGTGCAGGTCTTCTGAGTGACAATTATGAAATTGAAAGTGTTTGAAAGGGGGAAAATCCATTTGAAGGTGTGAAATAAGTACACAAGGGCACAATCAGATGTAGCTGCCAAGCCTTTGTCTCTGAAGGGACAGGTGACCACCTTAGCAGTCCATCTGTCTGTCTTTCTTCTGACAGTGGTATAATAAGGACAATCAATACAGCTCACTTCTGTGAACACACTGGTTCAATCATGAGGTTGTTCAAAGTCGTGCATCTTAGCTGAGGCTAATGAAAGAAGTAAGACTTCTTACAGATAAACTTACAGATAAACAGAGCTTGCTCTGGAGTCAGATAAACTGCTAGTCCAACTAGCAGCTCATGGATGAAATGATTATGTAATGTCCCCCAAAAATATGTGACATCTTGCAGAAAAATCTTGGAACGCTTACTGGCATGCAGACATGAAACAGCATATTAAAAAAAATGTGCAGTCATCTGTGGAAAATATGCTTAAGTTATTCGGTGTTGACATTGCAATAAGTAAATGAGAAGCAGATCTCTCAAATGTTAGTCCTAGCAGGCAGCCATGTGCTTTGAGAAGGTAGTTACAGGGATAAGCAAGACTGAATCAGAACTGGAAGTGTAGTACGTGCAGTATTTCTCTGTAGCCACATGGCCAGCCAGCTGGTCACCAGGCAAAGTTTGGAATGGTTCTTTGTAGGTCACAGGCAAGTTTTCCAGTCTTATTTAGGATAGATTCAATCTTGTGATTTAGTAGGAGCACCATGCATGGTCAACGCAGGGATGTGAGTTTATTTTGTAAGCTTTCTTGCTAGCTGCCTAGTCTGGCTAGGGAGAACTGTATAGAGATAGTATGGCGGGAGTGAGAAATGTTTCATATTGCTCAGCAACAGCTCAGTGCGAAATTGTCATCTTAACACGTATGGATTCCTTATCCAAAAGTGCCCCAAGAATTCTGCACCTAAGTATATGGGACACTGCAGAAAGAGCTGCTAGTGTTGAAAGGAAATGTTGCATTTCTTCAAGGGACTGCAGAAACTTATATTTTTGAAGGGACCTCCAAATGTTATCTGGCCATGTCCTTGTCCCAAAGCTGTCTTTGTTCATTGTCTAAAGATAGCTAAATTGGCTGTTGTTAAGGACCTTCAGTGGTGAATATTCCAAACATTCTGCAAGAAATTTAGCCCAGTACTTCACTATATTTTATCTGTAATTATTCCTTCCTAATGCCTAACATAAATCATCTCTGCTACATTTTAAGCGTGTTTGCTTTTGTCTTATCTGTCACAGACAGCTATGGATTTGGAAATTTGTAGATGTTTTCCTTTTTTTCTAAGCTAAGAGCCACAAAACATTCAAATTTTTCACGAGTCCTAGACTTATGTTCTCATATTCTCATACTTTGCTGCATAAAATCAATATAATTATTAATCTCATTTTCAGATGATGCTACAGACATTTATGCTGTCAGTTCTGTCAAATGTTCTAGAATTAAAGAAACTGAGAAGTCATTTAATCTCTCATACACTGGAGCATGACGAATGAAACTAGGCAACTTTTTCTGCAACTGCTCATTATTACTAGGTTTTTCAGTCTTTTCTGTTAGGCAACTTTGTACACTATGTGCTAGGCACAATTTCTGTTCTTAGCTGAAGAGTTTTGTAGCGATGACTGGTGGCAGTGTCAGGAGTTATGATTTTCAGGATCTTGCCTCACTACCTTTGTACTAGATGCTATTTTATCTCTTAAGAATATCACACTTCCTTCCTCTCTAACTCGCTGCCAGTCCTTCGTTGTAGGAAGAGCCATTTCTTATGCAACTCCTTAACGAGAGGGGAATTCCTGACCAGAGCTTGGCAGAATGCAACTGGGAAAACTCAAAGATTTTGCAAAATATGCTTAGTTCTAAGGTTTCCTATGGCTTAGGAGTTGTTTTTGTCTTTCTTCTTCCAGACTGAATAGAAATTGCATGTGCTCATGCTTATGATCCTGCGCAGCCAGATTAAGCTAGGTATGTATCTGCCTAAGACTCACGTTTGGAATTCAAAAGTGTGAAAATAGATGATTGGTTGACAAGTCTTACTCTCATACAAGCATGCACAAGAACTCTTCAGTTGTTAACTCAGGAATCCCTTCTACTTACATTTTTGCTACAGCTTCTGCACTGTGACTTGCCTAAGAGTGGCTAAATTCATACACTCACGATTCTAAGAAGTACAGCCTCTCTCAAACCTACATCTCATTACTGGGGTGCAGGAGGCTTTCAAAGCACAGATGAAATAGTTCTGTAGCCTCTCAGGCCCACCTCAAGTGAGTGCTGATTCACCAACATCAGATGTACAAGGAATATACACTCAAGGAATGAAATTTTTACAAGTGTGGAGCAGGCAGAATGCCTGTTGGTCTTTAACTCCATAGAAAGAGCACACCCGATTTACTTATTTTTTACAAGAAGAAACACTCCAATGTGTGAAATTGCCAAGTGCAAAACTCCACAAGGAGACACTTGAAATATGCAGTGAGTCCTTGCTCTGAATACAGAACACTCTAACATAATAAACAAGGCAGTCTTTACTTCCTGTAGATTTTAAGCCAAGATGTTTGGAGTATGTGCCAGATTGTGCTTGCATTTAGACAGCGATGCTTTTGCTTCAAGACAAATTAGAATAAGCAGCTCTCAGATCTTTAAAATGTGGCTAGGCTGGCTACATAACCACCCTTGAACAAGGTGTGAAATCTACCTGCTTGTCTTCTGTGAGCAGACTGATAGGCTCATTCAGTAGGATACTGATGGTTCCTATGTAAGACTAAGGGGAAGATTCAGAAAATATCAGCATACAGAGGTGAGCAGAACCTGCACAGGTGAAGTCCCTACTTCATTTTCTTCCCCAAAGCAATACTGTAGCAAAAATAGTTGTAAAATTCCTTGATGGAGGCACAGACCAAGCTTTTTCATATCTGACCATGGATTTTTGCAACACCAATTTCTGACTGCTCCACAAGAGATATTCCAGAGTTTTAAATTCAAGGAGTGGATGAGTTTTTTACCATCTGAGCATTCAGCTGAGCACATCAGAACTGAAGCACTCAAAATAACTCATCACTGAAGACCGAAAGCTCTGAGTGCCACAAAATGTTAAGCTCAGGATTTCCTGTTTTCACTGTAGTTTATATGGAAAGACATGGTAGGTAAAGTAGTCCTTGAAAAGCTAGGCTTCTTAGCAAAATGGATGGCAACTAGATGTCCAAACCCAGACATTTCAGTGATTATTTCATGTTAGATAAATTCACGTTGTTTGGTGAAAACCTTTCTCATCAATTTTATTTTCTAGATTATGCTTACCAGTGCATTCTAGACTCTTTTGTTGTAATGTCCTACAACTTATTCATATTATAGTTACAATCATATGTAGTATGTGCTGTAAATATTATGCTATTATATATATATAAAGTCTTATTTGCTAAAACACAGAGAAATATGCTAACTGTGTGTTTATACATAGGTCACTCTGAAAGTAATGCCAACTATTTATTTCCATGGAAATAACAACACATACAAAGAGCACAATAGCAGTATGTGAATGTTAACGGGTGCCATTTTTTCCATGTGGAGGAATTCAATTCCACACCTTTGCTTCATCCACACTTCCATGTCAGACACCATTTTGTCAGACTCCCCTTCTGCTGCCATCTGTCACACAAGAAAACATAACAGAATATAGGTGGGAAGGTTCAACCTCTACTGCCATACCATCAACATCTGCCTCTTAAGTTATAGGCTGATACAACAAAATAAGAGGCATTACTTTTGGAGAGCCCTTGTATGTTAAGTATCTAATGCCTGTCTCAAGAACTCTGGCGATGCCTGGCTGTAGCACACAGAAGGCCTGTTCTCTCCTCTGTGCACAGCCCTGCAGTAGCAGTAATTACTAGAAGAGTCCTTAGGTTTAAGAGAACCCTCTAAATGGGAAGGACATGCTACCCAGAGGAAGACAGAAGCCATTTGGGGGGACCAGAGACCTTATGGAAATGTACCTGCTATCATGAAATCACTACAGCCTCAAATTTGTACTATGACTTTTCTGTCACTGTGTTTCCTGGGCTTTTCCTCTTCTAAACAGAGAGAGGAAGGACTTGTTTCCTTGACTTCTATGTTCTATGCTACCTCTCTTTCTGTCAGACACAGCCCCTCTCTTCCCTTCCAGGTATGCCAGGGCTGTACCTCCCAAGCAAGGGCAACTTGCTGGAAACACTGCTCTCTGGAATGAGGCTTCACCAAGAGGACAGACCTGGGGCCAGACAGGGTGATTGCCCTCCTTACTGCCAGCACTCTTGATGCAGCATGGACTTCCAGGTATTTGCTTACTAGAGAGACATGGGCACTATGGATAGGAGGTGGCATCTGCTACCTGAGTGCAAGTTGATGTGTGAAGTGTAGTTGTGTGAAACCATCTGATTCCTGCTCCAAAATCTGACCACGAGTCCTCTGCAGTACAAACTTTTGTCTCGGCTTTTCCTGCTGAGGCAGTTAATAGTTTCATTTTATGGTGTTCTGCTTCACTTGTTCCCAGGAACAAGTTAGACTTGTGATAGCTTCCTACCTGCAGAACCCTCTTCTGCTGTGTTTTCATATTTATCAGGGAATGAAGGTGTTACGGTGATGATATCTGGTATTTCATCACCCTCTTTTGTCAGCATCAATTCTTCTGTCTCTTTGAAGTGGAGAGTTTTCATGCTGATGTTTCTGGGGCTTAGCTCTGAAATGTGCTGGAAGTAAACAGCTGGAGCCAGTAAGGTGGCCATTTTATGCTAGTTTGCAGCTTTGTCATTTTGTCACGTGGTCAAGTGGTGAAGCACTTTGATTCCCAGGTAGATTTCATTTTTCTCACTTCTCATAAGAAATGGCTCATTTTCTTTGTGGTAAGGTTCAGATGCATATATGATATTTAGAGAAAGACATATTTATTTTTTTTCCCAACAGTGAGCACCTCAGTCTGTTTTAAGTATCCTAGGGTGTTTTCTCAAAGTCTCTGAATAATGTTTAGACCCTTGCCTTAAGATGTTATTGCTTTTGTAGGTGAAAAACAAGGAAAATATCCTTTTGCTATACACCTTGATGGCACTAGTTAGGTTTCCTATTTTTCAGGATGTTCTGATAATTTTTCTTAGCTTAGGCAACACATCACATTTCAAAGATGCCTTTGAGAATTTCAATTTGCCTACGTAGAAAGAATTATTTTGAGCTTGGCACTGAAACTTTAGTAGGTTTTTGATTTTGCCCACAAAGCTACTACAGCTTCTGAAATACTACAGTGAGTAATGTGCCTAAGACATTCAGTCATTAAAGACATACTGCAGCCATAGAGAACTTCAGGAAGAAACCAGCCAGAACCCAAGCTGACACGGTCACCTGCTTTTCAAGGAGCACTGATGAGAAATGTGTAAAACCCGTGATACTAACCCAGCTATGGGGTATGTGCAATGACTCTCCTCTGAGCATTAGTAACTGTGTTAGCAGCTGTGAAATTCTTGTAGAGAAAAGATTTCTAGGGGTATTACAGCACTGTGGATTAATCCTGTGGTATGGTTGACCTGCTTGCAGCAGTTCAGAAGGTTTTCCAACAGTCCTTTGCAGGTAACTGCTGTAAGAGCTACTGTCTTGTCTGGTGCTGAGTTAAGGACCGCTCTCCATTAACTCCTATAGTCAGGGCTTTTTGGCTGGGACTGTAAAAGGCTTCTGAGAGAGGGAGGCCTTTCAACACTTACTGTGAGGTACATTGCATAAGCAACAAGAAAACGCTTCTACTTAAAATAATGTCTTGTGCATTCAATGTTAAATTAAACCATTGAAAGTATTAGAAAAGGAATACAAGATAAGTCATAGCCTGAACCCAGAGCTTTCTACATGAGATGAAAGGAATTTGCAGTGTTTTGAGAAGTATGCCAGCTGTGTTATGCAACTGTTTAGCTTGTGTCCTGCAGTATGCCGAACATCTTGGGGGATAATAGGATTCATTCTCTCATCTTTTACTGTTTGCTGCATTCTGGCTGTACCAGCTGTGGTCTATTTGCTTGTTTTTGGTTTATTCAAGCACATGAGCAGGTACGATGTGAACCACAGCTGAAGAACCAACTTAGTTTACGAATGCTATCCTCTGCCATAAGGGAAACATTCTTTATTTGGAATAGCTCTGTTTGGAGTATCGTGCATTTACCTGTGCTACAAAGATACTGCATAACATTGTGCAACCCTTTATACCTTGAAAGTGCTGTTGAAATGTTAATTTAAAAATCAGTCTGCAACCATTTTGTAAGACAAAACAAGTAGATTCTGTTTCTGTTTTACAGGGAAGGTGACTGGGGGGCTCAGAGGTTACGGGAGATGTTTCTCAAGTACATTGTTTTAATTTTGACTGCACAGCTACCAGTAATAATGTCTCTGGTTGGGGCAAAATCGAGGGATGCCTTTCAGAGCATATGCCTTGAAACCCAGAATTTGAAAAAAGAATGATTGTGCTTGAATTGTTTGAGATGCAAAGAGCGCCTGTTGTTTGGGTACATGGTGGTTTGTTTCCTTGTGGCACACAGGCTGAGTCAGGTAATGATTTGCAGCAGAAACATTTGCTGGCTCTTCACGTGGCCCTGTGGCTGAGGACATCTGCACTTGGCACACCTGTTGTCTCCAGCAGGAGCTGATGCAGTACTGAGTTGTTTCCCTGCTGAAGCCACAGAAGTGAACTGCAGGGTGCCGGGCTGGGCAGGTCCACAGGTCAGCTCCAGGGCTGTTGGCTTTGAGGTGCTTTGTAAGCTGTTGAGCTACTTTACGCACTTAATTTTACAAACCTAAGTGTCTTTTAAAATGACTGATGCACTGTACTATTTATGAATTATTCACTTTGCTCTTATCTTCACCAACTGGATTTCTTTTCCCCTATCAATATATCTAGGCTTTTTCCACTCTTGGCTTTTCCTCATTCACTGTTTGGAAAATGACTCTTCTGTCCAAAACAGGTAATTCACATTACTGTTGGCTATAAATCTACACTGGAGAAGCCCTAGCCCCTTGCCAAAGCTCCCCCTGCAGTCCTACAGTCTCTAAATGAAGCCTTCCATACTAATGGCCTAGAACTACCAAGTAAGTTCTGCTAAAAATTTGCTAATGAATTAAATCAATACAGTTTGGAATGAGTTCCATCTCAAACAATCAATACAGGCTCAGTGATGTATAACAGGCAGGCAGGTAAATTTCTCTAAATAAACTTACAATTGATTTTATTTTTAAAACCAAATCAGGACATTTGTATTCTTATCAAATAAGATCAACTACAATTCATGCAAATAAGCATACTCCTAGATGTGTATTTCTCAATACTAGTAGTCACTGTTTAGCTCATTAACTTTTGTTTCGGGGATAATTGCATGATTGCTTGGTCGTGGTTTGCATATTGTTAAAACAGGTCATGTTTATTCAGGAATTCCCCTTGTTAGATTGTTCTCACTAATAGCTGGTGATAGCATCTGGTAGTTAATGGATCCTTATGGTCTGCATAACTCAGTGCAGGGGATGGGACTGGCTCACACACCTGTGTCCAAGAGTAGATCTGCAGCGAGGGCCAGGAGGTGCCTTCTGAACCTGCAGTGCTGCTTAGAATGGGTGCAGCAGGGCTATGCACTGCGCTTCCCTATGTCCTGTCTCTCCTCTCTGTCCAGACACACAAAGGAAGAAGTGCCCTTGTAGTAGAATGAGCTGTCAATGCTTTTTTTTGTCTCAGTGGAATGTTATGCTGATACTCTATGCTGCCTGATGCTCAGCAGAAGGTGGCCCTGTTGGGATGTGCACCTGTGGTTATCAAAGCCACACGTGCGCAGAGGCAGCTCAGATCTGGATGAAGTGTGGCTCTGACACTGAGCCCAAGACTGCATGAACTGCTGTTCCTCATCTGCCAACTTGGAGGTGTTTGTCCCGCACAGATGACTTGTTCAGAGACACGGGGTGAGCAGGTCACTGGGAAGGGAGCAAACTATCTCCCTTCAAAAATGTGGGCAGTGTTTATAGCTGTGTTGTTTCAATAATTATGCAAAAGCTTAGAGTCTGAAATCGAATAAGGTCAATCCCCACAGCGGGGGGTTGGAAATAGATGATCTTTAAGGTCTCTTCCAACCCAAGCCATTCTACGATTCTACAATTGTAAGTTATTGAAGAGCTGAGTTGTTTGAACAGTGGTGTCAGCAATGCTGCAAGATCACGTGATGGACCAGCACAGAACTGATATGAACAACTTGCATAGAGAGTTCTCAAAAGCAAATGGAGAGAGATTAAAAATGGAAGCTACCATTGTTTTGTTCTTTGCCTTTTTCTTAACCTTCAAGTGGCTTCTCAGCTCAGTCACCCATAGTTCCTTCAGGTGCAGGGGACTGACTAGACTAAGATGTCTTTAAAAACCCATAAATATTTAGCCAGATGTCATAGGACTTAATGTAGCCATTAAAGATGCTTGGCTTATTTTCTCTGTGCGACATAAGCTTTCCTGTGAGTATGATGTTACAGTACTCTCAGTGTCCTTGTGTAATGGCTATTAGTGTGAGTCATTGCTGCTTACTCAGAAAATCCTGTTCATTCTTTTCTTCACATGCATACAAAACTCCCATTAGTACCAAAGATGAACAAATCTGTTAATAGGTGCTGCTTTAACCTGGGTCTCTGGCATATCAGATGAGTCACCGCTCTTACAAATCTTGAAATCTAGAAGTGATAAAAGGTGTATTTTATACTTCCTGCTGCAGCTGGGAGGCCTTTCCAGGGTTATTTAGAGGATTATGTGAGATGAACATCTCTTCCTTTGAGGCAGAATTCCAGAGTGGAATGTTTTGTAGCCTCACCACCTTTTTTCAACCATCAATTCCTGTTTATGTGCCACTTTGTTTTGCTCTCGTTTTCCTTCTTCTGTCAAGTGCCCTTCAGGTCACTGCGTACTGTTCTGTTATCTTTTCACTAAGTGCTCAGCAAATCTGGATATATTGAACTCGTTCAGTCTCCTTAGTCTCAGTTCCAGCCTGCAGAGATCTTCTGGTTTTAACCACAATACCATAAGAAATAAAGAAGGGGAATGCAGAAATCTCTTCAAAGCTCAATTTAAATTGGAATATTTTTCATTCGAATATTAACCCTTTCCCTGATATTTCTGTTGAAGCTTAAATGTGGTTGAAGGGGATGATCTGACATCACAAACAGGCATGTGTAAGTTGATAGCATGTTATGAGGATTTTACTTTTGAATACTGTGGTTAAAAAATCTAATTAGTCTGCCGGTTTGTCTGCCTCTCAAAGCTACTCAACAAGCAGCTCAAGTACAAGATGTTCTTGTCTGCTGCAAACTGACAGATCTGCTGCACTTCCCCAGCCCTCCCCATTGCCTGCCAGACAGGGATCTGTATGGAGATAGCTGAGCTGCCTGAACATAAAGAGTATCTCAGCTGATTCAGTGGCACATGGGTGCAAGAAGTATTGTGCAGTGCATTTGTTAGTGTCATGCCCTTATCAGTGGACTTGAATTCCTGGCTGGCTCTCTGAGGTTGAATATTTTTCAACAACGACTAGGGGGCTTCTCTTTCCATCTCTCATCAAAATTAATGGAAGCCAGGTGGCTGGACTTTCCACTCTGGGCTTTGAAAATGCCAGCTGACACTGTTACATAAGAGATTTGGGAATTGCTTGCTTTCATTGATCCCATGGGGCAGGGAACCCTGTAAGTGAGCTGCTCAGTTAAGGCAGGGGTAAGGCAGAAGATAATTGGGTCAAAGATGGGCATGCAGAGAGGTGTTCCTTATTTTGTAACACCTGCTTTATTTTCCACTTCCTCTTGTAGTGGAAGGTGGTATGTCTGCAGTTATGAAAATGAGAGGTTAACTGTTGCTCTCCTGCTGGAAGGCACACTGGGGATTCCTTCTGCTCCTGACACAATTAATTTCATTAACTCGTTTTTCTAAGGTATAAAGGGCGCTTGGGTTGACTCTTCAGGCAACAGTCTTATAGGCAGAAATTTAGATCAAGCCTCTGTTTCACCATAACTTGATAGCATTTGGCAGAAGTGTTGGGACAGAAAACAGCACAGAAAAATACAGCCTCTGGGCAGTGGTGAAGTATGGTGGCAATGGGAGCTGGAAAACATCTTGCCTTGTTTTACTATACTTGGGTGAACTCAGTCTGCAGTGCAGCCAGTCTGTGCTTGGCATTGCCATGGCTGCCTTATTTTGACCTTCTAAACCCTTTCTCTTCCTTTGATGTTATTTTAAAATGTGCAGTCAGCTTCTGTGTTGTGGGATCCCTTTCTCCTCTGGGCTTTCAAACAATGAAAGGAGAGGGATATTTCTTCCTAAGTCCTTCTGCCATTTCAAAAAGAGGAATAAACTGGAGCCTTCTGAGAAGACAGCAAGTTTTTCTTACAACACCAGGGACATATATTGCTGTATTAAAAGGAAGAAAAAATAAATTGCTGATACAAAACTAGTCTGTGTCTTGGAAGACAAAATCTTTTTGTTCTCACCCACTCTGAAGAAGATTACTATTGTGAGGAAGCAAAGAAAGATAAAATGGGGAGAAGGTGGTGTGTCTAAATGGTTCATAGTGGGTAGTTTAAAATAAGACTTCTCTTTTATTCTAGCAAATTGATTGACAGAAGCTGTTGTTAGATTATCTGGCAGCCTTTTTTCCAACGTGTGCTGCAGCACAAATACTGAGTTCTCTAAATTGCCCTCAACAGGAGCTTCACCAGTACTGCAGTGACTGTGTCTCTTGAGAGGCTGCCTGCTTTAGCTTCCAGCTGCCTGGTTTGGCTAGGCACAGCAGCACAGCACAAGCCTGCCAGCTGCTTGGCAAGAGGATTTAATACCTCATCCGTGGCCAAAGTGTAAGGAGTAATTTACTCACAAGAGCAAGTTCTGTAAGGGAATGAGGTATTTGTATAGGTTGAGTGCAAGGCTGTGCTTTCAGTGTCTTGCTTCTTGCTGCCAGTCTTCCTTTTCCTTTTTCTGGGATTTCATCCTGTAAAGCTGAAGTGAGGAGCAGCATGCATAAAGCAGGGAAGGAGCACGTGAAGAAAACAAGGAAACATGACATTGCATTAATTAGCTCTCTGCTGCTTGGCACCAAATACATACTGGGAGCAACAAGAGCAATACTGAAAAGAGGAGCAGGTAGCTGAACTGAGGAAGAAAAACTTGTAATGTTTCTTCTCCCCAAATTAGCAAAGTCAGACTAGAAATGACAACCTGTTCTGCTGCACTGGGGAAAGGACAAAAAAATGAAATCTAATTACTATGGATATAATTGGCTCGGAAAGAGATTGACAATATAGAAAAAGTATTAAAAGAAAATCTTCACCCTAATCGCCTCACAAGCCATGTTTCATGTGGTAACCTAGGACATGCCATTGCAATTACAGAGATCGTCTGCAGCCAGGTTTGTGCCTGATGGCACCTGCAGCACTGGCTGGGATGCCCTGAGCTGTTCCTCAGCCTTCCTCCTCTGCAGTGCCCCAGCGAAGGACACAGCTGGCTCTCCCTTCACACCCCTCGCCCTCAGTTGCTCCAGCTGTTCCCTTCACCACAGAATTAGATCAGACACTTTTATGCCTTTTCTGTTTGCAAGTGGCACGTTAATTTTCAGGCAGCTAAAAACCTTCTGTGCAAGGTATGCTCCTGGCAGTTTTTGATGTTAATGATGTAGAGGATCTCAGATGTACGAGGCTGCCTACCACGTGTCAGAAGGTAGTGGCCTTTTTCATCTATTATGATGAGCTTTGTAGCTTTTAAGTGTGTGTGAGGTGTATGTTTTTGGTTTTTTTTTTTGTGATAAGAACATCAATGCAACTAAACTACACTAAAATTATAGAAAAATGCATAATGATTGGAAACCAGTGAATTAGTGAAAGTTTCTACTACTGCTTGTGAAAGCTTTTCAGACTAGCGTTAGGTTTTGGTATTTAGCTGATCATCTCTGAAAACCAGTTTTTCAGAGCAGCATACGCAGCAGAAGCCACTCCACTGGCTGTTGGGCCATTTTCCTGCTGGCACTGACCGTTTGGCTCTTGCTGTTGGTTTCTGGACCTGGAAGAAGATGTAGTGAGGCAGCATGATTCCTGAGTAAAAGCCCAATACGATGCACTGAGTCTGAAATTTTGATAGCTGTGTGTATTGATTTTTATATTAGTGATTCTTTTTACTTTCTCTCTCATTTCACAGTTAGATAGGCTCTGATCCAGCAAACAGAGCTGCTCCCAAACCTCAGTCTGGTGGAACCTACTTTCACAGTGGAGTCAAGCTGCAGAGCTCGCCTCAGTTCCATTACCTGCATCTGCGGGTTTTTGAACTTGTCTAAGGAGGAAAGAAAGAGATAGTTGGAAAAAAGAGAAGAAATGGTCAGTGTCCTGCTTCTCCTTCCATACCAACCAATAGCAAAGAGTAGTAGCTTTGTGTTAAGTAGTTTTTCCCATATCTTCAAATGACTTACGAAAGAGGTAGGCTAGTATTAATTTCCCACTTGCAGACGGGGAGAACTTTGCAACAAGGATGAAACTCTTGGTTTTTTTTCTCCAGTGAAATGCACGTTATCATAGGAGCTAAATAAATACAACTCTAGACTTAGCATGGAACACAGATATGGTAAAAGTGTCCCTGGAGAGCTGGTATTGCTTTTAAGCTATGGTGGCAGTGAGCATTAAGGCTTGACTAAACATTCATTAAGTCTGTTTCTTTGAAAGTTGTGTTAAATGTGGAACAGGAGCCAGCCAACTCCTGATGTAGCAGAGCACTGTGACTTATGATGCTTCTATTCATTTACTGCATTAACAATACAACGGCAAAAAGAAAATGCAAATGTTAGTCAGCAATGGCTTTACCTTGTTCAACATGACTTGAATCTAAGACTGTTTAGAAAACCAAGGTTTGTAGTCCATCTTATTCTGTTCTTAAACAAGAACATTTTCCCACTACTTCAAAGATGTTGTGTCTCCAAAAAAAAGGATATTGCTTGACGGCTTATTTTTCCCCTGATTCATTAATTAAAGAACTAGTGAAACCGGTAAATGAAATGGGCTTCATTTCACAATGTCATTTTCAGACTTGTAACTTATTTAAAAGAACATAACATAGTTGAATAATGAAGTTGGTTGAGACATCACTTTCATTAGCTGATGGGTTGTTTTTTTTAATCCTTGGTATGACTAAATGCAGCAGTTTTTGGGAAAGTACTTTATTATATTTGAGGCTGCATTCAGGCTATGCCTCTCAACCATAGGTTTAAAATTATATACATGTGTTTTTTATCTCCCCAATGTCCACATCAGACCAAATTGTGGTAACGAAGGAGGTTAGTGAGATAACAGAAATATCACAATTGAAGGTAATGAGCCCCTTGGGAAATCAATTCCTGAGTAGCTATTACAGAGCAGTGAGACTGCTGGGAGAGCAAGGACAAACTGTACATGCATATGATGTACTTTTCAAGTCTGCTCACTGTTTTTATTTGGGGAAAATTCATATAAATTCTGCTTGCATGTGGCATACAGAATAGGTCTAGTGGAAAAAGTAGGACTTCGCAGACTGGATGGATGATCACAATTTTCTTGGCAGGCTGTCCTTTTAACTTGAGCATCAAGATATTCATAATAGACTTCTTTGTCACAGAAAGTTATATTTACAAAATAGTGCATGCATTTTTTTAATTTTTTTTTTTTTAACCTGGGACAAGAAGCCATTCTTTCTAAAGTGGCCAAAGGAAGAACACAGGTTATAGAGTTTGTCTGCTCGTGTACGCCCCAGAGGAGATGACTTTACTCTGAAGCAACTTTCCTGAATGTCTTAAGAACCTTGTTAAAGAGTAAGGAGCTAGTGACTCTTTGGATTCAGTGCTCCAATTGCAAGACTATTATTTTGGTCATATTTTCCTTCTTTCAGAGAGAACATCCAGCTATGCCAGAATCATGCTGTGGCTGAAATTGGTAGATATTCTGTGACTTGTTTCAGTGAGTGGAAAATTCAGCTTCTGGTGTCTGTGGAGCAGTAAATTGCATGATCTGTCCAAAGCTGTTTGCAGTCACTAGATTAGTTGTGAACCTTTCATTTTCAAGCCAGACTCATAAAAACTCAGTCTAGAGCTTTTTCCTTTCTCAGTTTCTTGTCATGAATTTGATTTTGAGCTTGTCGTGGATGGAAAAGTTCACCTTTTCTACTTGTAATGGATTAACTATGTTTCGTAGCAGGTGTTGAAGTGATACCAAAACTCTGAATTGCTGGGTTTGATGGAGAAACATCTTTGCCTGATGTACTGGGTGCATGTAGGTGATGAGTGAAAAGGTTGGGTATTTCATCTGGGATAAACCTATGCTCCATAATAGAACCAGTGCTCTTCCATCTGCGAATACAACAGAGAACACTAGAGACCTGCTGAAATGGAAGTTTGCTATCCTGTGAGGACAGAACTAGTGGATATTGTTAGCTAGTAGTTTGAGTTGGATAATGAGATAACAGAAATATCCTTCTAACCCACTACCCAAACCTAGAAGTTTGATCAGTTCTGTCTCTGAAGAGCACCTGTGAAACACCTGGACGAGAACATAAATAAAGCTTTCTCCCCTTCACTGCAGCCCAAAATACTGGTCCCTCATGCAGGGGAATACCTATCCTTTAAACTAGACTAGGTTCCTGACTCAAGTGGTGTGGGTCTCCTGAGGGCAGAACATGATGTCCCATACTTATGAGGGACTGCCAAGAAATAGCATCAGTGATGCAGGCAGTGAGATTCCTGGGCACGCTCAGGGCTGGCTAGAGCCAGCGATAAGGAGGAAAGCAGCCAGTTCCCGGTAGGAGGGAGGTGAGAGATTGGCACTTGTTTATTTTATTTTTTTTATTTTTTGTTGGGAGAGAAAGAGGCTGAGTTAAGGCAAAAATACATATAGAGTAAGTGCTAAGCAAATATCACGTCAAAATCCATACATCAAGTTGACATTATTGGCTTCAGCTTCAAATATTGGGTTGCATGTGTTCATAGGTCTGTGCAGTAAAGATACCTGTATCTTCCTCTGTCACCCTTCATTTTATGCTCAACTATATGTTCTTGAGAACACAGGCCCTGCAACAGCAGGGTTATTGTGTCAGTGCAGCAAGTATGGTTATGCATGCAAAGTCCAAGGCTTTTTCCTTTATTATTTTTATTATTATTATTATTATTCCTTTATTAGGTTACAGTTGGTATTATTTTCTTCCTAGCCAAAATGAGAGCATTTGACAGCAGGTAGCAAAAGGCAGAAACATCATTGCTAATACTTTGCCTGTGTGCTGATCATTTCAAGAAACTAGCAGAAATATCCAGACTTAATAGCTCTCTCTGAACTCATGTATACTTTTTAAGTTATGAAGCATCAGGAAAACAGCCTGCACTGATCTCTCACCCAATCTGATGAAAGTCACCCTTTGTAGCTGTTATATGGAGCAGTCCTGTGTTTTTTCAGCATGCTGTACCTTTGTTAATCCTTGATAAATTGGAATTGGAGATGGTGGGGAGGAGGGGTCACTGGAACAGCTGCAAGTTGTACGCACAAAAATGAATACTTGACAGTGGAAGCAGCAGCCTCTAAACAATCCTCAGACTCTGGTTCTCAACAAAGAGGTTCAGCCTCCTCTCACCTGATCCCCACCTTCTCATGCTGAATGCCTTCTGCCTGACATCATCCACCTTCTGCCATCCACCTTAAGGGAGTTGTTGGCGTGGCACACTGATGTTGCACAACGATGCGAAAAGTTCTGTATTAGCTAAATAGCTGTGTGACTCCATTTGACAAAAATGCTCTCCTTAATTTTCCTTGAAGCTGCAGCAGAATTTCCAGTGAAGCAGAGTTCAGCAGGGGAGTGCAGAGAGGGGCTCAGTGCACAATTTAAATGATATCTGTGCAGCACATATCATCACTTTTGAGGTTGTAGTGGATGGGGCAGCAGAAGAAGGTGGGCTATCTGTGAATGTGCTGTAGAGCACTGGGTATACACAGGTGAACTGGAGTGTAGATAAGTGATGGGACATATCCCATTTGCTCTTTTGTTCTTCGTATAGCTAGGAAAACTGCATTATCTTTTTATGTGAGTTCTGTGTTTATTTTCAGTTCAGCTTCTTGACAGGAGAATAAGCACAGTGGCTGGAGTGTGTTTTGCTCAGGGCTGTGTAATTCTGAACCATGACAAACGCATTCAGGCACTGTGGTGTGTACACCGATGGCCTGCATGCCATGCTCATGTTGCTCTTTGAGAAGCTGCTTTCTGCTGCTAAGCTAAGGGATGTGTGACAATACAAAAAAAGAAAAAAGCCTTTTCATATGTAATAAGGCAATGAGCAAGTCCAATAAAATGGGAAGTGAACTCAGCAAATGATGGAGTAGTAAAAATAAAGCGATCTAGCATGCTAAAAAATCCACAGTAAACAAATTGCCACCTGGTAGGTGTAGTGAGAGGTCTTCCATGTTTGCACTGATTTTTCTCTTCCTTCTCATTTTTCTGCAGTTAATTATGGTGTGGTGCACCCATAGCAGGCTGTTTAGGTGGCATAATAGTATTTAGGTGGCACAATAGTACGATGGAGCGGGTTAGTTTTACCTGAGGATGTTTAGAGATGGAGATTTTATTTTTCTGGGAGTTTTTGTGCACAATGTGAAGTGTAAACAGTTTTTATGCAGTCCATTAACAAAAAAAACGAACAAAAATAACCACCAGAGCTTTCATCCTTTCTGCCTTTTTGAGGACTGACCAGATGCTTCAAGAGCATTATAAGGTATCACGCAGTAAAGCTGCTCAGCATCTCAGTGCTTCCTATGCTCAAAGCAATTTGCATGGATTTAAGTGGCTATTGATGAACTGATTTAGAGCCTTAAGCATAGACAACTAGATAACTTAATAATTGCAAAACGTCTCTGGACTATGTACTATCCCAGACAAGCTGCAAAACTGGCTATCCCAAAAAGTTAACATCTCAAAGATCAGTATTTGCAGAAATCACAGAAAGTGAAGTGTTAGCATGCCTTACAGTGTCTGCAGCGAAAACCACCCTGAGCTTTAATGTCCCTGAGTGTTAATGTCACCTCTTGCAAATCTAGAAGCTCTGAAAGACCCACAATGGGCATCTTGTGGGCACTTGCCTGCATAATTTACAGTGTTTCTATAATTGCAATGTTTCTTCCTCCAAGCTGGACTCTTGAAACATGCACAAAGTACTGCAGAAGTGCAAACTGTGAACTGTTTGTAAGTTATTTTCTGGCTTGCAGGAGGAGTCATCTTAGCAGGAGCCTGTAAGTGTTGCTTATCCTGTTGAGATTCCATTTCCTGGACCCTTAGAGTTGGAATTGCTTTTATAAACCAGCCATTTTTCTCAGCTAGTGCTGCTGCATTATTAATGTGCTTGCCTTGCTACAGGAAGGTATTTTTCAATATGGCATGAAGTTTAGGTGATGAGCTTTCATGACTTTTTTTGCACCATAAGCACCTGCTACTAGCTGCCTTTTTAAGGTTTTATGTTTAATCTTGAAATTTACATCATCTGCTAGAACATAGTCTTGATAAATGAGCTACTACAAGTGCCCCGTTGATTAGGCTGCTCAAGCATGGTATCAGCTGCATATGTACTGCAAGGTGCTGCACTCCACGTGTGCCTCCCTGACTTTAAATTAAACTTGCCCTCCAGTTTTTCCAGAAAAGAAATTAAGACTAAGTACGTTAAGACTATTGCTAATATCAAGGGCAGATTTCCTTTGTTATTGATTAAGTAGTTACTGTTACTAGATGCACATGGCCACAAACCCTGACAAATCATTTCTAGCTGAAATGAGCTGAAAGAAATAAAAGTCCAGAGGAGTTCCAAGAGGTGGCATGCTTGCATAGCAGGAGGTTAATGGCAGAACCTGCAGGTCTGCTGACCTTCCAGGCAAGAAGGTGAGGCGTCTGGACTGCTTTCAGTTAACAGAAGTTACACAATTGCTGTAACCTTGTTATTAAAGTAGGATTTAATCTGAGATAACGTGCCTTTTTGTGCAGAAAGGAGGGAGAGTTATAAATTATAATCTCTTGCATTATACTCTGCCTCCTCTCCATGGATTTTGAAGCACTCGACAGATTAATTAAGGCATGCAACTCTCATAGGAGATCTGTAGTGCATGAAAAGCTATTGACTTACTGTACCCTAATGAGTTTTGAATGTCATCTGAGTGACTCTAGGTGACAGGGAGTGCCCTTAATCTGTTGCCAATGCAAAGAAGGGTTCAGTGGTATAAATCCACTGGAGTTAATTTAAATCATGACAGTGGATATTAATGATTAAGCCGTAGTAATGTAAAGGTTTGGAGGCATGTTTGGATACTTGTTGCGGTGCAACTGTCCTCTGCCGGAGGAAGATGAACGGCTGTGTAAACAGAGCTTGTCTCCAATTTGAATCTGGCCAAATTTTGAGGTTGTACCCAGAACACTAGGGGGTACTCTTGGCTTTTTTTACTGCATTGGGAGCTCAGGTTTTGCTGCTCCCAGTTGTTAGGGATGAGTCATTCAGAAAATTCTGACTTTGTCCAAATTTACAGGTGGTGACAGTGCCAGAAATAGAATACAGATTTGAGGGTGTTATCTGCAGGAGCTAGGATTTTCCTAAGTGAACCAAAGTACAGGGGGAACCCAGCACTCTTCCCGAGCGAATGGAATGAGACCTGCAATTTCCAAGGATTCCTTGCAAAAAGCTGACTTTGTATTCCTTTATAAGATACAAATGGATGCATTCAGGTTTTTAGAAATAATTACTGGAGTCTAATTTGAGGAGCCAATCATTCATTTCATTCCTCTATACCTGCTCTTGCCTTCTGTGGCAGACTACGAACAGCTACTTCTCGGATGTCATTTTCTTAAGGGTCTGTGAGAAAAGTGGGCCAGCAGTAGCAATAGCAGACAAACATCAGACATCCTCTGTGGTACGCAGTGAAAGACTGCATGACCTACCAACATGGGTTTCCCGTGAAAGGACACCTGCTGGGGACTGGAAAAAAGAAGCTCGATTAGCCTGGGTAGTGATGACGATCAGCACTCCTGGGAGCTGTGCCTGTGCATTAGAGGGAGAGTGTCTTAAGGTCTCCAGAGCTGTCAGGAAGGAGGCATCAGGGCGCCCAGGCAAGCAGAATGCACAGAAGGGGATCTGCAGGGTTGCTGCTCTGCCATAACGGTTGACTTGAGTTGTCAGTTTGGGGTAATGTGATGTATGCATTTAAAAAAATAATAATAAAAAAAAGAGGCCATAACAAAAAAAAAAAAAGAAAAAAAGAAAAAAAAAACAAAACCTCCGTAAAACCACTGTCAGGAGCAAATTCTAATCTTTAATCCTTGAACACAATATGTGACAGAACTATTTATATTTTTCATGCCATCCTGTCCGCCCCTGGCTCATGACCCCTTCTTTCCTGTCCCCTTGCTGTGCCTGTTGAGAGCAGCACTCCCAACTGGCTTGCATCTGTCAGGTTTTCCTGTCCTGGACTGCCCCTTCCCTTTCTGCCATTTGGTTGAGTTTTGATCCAGGGCAGTTGGAAGCCTTGCCTTCACATGCTGCTTCAACAATGCCAGGGACATAAGCTATGCTGCAGGCTTAGGGTGTGATCCAAAGCCATTTGGGCTTTTGGATCCTGTCTTTTGTTTTAAAAACTGGCAGCAAGGCTGGGGACTCTGTGCTGAGCAAGCTTGGCTTCAGGTCACCAATCTATTTGTTTTTACAAAGTACATGTAGCTGTGATGGCAGTAATCTCTCAAGCATTTTAGCCTCGTCAAGGAGAATTCTCTCCCCTCACATCCTTTATCTTAACAAATTGTGCATTGCAAGGGTGAAAATCAATTAGTATCCAAATTGTATCCTAGCTAATGTGACTGCTTCAGAAGGTAGAAGAAAAGAAGCAGCAAAACAGAGATGGTGGAAGCCTCATCCTTGGAGACGCTCAAGGTGAGGCTGAATGGGGTTCTGAGCACCTGATGTAGCTGTAGGTGTCCCTGTTCATTACAAAGGACTTGGGTCTAGATGGCCTTCAAGGGTCCCTTCCAACTCAAATGATTCTATAAAAGCAGGAGCCTGCTACTCTGGGATGTTAGAGAGAGCCCTCCAAGCTTGCCATTCCCTTGCCTTCCTCTGGTGACTGCCTGATGGCAGTCCTTTTCTCAATTCCCTTCACTTTTGTTTATTAGAAAATGGTTCTGTCTTCTATTATTTCAAAATATGGCCACTAGCCTTTCTTGGGATTTTCCAGGTGCTTCCCAAAGAGGAGAGATCTCATTGCTTTAGGATTGGAAGCCAAACCACGGAGCTCTGATATGTAGCCTCTGCACCTTGTCCCTATGTTTCTGCCCTTCCTTTCTGCACTGAGCTCACTGACATCCATAGGAGATAGAGCTATATTAACAGGGCTTCTGCAGATTTCAAATGTTTCCTGCAGCCTGTCACTAAGCATTAGCAATTTGCAGTGGAGTGATCTGGGGTTGGCCATGTTTTTGAAACAGCTCTGAGAGTATCCTAAGTTCCAGCAGCAGGAGGAGATGGTGGTGCCATTTCCCTTTGTCCCCTAAATCCAGGCAGCTGCTACTGTTCGTGTTTTTTCTTCAGGACAGACAGAAGGGCCTCCTTCTTCTCGATCATGTTTAATCAGTGGAAGAAAAAACATAGACTGGGCAACCTCTGGCTTGGTCCAGGAATTCTGCAGTGAGGCTTTCTGCTGCATTTCTGCAACTTTCTAAAAATGTTTCTCCATTATGATTTGCAGTAATTTCTCCTTCTCCTCAGACTTTTGTAGAGATCTGCTGATGATAGCAGATTGTGCAGTAGTTGGGAAAATGATCTTCCCTCCCATTCCTTCCCACTCTTGTCTTTTTTTTAATTCCAAAAGCTAGCTTAACAAAGGCCTCCAAATCTGAGTTACTTGAGGGAGAACTGAAGGGAATCAGTCATCTATTTTATTACGTAGTAAGACTGTTCCATTTTCCTCGCTTATTATTTAAAGCCTAAAAATAACTAAATATTTAAAATATTAAAGAAAAAAAAAAAAAAGCCAAACAAAAAAATGAACACAAACCTTTAAACCAGATCATGAAAGTATCACTGATAGGTGCTTGGCATGGACTATCTGTATTAAACAGAGATAACAAATCAGAATGAAGAGGAAAAAGTAATTGCTTTCATTTGTCTATGCTATTCATATCAGTGTTGGAAATTAATACATTTTACAGGATTTGGAAGGCTTTCAAAAGCCAGAATTGCAGCGGGATCATCCTTATAGCAATATCTCAAAACAGCTGCTACTAGAGAGTGGATGAAGAATGCAAAGTATGTTTTCTGATTAGTTTTGTGTTTATTTCTGTTCTATCCAACCAGTTCTCATATTCCATCTCAGCATTAAAAACTTCCTCAGGTTGATAAGGGCAGAACTGAGCTATTACTTATCTACAGAACACATTTTGGACTTAAACTGTTCTTCTCTCCTATATTTATAGCAACTCTTTTCACATAATTAGCAGATCTGTTCCATTTTAGGAGTGGATTTTCATATTCAGTGCCTAAAGCTGTTGCAGGGGAATACGAACATACCCAAAACTGATGCTTGCTCAGGCAGAACGAGGACTTGACTGTTCAGCTATTCGTTTGCATTTTCAGCTCCCAAGCAAGCAGAGGTACTATTTTTACATGTAAAAATGAGTCTGGTATATTTAAACAATAAAGGAACATGTAAGATCAGCACCAGAAATTAAATTCTTCACTTCACATTGTTGACAACCATATGTGTCATTGAAAATCGACCAGCAATGCTGCATGGCAGGCGTTTCCATTTCTAGCAAAATGCTCGTATAGTAGAAGACTATCTATAAAATCACTGTGCTGTAGTATGTATAAAAGACCAAGAGCAATGCACTGGATTTCATGTACAGCAAGATGAGGCACCCAAATGACAGAAGGAATATGTGCAGCATTTGCAAAAATTTGAGGTTCACCTCACCTTGGATCGTCATATTGAGCACACACAACAAATAAAGACTTTTCCAGCTTGTGGCCAAAACATTTCAACTGCTGATAAGGCAGAATGCACCTCACTTCAGTATGCCAACTAGGGACTGTGCAAATCATTTTAGATCTAATTGCCTTTTTAGTACATGTTTAAATTCATTCTTCACATTATGAAGCTATCCTCTCTGGTAGTGTGTTGTCTACCTCCACAGGTATATTTGTACAGTATTTGACCAATGCAGATTCTATTTTGAAAATTTAAGCACTTTTTTTTTTTTTTTTTAACTTTGGAAAACTCCTTATTTGTTTTTAAGCATTTTTAAAAATTATTTTCATTGACACACATCAAAGAGTTTGCTGAAAAGTATATATTACTTCTATGCATGTTTTCCATTGAAAATTAGAACGGTTCTTTTGCTATGAAACCAAAGGTAGGAAAGTCAGCATTCATTGTTGTGGTGTTTCCTTTTCTGACTGAAGTAATCCTTACATTGTTTTTCTAATTTTTAGCTGTCACGTATGACAGTTTTAACACCGACTCAGTGTGTGGGGTATCTTCAAGTGACACCAATGTTTTCATGGCGAAATGTTTTTTTCCCCCTCTCTCACTGTTCATATTCTAGAACTTGGCTCTTTCTTGCACAGAGGTACAGATACCCTTTATTTGTTATCCTCTTCCCTTCCTTATACTTTCCTCGGCTCCTTCTGGTCTCCTGGCTCCTTCTGCCAGTCCCCTGGGTCTGCTAATCCTAGTCTTGCTTTCCCTCAGCGCTCCCGGTCAGCCTTGCCCGCCTTCTCTCTGTTCTGAGCAAGCACTGCAGCAAAAGCTGCCCCTGCTGCTTAATTTAAGGTTCAGCAGTGCTGTGATTTCACCTGGCTTTCAACACCTAGTTAACACTCTGCTAAACGTTTCAGAACATGTAATGTAAAGCTGGTGCTGACAATACCTAAATGCCTTTCTAATTAGGAGACACGTGCTACGCTGAATTTGATAGTAAATATGTAACCTTCATGTTTTAGTAGGTATGTTACATTCTACGCTAACACGAACAATTCAAGCTAGCATTGATAACTTTCATCTTAACTGACTGGTTTAATTCTTACATTTTGGAATAGATTTTGAAGTCCTTATGTGGTATCATTGTTAGTATATGCATAGGGAGGTTGTGTTTCAAAAGCCATTTTGCTTCTCAGGAATTTGACTTGGTTGGTCTCCAGAATGACTGCAGTGACCTTGGTAATGAACCTTCCTAGAACACTGGCAGTGGGTTCTTTCGACAAGAAAACAAACTTGAAGTCATGCCCTTTCCTTCTTCCCCAGATTACTCATCTACTCAGGAAAGATACTGAGGCACCAGCCAGGTACCATTTCCAGAAGATATTTTTTATTTTTTTTTTAAATATTGGAAGTCTAAAGACAGAAATAAGTCCAATACGTGGTCCATTTGTTTAGAGTTGCCGAAGATTGGATACTGAACTGTGAAAAGACAAATATTTACTGATGTATTTTGTCTCTCATTCTCGCATGTTAAATATGTGGTTCAAGTGGAAACAGACTTTCTGGCTCTTGGTCTTGTGATTTAATGACGAGATCCTTGAATTATGTTTCCTTGAAATACGTAGAGATTTATTTATATCAATGCCTGCACATCTGCTTCTACATACCTGAGAAACTTAGCAATGTTCCACTGTTAGATAAATCTGGGATGGTGATCGTTTACCTTCTGTATTTTTCTTTGGATCAAAAATTATTTTTAAGATGTCAAAACCTTCTAAAAAGCTCTCTGTTCACTCTTAAACATGAGACAGATCTCTGTTACGTAGAATTCCACAGTGTTTTTTTTTTTTTACTGACCTACGCTTAGGTACCATAATGCCCCATAAGGCTGTCATAAATTCATGAGACAATGTACAGTGTCATTTTCCATGCTATGCTCCTCCTCACTCCCAGATCCACTTCCCTGCAAAAGCTTCTAATAGAGTAAGTACCCAGAATCAGTCAAAGTGCTTGGCCAAGACTCTGATGATGTCAAAGTTTTTTCACAGCTCTGCAACAAACTTCCTTCTGGTGGTGTTTAACTTAGTCTTTTTTAGTAATTGTAGGTAAAATATGATTCATAGTACTTCCATTTTTTTGATAGCTTTTGACAGTCCTGCTAAGACTGTAAACTAGATATGGTCTGTTTCTTCTACTGTACTATACTCAGAACTGTACCTGTCATCTCAGGAAACTGGAGAAGGCACTGTTAGCATTGAAAGCAGAAGCTATTGGGATTGCCATGGCAATAAAATGCCTCAGCCATGTCTCTCAGGGCAGGTAGGTTTGTGCCCTAGGTAAGGTCAATTGCAAAGTAGGAGAATATCAAGGGGAAATCTCTGTTACATGTTGATGAATTGTATACTGAGAAGTTGTTTACATCTAAAGCTCTTTGTTACGCTTTCATGATATAGTATATCATCCCTCAAAAATATAGTCCAGACCTTCCTAGTTTTCAGCACTTTGAGTTTTTAGGACAAACGCTCCTGTAAATTAAGATCAGCTGAAGAGGATAGTTTAGGTCTGCTTTTGGCAACAGAATTTCAGAAAGAGCTCAAGGCTTCCTTCTAGCAAGAAGGGAAATATGGCCAAGATTTGTGATTGTGCTGTCATCACTTGTATGTGGACAGTTTCTATAATGCTGATTGGAATGTGGCTTGCTTCCATTTCATCGTAAAGGAGAATCAATAACAATCAGTAAGTGTTAGTGTTCACAAGCATCTTAAGGTTGTTTGTTTGTTTGTTTGCATACTGAATGACTAGGAAAGAAGACTATTACAAAAAAGAATAACAGCCATCTCCATCAGACTGCCCATCTTTCTTGGACTGGTTGTAGATGTTCTTTGTTTGAAGGAGGAAAAAAAAAAAGGCAACAAAACCCCACAAAAAAATCACAGAAATGCAACCTCCAAGAAACACATTAATATAACATGGACCTATGGTAGGTAATGTGATTTTTTTCCCATTTAATTTTAGAAAATTACTTGTATAGTAGTGGGAAATAGACCCAAGAGATAAGATAAAGGTGCTCAAAGAACAACTACATCAGTCTCCAGCATAGGTTTTGAGTACTTTCGCCTCCTTCCTGTCTTTTCACTTTTCTATCATGTCTGTGACTTCAGTATGATACTTTGACCTACTGTGGGTCTATAGTGTATGGTTTTGAACAGAATTGTTTTATTTAGATAATGAGGCATCTGGATGAACAACAGCTGCAATTTTTGTTACTATCTGCAGACTGCAATAATGAAAGAATGTCTTCCCCGGTGTTAAAATCAACCTAACTTCACTTTCTTAGTCTATCACAATAATTTAAACCAGGGCAAAAGGCTTCTCCTCTTTCACTTTCTGTCACAAAATTGACTGAGTGCTCAGATAAGTCGCTAAGTTCCTCATTTGATTCTTGAAGTTAAGATAATGGTTTCAAGGAGGGAGGAATGTGTCTTGTATATTGTATTGTCTTGCTCTTTTTCACCTATCTCTGTAAAGTGCAATATTTTCTCCTAATTAACTCGGTTTAATTCCTGCACTAGAAGCTGTTGATTAGATAATCAAAATCATACATTTCATTAATGAAAGAAGTGCAAACACAAGTTTTTGCAACTGTAGCAACCAGGAGGCTGTCCTGATGTAGAGGGATTCCAGTGCATTAACTTAAGTTTATCGTTCCTTTTTTTTTTTTTTCAATTAGAAGATCATCTGTCCATGAAGACTCTGATAGAACAGTCAAAATGTAGGAGATCAAAGCTATAATTGTATTAATTATTATTAATTATGCATTAATACACCATGTAAGCATGGTGTATTTTGTATCTTACATTAACATGAACTACTGCAAATGGACTTGTACTTCTAAAGAGAGAATTCTACCTGCTGTAGTTGTCTCTACTTAGATTGCACTGCAAATTATCTTTTTCCAGAGACTGATAAATTGAAGACACACAGGCTTTTTGTTGAAAAGCGAGGGAGGGCACCCAGAGATTTCTTTGGAAGAAAAAAAAGGGGGAATTCTTGGCCAAGGAAATTCAAACTGTTCTAGTTAAAAACATGAGGTGGAAAGCAGGGGTAGAGAAAAAGGACTTGAGAGGTCAAGAGCAAAGATGAGGAGCTTAGGCGAAACTGAGAATAGGCAGAGATCTGAGCTGCAGTCAGAGAAGTCTGTGCAGAGTGTAGCATACTCAAGAGGAGAATCCAAGGTAAGCTTCAATTTAATATTGACAGTTGTCAGTGCTAAGCAAAGGCAGCTAAATGTATAGTGCAGAAGTAAAGGGATTGAAGCAGTAGAATGGGACTCTTCAAAAAATTTTTTTTTATGTTGAAGAAGGAAAAGGAGTCATAGAATCACATAATGGCTTGGGTTGGAAGGGACTTCAGGGATCAAGAGTGGAAGACTGCAATGAAAAGTTTAAATGACAACAAGGCATGGGAACAGGTACTGCGTTGCTGGAGGATGGGAGAGAGAAGGTGATATCTGTGTTGTGGCAGATTCAGAATAAGAGCACTGGAGGGATATTTGGAATAAAATTTAAAAGGAGAAGTTGGCCAACACAACCGAGTATGTCTTGGGCATGGTTGGAAATGGCCATGTTTGTGCATAGATCTAGGGGATAAATAGGAAAAAGTAAGTTTAGGAAGCAAAGCTAATATGTTCCTTGAGGTTCTTGGAAAATTTTCACTGATTATCCTAATCATTTGCATATAGGTACAGCTATGCATAAAGCAGAGGAGAGTGCAGAAGGAGGAAGAAAAGGCCAACAATAAAAGTTTCAGCAAGTTAAAAACAGAGTGGGGGAGGATGGAATGAGGATACAGAAGGAACAAAAATCAAAATATGTAACAGCACTGTTATTTCAATAGAGGTGGAAGACTTTGGAGTTGTATATCTTTTCTAGATGTAATCATCTTCACATAGAAGTGAGCTAGCAAGGTACAAAATTATTGTAAGTGATTCTAAATTGTGATTAACATGACAGACTGATTATATTTGATGGTGTTGATTATGGCTGTTAAAATAATTTTTCTCTGATGAAAAAAATACATCCTCATAGATTAATTGCAAGTATCCAAAATGTAGATTTATCAAATTGCATATGCCTTCTGCTTAAAAGTTCTCTCCTAAGTGTGAGGGGGAGTGGGGGAACAAACAGATGCAAAACATAATTGTTTGTTACAGAGTGCTTTGAAGGAACTCTCTTCTGGAGAACTTAGTTTGACAACATCCTCCTTGCTCCTCACTGAAGCAATATTAGGCTACAGATCATTCAAAGGAAAAATTCTGCTATCATTTTGAATAGTTCACAGTGAGTCTTTGGTTGTTTTATTGGAGAAAATAAGAAATGTTACTTGTTGTTGTGGAGCAGATTGTTCCTGTAATAAAAGGCTATAGCTGCATTGCCAGTGACACCAAGCTCTTGACTTAATGGACCCCATCATCTTCCTCATCTGCCAGATAACTCTATGCTCACTGGTTTCTCCATCACATAGGTTCTAGTGATAAGCTGTGAGCTGCATGGTTTGTCCCTAGTGGGAATCTGATCATTCCCAGCTGGAAAGCTCTGAGTTCTGTGTTTGACTGGTCTGCCAATGGAAAATCTCCTTTTCTCTTCAGGTCTGGAGCCTTGTTTTGCTAGGAACCATCCCAGCATGGTATCTAGATGCAATCCCTATCCTCAGAGAGTTTAGGTCAAAACATAGGGCAGGGACGATGTTTGGGAGTGTGAGAAAGGGATGACCCGACAGTGGTAAAACATCAAGATAGCTGCTAAGATTACAACTGAGATTTTCTTTAAAAAGGAAAACAAGCAATTTTAATATTTTTCTGCACTCAAATATCCTCATTTATTCTTTACTGCCTTTTTTCAAGCGTTGCCACATGTCATGAACACTGATTCCTGGAGTGCAAGTTTGGTCAGAGAGATCAAATTAAATTCTTATTATTAGGCATTCAGTATAATTAACTGTAAGTTTTTTAGTCCAAAATGAAATATTAATTATAAAACTTAGCGCGCATGGGTAATGATCAGCTAAGGAGCTATTAATTAGCATCCTGTACCAGGTCTGGAGCTTTGCCATGTCTTGGACAATGTTCTTGACAGCTTTGCATATTTCTTTTTTTTAAAATTTAAAACATGTGGACTTCTGTTGAGAGGTGTCCAGAATAAAAAGCTTTAAATTGAACCTAACTATACGGTTGCAGCTGCTATTTCTCCCAGGAAAGTATACAGTAGAATTCAGTTGTCATTCGCAGAAGAAAATTTCACACAAATCGCTGCAATTTTCCTGTATGAACCAAGAACTTGAGTTTAATGAAGGCAATCCTTGATGGAAGCTATTACCTTCTAATGTTTTCTGCCAGGTGTATTATTGTCAAACAACGAATGTGCATTTTTTTAGTTAAAGGCTTCTCTTTTTAGGTGAGGTTATGCGTGGTTGTATCGGAGATTTTTCATAGAACTATGATTTGTGTTGCACGTGTCTTTAACTCTTTGCAAGTAAATTAAATCTATTCAGAGTTTGAAAAACCAGTGCTATTTTGCAGTGGTATTTGATGTGTTCATTCCGACTGAAACTATCATTTTGAAAGGCCAGGAACATCCCTATTGAAAAGTGATTAAAAATATATTTATAGGTTGTACCCTACATGTTGCCTCTGTGGCCCTCTTTCAATTCCAAACTACCTGCAGATAAAATCTCACTCAAACTTTACAGTAGATGAAATGTTGGGAAGGGCAGAGAGGAGAGAGAGAAGTGAAATGCTTCTGGGGGTCTACACTGAAACACTGTTAGGTCTACAACCAAGTACAAAGTCTGGAGAAGGTGGTGCCATTTCTGCCTGTGTTGAGTGAGCACTTGTTGAAGTCAGTGTTAGTGTTGGTGTTGGTCTAGCACCTAAACAAATCACTCATGCTACAGAAGGTCTGACTTTGTCCCATAGCCATGAAAGTCTATTCTGTTTGATAGGAGGAGCTAGAAAGGAGAGAACGAGGGAAAACAAAAGAAGACGAGGAAATGATGACTTAAATGAAAGTTGGGGCAAATGTTTCTTTGGGCAGAAAAATAAATGCCCTAAATGGACTAAAAAATAAAAATTTATATTTTTGTAGTTTGCATGCTACGTGATGATGTTAACAGGAGGCTGGAGAGAACAGAAAGCATTCCCGAGTTTCCCTGTAACTGTTCTTCATACATGAATGTTTCCCCTTGTGATTTTCAAAGTCTAGAGTATTGTGTGTGTGTATGGGAACTGCTGAGTCACAGCCTGAACCTCTGATTGATCACCTGAGGTGAGCCATCAGCCAGCCAGAGGAGCACAGGTGAAGGCAATTCACCTGTGCTGCCGGAAGGGGTGGAGCCAGGCTCTAACCCTCCCAGACCTATTTAAGAGCTGGCTACCAGTGGGGAAGGATCTCTTCTGGAGATTGCCTCTACTGGTGTCTTGTGGGTGAGCCCAGGATAGGGGTAAGCCTTCTATTTATTCTCTTTTGTTATCATAGTCTACTTTGCCTAACTCTCTTGTTTATTTTGTGGTTACAACATCCTAATATTCTTTGATTATACGGTGTGTATCTGATTTTAAAATGGTAAGTGTACCCAAGTGACTTAGTCTGAGGGCATTTTCAGCCAGATTTGAGTTATATTTGTTAGAATATCTGTGGGATTTGAAGTCTCTTGCTTTTTGATAAAGTCAACTTTGGTTCGTCCGGTACTAGTGCTTCTAGAAAACATTTTAAATCTTTTCAGGACTACTTTTCTTTCCCAAGTTGCCATAATTTATCCACAAATTTCTTTAAATGAAAAAGAATTTTATCTGGATATGGTTAGAATTTTCTAGCACCTAGAAATGACCTGAGGCTGCAGAAGATATGTTTTATTTGGATTAATCTGTTTCCATTGAGTAGCAAACCTGGGCAGCAGGCACTGAGTGGGCTTCTGTCCCTTCAATTACTGCCTTGGCAGTTAGCTCTGTTGAGACCTCTGGAGTGTGAGAACAGAATTTAAAAGTACCTCAGAGATTTCCTTCACTATTTTTCTTCTACCTCCTGCATTCAAGATCTCTAATTCTTTTTAAGCTTTCTATCTAGCTTGATAAACTCCTTTGAGCCATAAGTTAGTACATGCAGAGGATTATCTAAAGCCATGAAGTATCTAGATCTTTAGTTTCCTGGAGGCTTCTGCTCCACCTTTTCCTTCCATGTGAGTATTGACATGTTGTATTTCATGTGTGGAAGGGCACTTTCAAGGCTATGGGTCAATTCTTTCTCATTAACTTGTAGCCAAAATATTTTTTTGAAAAAGTTCTGTTGGATTTCACAACAAAACTTGTAGCAAGTTATACTCTCGCTATGCTGCTGAATGACAAGGATCTGCTCCTGTAGAAGACTGAAGGCTCCGTAGTTACCATCAACTTTTTCCAATTGTTGCTAAAGAGAGCTGCCTGCATAATTGTGTTTGGTAGAAGTGCTGACAATCTGTGACTCTTCTTGGAACGAATTGGAACAAAAAAGGCATGGCAACTCTGCTACTTGGGTGCAGGCACCTTAAATATTTCTCCATTTAAAGACATTGTTAAGATCTTTCATTTATAATATTGCTTTTTGCTTAGATGCTAAATTAAGTGATGTGAGAAGGTGAAAGGTCTCCCAAATACTTGTTAAGATCTATGTTATTTTGCATATCCTGTTTTTTGAGTACAGTTGATATAATAGGTTGCAGGCTACAAGGGAAACTGTCCAGATTTCTAAACAATTAGGACTTCCATGGGCAGCAAAATCCCTCCCATAAATTCAATGGACCTAAAGATGAATAGTAATTAGAAGAAAGTACGTGCCAGACACTCAGCTGGTGGAAATGGAAATCACTCTCTTCCCTGCAGTGCTGCCAGGTTCACTTGCATCAGATCAGAGTCTGACCAAACGTCCTGGAAGACAGTGCAATTCATATAGAAAATCGGTATATGGGAGTCTGAACTTCAGGACAAGAGAATACTAAATCTGGCAGGAAAGCTGCCCTGAGAACTTCATCAGAAATGGTTCCATTGCCATAATCATGCATCTGAACCATCCAGAACACATCACGATGTACAATAAATGACTAATCACTGGTAGCAGGCTAGGGAGAAGTAATGAGTAGTGCTGAGGATATGGTTAAATAGCACTTTTTCTCTGCCTATTGGTTCACGTTAATATTATACATCTATCTTCTAAGATTATATTACCTGAACTAATAGGTACTGTTTTCCCAATCCGTGTTCACAAGCAGCCTGTTCTTTGTGTTTTCTGAGGCAGACCTGAGACTGTCAAATGTTTGCTAATAGAAGAGTTAATTTTGGAATGCAGGGTAGGTGTTTGTAACATCTGTGCATTCCCCTGACTAATGTCTCGTTGTCAGCTGATTCTCTGTAGACTTTGCCTACTTGCCTACTTGTGCCCTACAGAACTGGCTGGGCAGACACATCTCAGGAGGAAATAGAACTTGGCTGCCTATTCCATGAATTCTCTTTGATGTTACTGAAGTAACTTCAGGAGGAAATCGCTGTGTGTTTCTTGTTCTCCCTGCACTGAAATTCTGTGCCATCCATGTAGGGAAGGAAGGCCATTGCTTCAGTCAGGCAGAGCTTAATTCTGAAAAGTTGCCTTTGGTTTGAAGATTCAGTCTGAAATGCTGTGGCTTACTGAATCATCTTAAACACCATCAGCTGCCCCTCTCCAGTGCAGAGAATGTTAGACTATACAGCTGGTTACCAGCTGCAGGCAGGCTGTTATTCATAGATTGTGCTGGTCCTCTGTCTGTGCTGAGATTTGTGAGCTTGAGTTCAGAAGTCGACTTCAGTTGACTTAAAATGTAAGGGATAGTTATGGGTAACTGACACTTAAAGCTTTGAACGTTACTATTTCACTGGAGTTCTGATTATGAAAGTTATTTCCATACTCCTCGCTAGATATTTTTTGCAAGGGATGGAATAGACTGTGTGAAGTCTACTCTTCTGGCTTCAAGTATTATCCCATTTGTTCCTGTAGCTAAGCAGCTTTGTCATTTAACTTTTGCAACTTTTAACAGTGAAATCTATTTCCTTTCTAATGGGTTCTTTCCTAGCAGTTGAGCCAACAATTTAATGGAAAACTTTGCTGCTTTTCAGTGGACAAATCAGTTCTGCACAAGCTCTGTAAACAGCAGCCTATTTCTGATGCATTTCCTCTGGGCTTTGGTTATGTGACATCCTGACATCCATAAGACCACTTCCATTCTGTAGCATGGACTATAAATCTTGGAGACAGGAGTGGTTTGGGCTGTACAATGACTTTGCAGGATGGAATTAGGAAAAGCTGTGATGCTACTTCCTATGCTGAAGGTAATGCTGAGCTTTGTGGAGGCTTCTTGTAACCAGCTTTAAACTGAAGAGTTAATGCTTCCTTCCTGTCACTTCCCTTTCCTTTACAAGCCTCTCTTCCAGTGCTCCTGCACCTCTGGAGCTGTCATCCCCTGAGCATCTCTAGTATCTGCTGGAAATGCATAAATTTTTACTCTAGTTATCCCTTGTCACTTATCAATTGACTTCATAAATGAACTGGTCTGTAGATATCATGATCACGTATTTCATCTAGTGATGCTTTAAGGGATGCCTTAAAGGTTGCCTAAAATATGAAGTAAAAAGAAATGGAAGAAATGATTACTGAAAGTCATGTTATGAACAGTAAACCCAGTATAGATACAAGTTTGAGTCTGAGAGACTGCTCAGTGAAGACTTGGGCAGGGATTAGATGGAAAGCTTGGCCTAAACTCTTTGAGGGTTCCTAGGCATTGCTTCATGTGTCTTCCACTGAAAATAGCACGGAGCAATTATATTCTGCAGTGCTTTGGAAATCTTGCCTTGAAATTCTGCCCCAGAGTGATATAAAAGCTTTCAGGCAGCAGAGAGCCTGAATTTGTGATCTGTACGCCACTGAATTATTGAAGAGGGTGGCAAATTGTTTGCCTGGGTATAGTGGCAGTCCACAGTCAATAGGGAATTTGGAAACAGGTGATAAGGCTTCAAAAGAAGGCTTTGATGTAGAAAAGTGAGTTGTTCTTTGCTTTAGTTACAGTTAGTGTTAAAGCATGCTGTAGAAATGGCAGTGCTGTCTGGGGGTAAAGCTGCTGGTATAGCAGGAGGGCTGACTTGAGGGATCTATTTAATTCCTCACTGATCTGACCCAATAGATCATCTCACTGTTTGTCTGCTCCGCTTTGTCTTTTGTATGTCAGCTTACAAATGTAAAGACTGCCTTTGGCTGGTGTTTGTGCAGCCTACCAGAACAGGTTGCCAACCTTGCTTGTGGCCTGTAGACCTTTCTATGCCTAAAATAACAGTCTTGACATTATTCTTGTCCTGGGTAGTTGCATTACCGCATTGAGAATAACGTAAGACTCCAGTTGCTTCACAACTACTGATAATGGTGTTTATAATACAAGGAGTATGTGAAACTGTAAAACTTCTCTCTGTAGAAAATTGCCTAATTTAGAGTGCCTGCATTAGTGGATTCAATGTACAGGTTGTTATCAGGCAGGTTTTTATGAGATTTGTAGGCCCTGATGCTTCTGTGACGCATTTGGTGGGATTCAATTCTTAATTTAATCTGATTAAAACTTTGAAATAATCACTGTGAAGTTAAAAAGAAGAAAGCAGTGCATATATGCCTTTTTGTTCTCCCATTTTGCAGAACTTCTAAAGAAAGGCACTTGAAAAATGTTAGCATTTGCAAATATTATGAGAGATCTCTTGCATTTTCATGTAACCGTGCTGTTAGTGGAAATAGGGGATGAGTAATTCATCATGTGCCCCTTGCTTTGATATGGATTGGCTAGGCCCTAGATTTATGTAGTCTATTTTCAAATACTGTTGTGGTCTTGAGAGGATAAAAGAAAGTTTGTGAATGGAAGAGATACCAGCACCCTTTCCAGTGTGTGAACAAAATTGTCTCAAAAAATAATTGAGAATCTGGTGAGGAAAGGCCATTTCTACAGAAAGAGAGTCCTGCAGAATTTACCTAATAATTGAATACTCCTTTCGTCCTCAACCGATATATTAGAGATTTGTCTTTTACTTAATAGAAACGTTCCCAAATATGATTTGCTGGTGGCTTTCACACGACTTTGCTTTGGCTTTATTATGACTTTTTCATATGGCTTTGCTTTTGCTGTAAGGGTTATTTTATCTAGATTTCTAACTAGCACTGCAGCAAAGTGTTTACTCTGTGTTAAATATCCCAGTTTAAATGGTAGCAATAGGCCTGAAAGCTTTCTTTAGAAGATTGTACAACCAGTTCTAGCTGCATGCTCTTTAAAGTAAAAGTAGATGGTAGTGCAGAGTGATGAATTCTGAAAATGCAAATCTTGGCTTAAATTTTTAAGCCAAGAAATTAAATTAAGAAATACAGAGAAACTTTGATTCCCTCTCCCCATCCAAAGCTCTTGAATCCAGCCGTTCTCACAGAAGTCTCTTTCAAATGTTTCCACTCATTCAGTGGGTGCTGAACACTTCAGAAAATCAGGTCAGTTCCATAGGTTTCCGAATACAGATTTAGGATCCTAAATATAAGCTTGTTATTTAAAAAAAAAAAATAGGGAAGGTTTTCTTTATATAGATTGTAAAGCCACAATCAGATCCACTTGACTTATTCTATTTCCAGCTCTTATGAAGATCAACAACAATTACATTTAGTTCTTTCTTTATATGTAAAATTGTCCTTCCTTGCAGGTGAGTGGGTGTGATTCTCCAAGTCCCTCTGGTTATTTGCCTCTCCTTGCTAACAAAGTAAGCTATTTTTTTCACTCCTAGCAAACTGGAGAGTGCTTGAATTTCCTCAGCTCTGCTTAGCTTCAGAAAAGCTGTACCTTCCTTCCAGATCAAGGTCTTAACCTTACAAGGTCTCAAGCTTACCCAGGTCGTTTCTGAGGTTTATCCTTTCTGAGATCCCTAAGAGGGAATATGCATTTCTTACCCTTTCTTTCAAGGTACTCAACTAAAACCAAAGTTCAGTAGCAGAATTTGTGGCCCTTTTCCAGCCCTGCTCCAAAAGCAGCTACTGGCATTTTCTCTATCCCAAACCTAACTCCAGGTATCAACTTGGGCTGAGCCGAGAAATACCAGAAAGGTCTGGAGAAAGAACTTCTTAAAAGACAGTGTTTCCAGCAGCTGCTCTGAGGTCTGCCCCTTTCCAGCCCTACTTCTGCTGCAGACCTTTGCTTTATCTCTATGATTCATACTTGAGAGAAAAACTGCAATTGCCATAAAGTGTGATATAGTTCCAGCAATCTATTTTAATTCTTGAAGTAACTATTTACTCTTGGATGAGGACCCCAGGGAGAGCTTTATCCTAAACAGACAAAGTGATTGTGAATAGCACAGTAGTCTATGAAAGGCCATGCAGAGAATATATAGTTAACATGCAGCATACTTAATCTCTTTACTATCAAGACAATGTTTTCTCCTGAGCTGCTTTCACAACACTGAATTTTTGCTTTTATGTAGGAGGGCTAAAACAGACTATTAAGAATGTCCATCTTTTCTGTACTGCCTTTTATCCTAAAGCTTCTATCTGCAAGAATTCTTTTGCCATAAATCAGCGTATTTCTAAAGCTACTCTGGTTTAACTCAAACAAGAATCCAACTCTCAAATATGAAAGCTATACACAACACAGGTACATAAAATACAAAAATGAGTTTGGCTCACCTCTGGAATGAAAGGGAATGAACATGGAGTATGTTTATCGACAGAAAGTATGGACTGAAAGTGTGCTCCACATCTAAACAAAACTGCTGGAGGAGCTGCAGTGAGCGCTGTATGGTTGTGATCACCCTATGGGAATCTGGCATGAGCGCAGACACTGTGTTATGTGCTTTGGAAAGTATACAGCTGATAGCTGGATGCTGAGGGCCATCTGGGAGTTTACCAGGCAGAAAGGAATGGTGTGCTGGCACAGAGCTCATGCACCTGTTACTGTACTTACTGACCCACTGCTTTTCAGTGCAGAGGGAATTTGGAGAACAAGGGTGTGTGCAATGATGGCCCTGTCAGTGCAGAGAGAGTGGTCTGTAGATCTCACTTTGTGCTGCAGAAGTTTTCTTTCCTGAGGGTGACCAGCCCTGAGAATCAGATGCAGAAATTCCTCTCCCCTGTGACTGCAGGAGGGCCAATATCACTGCAGTGAGTAAGCTACCCTGAGGCCTTTATCAATAGCAAATGACTGTTTCCTCCCTCATCAGTTCCGAAAAGGAGCACCTTGGAGAGAGGCAGGCTTCAAACAACAAACTAGACAGAGCTCGAGGCTGGGTGTGAAGCTGGGACTCTGGAACAGAGTCTACTGGCAAAGCAGTGCAGCAAAATCTATTGCTGTGCCAAACTTCCGACAATTAAAATTTCATTGTCACGTATCGCAGATTCCACCTCTTAATCTTCCAAATAGGAGGTTTTTCCAAAAAACTGAATTTCTCTCCTTGCTGTCTGTGGGTCTGGAAGACTTAAAACGGAATTAATCATTTTCAGATGAGTTTTCACTGAATGCAAGTCAGCAGCGTTTCCATAACTGTTTTACAGAGACACGTGCCTCTTGAAATCACTTCACAAAGAAATACACTTTATGATTTTGAAAAGAGAATGCGTTTGTCTATTGCCTCACACTATTCCTAATAATGGAGGAACAAAATAATATTCTTACCAAAAACAATTAATGAGCAGTCTTAGAGTTGAGGGTTAGCTGATGATTTCTTCTCATTTCCAGCTCCACAGTCCTGGACTGAAGTATGGTGTGAGTGAGGGGAGGAGAGGTCTTCTGCCTACGTTTGAGCCCTGGGGGTAGACCTGGGAAGTGGCAGTCAGAGCTCGGCAGGCATCCTTGCTTCTTGCACCCCTTTGCACAAAGCATAGCTGTGTAGTGGTGGTGGTGGGTCTGTCTTTCTGGACTAGGTGGTAGCATTTGGGAATTTTCCATTGAGATAGATTTCAGTTAATTAAATTTGCATGTTCTGGAACATCTGATTTTTATTCCCTTTTGTATTATCTCAGAAAACTTCAATTCAGTTGAAGTATTTTAATCTTCTCTTAGAGAAACAGCAATTGAAGTTATAGCACTTGTGATCTGTTCAAAATGAATCAGACTTCATATGGTAGAAGTTCAGTGCTTGGTGGGAATTCTGCTGCTTCCTTTGACTCTTGCTTTTACAGTCTACTTAGAGCACTCACATTGTTTTTCCCATGATACAGAACAATCTCCTTCTAACTGTTCCATGAGTTGCTATAATCCATATTAATTTTCCCCTAATTTGGGGCAAATTAAAATTGCTGTGTGCCAGCTTTACCAGACTCCTTTGTATTCTGGGAGAGGAGGACATGCCCTAAATCTCCACCATGGTAAGTACCTTCATTTAGATCTTTAGCATTGTAGTAGCGAATATGGCTTACTAAGATTTGTTTTTTGCTCTCAAATTAGTGGTAGAAATGACCTTCAAATGCTACTTAGTTCATGGTTAGACTTGTGTTGCTCTGCATTCACTTTTTAGCAGTATCCCCCGTTGCACCCCTGCAATGCAGAGGGAGAAGCAAAGAGGAGCACTGAAAGCAGGAACACTTTTCTGCCGGAGGTATTTTCTTCCTCAAGCTTTTCCTCCAGCACTGTGTAAGCATGCCCTTGGTACTAGTATGGGTGGTGGCTGTGGCAGAAGGACCGGTCACAGCAGCACACAGACCGCTGCTGTTGGTGCGTGATGGGTGGGTTTGCTGCCATGTGATATGGCATAGCCAGCAGCCAGCCTGCAAATAGCTAGAGGTTGAGAGTCTGTACAGCTGTTCTGAAGAAAAGATGGCATTGGAAACTTAAGCCAAGTGGGTAATGGGCAAACAAGTTTTATCAAAAATACCTGCACAATTATTTCCTTACTATTTTAATGTAGCTGTGTTTTATTGGGTTGCAATCTCCATCAACTCCCCCAGTCTAGCAGTCTTCAGCATTCTTGTGGTCCTAACAGTACAGGAGCTGAGCTGCAAAAAAGCCACTGTAAATTCAGAAATTAATCATTTCATAGGAATAGAGAATGCATCTATTTTCCCAGTAAATGTTTGACTTCTTGATAAGCATATGATCTATTCTTATCTTACTGTCCTCACCTTTACCTTGATGCTTTTGCCTCACCCTTGTTTAGCTGTATGGTGAGCTTCTGCAACTCACATATTGAGATGGGACTACAGCCTTTCATGGGTAAAGCTGCTTCTTGATTGTAACCACAGGAAACAACCCTGTAATTCCTATGAGGCATATCTCATTACTGGAGAAAATGAGTCAGGGATGTTCCTCCCCAGACTTAAAAGGTAAAAATTACAACTGATCCGGAGAGCAGAATGAGAACACCTCTCAGATATCTCTCCTATCTCAAAGGCAGGCTAAAACCAAATGCTGTTGACAAACCAGTGGTTTTTACCAGTTCCCCTGTTCCAAAGGGAGGTTATTCCTTTAAATCTCAACTCTGCCACTGAGTTTCTAACAAGTTGTAATCTCCTTTTAATAATAACATTGGTTTAATATGTCTTATTAGTTTCACAGGCTCTAGTCGCTAATTTAAACGTTTGAAAACAATTTAAGAATTTCAGCAGAATAATTTAACATAAATTGAGTTTTATGTTCATTGTGCTTGCACAGTGAGTACGCCCCTTCTCCCTTTCCTCTCTCACCCCAGTACTAGCATTTTTAAAAGGACAAGAAAGCCACAATAAAAATATCTAAATGAAAAGAATCACTTAAGTAGGGCCCAGCCAAATAAATTAACAATAAAATTGAGTTACATGCCCTGAACTTTCTTCCCCTCAGAAAATGTTTCTAACCCAAGTTAACCTCTCCCCATCAGCTCCATCTGCATCTGTGTGAAAGCTACATTATGTTCTTCTCCTTTGTAGTGTTTGATCTACGGATTCTTTTTTGCATTTTAAAACTGCTCCCAATTTCAGCTTCAAGTTTATGATGTTATTAACGACAAGTGCTCTGTGCAGGGTACATCTTTAATGATTGTCTTTCAAAGCAGTCTTTTCGCTTGTATCAAACTCTTTGACATCATAATGTTTTGAGGTTTTTTTTTTTTTTAAGGATTGTTTCCAGTTGGAGAATTGCTCTGAATGTTAGATGAAAGAAGGAGCTGCTTGAAGGACAAAGCAAACTCCTTTTTCCTTCATATCAGTTAAGGATCAGTCATCAGAAGCTCTTCTCCATTAGCAATCTGCGTCATAAGAAAGCAAATTAGGATAGCAATAGTAATTGTATTAGATTCTTTGAAGTTACAATATTCCATAGCAACTTCACAACCAGTCTAGTTTCAGCGGCATTGATCTGTCAGAAATAAAGTGACTACCTCTAATTCAGTGGGGATGCTCTCTCAGAGAGGAGCAATTATATTAAATAGTACAACACGCACCCAACTTTCTAATGTTATCTTTCTTCAGTCCACCTGTGCTGGTAGGTTTTGTGTGCGTGCACTTGTGTGGAGGAAAACTAGCTACTGATCAAATGATCACATTAATTTGAACTCTCCACAAATGGAGAAAGATGTTCTCTACTCTAATGCCTAAGGGGCAATGTTAGACTTTGCAAACAGCCACAGCGTACGTAGTGGCCTCTACCTGAGCAGAACTGGGAAGAAAACTGTGCCTTTACAGTCTGACATTTTCCACAGTCATACTCTGTCCCCACTTCCCCGCTGTTCCCTGGTTATCTAAGTCAAAAGAAGAATTCCTTCAAATTTCCAAAGGGGTTGGAGTTGGATATGTGGATGGAACAGAATGCATCTCCAGAGTAGGTGAGTGAGGATGAGAGTGGTGAGGTGCTGGCACAGCTTCCCAGAGAAGCTGTGGTACCCTATCTCTGTGAAAGCTCGAGGTCAGGCTGGATGGGGCCCTGGGCAGCTGAGCTGGTGGGGGGTAGCCATGCCCATGGCAGGGGTAGAACTGAGTGGGCTCTGAGGTCCATTCCAGCTCAAGCCATTCTGTGATCCTATGAATAGCAAACTGTAGATTCTAAACTACCTTTTCCTGCAGAAGAGACACTTGCCACCTTTTTTTTGGCCATCAGTCAAAAACTTCAGTTCCAACTCATTTGTACAGTCCACTACATTAATGCGTGGGGTGATACCAGCACGCGTCCTTGTCCTCATCTGTGAATGTCAAGATCAGGAAAGCAGGGAGGAACTTCTCTATTGCTCATGTGTCTGTGCCAACATACTGGACTGGCCCATGATTCTCTGATTTTAATGAGACTGGAACTCAGCCCAGACTCAGCCACTGCAGTGAATTCAGATGATCTTTCCTGTGCAGATTTTATTTTCTGTACCCAGGAAAGTAGTTTCAATTGCATCCAGCCATTTGACAGAATAATTTTATTCACATGAAAACTTTCTCCAAGCAGTTCTGTATGGATGTGGAGACACCCAAATGGGTCCTAAGCTAAAACCTGCTATCTGAACAATACTGAATTTCAGCAGTTCAAAACTGGAGCTGAGCTTTTTGACCAGCAAGTTTTCTATTGGAAGTCTAACAGATCTTCATCTGTTCTTAAAAGCAGTGGACAACGTACTGTTAGTCCTCTTATTCCTCTCAGTTTTAGGATTCTTAAAGAATAACTGGGCACTAATTTTTTTCCCTTTCAGTGCCTGTGTGAACTTCTGTTATTGCATTTCAGGCTCCTGCTGTTTTCCATTCAGGTTGCATCCTGTGAGCAGCATTTGGAGCACAGAGTGAAAACATGTAATGACCTGACAGCAGTGGCTCAGTACCAAATAGAAATTCTAGGGCATAAATGAAGAACATTGCATTAGCCCATTCAGTGTTGAGCTTAGTGAGCTAGTACAATGTAGGAGAACGAGGAGGGAAAGCTATCTCATTTCTAATTAAAAAGAAATTCATAGCAAACACCGGAAGCATAAGGCTGGATTGAGAAACTACAAAATATTTCTTCAGTAATGGCTTTGTTTGATTATGTTGGCAGAGTTGAAATCAAATTCCAAGTCACTTTGTTTTTGCTTTTATCAAGGCAGCTCTAGCTGTACTGGAACTGTAATGAGCAGTTGTTAGGTAATCCTGGGTTCATACTGAGACCTTGCTCCCAGAATGATAACCAATTATTTCTCACCATGAAGACTGATAAATAAAATCTGAGGACTGTAGTCTTAGTTTGGGTTGGAGTTAGGTTTTGGTTTGATTTTTCTTTTTTTTTTTTTTGTTATTGTTTCAGTTGTTCACTGTATCGTGTTTGTCACAGTTTCCACCAGCAGATCTATTTCAGATGTTTTCAGCAAAGTAAAGAGGTGCAGAGTTCTTCCAGAAGATAACTACTTGATTAACTGTCACTAACACACAAGCATGTGTCCAGCAGAGCTCTCATAATGCTTGGTTAAAGACTGCCCCTCATTTCAGCAAGTTTCGTGTCAGTTCTGATGTGCAGTTGTATCAGACCAACCATTCAGTGAAATTATGGGGCTGGTAATCTTGCTTCTGCTTTCCCTTTTTTTTTTTTTTCTTTTTTCTTTTTTAATACCACACTTGGTTTGTAAAAACACAGTCATTGGTGTGTGGGGCAGGGTACGCTTGTCTCTCAGTGTTGGCAATCATTGCACTAACAAGCTGCCACCTTTCTGCATTCTGTGCATACCACAATCTGCATTGATAAAATCCTCATGTGAAGTCTAGTTTTAGCCCTGTTTTAGTGGGCTTTGTTCATGCTTAAATCCATAGGAAACTTTTATTGTTTAAAGTGCTTAAATGCACTACCTGCTTTAATCATGGGCAAGTTACAGGGGTTAGTTATCTCCATTTTTTTTTAAAGCAAGGAAATCAAAAACAAATGAAAATATCCAGTATTTCTAATTCTGTTCACTTCCAAGTGATGTATGTGAGAGCTGGAGGCAGTCACGGTCAGGATTACAGCTGCTATCTACCTACCAGCAGCTCATGGGAAACTGTTTGCCAAAGGTGGTGAGATCTGTCTTCCCTTATCCCCTTTTTTCCTGTGTTAGAAGTTCTTCCTTTGTAAAAGCACGTAAGATATTGCTTAATTTTTGCACTTGGAATACAGTCCCTGAATTCCTGGCCAAGCAGAACATCATATGTATGTTTTGTTCATTGTACTGAAGTCACAAGGAAGACTACCTGCGTACTCTCAAGGCTGGCATGTACCTGCCATCAAGACATATGAAAGATCTGTATTTGTTTAGCTCTACTGCTGTTTAATAATTAGAGGCTTTGTACATTTTAATTTACCTGGACTTTTGCAAATCTTGTGTCACTTGGTGGTGATTGGTCCATTGCTACCCTAATTTTCACTAGCTGATTTATTTTGCGCTGTGTAGCAACACAGATTATGTCAGTTTACTGGACTTGTGTTTTGCACTAAACTTGGAATGACTATATTTCTATTTTAAACTCTAGTTAGAAATACTTCTGTTGCATTTGTTTTTCTCATTCTTGCACAGAATTGCTTTAATAGTCAGTGAAATTTCATGAGGAGACTTCATAGGATCAAGGCCAGGTTGGCTGGGGCTTTGAGCAGCCTGATCTAGTGGAAGGTGTCCATGCCCATGGCAGGAGATGTATACTGTGTTGTCTCTGTCCAGTTCTTTGAGGATCTCTTCCAACTCTGACCCTTCTATAACTGTATGATCTGCCTGTTACATAGCCTGGTTTCTGCACTACAGAGAGGATAGACTTTAACAGTTAGGGTTTTTTTTTTTTAATTTTATTGACAAGACAATGGTATTTCTTTATCATCCTTTACACAGAGTATTTGAATAACTGACATTCTAAGTGGTACTGAGAAAAACAATATGTTTTGATATGTGTTCTTTGGTTTTTTATTTGTTTGACAGGTTCTGAGCTCTCAAGTTCTGGCCATCTCAGCTGCCTAACTTCAGAGCCATTTACTCTGAAAGGAGTATTTAAGCAATTAAGTTAAGGATGTGTTTAAAGGCATTGTTGGTTTAAGATGAAAATGGTCAGCAGCTGTTAGAAACAAGTCCTTAAGCCTTTATTAGAATGCATAATTAATCTCCAGACTTGATGAGAAGGGAAATAATAATTGGGTTATTTCCTGCCAGCTCTTAAGTGGCTTCATTTTGTCTAAATCAAAGTAATTAAAAGAGACTAAAAATGTAAAGTTTATGCAGAAGAGAACTGCATCTAGGCAATTCTGGTCTGCCATGTGAATGGATTTCAAGTAGAATAGCATTCTTTCTGAAAGCAAGAAAATATTACCGGTCGGGTATTTTTTCTAATCCTCTTTGGATCAAGTGGTTGTCATTGCTGTTTCTTTTGAATGGCAGGTTTCAAGCTTCCTACAGATGCTGGATTTGAGGTTCTCCTCTCTTTTTTTTTTTTTTTTTCCCCAAAATTAAAGTGATGAGGTAAAAATAACTACTGAAGAAAGGATGACTGCTAAGGCCAATCGAGTTAATGCATAGTTAACATTAGAGTTAAGACACAATCATGGATTTACAGTGGTTGAGTTGACTTGTACACCCCACTCCTCACGTTGTCCCTCCTCCATGGTTGGTTATCTAGAGAATCTCCGTATGTCCTTAAGGCAAGCCTTCCTTCTCCTTAACAGCCCTGTCAGTAAGTCCTTAATGTTAAGCAGAAAGGATTGCTTTGGTTGTGCTTGGGAAGTAATTGACTAAAGATATGAAGTAATGATGTTGTATTAAATCATGTATCGTGTTTAAACAGCACTTGTATGACACTGAAGGGAAAGAATGGAGATGGAAAGACATTCAAAGCCTATCTATGGTTTATGATATCCGGTGCACTGTTTAAAAAGGTTTACATCTAATGGTTTGGCAAGGCAGGAACACTTTGCAAATAATGCTTTGTGGAGTAAGGGTTGGCATTCTCCCAGAACCAATGGAGAGAAACTAAGCTTATATTTTAGTTTTTACAATTGGTTAAAAGCAATAAATGTGCAACAATGTTATTGCATTTCAGTGAGTTTTAGAGTGTGATAATAGATAGGAATCATCTTATATGCCCAACCAGTAACACCACTACTTCTGCACCTGAGAATAAGCAGATAAGTGGTGCTGGCCACCACTTCTGTACTGAAGATGAGGATGAACTCTTCATTGTCTGTGAAAGCTATTGATCAGAGTTCCTGGCCTGCTGATAGCTTGGGATTATCACATTGTCATGAAGCCATACTATCCTGCAGTCCTTACACACATTTAGAAACTAGCCTTAAAGCAAGAAGTATAAAATGAAATTCTGGTCCATTTTCCAATACCATACTCAGATGGCTCTGACTTCAGTGAAAGCTATTCTTTACTGTAGGCCTTTTGAACAGAGAAAAATAAAATGAAGATGGTGTGAAACCCTCTCTCTTCATTGCAACATGACAAAGGAATACATTGCCTTTGAAATCAGGAGTGCAGAATGGGATGCCACTTCAGGGAACATTTCCTTTAATTTGGCTTCTTGGACTTTAAAGATGCCCGTTGTTGTTTGGCTAAAAATGGACCTATTTTTCAAAGCTGTTGACCATCTTCCCATCTTCCTGGGTCAGAAAATGATCTTAAATACCTGTCACTAGTTCTTTAATGAGAGAAGGATCCCACTCCCGGGCTTTTCTCCTTTAACTAATGTCACAGAGCCTGAGGAGAACAGACACATCTTTCAGAATTTACAGGATTATTTGCAATAAGGAGGAATTGCAGGAAATGGGGTGGGTTACTGTGAGACACAAGGCTGGAGAGATGGAGCAGAACTGGGCCACAGGATGTCGGCTTTGTGTGGCTCTTGGTGAGGGATGGGCTGATGGCTGGAGGCACTTGGATCCGGGGAAGGTGGCACCTGGGCCTTTTGCAAGTACCCAGCATAATGCTTTTTCCTGTGAACCTAAAGCTGGGCAGGCTGAGAACTGCAGAACTTGAAGGCTGCTCCCAAAGAGCCGGGGGTCAACTCTTACTTAGATCACCAGCACATAATTCTCCTTTTCATTCCGAAAACTGCTTCAATTACATTGTTTCCTATTTCTGGGCCCTTGTCCAGCTAGGCAAATAAAAACCATGAATTAATTCTTAAGAGCAAGTAACTTTGATGTCCGGTTCACATGGCTTCAAGTTATTTGAGTTCTTTGCTTGATTGGGGTCATTTCCCAGCCCCTATCCACTAATTAGCGCAACTGCTTAGCAAAGATATTTCCCATGACTTAGTGGTAAGTCGCCTCTTTATATTTCCCTTTTAACATTCCCAAACTGATTTATTTTCAAAGATCACTACCAATTAGCACTAATCTTCCTGTGGACACTGTCAGACTTTCAATATTTTGTCTTGCTTATGGACTGCATTGAAGTTATGTTAGTTTTAGAACTACAGAACAAGGGATGCAAGGTTGTGGGATTTTTATTTCTTTTTTTTTTTTTTCTAGCATCACAGTTATGTATCTTTAATAAAGACTCTTTGGTACTGGAGATATTTCACAGGGTCAGAGAACTCTAGTTATTTCATTAAAATGAAATAGAGAGTTGAGATAAGTCATTAAGTAGCCTGTAAATCCCCACTCTTGCATGCAGACTTTCTTCCACAGTGATTTATACTAAGCTTAGCATAATCTCTTTAGAACTGTAAGTACAGTAAATAAGAGCAAATTTCACATTACAGTAGAGCTTTTGGATTGAAGCTAGAATTATGCTCAGACTAAGTCTGAGCAGCTCTGTTATGGATTCTCTGGCAGTAAGATAAAAGAAGGGAAGGAGTGGGGAGATTAGTGGTTTGGTTTTGATCTCTTGGGACTTCCATAAATCAGTAAGCCAATCTAAAATTAACATAGTAGCAGTGGTAATAGCAATGTGAGAATGTACTCAGATCCATTATCTCCTAATTCCAGTCAGTATGGAAGGGCTGAGACTGTAGTATTTTCTCAAATCGCTGTGAAATGCATTGTTGCTTTTTCAGTTTTCGTTCATACCCAGCTGGTCCAGCTGACACATCACTATTCATTCCTCCATACTTGTCTGCCTGCTTGGCTTTCCAACTGCCTTAAATATTCAGAGCATTTGTGCAGTACTGCAGAGTGGCAACTGTAAAATAACAGTGATGTCCTGGTGGCAGTGAATTTGCTTTCCGCTTTCTTTTTTCCCAAAACATTGCCACCTGTTAGACTCAAATTAAGAAAAGTCTTCCTCCAGTTTCTTTCCCATTGGTATCAAAAAATCATTGCTAACATGAAGATTTCACTCCTTCGCAAAGTAAGGTCTGAAATTTGCTCCATGATCTCCATGGCAAAATGGTTAACACTGAGCTTAATGTCACAGCCTCATTTAGATGCTCTGCAGTTTTGGAGCAATAACATACACAGAAAGGTCTAAAAAATGTTTCATTTCTGTTGTGTTTTTGTTAGATGATCCTTCTGAGAGTTAATCTGAGTTCAGCATCCTGTTTATCCTTGTTGCTGTAGAACACTGCGTCATGTTTTTCTACCTTGCCCCAACAATAATTAATTGTTCGTGGGAAATTGGATTGAATTGGAAAAATAATTATTTTGTTCCTCTTCATGTACAGTTAAATATTTTTTTTCTAACTATCTCAGAGTCCATTATGTTTTTTTGGTTTTTTTTAATGAAGTTTTCAGTAGGCACCAGCCTGGAGCTGTTGAGTGAGCAAGTCCCATCCATGAGGGTATGATAGCCATCACAAGCAAGTCTCACTCCTGTTCATCTAGGTGCTCCCCCAGTGGTGGGCATTATCTGTTGTTTGTTCTGCAGCTGGACAACTGGCTCACTGGCCTATAGTTCCCCAGGACTTCTTTTCTATCTTTGTTAAAAATGGGAAGGATATTTCCCTCTTTACAGTCCTTGGGGACTGCGTCTGACAGCCACGACTTTTCAAATATAATGGAGAGTGTCTTGGCAACCACATTAGGCTGTTCCTTCAGTACCCTGGGCTTCATATCATCATGCCCTATAGACCTTGCACATGTTCAGTCTTGTGAGGTGGTCTTGGACTTGTTCTGTCTCTTACAGTGGAAGGGATTTTGCTTCCCTGATCCCCACCTCGAGGGATTCTCCTGGCAAGTAAATAAAATATTTCCTGCTGTCCTATGGGCTACTTCATTTTCTTCCAGCAGTTCATATAGCTGAAAAACAACCACCACCATCACCATGATGTATTGACTTGATTTTCCATTAAAATTAATTGCTTCCTGTTTGATGAATGGTGATAAATTATGACCTTTGAAGTGTGCCGTGGTCTCAAGTATACTTAGAGCTCTTAGCTTTTGTTTGAAAAAGTTTGATGGATATCTGCAAGTCATTGCTTCACAGAGGCGACACAGGGAAGTAAGATTTCAGTTGTAAAGCACCACTAGAAGTGAACAGCCTGGCTGGTAACTCTTAACCGTAAGTTTAAGTGACGTTAGCTAACAGGCTGTGTATATGAAAGCACCACTTTTCTCCTACTCTAGTTAGCACCTCATCAAGATCTGGTGACTGTTTTATTTCCTTTCATCCTAGAAAATCTGAACTCAGCATGTAAAATCCACGCAAAATCAAATACGTGGTCTGGAATGCTGCCATTATGTTTAGTTAACTGAGGGAGCTCACATTTGACTTGAACACAAATGAAAAAACTGCACCTGATGTTTGAACGTGTCCTTTTGTGCTCACCCTGCTCAAAAGAACACGGTTGTGATTTCTTTCTACTGTAAACTGTAAGAAAATTACTTTGACAAACAAATTCAGTTGTCTTTTTTTTTTTTTAACATCTGGCCTGTTGTTTGTTGTCTCATGGCTTACTTCAACCCATCCAGCAAATTCTGTCTGCCTGCACATTTTCTGGTTGTCCTAAAGTGGTCTAAAGTATTTGCAGCTCTACATCACCCATTGCTATTAGTTCCTGCAGCTCCTGTCACTTTAATCTTCTTCTGTGTATTTACTTTTTAGAAATTAAACCACTTGTTTTGTTGTGTTTCTTTGTACTCCTTCTCAATCTCTTTTTTTTTTTTAATATTCTTTTTCAAATTCTGCAAAGCACTTTAGAAAACACTAGTTAAAGAGTCCATGCCAAATAAATTGACTGAGTTATTTTTTTTTAAATAGGGCAAAGTATTCAGAAGGCGAAAATCTATTTTGTTAACCATCCAGTTTTGTGTTTCAGTTGTTTCACTTTCTGACTCTTTCTCTAGTGTTGCTGAAAGCTCTGCATGCAGACGAAGGGGAATGTGTGAATGGGGAGCATGATATATCTCTAATGAGACAAATCTCTTTAAGTGTCAGAGTAGTAACATCTTACCCCCTCCTCTAATTTCCAGGATCTCTGGATGTTTTAGGAGAAAGTCAAGCCTCTTCTGCCTGAAATCAGTGGCCTCTTTCATGTTAGAGAAACTGTATGGCTGATCCCTGTGCAATGTGCAGTAAGACTACTGGGTTAAGTGCATGTTTGGGCAGGGAGCAGATGAGGGGAAATCTGCATGCAGCACATCAAATTATTATTTAAACAATTCTGGCAGAATCTGTCAAGGAAAGCAAGATAAATCAGGGTGAAGGCAAAAACAATTGTGTAAGGTAGTTTATACAAAGCGGTTGCCATTATAAATAATAGAGCAAAAAGGCATCCTCTGGAAACTTTCCAATTCATTTTTACCAGTTCAGCCTTAAACAACTGACAATTCTGTAGTACTTCGTGTTCTCACTCATTGCTCTTCCTTGCTGTGGAAATCTCCCCAGGTCCTCTTGCTTCGGTTTGGGTTGTAAATCTAGATCTTTTTCTCCTCTCTTGTTTGTTTGTTTTTGTTTTGCATCCCACATCTTAGGACTTAATCACTAAGGCTATGCTCTTTATATAGATCTCTTGGCATCCAAGGCTTGCTTCTAGCCATAACCCTACCGGCTAAACAGAAACGTGAAACCTTGATCGTTAATATATTGTTCTTCTGATCATCTTTGTTTCCCAAAAAGTGTTGCCTAAGCCAGAAGCAGAAGACAAGGCTGCACTCCGACCAGTGCCCTTCCATATGTGCAGAAAAGATGGACTGCATGCATTTAGAACACCTGAGGTGCTCGTTTATTATTGACCTTACTGTTCTGCCTAAATAAGCATGGGGTACCCCCACGTGCCCTAGCATCCTCCTCAGCAGACCTGGATGAGCAGAAGCCTGAAGCAGTCTCATGTTTTTTCATGGTGACTTCCAAGCACGTGAGAAATGGACTGTGATAGTGGTGGCAGCAGCCTGCGCCTGGCTGGCACTGGTCTGAGGACCTTTCTTCTTATAGCGCTCTGATGATACTTGAAAGACTTGGAGGATTTTAGGCTGATGATATATTGTCTTCTTCATAAATCACAGGAAATCATGAAGATCATCTGCCTTTTCCTTAAAAAGTAGGCTGCTAAGTGATTCTGAACAAAACCATAAAAGATATTGGCACCAACTTGTCATTCAGTTTAGGAGCTATGTCTGATGGCCCAAATTCACTTGGCCAGACAGATCACTGCCAACTGCTGTATTTAGTATCAGTGCAACATAAAAGTCTTGCTGTCCTAGACATCTGTCAATACCAAATGAATTGTTTGGTTGAGTATGGAGAGCAGAATACAGGTGAGCTGCTGTTCCCATTGCAGTAGATAATGAAATGTTTACAGATCTACAAGGTCAGTGTAATTAATATCTGGGGATGTCATGGGTTTCAAACCATGTCAACCCATGACATATTGAAATACTCACTAGTAACTTGAAATGCTTGATCATTTTGCACATAACTTGCATCTTCTTTCTGCTTGCAGGAGGATAGTAGTCTGATTTGTTAGGTCCAAGGAATGGCATAGATATTATCACGTTTTTAATTCTAGAGTAAATATTAGCTGATCATAATTTAAAGGCTGTTACCTCATAAGCCAAAGGGTAGATGACGGTTTATGTACTGAAGCAATGAGATGTATTTACCCTGGATAAAAGCTGGGAATGATGTTTCTCTAGATACGATGAAATGATGGCCAAATAAATAGAAAACCTGTAGTTAGCTTGCAAATTACATTCATTTTCATTAAAAAAAAAAAAAAAAATTGCATTACCTACAGTAAAATGAGAGTTAGCAATTTGTACAAGAATGGTTATTCATCTTTTGTCTTCTTTGTTTAGAAAATGTCAACTATTGAAGTTGTTCTACAATTAAAAAACTTAATCAGAGGATCATTCTTCAAACGGAGAAATCCATAATGGGATTTGTTATTAGCTTAGATACCTGCCCCTCTTGAAATCATTCTTTATTATTTAAATTTGGGAAACTTGGGTTATCCTGTACTTTTAGAATGCTTTAAAGCCCTCATTCAGTATCCATCAGGTGCCTTAAGCATTGCCTTAGAGCATCCAACAGGTAAAATATGTCCTCAAAATCACAGCCTGAACTAGGCAGTTCTCTTCTTTGTTCCGAATCAGGGCTCCAGTTGCCTTCAAATGCAGTTTTTTTTCTAAAAATGATGAGGAGGAAGAGGCCTAAACAGAAAGCTGGGTTTGGCCCATGTTTGGTGTTCTGAGCCTAATGAGGGAGGTTACACGATAGTGCTGTGAGACCAAGGAGAAGGAACAGTGAGGAGTGAAGGCTACACTGACACATGGCAGCTGTGTAATTTCAATTGGTTGAAACAGAGTTAATCCATGGGGGCTCCGTTAGCTTGGCCTTTAGGACTTTGCTTTTTTCCTCTCTTTTGCACTGCTCAGGTGGTATGAGAATGGCTCTGGGTGACTTGAGGCTGTTCCCAGTGGAGCAGCTGTTGAGCTGGATGAGGAGGGTTGTTGTGGCCACCTCTCTTGATGCAAAGCTGCACAGACTACAGTATGCTAGCAGCTCAGTAGCAGTCCTGCTGCTGATAGGCTGACATCATGGTGACAAAACAGGCAAGAGGTGACAGGAATAGCTCATGCCCATTGTGAAAGGAAATGCTAAAAGCCAAAGAGCAACACTGCCTAGGAGGACTCCCTTGTGAAAAGCAACACAAGGTCCACCTCTGCTCAGAAACTGAGGTAATATAATATTAAAGAACGTGCTGTACCAGCTGGAAATGCAGCTGTAGCACTGTTCAAGCTGAATGTCGCAGAACGAACTGGAAACCTCCGTTATGGCACCCCAGCTTACAGGGACTGCAGCTGGCAGTTGTGTGAAGTTGACTCTACTGTGGTATGATCTCACAGCAGAACAACTGGATGCTTCAAGCACAGTATCTTGTGCTAACACTGTTTGATTCTGGCCATGTAACCCTTATACACAGTGATGTCCATAAATAGCTCCATCTTACTTCTGCAAGCATCAATCAGCCATTGACTACAAAGGATTTGGGCTTCCAAGCAGTTAGTATATGTCGGAATATTTTTATGGGATGTTTAATATTGCTACTACCCGTTAGGTAAGAAAATAATTTAGTTAATACTGTGGTTATGGCAGCCTGAAATCTCTGTGGAAGAGCCCTCTTGAGATCTGGACTGTAAGAATGGGATAACTGCCTCATTTTTAAGCAGCTGTCTCCTAGCCAACACAAACACATTTCATAAAGCATATGTGGACTGTGAGAAGCTGGTAGGAAACTAGTTCAGGAGTTTCCATTCCTGCAACTTGTTTGTCTTCCATTCTTCTGGTATTTTCATGACTAAACAAACTGCTCTAGATGCCTTAGTTTCTATTCAATGGAACTTCAGTACTCTGCAAGAATTTAGTAAACTGGAATCTCGGCTTGGTGCTTGAGAATTTGCTTCCATTTTGAGAATGTGTTTCTAGAGAAGTAGGGTGTGAGTAAATGTGGGTAGTGAAAGAAATGGCACCAACCATTGCAGTCTTGATTTCTGAAGGCATTTCCTGAGTTATTTTAAAGGTCTTGCGTATGGCTGCTGGAATCTTAACTCAGAATATGAATTGTCTTTTTAAATGAAAGATATTCAGCCTAGTCTTCCTCAGCACTTCATTTCAGTCACTGAAAGTGCTTACACAGTGCTGGTGCTCTGACCTGAGCTCGCTCCTGAGATTAATGTTTATCAATATCTTCCAAGCAAACAGAATAAAAAAAAGCTTTACCTGCTCTAATTTCCATTTCATGTCAGCTTCTATTTGTTTTGGTTAGCTCATGTATGTTAATACACGTATATATTTTTATACTTTATGCTTTTATATTTAGTAGCTTCTGATTTTCATTGAGAGATTTTCCTCTGATTTTCTAGGCTGGATTAAAGATTGAATTTTGACTATATGGACAAAAATCAAATGGGTTTTATCCTAAATTAGAAGCTGCATTTACGTACTGGCAAAGGATGGCACATAAAATACGTCACATAGGACATTTAGTCAGTGACTTCCAAAATACAAGTAATAAATATCATAGACATTAACAATTGCATTCCAGAAAATGAACATTAAGTGAATAAAAAATGTACGTATGTAAGACATAGCCAAAGGTAGCCTTTGCTTACATGCTAGCAGTTCACAGTGATTTCTGTGCCACCACTTCTTGCTCTCTGCAGTCAGTCGTTACCACAGAAACTGCAACAACACATGGCACTGGGCGAGATAAAGCTCCTTCATTAAGAAAGTCAATCATAGGCAGACAAATTCTCTCCATCTTATTGCTGCCATTTGAAGGAGGTAAAACACCTGGTATGTCACAGTCTCATTGCAGATGAGCCTCTGGTAAGGAAATATTTTCAGTTATGCCCATTTGAACACCTTGGACAATACTAGTTTTACAGAAATCTTGTCTTTGTGCTGCTGTTGGATTGGAAAGAGCCCCACAAGGTAGAGCTTGAATGGAGCATGGAATAATCAGGACAGAATTAGCCACCACCTCCAGATATTCTTTTATAAATTAAGTGAAATATGCTTTGATTTTTTTTTTTTCCAGAGGGACTAAATAAATATGCATTCAAACACTCTTGAGCTGGTCACTACTGAATGATCTGAGCTCAGAGTTTCTGTGAGAGCACTGATGGAGGTGGAAAGGAGCAGATTCATCTTTGTCTGTTTCCTTAAGGCAGAACAAGAGGTTGGTTATGGATTGAAAAGCCATTGGATTCAAAGGAATTTGCTGCAGCAGAAGCTGAAGTCAGGCTATATCTCCATTAAAGTACAAGGGTGGGCAGGGACTTCTCTGCCTTTACTTTCCCTAGAACCAGCTGGCTTTAAGGAACAGGGAAGAGGTGACCATGAATGATTAACCTGATGTACTCAAGACTCTTAAGAAAGGAAAAGAACAAACTTTCCTGCTCACTAACTCAAATACCCTTTTCCTTTGATGTGAGAACCTATCTTTAGGCTTTGGCTGGAGCCACATCAAGTAAGAATGGACTTTCTATGGCAATCCCTGTGGGCTCTGCCATCCTCACAGGATCTCTAAGCAGGAGCACCATGAAGAGACAGAGAGGCAAAGGCTTTCCAGAGCTGTGATAATAATCTTTGTTGTGCAGGAATGGCTCTCTACAGGATTAGACTGTATTATCATTTGTATTTCTGGTGCTTGCTGGCTTCCCTCATCTATCTGTAGGAAATAAAATTTGTCCTGAAGGATCTGTGAGATTCCAGTGTGCATGCTATGTGGGACGGAGCTGTGCCACTGAGGGTGAGTAGTCTCGAGGTGTGTATGTATTTGGTTTTGCCACTGAGATATTAGGGATCAGTGAAGTCAGAAGTAGCTTCGAGAGCCTGGTACTTTTCCTTGTTTCTCTAAGGAAGCAGAAAAGCAGACTCTCACTGTCAGGAGGGAGAAATGACTGTTCTCACCATCGTCTCACCGTTTGCTATCCTGTGAAATGCTGATGCTCTTTGTTTTGAGAAATGGATTTGAAGTATCTCAACTTGTTTTTTAGGAAAATACTTTGCTAGACTGTATAGGCCACACTCAGCATGATAAACTTACATGGATACCAACAACTTTAGGTAGAGCTGTAATCCTGAGCTGCTCTAGACCTCTGTCTGGCATTGTTGTATAGCTTTAAATGAAGACACTGCCATCAATCAGCCTGTCACCTACCTCACTACCCACTTCTATTAAATGATTTCACTATCAGCTAAGATGGAGCACACCAGTGAGTGGCATATTATAAGTGTCTAGAGAGATTAGATACTGAAATGAGACGGATAACATCCAGGCTGCTGCACTGGGATCCATGAGCTCCCGTTATTGTGGCTGCTAACACATCCTGCTTCAGTTGGATAAAACCTACAGCTTTGCTTCTGCATTCGGTCTCTTTAAAAGTGGGTGCATGCTGAAGGTGTGTAAAACCAACCTCCTGAGAAAGCTACAATTGCATATAGTATATAAGCAATATGGTATCTAATGCTTTGAAGATAATACAGAAGCACTTTACACCATGTGCTTGACTTCATCAGATGCCTTACAAGCATTCAGCTGTGCTCTGAGCCTCTCTGTGTTCAGTTTCTCTAACCAGAAGCTTCTGAATGTGTTTTCCTTTTAGGATGGTCTTTGCTAAAAGATGACTTTAAAAATAATAATTAAAGTACCTAACAACTGCTAATAACCTAGTAATAACTGCTTGACTAAGAAAGCTGAAAGCAGAATTCTGATGAAGCGTAAGACGGTGGCCGTCTTTGAGGAGAACGTCCATCACCCAGGGAAGCTGGTTTTGATAGGCTGTAGTATGGGATTTAAAATTGGATACACAGGTATTAATGTATTGTCTTACATTTTTGTCTTATTATGATGGGAAACTGTTCTGCTGAGAAAAAGGTACAGAATATAGGCAATAAAAAAACAGCTTCAGGTCATGAATGAGCAGTGGCATTTAAACACCTATTTCCATTGGTGTTATCCTATGCATGCAGATGGGCACAAACTTAGGATCAAACAAAAAGAAATCCAGAATAATTAGAGGACTCTGATACAGGAAGTCAATAGTTTTACCTCACATGGGTCTGTATTACACAACTACTTTATGAATGCTAGAGAAACGTGTGAGGATCAGTTAATAATCAACTAGTCATACCTATTTAAAAAAAAAACTTGGCTGTTATCAGTTCATCTTTTCTGGCAGTAAGAGGAGTACGGGAATTCTGTAAAATTCCCAATAAGTTTCCTAAATTAAAACATGGAGTGGCTTAAGCTCCAAGAGGTTAATTCTAAAGGATCTATTTTCTATAGAAATACATCTTTTCTAGTCCCTATCAATGCATTGTTAGTGCAGAACAATGCCATATTTGTAGGTTTAAAAAAAAAAAGTGTTTCTCAGTTTAAATACACGCGCACACATCTATATACAGGTATGCAGATGAATGTAAATTAAGGTTCTTTTGCTTATATTAATTACCATTGAAAAAAACTCAGTCTTCTCAGTTCAGTGAGCAACCATAGCTTGACCTTGTTCTTTATCAGCACCTTTGGCTGTTTCAGTAAACAAATATGAAATTCAGGGCAATAAAGTGATAAAAGCTGTGGTATGTGTTCCCTCTACCTTGAGTGGAAATAGTTGCAAAGTAGAAATTTCAGCCCTGACGAGATGACAGGTGAGAATTTGAGCTCAGCTATACGAGCACATACAGGGTGATAGGGTCAATTATTGAACAAAATACAACTTCAGGAGAAGAGGTGAGCTGAAGAGCTTACTGTGGTCAGAAAGCCATTGCCCAAATTTCAGTTTAGCAAGGAGCCTGACTCTAATGTTCCATATGTGATGGCTGAATTCAGCTGGCTAATTAAAATAACTTTGTGTTCTATAAACACTGCAAGCAGAAACTGGGATACGAAGAAAAAATTTCACAGGGGATTTAAAACGGGTCCCTTAAGCAATCCCGTGTGCAGGCTGCTGAAGGAAGGAAAGGTGGTCTGGTGCTATTTAGCATCCGTTTTGATTAAGTAGGAAATCTCTGACTGTGATTGAAACTCTGCCAAGTGTCCCCTGAGGATCAGAGTGAAAAATGAGAATTTCAGCCTGTTGGTGACAGCTTAAAACCAAAGAGGGCAAGAAAGGTGGCAAGGGCAGCTGCTGTGCTGCTGCCACCCAGGGGTGAAATGTTCCTGTGCTGCCCTCGGGGGAGGGTGGTTCTCCCCCAGTGGTGTCCTCAAGCATGACTAGATCTGTGAACTAACATGGTTGTAGCTATTACTTTCATTGCAAGAGAAAAATACCTTTCCTCTCTCCTTTCATAAGGTGAGTCTGCCTTGGTCTTTCTCGTGGAGATCAAGCTGCCCAGCAGCTCTCTGCATCCTCGCTGTGATGGGAGGGGACTGGGCAGCCCTATGTCCCAGCCTGCACCTTTGTGGCACTAGCTGAATCTAATAAGATGCTTGTTTATTTTCTAGAGAAAAACAGAGTATTCAGGTAAGCCCAAGGTAGCATGGAAGATGCCAGGTTGCCTGGAAGTTACTCAGTCTTGTCTGACATTCTCAGTGAGAAGAATCACTGGATTTTAGAGCAGTGCTCTTTCAAACTAAGCACAAGAGATTCTCATGAATTTAGTATTCTTGCTTTTGACCTGCTGAAGAAATAGTCTTCAAAATCTTGCCGGTTATCTGCAGGATGGTTCAGAGTCCATCTTGTCCTGCTAATAAATAGTAATTTCAGTGCCAACATCAGCAGAGGCAACTGGATGCTCCTGCAGGGCTTACCTGGTATTATTTCAGAACAGAATCTTTGCTTTAGGGCTTTAACTCCTGCTGACTCTCTGAAATGTAGCTACGGTGCTGCTGTACTACCTGAAAAATCTTGTCATATGGATAATTTCAGGCTATCAGCAGAAAAGAAAAAAACAAAACAGGCAAAGAGACAGTACAAAGAATGGGTTAAATCACAGACTTCCTACCTCGTTGGTATTCCTGGGTAATAATCCACCTACGGTGACTCTACACCGTGGGCAGAAAATGCCTACCTCTTTTAAAACATAATTTATGCACTCCTTTGCCTTTTGAAAAGGATAGACACCAGCCAGATAGAAGACTGCTCTGCTGCATTAGGGCTCAAAATTAACCATCAAAATGTGTGCCTGAGGCGCAAGTTAATTTGCGGAATCATAAATGTTACACACAGACATTTGTGTATATGTTTAAAATGTTTGTGGCTATGTCCCTTTAGCAAATAGCATATTTTTCCAGTCTGTGCTACAAGGACAGAGATGCATATGTTGTTAACCTGGCACAACACAAAGTCTGCTACAAACTGATTCACCCAGTGGATTTCCTTCTGCAAGAGCTGCGTGCTGTGAGGCAGTGTCTCCTGTGTGAATCAAAGTGCCCTTGACTTGATCTGCAGTAAGCAGGAAGGAAGGTGCCTGGTATTTTTTTTCTCTGATGCAGCAGTGGCAACTGAGGAGGCTGAAAATATGAAGGAGACTTGAAAGGAATTTTATTCCTTTAAATTTTTTCTTAGGGAAAATAATGTTTTTAGGCTTAGACATGAAGGAACTGCTTGTTGAGAAGTTTCTGCTCATGGGTGCCTTCAAAGTAAAATTCAGAGCTAGAAAATTCTGTGGTGGTTGCATAAGTATTGAAATTACAGCATTGCTGAAGCCTGAAAAGCAAGCAATTGACTGGGGAACATATTTCTAATATAATTTCTTTCTGACCTTTTTTTTTTTGTTTTTTTTTTTTTGTTTCACTCTGAGTTTTGATTAACTTCACATTAATTTTAATCAGTGAACACTGGAGAAGAAAGTTTATTATTTTGTTAAACTTCCAGCAGCTTTCCCTCATTCTTCCATATAGAAAATGAGTTATTTTCCAACACCTTCAGAGACAGATCTAGAAAACAAACAGGGAGGTCAGATTTGCCAGTTTTGATCCCTTGAATAAGACAACCAGGATAAGGGCAATTACAGTCCATCATTGTATCTCATACTGAAAAATCAAATAGTGAGTTAGAATGAACTCTTTTAAATCAATGCAGTTCTTTTGAAGAACACAATGTTCCCTGAGCAGTACCAGACCCCTAGGCATTTGCTGCTTGCCTACAAGACTTACTGGGCTATCACTGGGAGGAGGTCCTGCGCACCTCTAACACTCTGTGGTCTGCGTATCTCCAAAGGAGATGTGCAACTCTTGTGTTGTCTGCTTCACTCCTTGAGTCTTCTGGGGAATAGCTACATTACTGCTTGTTCCAGCATGCTGCAAGTGACAGAAAAGGTCCAAGTGTCATTCCTCTGTGTCCCTCTTGACTGCTTTGCCTCTCATCTTGATCTGTAGCAGTACCTCTACCACCTCCAGCTGAATGTTTCCTCAGGAAGCTATTAGTTTATCCTCAGTATCTGTCTGCTGCCTTCGTGTCAGAGGGCACATAATACTAAAGATTTTCCCAGAGATAAGACCGCCCCAGCTGAGAAAAATGTATCTGATCCCACTGTGCTTTTTGCCTTCTTGCAATTGCTCAGGGAGTATCAGCGTATGTCAGCCTTCAGTGTGCACATCATCTGCTCTGACATCTCATTCTATAGGGTGTTGGGCTTCTTGGAAGAGACCCACTCTGCTTAGATGCTGCCCTCAGCTCTTACTAAGTTTGCCTGTTCTGAGAAGGATATGTGTTTTCCAGCAGTGGGCAAGATGAAAGTCAAGGGCTCATCCCATTGCCACTTCCTCCTTCAGTTTGAGATCTCTGCTCAGATTGCAAAGGTTATGAAAGTAAGAGGTTAATTCACTTTGACTGTTTTCTGGCTTTATGAGGTTCCTACAAACTGGGGCCAGTTAAAATGTGGGGTGTGAGCTTGAATTCTGTATGCTTTGTTTTGGAATATTAACTTGGGGGTGTATGTATTCTATTTTTGAACTCTATCATTACCTAAATATTATTTAGTAGTCAACAGTGTCAGTAATCTGCTAAGAGCATCCTGCATTAATTTTTCATCTGACAGAGCAAAAAGAATCTTCTGAATTTTTAACTGTTGGCATAAGTTTTGTAGATATGGCCTTAAATTGTCCGAAATTCTACTTTCTTGAATCATTAAAGCTTTTCTTTCTCATTTTTCATCAATCTTATTGAGGAATGCTGAATAATCAGAACAGAGCAAAGATAAGATTACCTTCTGGTCCGCCTGATTTATTTTGATAAGAACTTTCTTTTGAGAAAATCTTTCTGCTGTCAAAACGATGTCCTTGCATCACCTGCTTAAAGCAAACACGATCTGAAAATTCATAAAACTTTATCTCCAATTTACAGCGTATACATCAGGATACCCAGAAAAGGTAGATAAATAATGTTCTATTATCTTGATTATAGCTGAAAAATCACTTTCAGGAAGCTGGGAGTAGTCAGAGGTCACTTCTGAAGTCAGATCAAGACTTGGGGCATTCCTATGTCTCCTATGTGAGATGGTACTGCTGCTCTACGCTACCATGCCTCTTCCCTGTTGTTTCCATTGCTGTACCTGTCACTGAACCCTAGGCATTTCATATTGGAGTCCTCAGTGAACAGACTTATAAGAAGCCACGTTTTTTCATTAGACAGCATATATCCTCAGTTAAAGACTTGCCTGTTTATTCCATGCCTTCTTCTTGAGTAATGTGTGTTAAGGGCCGAGGACTGCTAACTGTCCCTAGATTTAATTTGCCATGAGAATCATCCCTGGAATAATACTTATGGGGTTAGACACTGACATTTGCCTCCTTTGGTCTGACAGGGCAAGAGATTATGGCTCCTTCTCATGTCCATGAGTACCCTATATAGTTATTATGCCAGGTTTTTTGTTTTCTTTTGTTTTGTTTTCCTACTGAAATCCCATAATCCCATTTGGTGTTGGATCACAGCTGAAAAGGAGTGAGTATGTGTGCATGTGTGCGTGGTGGTGGCCATAATGCTTGTGCAGGACTCCTAAGAGGAAAAGCTGTTTTGGCCAGGTTGGAAAGGTGACGCCTCTGCTGGTAGAGCTCTTAAAGAGATGAAATTGACTTTCTTTTTTTCATTTCTTTCTGCCAAGCTCTTGTGCCAGCTGTCAACATGTTTGACCTTCACATGCCACAGTAAAAAATGAGTGTATCAGAACACACTGTCCAAAATCCTCAAATGTCCTTACAGCAAAGACTTCTCCCGTGCAAGCACTGGTAATAATACACGAGGTTTTTCTCTGTGGAGCCTAACCCTTTTTTTATTCATTGGCAAGTTTGCAACAGCAAAATGTGCTCTTTTGACCACAAAATCTATTACTGCAAATTCCCTTCTTCCTGGCCTCTTGAGAGGGTTGCTTTCTTGCTTGTGGCACATGCAGAATGTAATGGCATATTGCTGTCATTAGAATTACTCTGATTAGGTCATTCTCACCTTGCTGAAAAAGAAGGGGGGATTTGTTGTTAGTTAACACAGTTTGAGATTTCATGCTCATGACTGTCTCGTTCCTCTGCCAGTAGGCAGGTAATCTGTCATCCTGCTTTCCCATTCCAGTGTCCCAGCGCTGTTCTTCGGCAGAGAACATTGAAGAGCAGGACTTCCCCATCCTCACAGTCATCTGTTCTTCTAATTCTAAAGCCTGTCTTCTTGTTGCTTTGTCCCGTTTCCTACATTTTCCTCCTTACTGCTTACACTGGACCTGCAATTTTCTGTACTTCTGCTTCAACACAATGTCTTTTGAATGTCTGCTGATGAGTGCTGTTCCTCCTGCATAAGCCTGTGCTCTCTGTGCTGCTGGTCAGTTATCCAGTGACAAACATTGCCTAAAAACATAATTGGTGCCGCAGACTCTGGGTGAAAGGGGCACAGCCAGAAGGACAAGATGTTGATCCCTCTAAAGGGAGAGCAATTTTGTATCCAGAAAGACCTACAGAAATTCAAAGCCAGGCAGAGAATCGTGTGATGAAAGTTCACAAGCGAGCACTTATCTTCCTGATCTACATAGAAGCCTGTGTTTTTCTCAACTGATTTGCAAACAAATAAGAAAAGCACACCTCAAACAGGCTAAAGGACTGCAAGCAAAACACATGGAATGAAATTCAGAAATAACAACACAAAGGAAATTAGAAAGAGAGATCCTTTTTTCTTAGTTTGTTAGTTATTAAAAAGAGGATTATACCCTAAGCTGCAAGTCAGTGGTGACTACTTTTAACTAGTAGAGTTTGTCATTGGAGCTAATGGCTTGGCTTGGGAGTGTTTCTGTGGCCTGTGGGCATTTTAATAGCAGGCCTGTGGCGAGGACTTACAGTGAGCACTAACAGGGATTTTGCAGCTTGATGGCTTCATGTCATCTGGAATTTGTTCTTGATTACAGCTCGCATCACAGGCAGCACAGGTAATGAATGAGAAGATTCATTTTCCATCCGTATCCAAATCTTTATTGCTTTTACAGCTTCTGGTCTCCACTAAACTTGGTACAGGGCTTGGGAAGGTATTTTCTGCTTATAAATCATCTACTGAGTTTTTCCTGAAGATCTTTCTCAGCCTTGTGCCATCTGTGTACATTGCAGCTCTTTTAGAGAAATCTTCACACCAAACTTCTGCTGTATCTGGACAAAGTTGTGCCCAGCCACGAAGCAGAAATCTTGTTTTTTTTTCTTTTGCTCAAGTTGTCAAAATGGAAGCTGGGGATGCCACAGAAAAAGGGATTTCTACTAGAAGTTTTGCAGCTATGAGAACTGGTGACATGCCCACAGCCACTGCAAGTGGAAATCGCCTGCTAGGCTGGCAGAAACCTCCTGGGCTCCTGGGATGAAGAACACAAACAGGATATCATGGTGGCTAAAAAAAGAGCTGCTGTCCCTCACGCTCATGTCTAGGATCTCTGCTTACATTGGCCATAGTTCTCACACCTGTAAACACATACATCTTCCTGCTAAAATAAATTTAGGACTGTCTTGCCAAAAAGAGAGAAGATTAAAATCCTTGATGGCTTGAACTGGACCTTGCCACTGAAGTCAAGAGCTAGTTAACTTTATGTTTGCAAGGAATGCCATAAAATCAAAGACAGCTGTGTATGCTGCTCCCACCATACAGCTACTGAGAAATACTACTTGAATGAAGGAAGTGCAGAAGGCTACTTCATGCAGATGATTATATATACAACATAGGCTGAAATGGTTTTCTTGTAGTACACACAGACAATAAGAGAACAACAAACACAGCTCCACACTTTCCAGCTTTGGCTCATATTTGTGCCACTGTTCTCAGCAAGGTTCTTTTGCATCTACATTAGCCGTAGTTCCCAGTTTCTCCCTTTCTAATAATCTAAGAGACAAGATGACAGAACAGATTAGAAAAATGCCTATAAATAATACCGTACATAAAGTGGCATTTACCCACTGAGTCTTAAATCTCTTTCCCTGATTTGGTTCTATTTTTAAAAACTTCATCTTACTTGACACTGACAATGATTCATATAAATATTAAGTATTCATTTTTAGTCCATTGCACATAAGTGAAGCTAAACTGTAATGTTCTTTGGAGTTTTACCCTGCAGGTCTTTCCTTAGGTCTGGGAAATGGGACAGGCAGATTCCTTTAGAGAATACTTTGCAATGTGACTTTATGGCCATACATTAAATGGGGTAAATGTGGTGGTTTTAAAGTGTTCAATGATGTTCACATTTCAAAATCTTTTCTTCTTATTTTGTTTTTCTTCATCGGGGTATAAAAATAAGGTGTTATACTGAATTAAATCCTAAATCCAAACGCTGTGGATTAAAACATCATTTCTTATTTATTCCTCTTTTTGGTGCCGTGGTTACATACAACAATTCTTACGATTGCATTTATTCTTTTGCTATATCTTGTTTTAATTAAATCATTTTTTAAGATGTTTTATTGTGCCAATGTTTTGCTCTTTTGACTGCATAACAAAGCTACTGAAGCACCGATTTGTTTTTCCGATATTTGTCACTTTTGAATTCTATCCCAATTGTTTCTATTATAGCAGGAGAAGATTTGATAAAGTGTTGCAAAACTGAAGAACTGCCTCTGCTTCATGAGAGCACTTTCCAAGACTCCTATACAAGGTAAGTTACAGTAGGAAGAGACTTAACAATCTACCTTTCATAGTTTCCACTAAGATTTTGGACTGGTTTTGTGCGTATCTTGAAGGCAGTGAATGTAATAGCAGGAATGCTTATTGATCACTTATTTCCATGTTATTTGTTTATGCCAGACCTAAGGCGTATGTGCTGTAAAAGGCACTAACCTTGCAAAGACTGGTTCCAGTGCTTTTCCAAGTTAAGCTTATCCTGGCAGTAGTTGAATTGAGATTGCTTTTCTTCAGTGCACTTTGAAACATTCAAAAGTAATAAAATGCGAAAGATCAATATCAGTTTAAATGAAAAGAATGTTTATGTTAAAATATTGATGAAAACGCAGCCTTCGGAGATTTTGAGAATACTTGTATTTACATGGCATGACTGCAAGGTGACTGATAGCCCTGGGAAATACAGGTCTGTTCAGAACAAATTATGCAATGTGTCCTTACGCACACTTGGGAGCTCGCATTCCAGCGTGGCAGAGCTGCCTTGGCTCTGGGTAACAATAGTCCCCTCTGTGTCCATTGAGATGATACTTTTTTGTACATTTTGTACCTTCGTTCTCCATCGAGACTGTGCAGAGACCCCTAAAGCTCACTGTGGAGCCACCTGATGACATTTGGTCACTTCGTAACAGGCACTAACTCTGAACTAGCGAGAAATTGAATATAAAGAACCACAAAACTTAAGCTGAGCGGTCTCTAGCAACATTACTACCTGTATCTGTTATCTGCTGTTAACCTTGCTGAAGTCAGCATAGAATATATAGAATTATCACATGAGACAGCTTCTTAGTTCCATATTTCTGGGAAATGCTGCTCTGTCACGTACCCACCGTATTATTTTGTGAATTCCTCAAGCTGTACAAGCTACCAATTTCACTGTCTGGATGATGCAGTTTTCTAAGTCAGGAAGTCTCTTGAGCAGAGACAGATGAAAATATGAAACCCCGCAGTTATAGAAATTTACTGAACTTCAAATTTCATATTCCTAGCAAAAAAAAAAAAAAAAAGACCCTCCATAAACCCTCCATAGCCTCTGGATTACTCTGTAAGGGAAACATGCACACAGACTGGTATCCTAGTGTTTTCAGCACATTTCTGAAAGCAGCTTATATTCTGTATGTAGTTGGCGTGCTCAAGTACATTTAAAGGACTGTGCCTGTTAGTGACAAAAAGTTGTCAGCATTAGTGAGACTGGGATAGAAGGTAGCTATTAGCAGTACTAAGGTAATTTTGGGCACATGCAGAAGCAGTACTGTAGGCAACTGGTAAGTTTTAATGTGCATCTGAAAAAATTAAGTCTGCAGGGCTTGTGCTTGGAGAATTGTAAATTAGAACTCAGATGGCTACATCCTTTCACAAGTATGGCTTTGGAAGTAAGGATGCAGGAACTAAGTGCTAAGTCCCCATGATGCAGGAGGGATGAAGGTGCCACCCCCTGCTGTCCTTGCACTGGTTGGTACATCTCATATGCACACTGTACTCTGAGAAGGATCCTAGCTTTAGGTGTTCTCCCCCACTAGTCCATGTTCATTTGGGAAACTATCTAAGCATAGTACAAAATCCTTCCACATATGGTTATTGATAACTTGGTGTTTTTATGGCAATAGCATCTCGAGGTCTCAGTGGAAATTAGAAGCCTATTGTGCTAGTTACTGCAACGCATGCATTGTAAGGGGAAGCCAAAGAATGCAAGTAACCCAGGAAAAGTTCTCCTATTTTAAAAATGGTGTACTAAGACTCAATGTCTTGTGAAGTAAAGTTCATAGAAGGTGAGGTGGGCTGAGACATAACCAAATGATGTGGATTAATGAGCTAATACCAAGTGCTGTTTGTGTGTTTGTGCCTCACTGCAAATGTTCCTCCACTGAGCTACATGAGTGAGGCCTTCCCTCGTACAGCCGGTGTGCTGTAAATGCTAGCCAAAACCCCAGAGTGGTTTCTTCAGAACTAACAGGCACAATCACACAGGGCACATACATAATGACTTTAGTTAGAACTGCTAACAAATGCTCTCTTGATAATCTGCATTAATTCAATTGCTTGCAATCATCTCAATCATCTGTCCAAATCTGTTGTTTTTTTTTCCTTTTAATTTGCTTTCTAATAAACTCACACCATGTAGCTCTGTGTATATTTCTGTTTAAATGAGATCTTGAAAGTGCAGTGTGGGGGCATGTCTGCATGAGCACCAAAGATGCCCTATCAGAACAAAGGTTTACCCTGTTGTCCTATCCCAGATATCTTTTGAAGACAGTCAGTGTGCTGGTTAGGAGTTATGATAGCTGACGATTATATACGTGTGAAGGTAAATATGTGCTTTGGAGTTGAAGACATGATAGAAATGCTCCCGAAATTCAAACATTTGCTTTCAGTCTGTGTCACACTGACTCAAAGTAAAATGGGCTTTTCTTAGTGAAGCAGGTTCTCCAAAAGATGTTTTTTTTTTTCTTCTTTGCAACAGCAAATGCACTTTTGCAGTATTGATTTCCTGCTGCATAGACATAACTAACATTTTAGGAGATCTATACATGATTAAAATTTACCTTAGGTCTTTTAATAAAATCACTAGCACCTTTGGGACTCCTTGGCAGGATGAACACTGAACTCTTATCAGCTGAACGCATTATTTCAGCATTGCTTAAGCAACGTTTGGATAAAAGTTAGCTGCTACCTCCCTTTCCTCTCAGACAACAACAACAAAAACAAGAGCAATTGACTCAATCTGGTAATGGTTGAGTTGTAGTATAGTTAGGTTGTTAGGTTTGTCCTGACAAGTGCTCTACCGAAAGAACTTGAGTTAAAATAGTTCTGCAGTATGCAGGACACATTGCCAAGAAGTGCTAAGATGTATTGTCACTAGGTTTCTTGCAAAACTCCACACTACGAGCAACGGGGAGATCCGTGCTAAGAAAAGAAAGCGGAACAGCACAATGTGGCTGATATGTTGTTTTGTTTTTGGAGTAGAGATCAAAGCCTGCTGTGAAGATGAGTCCTTTTGCCTTTAGTGTTGAGGCAGTTTCACAACTGTCCTTGTCCTGAAAAGTTTCGGCACAGACAAGGGTCTCTGGCTGGATCCCATTAACATCAGTGGTAGCTGTGTTCATGTCCCCACACAGTGGGGTTGGATTTGGCTGAAGGTCTCTTAGCTCCTCATTTGTGTCCTTCTCTGCTATAGACATGACCTCCAATCCACTGGAGGTTGTAGGTGCTCAGCATTTTTAGAGATTTCTCCTTATACATTTTCCTGAAGTCTGTTATAAATTCAGAACGTTCTGACTGAAGTTTTTCATTTAATTTGTGACCAGACAAATCACAACACTGGCCTCCACCATTCATACCTGTCAATTGCTCTGGCATAATGAAGACAGTGCAAGAATCCAAGGTGAAAAACAGAATAGGGTTAATGGAATGAGTTTTTCAAAGTGAAATCTGCAGCTGAATTTCTGATGCATGTGAAATAATAAGCAACCTGATCTGACTAGATCTTTCTGTATTTAACTGGGGTAATAAAGGTAATGCTTCAGAGGGCAAAGATGGACAGGATTAGGGATTCTGCTGCAGTAGAACGAGCTGTTATTCTGTTGGTGTATTTCTGTGCACGTTTTGGCGTGTGCGTGTCTGTGTGTGTGAATGCTGAGTAGATGATACAGGAAACTGAGTAAAGAAGATGTATTCAGTTTGGTTGTGCAGACCAAAATGCCTGATGTAGCTCATATTTGTCTCTGGGAAATCCTAAGACTCAGTAGGACTAGGCTTTGCCTTTTGTTATTTAAAAGCAAGCAATCCATCTCCCTTCTTTTTAAAAGGGGCATTCTTTCCCAGGTTTTCAAATAAGAATGCAGTTGGATATTTTAAACTGTTTTGCATTGTCAAGACACCAGGATGGTCTCCACTGAGCTTTTCCTCAATGTAAATCTAGCAGTGCTGAGGTTTGCAGCTGCTTCTGAAGTATCAACATAATTACATAAGTGCATGCCAGCAGCCAGTGCCTGTGCTGGTGGATCATGTGCAGCACACACATTGCTGGCTGTCCGCAGCGCACTGAAAGCAGAGATTTATTGCATTTACAAAGAGCCATTACAGTGCAATTTTAACTTACTGTCATTAAAGGGTCTTACATCATAAGCAATCGCTGTAAAAAGCCTCGGACTGAGATTTATTCTTCATTTTTATAGCATGATTTATTAGAGCCCCCATTATATCTTATAATTCATATCTGAAGGAAATAAAAATCAATTAGGACCTGGCCCTTTCACCTTCACCCGTGCTGGGTAGTGCCTTGAGCTCAGCCTGAAGGAAACGGGGACATTCCTGGAGTAAGGGATTGCTATGAGACGAAGACTACAGACAGCCCAATCTGGGTCCTTACTGAGCACAGGAGAGAAATGCACAAATTATCTGAGAAATGACAGCGCTTTGTTGATCTTCTGGGGAGAGGGGGTGGTTCTCCATAGCTTGAGAGATATTGCTGATTTCATGCGATCCTAGCACTGTACCTCCTGGGTACCATTTGGAGTGAATCACATATTTATATAACGCAGCATTCAGCAGAGAAAACCCAGTCAGCCTTCTAATACTGTTCTTTCCTCAGATCAAATTCAGCATATAGCATCTAAGCTAATTGCAATACAGTTGCAAAGATCTCAAAATGGCTGTTCTGTTAGTGTGATTCCACAAGAATGCACTGAAATTTCTTTAAATCAAGCCTATACAAAATGGAAACTCAGCTTTGCCATCTGTATTTGCATGAGAAAGGATTACTTACTTGATTATCAATTAGGGCTCAATTTTTCAATCTGAATACCCCTCTTGCCCTTCTTATTATGAAATACAGCACTTGGATATGATTTGATTGAGTATTAATTGAAGTCATGTGGCTTGAATGGGGATGTATTCTATAGCCCTTTGCAGTGAAAAATGCCATTAAGATTATGAAGAGCTCTGTCGATATCAGAGCTCAGTGTTTAGATGCAATGTGCTAAAGATTCTCAGGACTTTAAATGATTATGAAAATACATATTTAAATACGTACATTCCTAATAAATTGCTAACATCTATCACACCTCAGTGCTCTGGAATGGAAATACGCAATCCATTTATTAAAAAGGCAGTACGCTGCAATTAATCTGTTGTCTTGAACCACACTGCAGGAAGATGCAGTTCTATCCTTGAAGCTGCTGGAAATGCTGGCACTGAATTTCAGCAACAGTAAGGCTGCTCCCTCTCTGCTGATTTGCTACCATCTCTCCTTATGTTAAAAGAAAGGCAGTATGTATAGACTGTACTGAAGTAGTACCATAAATATACACAGATCAGTCACGTATTTTAAAAAAGCTAAAAAGATGAGTATCACTCAATGCTAGACCATACAAAATAAGGAAAAACAAATTAGGAAAATAATTTTCCTAGGCATAGTCTAATGCATCACATTTTTGTGAGCTGTTCTAAAATAGAAATATTATAAATGATCCAGAGATCTTTTTATCCTTTGACTCGTGATGCACCAACACAGAATACGGTATTTTGTTGCCTTTCATTCCTAACCAAAACCAAAACAGCAAATGTCAGGAGAAGGGCAAGGAAAATAACTGAAGACACATAGGGATGGATTAAAGACGGAAGAGCCCAAATACCATCCTGAAACCGGTCGCTGAATTCGCATCCATTTCAGTGGCACTGAGGTTACATTTCTAGAAGTATTTTGGGATTGTTTAGTTCTGAAGTCCTTCCTCATATGGAAGTCCCACTCAGCACTGTGGGAGGTGGTGGTGATAGGAAGGCATATATATGTGTATGCATATGATTGTATGATCCATGCAATCTTAGCCTTGGCTAAATCGAGTAAATTTTGTAACCTAGAAACATTATAATTAAGTAAGATTTAAAAAAATATTATGAAAATGGCAACAGATGCCGTTCTTTTTTAAGGTTTCAAAATAATAGAAATAAAATTGGAAATGGGCAAATGGATTAGAAAACAACCCTTCCATGAATTAGAACTGCTAAGCATGCACTACGCAGCCAGAAATTTGTCAGGTGGATAACATCATCCCTCTAATCTCCCTGTGAGGTTGTGACTTCAAAGACTGTCAGACTTTGCGGGCAGACATCACATCTTCCTGTGTGTTTCTGAACAACTTGAACCAAAGAAGTCATGATTCTGCACAGCTGCCACGATCAGTTTTTTTCTTCTTGGCGGTGGCTTTACAATTTATTACTTCTGAAGCCAGAGGAACAATTCACAGGAGTTATTTGTGAGTGTGCTTGTTCCCACCTTGGCTAACTCAGCAGGGACAGAGCCTGGGAGGTGGCCAATGCTTTCCAGCTGGGATGGCAGAGGCTGCTTTGGACAGCATGCAGAGGAGCCAATACCCGGCTTCCTCATGGGTTATGTAAGGATCTGTAGTAGCTTTCCCCTCGATGGGAGAAAATAGGAACAAGATGGGATTTTAGGAGCTGTGTTAATAATGAATGACAGAATGGTGGTTAATAGATGTCTATCTGTAATTCCATTATACTACAAGCGCAGGGGAAACTTCATTTTATGCAGGATTCTCATTTTTGCAGAGCTGTAATGCAGCGTGCAGTTAAAATTAGGCTGTCTGGTTAATTGTCAGTGTGCAGTGAGAATCGCTTCAGTGCAGGATTAGACATGCCTCTGCAGGGAAGCTTTGCAGAAGGGCCCAGGGAGGGACAGCAGCTCCACCGGGGCCCCTTGGAAGAACCCCCCTAGGAGAGGGGTGCCTGTGGGGAGGGGAGGTGGGGAGAGGATCTCCTCTTCCTCCCTATCTGCTCACATGTAGTGGGACCACCTGAGGCACCTGTTCCTGGAATATCCCTAGGCTGTCCTGTGGGACAGCAGAAGGAGAAGGTCTCCTTGTGCAGTGATGCTCTCCTGAGCTTGGCCAGGTTAAAGGATGAGCAGGAATATCCCCATAGCCTCTCAGCACCAAGACAGTACAGTTGTCAGGAGCTGGGACCCGTAAGCCTTTCTCATACCTACAGGATGTATTCGGTACAGAGAAATGATCAGAACAAGGTGGAAGCACTCTAGAACATTCAAAAGAAAGCTGGAAGAAGTCCCTGGGACCACCCTTTTCTCATCTCTTCCCTGCTATCCTTTTACTACCTCCTTCCTTGTGTCAGAAATTTATCTTTCAGAAATCCCCTGCCGAGGAAAGCAGGTTTGCAAAGGGAGAGAGGAGGGAAGAGTGAGTGATGTTTGCCATAAGCCTCTCTTCCTCCAGATCAGAGCCATATAGCGTATGCCAGAATGGCAAGTCAAGCTGTTGAGGACTTTCCATGGGACCCCAACCAGCTTTTGTTTAAGAACAGTTCAAGTGTTTATTTGGAAGGACTGCAAAGCTTTCCTTAGGATCCATTAATGAAGCTTAACTCTCCAATCTGAACGTGAGCACTGACATGGAATCTCAGCTGAGAGCTCCAAATTCCCAACCACTGACTAACCTAGCAGCTGTGCTTGAACACCAGCACCATCTTATCCTGCTGGGAAGGAGGAGGAAGGGGGCAGAGATGTTACATACATGCTGGCCAGATTCCCTCTGAAGTCAGTGGGAGCTTTGCTTGTGTACGAACAGCGTGCCCAGATGTAAAAATGAAGGAGACAGGGTGCTAGGAAAATATTTTCCATGCACTGTGTGTGTGCAGAGCAGCCTGCGACATCTAATGAGTGCAGAAGGCAGGAACTATTACAACATAACTCTCAGATACTCTGCTCCAGTGTTTGTGCAGCTTTCTGTGCAGCTCTGAGCAGGGTTTTCCTTTTGCATCTACTTGCAGAAAATAAATTCTCAAAGTTGCCTGAAGATGTGAAAAGATTTCTATTAAGCTTTGAAGAAATGGCTCACCAGTTTGGGTGCCTGGAATGTGAGGCAGCACTCGGCTGCCTAAGGAGATACTTTGGAAAATCTACCTGGAAGCTCACCTGTCTGCATGCGTACCTGGTGTCTTTGTAAAGCTGATCTTTTCCACCACCTTATCTGCTGTTCTGTTCTGACCTCCAGGTACCTGCCTTGGCCTCTGTTACCTAAAACATGGAGCCTTTCTGTTATGGAGAAGCGCATTACGCTTTACTAAGATGGGCATCTGAGGCAAGGTGTGATGTGAAACAAGCCACCTTCTCATAAGATTTGGAAGCCCATGCAGCAGTTTTATTGCGTTTGATCTTTTTAGAAAGAACTATATTAAGAAATTAGTATTTAGAAAACATGAATGTAATTAAACCCAGCCAGTACAAACTGCTAGTAACTGGGATCTCATGCTTTGCTGAAGTTTGTGAACAGACAAAATGTGCAGTTAGCTGATTTTGCCTGCAACACATAAGTGCTCTTCCCTTCTCCCCTGGCCACCTACGTCAAGATCTACAATGAGATCAGATATTTAGTATGAGATGGATGCTGGTGAGGCAAGGTAGTTGTAGGTTCTTGTATTTGTAAACAGTGTTCATCACAGGCCTCCAGGAATGGCTAGGTTTGAGTAAATGCTGAGCCTTCCACAAACAGTTCCTGAATGTTCATTGCATTCATGTGCCCCATATAGTCCAGAGAAATCTTGTTTTCTGCAGGGTTTCACTTAACATTCATGTATCACGTTCCTAGTACTAGTACTTGCCCAAGTGTAATAGTATAAGGATTATGTAAATCAGTGCTTATATTAAGATGTTACTCAGACGTACTGTTTGGTGTCCAGTATGTATGTTTACAGTAATCATCACTATTACAGGTCTAAGACGTATTAGGATGACAAATTTTGTGATGTAAACTTTTGACAAAATGGCAGTGTGAATCTAAATCTTTGCAAAGCTAGGATACAGTTAGCAAATGAAAGCAGCGTACACAATTGTAAGGGAGGCAGCATCATTTGTTGCCTGGCTATACTAAGGATTGCTTTAATATACCATTCACTTGTTAATGATGCTATCAATTATTTTACTGTAAATTAGCTATTGTGAGCTTGAGATCTTTTTGCAGTGTGTGTCATTAGGTTACAGGAGCATAAATCAGACTCCCATCTCTTTTTACATCCATAACCATAACGTATGGCTTTTATTAGAAAATGTTAAGTGTCTTTTAATGTCTTCTTAATGGACAGTGTGTGCATGTGTTGATGATGAAAGCCATCTTCCTTCATACAAAATATTAATGCATAGAGCCTGTGTCTCCATAGATACAAGGTAAGGAATGGTATTTAACCTATGAAATATTCAGTATATACATTAAGTTCAGAATTTGTATTTTCTATAGTTAACAATCCTTTAGGGAAGGAAGGAGTTAAAGGGAAATCAGGGCTTGAATTCTACCGCGTATGCATATGTAACTGTGAATAAATGATATGGCAACCACTGGAAAAAAAAATCTGTCTATAAAATGCCTGTTTCTAAATGGAAATACCCCATCCCCATAGAGAATTAGGAAATGGGATTTATATCCTCTTAGGATTCCAGCCTGTAGATCACAAAGAAAGACTCATTATCAGTTATATATTCTGCCCTCTAAACTAAAATACTGGAATGCTTCCAAGAAAAACGGTGTTTTAGTCTCTGTAGCCTTTTCATTGGAGCAGCTTTATCCATTTAGCCTTTGGACCATTCCACAACATCTTGGACAAGAACACTGCTTTGACCTGAGATCTATTTACCGACAGATTCCTGGCCACCAGAGATCTGCTCTTCAAATTAACGCCTGCTAATGTTGGGCTTGATTAAAGGAAGCTAATGAAGCCATTTGAAGGATGCCCTCCAGCCTTCCCTCTCTGTGTCCATGTTCCCTTGGCAGAAATCGGGGATTTGAAAGCTGCAATTCAACAGCATCATCCTTTCATGTTGTGGTAAATATTTTATTATTCCTTTACCCTCCATGCTGTTTAAAAGAATTCATTTAAAATATTCACTTCTTTGTTCAAGGAGGAAACCTCCAAAGGGTATGCAAACAAGAACGTTTAGAAATGCACCAAGATGTAAGTGCAGGCTCTGCTCCAGCTTTTCCCATTCATTCAGGCTGCAGACCTGGCGGCTCCCTGATGGAGATCTCTGCTCAGCTCAGCAGCCTTCAGCAGCTGCTGTGCCCCCCCATTCATGTCCAGGCAGCTTCCCTATCTCTGTGCCCTGTGTTTCCACTTCTTCCCTCCATCCATCCTGTTTGCTCCTTAATCTGCTGACTCCTTTGATCCTCCTCAGGAACAATGTTTATCCTCCCACACTGAAGCACCAACCGTCACCATGGAGGGCCAGCAGCAATTTTATACCTCCATAAAGGTACGTTTAGGAGAGAAGTGACACCTGTCCAAGCTGATGCCTTTCTGAAGGCACTGTCCTCCACCTATCCCTCCTGCTTACCAAGACAGATGCCTTAGGGGTTAATCCTGCTCTCCTTCTCTGAACTTGATCTTTTCTTTACATTTGACTGCACATGCAGAATCAGGCCCTATTCAATGTCACCATTCCCATATGTAAAAGCACCAAGGCACTCCTTAGAGGAGTTGGGTGCCTATTTAGGGCCATCTTTATTGCCATCTATGTGGTGAACCGATGTGTGCATTCCCTTTCCAAAACTGCTGGCACTGGGAGGGAGAGGTTGGCCTTTGGTAGCCAGGTGAGAAGCCTCCCAGACAGCGTCCCTTCACCATGAATGAACCCTCTCCTCTGATTAATACTTTGCATTTCCCTCAAGGGAAAAGACAGAGTGGGGAGGTAAGTGAGCAACTGAATTATCCATTCTCGGAGAAGCAGGATCATAAATATTTAACATGATACGTATGAGAAAAGAGAAGGGAACAGACAGCCTCTCCAGTCCAAGCTAAGCAGCTCTCCAAGCTCCCTGTTTCCATGATCCCTTTTCCATCTCATACAGGAAGAGGGCTGGAGTAGATGCCTCTCTGCTGGGGCATAGCTGACTGTGGAAGCCTGTGTATGGAGGGAAATACCTGGTGTAACAGAGATCTCCGTCCTCCCACAGGACTGCCTGGCCTATGAATGGGACCTGCCCCATGCTGTGTATTACTAGGAGCCCGCTGGAGAACAAGGGTCTCAGAAGCTCACGTAAGTACATGAGCTCATGCCATGGCATCCAGTTGGGCCCCACACATGGGACTTTCTTGAGAGTGTGGCCTGCATCCCCAGGCCCTGTGCACAGTTGTTGGGATGCCTGCTCTACTCTGCCTGTGGCACTAAGCCTGGTGGCACCGGGCAGAGGTGGGACCGAGGGGAGAAGCGTTTTGTGAGGGTGCTGGTTGCGTAGCTTACCCTTGCATATCTGGAGGAGTAGGGGTCCTCAAAGAGCGCCCAGATGCGAGGCTGCCACCGTCTCCAGAAGCCTCCAGACCTGCCATCCGGAGAGTCACTGAGTGCGAGGCGTTTTGTCATCTCCAGCTCCTCTTCGCCATCACCAGAGTCTCCGGTGCCATCTATGTCTCCGTCCTCGGCGCTGCTATCCAGGGGCGCCCCACCAAAGCTGTCCAGAGCCTCTTCGGCGTCGCGGTGCTGCCGGTAGGTCATCCAGCAGCAGGGCTCCACGTCGGTCTCATCGATGCCCCAGAAGGCCAGCTCCTCCTCGTACAGGGGCCCGCACACGTCGGCGGGGCAGTGCAGCTTGCCGGTACGGTAGTAATTCAGGATGTGGGCGAAGACGCCCGGGTGCCGGTCGAAGAAAAACTCATCCGTGCGGGGGTCATAGTCGAAGTGGCTGTGGGCATCGGGCTCGGCGATCCAGGCCAGCCGCGTGCCGGGCAGGGTGCGCAGGGTGCTGCGGTAAGTCTGGTGCCTAGTCCCTCCCACGTTGATCACGATGCGGTCGCTCTCGTCGCCCTGGCCCATCTCGTCTCTTATCAGGCATGTCGCAGCCTCATCCAAGCGAGCACGGAGGGCGGCGAGCCCGCGAGGGGACGGCTGCTCGGCGGCAGGCGCTGCGAAGCCGAGCCCCGCTCCGGGTCAGGGCCCCGCGCCCGCTCGGCGCCCGCGGCCGGGGACTGCCGGGGCCGCGCCGCCGTCGGCTCAGTCAGGGGCGCGGGGGCCGCGGAGGCTGGGGCCGCGGCGGTGGGGCGGGAAGGGGCGGCGGGGACATGCTCCGGGAGCTGCGGAGGCTGGGGAGCGGGGACGGGGCGGAGGGGGAGGTCCCTGCCGGTTGGATGTGGCCAAGACACCCAGGAGGGAGGGAGGGGAAAAAAAGAAATACTAAGGAAAAAAGAAAAATCGCGGCAGCGGCGGTGCCCTCCGGCGCGCGGCAGTGGGGCTGCGGGGTCGGAGCCGGCGGCAGCCGGGGGCGGCGGGGCTGCGCCCGCCCCGCCTGGCGGGGGCGGAGGGGCCCCGCTGGTGCTGAACGGACAGCGCCGCGCCGCCGCTTCCTCCTCCTGCGCTCCTCGCCGTGCCGAGCGCGCTGCCTGGCCGGGGTCGGGGCCGGTGCGGGCGGCGGGGACCCGCGACGCCGCCGCCGCTCCTCCCGCTGCCGCCGCCGCTCTCCGGCGGCTCGGTGCAGCCCGCCCGCTCGCTCGCGCAGGCGCGCCGCTCCCGCCCGCCGCCGCGCGCCGGGTCCTAATGCCGGCCGCGCCCCGAGGGCGCCGCGCCCGCTCCCCCCCGCCCCCCCCCCACGGCGAGAATCCGGAGCTGCCCGCCAGCGGGAGCGGTGCCCCGTGCCCCCGTCTCAGAGCCCGCCCGAGTGGCGTCTCCGGGACGGCTCCGGCGGCGCTGGGGTGAATCCCCGCCGCTCACCTTCGGGCAAAGCTGCAAAACCCCTCGTCTGCCCTGGTACGTGTCCCGTGCGGTGTGCAGGGGAAGGAGACGGGCGTGGCAGCAGCTTGGGTGCTGAGGGAAGCGTTGCAGGAGCTGTGGCAGGATACACCGGAGAGGCCTGAATGCCTGCTTCCCCTGCGTGAATGGCAACAGGTTGGTTACGAGGCTGGCGGGACAGAAGGAAGGCCAGAGGAGCTGGATGTTTGTCTGCCTGAACTGTGGGAAAAGAGCACGGAAATCTGAAGCACGGTGAAGTTAAGGAACGTGAGGCTGAACCAATGCAATGCTGTACCGCAGCCACCCTCAGCTGCTGACAGAGCCTCCAAGAAGAGCGGCCAGGCAGCAGCTGAGTGCTGGGGTTGAACATGAAAGACTGAGGTACAGGGAGGGGTCTGAGAAGCCCCAGCACAGAAAGGCCATCCAAAGTCCTTGAGAGTTGGCAGAAGGAAAGCATAGCATGAGAGGAGAGCGGTGAGCTCGAACCTGAAATTTGGAAAGAGAAAGGAAATGGAGATTGTAGTTTGTTGATAAAATGATGGTAATTGTTTTATAGTCCCACTCACCTATTGTTTCTTATGGTGATGGATCCAGGGGCCAAGGGGAAGCAGAGCAGGGCAGGTTCTGAGGGCCATGGGGGTTAATCCAGAAGAGATTTGAGGTCCACTCCCAGCCCTTTAGTCTTGCCTTCCATTACCCATATCAGCATTTCCTCTGTAGGAACATCAGTGTTGAGCTCTCAGGTGGCGGTGAGGATGAAAAGAGCCCCTTGCAGCTTCTGGCACTGCATCTTCCTCTCTGCCTGGGCATTGGCAGGAGCGTGCTGCAGGACCTCAGAAGAACCTGAAAGCGTGCGTTAAGAAATTGGAAGTTTGCTCAAAGGCGGTTTTCATGGGCTCAGGTGGGGAGGCCACGCTTAAGTGACCTGCGAGGTTTCTTTGAAGATACAAAGGCTGCAATTGATAAAGGAGAGTTGGCAGTCGCAGATGAGCAGGGTATTTCAAAAAGAGAGTGAGAAGGCTCCAAATCATAGATCTGTGGGTGAGGGGAAGCAGAGGATTGGAGCAAGACAGCTGCAAAAACAGGAAACTGTCTTAAAAGAATACATTGGAAACATAAGTTTGTGTTTATACATTATTTTCATGGGGAAAATGAAAGATAGCATCATTTCCAAAGCTTATATTGCAGTTTGGGAGGTGAAGTATCAGAAAATAAGATCTTTATTAAACAAGGAACGTAGACAGTAACATCATATTGACAAAAAAAACTTTGCTGCCAGGAGCCTGCCTGGTAGCAATATAAAATTCTGGTTTTGTTTAACAAAATATTTTTCCATGGATATAAAGGTTTGGACTACAACAGATAAAAGAAACCAAATCATTTTCAAAGATTGTCAAATTTAGGGATAACATGTTTTCCACAGAGGCTTGTTCAATACCAAACTGCATCGTGGCACTCCTGGCTCCTCTCACCCCACTGAACCATAATGGTGCTGCAACCATTCCTTGCTCTGTCTCATTCTACCAGCCTCCACCTGCTGGGATGCTGAAGGATCTCCCCTAACTCTGCAGTGTTTTCCAGGGCTGTAATGAGGTTCTGTAATCCAGTGTGTACACGAGATGAACATATGTATATATTTGTCACAGTCAGGCATTCGGCCTTTTCAGTTTCAATAGCAGTGGCTCCTCTTCTCTGCTTTCAGACTTGTGTTACAGACGATGCACTCGCTTGTGGAAGCAGCATCACCCATATAGCTCCACTGACTTCAATTAAAGAATGAATGAAAGAGTAAAAGTTTGGGTTTCATGTCAACCACCTGAAAAAAGTCCTCTGTGTATCCCTGTTGGGTGTTTTCTCTACCCAGGAAAAAGAAGTTGTGCAGGGAGGACTTTATAGGAAGGTGGATATGCATGTCCAGGAATCACCTTATTTTTCTCTTCTAGTTCTTGTCATATTTAAGTTAAATTAGCAGTTAAGCTTACTAAGATTTACTTGCTAAAAAGGAACGAAAACAGTTTTAAGAGCACTGGGAGACCTGTGTGGGAGGCACGGATTTGGTAGATTGAGCAAGGAGATCACAGTCTGGAAAAGGATTCTGGTAAAACAGCAGCAGGAGGAGGTAATGTTATCATAAATTCCCAAATGATGTTGGCCTCAGAATTGTGTTTTATTTCCCTAGCTGATACTGGTGACAGATTTTGATGGTCATCTGCCTCGAGCTGTGGCTAACCAAAGCCTGGTGTGAGTAGGAGAAAAACAGCTGTAGAGTTCAGAAAGACTTTTCAATGTGAGAGGCTGGAGCTGCACAGCTGCTGTTCAGGAGAGAATATATGTGCTTTGAGCAGCCCTATTAAAGTCACTGGGAGTGCTTACAACCTTAGCTGTTCATCTGAATCAACGCTTTCAGTGGTGACAGTGGAAATACAGCTTTGAGCCATGGATCTGTTTTATTTTTCAAACTCCTATGCAAAAGATCATCTGTCCCCTTACTAATTTTATCCTTTGTGTTAGGTCACCCTACTGCCTCCTGTGTTGTGATGATACAGGCAGAGGAAGTCTTTCTTTCACCTCTGTCTCTGGAGTCCTGACATCACCTTTGCTGACCTATGCTTCAGCATCCCCAGGGTAACAGGATACAATGAAAGGTAGGTTGTCTTCCAGAAAGAAGTCTCTACCTAATAATGCAGCTGAGAATTTCAGTGATTTCTAATCATATCTCCAAAGGGGTTGAAGGAGTTTTCTTTTCAGTGGATGGGGGGGATGACTGAGCATTTATTCCCTAATATGTCTGTATTTAGTAAGTATTCACCTTTGAGCAAAATTATAGCTTTGTTTTCTTTGATAGATCAAAATTTTAGAATGCTGTGTAGGCACGAGAAACACACAGGGAAGCTTTGCTTTATGCTTTGGTACTTTCCGAGTATAACAGTGTCTCATTTTGCATACCTGAGAGTACCTGAGGTACTTAACAAGGACATACCAACAGTAGTGATAAGTAATGAAACACTCACTCCTTAAATTTAAGCCTGCCATTCAGAGTTCATCAACCAGTTTGTACTCAAAGACACAGCTTCTTATAAAAACTTATTGACCAATTCTAAGAAAAGTGACAATATAAAGAGGGAAAAGAGACATTTATAAAACCTATGACTTTATGTACAACTACGAATACATCTGGAGAGCACATTTAAAATGTTTTAAAGCTGGGGGAAGCTGAGAGGGAGAGATTTATTTCTGAGAGTTATAATCTCAAAACAAAAAGCAGCCAGGGTTGGAGCACCGATTTTGCAATGGTCGAATGCTATAACTCAGTCTGTGCTGTCTTGTATTAAATTCATGACAATTCAACAGTATTCCAATGCAGTTCTTTATCAGTTCTAGATTACATCATGCTGTGAATTGCTGTCTGTTAATATTGATCTTTGTAAATCATTTGGAATCAAATGGAAAGCTGTGATGCACTTCAACATGCAATGTACTCACTCTGTCCTTGAAACTGATTTAAAAACAAAGCTGCACTTGCAAAGATGGTATTACTTTTCTGCAAGGTGAGATTTACCCTTTTGGACTATCAATAGTTGGATGAAAGCCTTCCATGGAAAAAAAATGAGAATGAGGGAGAAAATAATTTGTTGTTGCTTGATGTTGACTGAGGGAGACACAGAGGTGCCGCATGCCTGAAGGGCTCACATCACAGTCACAAAGCCTGATTCAAAAGAAGTCATCCTGCTTTTAGTCACAGAAATAGAAGCTGCACAGATTAAATGCTAGCCCCTGCACACTTACCTTGCTAAGTTTGGGCATTTTTTTTTCCCCTTTCTTCACAGAAGCACAGAATTATAGAGGTTGGAAGGAACCTCGGGAGATCATTTAGTCCAAACCCCTCTGCTAATGGTTCCCTACAGTAGGTTGCATAGGGAAGAATCCAGAGGAATTTTGAGTATCTCCAGAGATGGAATCTCCACAACAACCTCTCTGGGCAGCTTGTTCCAGTGCTTTGGAGGTTATTTTCATATGGTTACTTAAATTTTGCTTAAATATGTACTTCGTTTTTATCTGTGTTCTTCAAATATCGCTTGGCTTTGCTGTGAGCTGAGAACTATTTGCTGTGCTGCACCTGCTGACTGCATTTTGTTCTCTATCCGTTTGTACTGGGCTGCATTCGATTGTGAGTGAAGGTTGTTTCAAGAATCCCTTTAGGATCCTTAACAAAGAGTTCCAGTATAGAAATATCAGTATTGAACAGATGCATATCAAACTGTGAGACAAATGAAAATTGTCCTGGGAAAAAAAAAAAAAAAAAAAAAGAAGAAAGTAATATCATGTTATGTTAGAGATCATCACAGGTCTTTACTCGTTCCGTTAACTTAGTGGAGTTCCCACCTGCAATGATCTGATTTCACTGAAAGTTCCTGGGAGGTGAAACTGAGTAAATTGATGTGAGATTGCGCATGCACACAAGGCAAGGTGGCAGCAATGTTCTGCTTTCTGAAGGCCTGGGATGCTGTCCAGACCCTATTTCTCATAGGGAGAGAGCGCAGCAGTGAACACTAAAAATGGCTATAATCTGCCTGAGAGCCAGCACCTGCCTGAAAGCAGCACGTAAGTGGGCTGGGCTAGGCACTGTGCTGCTCTTGGAGCATGTATTAACCTCAAATGATTTTCATGATATACTTTACTCAAGACCATAGTAAAAGTGTCAGGATTTATCTTATATGAACATTCCCTAACATAGAAATCATCAAGAAATTATGGAGCAAAATCACAGCAAAAATCTGCTTTCAGTAACTGAAATAAGGCATGCAGCTTTGCTAATGTGATGCTTTGTTCTATGAAGGGTATAGATTAGTCTCTGTCTTCCTGATGCTGATCTAGGAGAGATCCAACAAAACAAGCAGCTGGTGATGAGGAAAAGTCAACTTACAATATTGGAAGATTCGTGTCAGCGAAAACACGCTTATAGAAGCTGCTAAATGTGTGTTACTAGGAGCTGAGTGCAGGAATCCTGAAGGCTCTAAATCTGCATGTTCAAAAGAGTAAATGCATGCACGTAGAGCTGAACTGTGTATCTCCTACCACGTGCTACCACTGCAGTTCCAAAAGTGGCTAGTGATTTGGCTTTGCTTTATTTGTAGTTGATCTGTTCTGGGGGGGGAGTCCTATGAGGTCCTTGACTTTCTGAGATTGACCTAATCAACTTTTTTTTTTCCTTCTGAAAATGAAAGTCTGCTAATGCTGGGTGACGTTTCTAAAATCTTAGCCAACTTGCAGGTGCATGAACACAGCAACAGGCACAAACCCATCACACAGACTATTTGCAGAATACAGAACAGGAGGCACTGGTCTTTTCTTGAGCAAAGTGTGCCGTTCTCAGTGCCTCAAGTACATCCTTTTCATTTGACCACATGCATGCAAAAATGAGGGTCTCTTTCTAATGGAAGAGGACAGAACATGTTGCATTATGCACAAAACACATGCTTGCCTAACAGCTGACTATTTCTCTAATACATCAAAATAATTAGAACATTTCTTTCTCTGTTTTTAAATTGAAATGGGAGGTTTACTTTTGTTGAATGATTCACTTTTCACAACTGTTATTATTTCTCAAGCTTACACTGAGTCTGCAGCAGCAACTGAAATGTTCTCAGACAAACAAGAAGGAAAATAGCCTGTAAATCTTTATTGGTATAAATGGTTCATAAAGCTGGGTGTTGAAAGGTAAGCGTAGTTGAAATAAATCTAAGCAGTGCTGACTCCAACGTTTAAAGCATTGGTTAAATCTCTTGATTAACCCAGGTCCTCACTTTTTGACATGGATCAATAATTTTGAGATGTCTCTGCTTTTCTCTGGCTTTGTGATTATTTATGTGGGCAGTGCCATGAAATATGATGTTTAATCCTGTTGAAGTAATTCTTACATGCTGCATATGGTTGTAGTTCAATAATTGGCACTAGGGGTAAAATGGACTGTGTTTCTTTTGTAAGTAAACAGGATTTATACAATACAAGTGCGAGTAAATGGAAAGCAAAATCCACCTTCTAACACAAATCTTCAGCCAGCTGTTGGGCATGCACATTTCCTGATTTTTGTTTGTTTTTGAACCTGTGGCTCAGCACTACCAGCAGTCTATTGTTCCAATGAGAGCTAGATCAGAGCTAATAGTGCCAGGATGTATTGTAGCTTTGTGCTCCAGGGAACAGGAAGATGCTCTACCCATAGGTTCCTGGCTGTGGGAAAAAGCCTTCTCTAGGAATCGCAGTGCAGAAGGGCCGTACTGGCCCAGCAGATAGTGGCTGATGTTCCTGCTAGCACACAAGATTTTCAGCAGGTCTGTATTTAAATGGTTGGCTTACTAAGCACAGTGCTATGCTTGTTCCTAAGACACGGCTTGTTTAGTCATTGTTTACTCATGGAATGATTCATGGGTGGGTTCTGCCAGGCTTTGCAGATGGACTCCCTGCCTGTAGGTATCGTTGAAGTAAAGGGTTAGGGAATAACAGGGAAGCAAAGAAATATCATGGTGGCACAAGGTGCTCAGAGTTGACCAACAAGAATTCAGAAGTGCATCCTCCTAATTTAGGCTCTGTTCTCGTGGGAAGCTGGACCTTTCTGTGCTTTTAGGATGGATGCCTGTCCTGCAACAGAGCCTGCAGGAGCATACTTACTGGCTTTCCTATGAAGGGATGAGAGAAAAGGGGTACCCAGTTTGCAAATCCATAAGGGCCAGTCTTCTGTGAAATTTTCCAGCCTGTAATTAAAAACAAAACATATTTCTACAGGTTATTTTAAAGTTGTTCTCCAGCTTACAGACATCCAGCCTATTTAAAACATAGAGAAAAATATTGCTTCCTAAAATTAATGTCAAAGTGTTTTAGCCTTTTATTTGGTTTATTATGTTAATCCCCTTAAGATCCCTTCAGCAGATTAAGAGATCTCATGCAGAAGTACTCAGTGGTGCTGTGCTTCTGTAGCTCAGTTTGACTATCGCATAAAACAAGCAGAGAAATACATCCTGAAAGGAACAGTGCATCCCAGAAAAGGTGGTGTGGGAATTCAATGAAATTACGGTCCATTCCCCTGAGTGTATGTTTATACAGTTGTTAGCAGGTGTATTTGTCCATACGTACAAAAATGTGTATAATACTCATTGGGACAAAACCTGGATGAGTACCTTTTTCAGCTTCATTTCCACATTATCTCTTATCCTAGTGATTATTTCCCCCCCATCCTCACTAAGTCTGAGTAAGAACTGCAGAACGTGTCTAATTTTTTTAGAGGTATTTTGAAGTAGTTTGAAAGAAAAAATCTTTAGACATAAAGGCTTTCATTTTTTGCCACACACAGCAAAAGTCCAAGAGGTTTGAAGAGCATTTAATCCAGTTGGAAATCAGGCTAGGGATGGTATATCAAATATGAATTAAAACTTTCAGTGTTGCAAACATAAAGCTAACAACCTTAGCTTAAAAAAAAAAAAAAAAAAAAAAAAAAAGTACAGTCTTTTAATTCACTCCAGCCAATAAACAGTCCATAGACAGCAAGTTAACAAGCAATAAGTAGTGATAGGAAAACTTCACAGATGAGTCCTATGTAGCTAGACATCTGCTCAGCCAACAAAGATTTCCAAAAGATCAGCTGCGTGTCTGGAAATGTAACCACTGGTGTCTAAAATAGAAGATAGGGAAGCAGAAGTTGTTTATTTGTTGGGTTTGTTTGTTGGTTGTTTTTTGTTGGTTTTTTTCTTTCCCATATTGTATGCTGTACCAGAAGAAAAAAGAAAGGAGGCAAAATCCAACCAACCAACAGACGAACAAACAAACATACCAGAGCCCCATGTAATGGTGGTGGTCAAGAATTGCTTGAAAGGCATATGCCTTAAGTCACAACAAAGCAAAGATATGTCAAAGTTATTTTGCTTTAGCTACAAAACATACATGCAGGAACACTACATACCTAGGAGGTATGAGGGTTAAATGAACTGATCAATCTTTCCTGTCTATCCAATAACTTGCATTTAAAAGAGGGAGCATTATTTTGTCATTCATTTCTGAGATACAGAAATTTTTTTCATCATTGATGTGCAGCAGAATTCTGAATTCTGGCTGCAAAAAGATGCCAGAGAGCAGATGAGGCAAAATGACAGATTCAGGTAAAACATGAGCAGGCAGCTCACAACAAGTAATGCAGTGCGTGCCAGTCCTGCTCTTCCCTGGAGATGGGGCAGAAATGCCTCAGAAAGAACAGATGGAAACAGCTGCCAACAGATGAACACTGGAAAGGATTCAAGCCACAGTACTTGCTGCAACTCGGGAGTTAGAGGCCTGAGCTTACCATGACAGGTATTAAGATTGTGAACCAGGCAGCTGTCGGTCAATCCTTGGATATGAGACCAGAAAAAGCTGTTACAGAATGAAATCCATCTACAAGACATTCTCCAGGATCTTTGTAATTCCAGTATGAAAAAGTAAAGTACGTCTCTAACCACAGTGGTCCAGAACAAATTTGTCAAACTGAATTCCTTCATGCTCCCAGACAAAACAGATCTGAGCTGTTGGGTCTGTAAAGTCTTGCTTACACTTCTGCATGGAGAGTTCAGGTGGATTGCATTTAAGTAATAGGAGCTTGCAATTTTTTAATCTGGTTGTCTTTCTTACAGAAGAGGATACCAAGAGAGACGTTGGAAAACTGAGCCCTGATGACCTTTGTCAGCACTTGAACCAAACAGTGCTTTCAGTAGAACAGCGTCTTCCTCTTTCGTGCCCAGGATGAAGTCAAAGCCCCCCACAGGAGCCTGTAATGCTTATAAGTGAGTTTTGCCTGGATGGAAGCAAGCCACCAGAGCTTATTTCTCAGAGAAGTCCTATGGTAAGAGGCTTCTTTAATCTGTGGTTGTACATAGTACTAAAATTAAAAGAACACTGCTAATGTATTTTTTGTGAATATGCTTGTGCCATAATTCATTCACTCAACGCAGTGGTTTCTCTTGACCTTGAGATAAGATTTAACAGGTGGCAAAAAGATAAATTTAGGAAATCCAGTGACGTAATGCTGATAATTTTATGTTGTCTTGCATATTTTCTAGCACACCATGAAGAATAAATAAATTGCAGAAGCTGAAGTGTCCTTGGCAAACAAACAAACAAAATAGCACCCTGTGATATTTTTACCTTTGCTTCTCCTCACCAAACACACTGCTCACTCCCACAGAGCTTGAAATATTAACCCAGCACGTTAATTTATTTCTTCCAGAGTTGCCCTGGCTGTTGGATTTAACCTCTCTCTTGGGAGTACTTCTAAACCAAATGGCTGACTCCATCTCTAGCTTTGTTAATTAAGCACATTACTTTGTTTCTTTTTTCACATTGTTTAATGTAATTGGCATTTGTGCAGCTTTTTAAAGCCATGTTTGGGCCTACATTTTGTACAGCTGGCTCTGATCTGCAAGCTATTTCAAGTGTTTAGTTCTCTACAAGACCGCCTTCGGAGTGCAGAACATCTGTGCTAAGTACATCCCATGCTTCCTTTCCAAAATGAAGGAAATGACTGGTGTGACACATGTTCTGCCCTGTGTACATTTGTATTTCTATGGCATTACACTTGTAATGGGAACATTGAATGTTCTGTTTGAGAAAGAGAACTTCATCTACAAGCTGCTGTGATAATGTTTGCCTATACTGTAGTCTTTGTCCCAATCACCTTTATGCAACTCATGGGGACATGTTACCATATAGACACAAAAGCCTGTGGTTTTTCACATGTAAGTGAATCTTGCAAGTCATGAATTCCTTCAGATAAGGGTACCAAAGTTGTGTCAACTGGCAAGAAAGACTGATGGAGTTACACTAGACAGACATCCAGCTCATTAATTTCAGTTGTCTTGGCATGAGAAGATATTCTGTACCTGAATTGAAGAAGTATATATAAAAATTTAGGAAAAAAATAGATCCGTGCATTGGAGAAATGGTCTCTCTCTCTTTTTTTTATACAAATGCTGCCCTCCAGTGGTCTGGAAAAAAAAAAAAACAGCACACCAAACAACAACTGATAAACACAGCGCTTATTGATTGCAGGAATGTAATTTCTGCTCACATTGTAGCAAGTAGAAAAGAATTGTACCTCTCAGTATCACTTGGATTGTCTAGGCTCCAGCCTCAGGAAACCCACACGTGGCATAAGGCAAGGTGAAGGCAGTTGTAACAGCAGGGTATTGCTTTACCAGTATAGGCCTACTGGCTCTCTTCTGTGAATGATCAGCTGAAAATAAATTCTTTCTCATTAATGGCAGAATCGTAATGCTCTGCTACTCAATGACAGTCAAAACTGCTGACTTCAAATAGAACCACATGTGAGGAAATAGTTATGAGTTGAACGAACAGGTTTCAGAGAGCATTTGTTCCCAAACGTTTGGATTTTCTGAACAAAAGCAGCCTGGCTGGCAGTCAGTCAGAGACAGTGCAGCACTCAGTGGCTGTCAGTCAACCAAGGGGACCATTCTATCCTCCCAGAATATGAATCCTGATGCAGAGTATAAATCCTATTGAGCCACACGTAAAGCACAAGTCATTCAGATTTTGTCTTTCAAATATGGCAAGCAGCATTACGATTGTTTTAGGAAAGCGTCAATGTGAAGGAATGTTGCATGACCAAAGTGTAAGGTAGATGATCTCTAGGTGTATTGCCTCCACACTTCCTTGCATGGCTTGAAATGTTCTTTCCAAACCAAATGTGAGACCATTTCTCACTATGTCCTGTTCTACACTTCCATTTTAGGTGGAGGTGGCTGCATGCCAGGAAATTCACACCCTGCTGAAGGACTCCTCCACCAGAGAATGGCACTGCAATCCTTCTGCCACCTCCTGCTCTTGTGCACGTGCCTTCTGTTATGTAAACAGTCTCCCCCAGCACTTCTGACATCTCTACTGTGCAGTGAGTTCAAACCTTTTCTCTTTCCTTTTGTCTTCTTTTTCACATAAATAAACCAAATGAAAATAGGCTGCTTTCCCCAAATTTGTGCATTAATAGACAAAAACCTAGCTATTCCTTCAATTTTTCACTCTCTCTCCTTAGAAGGCTCTTAGGTAATGAAATACTTGACTTTTTCCAACATGTTTTTCCTGGTTTATGGGGCTTCAGGTGCTGAATGAAGGCTGTGACTGTTTTTGCTGTTTCCCCACCTATTGATTACCTGTTACTGAAAAGATGAGAAAACAGAACGTTGAACTCACCGAAAGGGATTTCGGAAATAACTGCAATTTGCACTGTGTCCAGCAGATGCTGCTGTTGGACAAAGAAAACCAAACAGCTCAAGGTCAGTTTCAGTGGGTTAGGGAGAACCTGTGCTTCGGAGGACTTTCGCAGTTCCAGGTTGTTATTCAGCCCCTCAGGTCTGGTTCGTAGAGACTGGGAGACCCATCTCACAACCATGTGTTTGCAATATTAGGTGACTGTGCTGAGCCCCAGAACTCTGAATAATTCAATCTGATTCCAAGCAAAAAAAATAAATACAAAAAAAAAAAACAAAAAAAAAAACAACCAAAGCACCAAACCCACTGCCATTACAGCCTCCCTCCCTCTCTCTGATGAAGTGGGTTATTGGTTGTCAGTTTTTAATGCATTTTCATGTAAGTAATGGAAAGCTTCACTTCACAGGCAGCATTTTCCTTCCTGTTGATGAATATAGGATTATTTGTTGAGTCTTATCTGATGTTGATAAGACCCATGAGGAAGATAAGTTGGTGCTGTTTTAGAAAGAAATGTGAGCTTAGTGTCATGCCAACTGTATTACTGGGAAGACCCTGAGGTTTTTTGTAACTCTGTGGTTATAGGGTAGATCAGCATTCATTAACTTATATTGTTCAGATGTTATTCAGAAGTGTCTACATATGTGAAAGTTTTATTTCTGGGTCTTGCCCATAGGGATGTCTCTAGGCTCCTTCTGCTGGCTCAGATAGCTTTGTCAGACATTGCTAACTCCTGGTGAGACCTTGGTGGGAAAAGGCAAAGGAGGCTCTTCTGTATGACACTAGGGCTCATTTCGTGCCATTAGCCCTGAATCTCAGCTATTGACTGTCAAACCACAAGTTTCTACTCAATAACATTCCCAGGTGTACAACAGGCTCTGCACAGGCCATTGAGGGAAGGTCTTGGCTGTGGAAGAGATTTACAGGAAAGCACATGATCCAAAGGTTCACCTTTGGATGATGTTCTTCTGGAGATGTTAATACCAATTCTGTGAGTAGAATGAGCCAGCTCTCCCCTTTGCAATATTTGACCCTTTGAAATATCTCTGCAAAATGCAATCTGTAAAATGAAAACTCCCATCCCTTCCACATTCAGCAATGCCTATCATGTCTTTGAAATAGCAAGTCATTCTAAAAGAGCAGCACTGATACAAGGCAATTGCCCACTTTGTATTTATTTAATAGTGTTAGATACAGAAGATAAAATATTTTAATATTTTTTTCACATTCAGAACAGCTGCTTTCCTTTAATTATTAGTAGTTTGCTGACTTTTCCTTGGAGGTGGCCTTCCATAGGAAATGCCAGACAGCTCTAAAACCTTCACTGAAAAGTTTTCCACCCACGTTCCGTCTGGCTCTGTCCTGTCTTGTCAAATCAACTTGGATAAATGAGGACTCAGGCTTGCAGAGTCCTCAGTTCTCCCCAAGCTCTGTGTGTCAGTACAGTTGTCCAGATTCAGTCCTTTTTGGTCTTTCCCATCCTGCAGCACATTGATTCAGAATTATACTATAAGTTGATGACTTCAGAGTGTGTGTAGTGCACACTTGTGTGTTCCCGTAGGTCAAGCTAGACTGCAGTCTGTCTTGCAGGATGATCCCTACATGATCCTAACTGGGATGATAATGGATCCCAATTAAGGAAGCAACATTTGCAAATGTTGGGTCAGCCTTGTGCCCATTCTCTGCTCTGCCTGTGTCCCATGTCACCACCAAAACAAAGCTCTGAGTCCAAATGATGTCCAACTTTGAGATGTTTCCACGTTGGCAGGGCTGTATTAGCAATGTGCCATCCCCTTGATGCATGGAGTAACTTCAGACATTTATTTTAAATATATCACCTTAGAAACAGACATGAGAAAATGCACACATTTTCTTAAGTTGAAAAATAAATACAGCTGTAATCTAAAGGTATGTTTATCAGCACTGATGCCCCTTGGCCTTACTCCAGTGGATTTCTCTCACTGACATCAGTGGGAAAAAGATGGGCTCTGCACAGTAAATCTAGGAATACTTTTTTCTTCTTTATCCATCCATCTATTTTGGGATGTGCTAAATGCTTGCTCTCTGTTGTAACATTAACATCAGTATGTGGAAACTTGGGTTGCTAAAATAAATCAGTGAAATGCAATATACATGACTTCACATAGAACTGCATGTACATTGTTGAGCACAAGCACTCTGTGTCCGCTGTGCCATGCCAGCTGGACCCAGGGTGCTTCCTATTGTACCCCATGGGGTCCCAGATTGAGGCAGGGGTGAGCTTTGTGCTTCTTAGTTGGATCTTCTTAGTTCCTGACTCTGGAAAATATTTCTTGATTGCATTACTGTGCCTGTACGTTTGAATTCATGACACTTTCACCAGCCCCAGAGCACAGGGATGGCAAGGTCTATAGTACTTCTCAGTAGTGTCTTTTCCATATGGGCCTGATTGTTCACTGGAGGCAATGGAATTATCATCTATATGGGAAGCTCTGATTTGCAGGGATCTGACTGTGTTTCTTTAGTTTTTGTGAGTCAATGACACTGCCTCCAATCAGACTAAAGTGGGACTTTTTTCTGATCTTAGCAGTTGCTCCTGATTCATGCTAGTGCGAATTAGAACACTGAAATTCATTTAATTCTTATTTTTAGGGGGAAAAAATGAATGTAAATAAGGGGAATAAAAAAGGGAAAAGCTGAACTTTTACAAGCTGGACTGTTTTCTGCCCACAGCGAAGCCAACAGGAGACTCTTACAAAGCTGGATGTTGGTTAAGGTGCCGAGAGGGCAGCCCTGCCCCAGCCTCTCTGACCAGCCAAGCCTGGTGTGCCCGCACAGCAGCCCTGTGTCCTCTGTGCCCCCATTCGTCATCCACTGTGGTCACCGCCGCATGCACGATGGAGCTCATGAGTTGTTCCTTCCTTCTTCCTGTTGAAGAGGTACAAGCTGCACTAATTCCTTCAGTAATAGTCACCTAAGGGGGAATACAGTGACTGATCTGTCATCAAATGCTCAGAGCTGATGATGGTATCTGTTGTTTATTTGTTTGGCTGTTCTTTTCTCTGTGAAGTTTAAACAAGAGCCATAAGTCACAGGGATATGACAAGGATCAGGTTGTTGTGTGTGGGCTCCAGCAACTGTCCAAATGTACAGATACACCCTGATACTTGCTTATCAATGGCAATCTACTCAGAGCTTCATGTTTTTCAGTTTTGTGGCAAGCTTGCAAGGTTACATATATACACTGAATGAAACATACCCCACCGGTTATTTTTAGAGAGGCTCTAAACAAGAAGCAAATCCCTGGAGCAGTGCTGCCAGAGATGCTTAAAGTTCAAATCCAAATTAAAACTGCCAATCTTGGGCTTAAATTCCAACCTGAACTTGAGGAAAACTGTGATCTGTACCTTGAACTTTGTGACAGAAAGCGACTTCTAAGTGTTTTCTAATGCCTGAGTGTATATGAATATGGTAAAGTCACCTAAAACTAGATCTTACATGGAAAATCTGAATATTTGGGAATGTAGTTCCTGATCTTGCAAAATATTGTCGTAAGGCTTTAATTCATAGTAGCTGCAATGGAATCTGGAGAGTTTAATTTATTAGGACTCCCACCTCTATTACAGCTTTGTAAGCTCTCATCATATAATTGTGAGGTAAATGTGCTTATTTACCTCACAGACCTTCTTAGTGAAGACCACTGATGTGTAAGACTTGGTTTAGAAATCACTAGGATACCACAGGAAGAAAGCCAACCCCTTTTCAGCAATGTCTTTGCACAAGTTAACTGAAAGTGGCGCAGCTGAAGCAAGCACTTGATTTCTTTGCTGAATCAGAGCCTGTGTCTTCTTCCTGCCAAGGCAGCGATCTTAACACCATTCCTAAATGCACCAGTAACTCTAGAAGCTCTAATGAAAGTCAAGATAATGCCACAGATTTTATAAATAAGGGTCTTTATTTAGAATACTGTTGAAGACATTCTTGGCAATCACATCGTATAAATATATAAAGTTAAAGTTTGGCACAACAAACCAAGCAACATTAAATATATATATTTTTATTTTTTCCTATGTTTGTTTTTAATTTTAGCTTTCATTTTTTTCCCTTTTTCTTCTGTTTTTCTGTTCTTTTTTCTTTTTTCCTTTTTTCTTTTTTTTTTTCTTTCTTTTTTTTTTTTTTTTTTTTTTTTTTTGCAAAGCAACTCTTATTTACAATTATACAAAAAGTTTTATAAAAAGTGGTCCACAACCTTATTTTGGCCAGAACAGGGGTAATAAGAAGAAGGATCTGTCACGCCACTGCTGTTGTAGATTTCTTTTTTCCTCCGTATTCAAGAGCCAGGTTCCTATTCTCCAAAGCCCAAATTTAACATTGGCCATTTCCCCGTATGCGCTTTTATCTCTAGACATATTAAATAACTTTAGTTTAGCAACCAATAAATAACTAAGTGTATTCTGTAGTAGTACAGGTTTGAAAACTTACAGAAGGAATTTTGCATGATATTTTAAAACTGAAACAAGTCTTGAAGTCCCTTCTGCTTTAGAAGGCAAGTCTTGGAGCTTGGTTGAATGGAGCAATTTGTTCTCGGCACAGTCCGGCTGGACCTGCCTTTATAGCACTTGGTAAATCGGATTGCTGCTGCTGCTGCTGCTGCTGCTGTCCTGGGGAAGCGGGGTGCAGTTGGTGGGGGAAGGAATCTGGGCTCCACTGTCATTCAGGCTTGCTCCTTCCTGGGGGGAACAGGGACTCCCTTCAGCAACAGCTTCAGCTGGAGGCAGTATTGGACAGGTGGAGTTGTCTGTGGAAATCCTCTCCACAATGCTTGAGAGGCAGTCGAGGCTGGAAACAACGGAACTCTTCCCATGCTTTGGGTCTAAAAACAAAGAGAAATGTGATCCATTTATCCACTGTGTACTTAAATTGTAAGATGTAGATCTTTCATAAAACCCCAGCAAGCGGCTGAAGTATGTGTCTGAGAGCATGCAAAACATCAGAGGAAATGAGTATGAGTGAAGGGTGCCAGCTGTCAGGAAAGGAATTGTAATCTGTGAAACAGAGGAGAGACCCAAGTGAAACACGCTGCTACTCAGGGAGGGTGGATTCAGTCTTCAGAAAGGGAATGGGAGATTGGAATTCTGTCAAGCATCTCTCCAGTTTGGATTAATGATACCTGGTTAGAACAGGTATTAGGCTTCATGCAAAATGGGGTTAAGACTAAAAATCAGTCGCAGAGAGGGGTGTATACCTAGATGCTCTATTTGCAAAACAGGAAATGCAGCTCTAACATATCCCCTATACTTGCAAATACATTTACATGAAATCCAGTGCTTCTGCCAGCATCAGCAGCTCATTGGCTGGACAGTCAGGCTCCTTCTCCAGCCTGGCTAAGTGATTGGGGACAGAGAAGGCCACTGGCTGTCCCCATCCTCCATGCTTCACACAGCCATATTCTCAACAGCAGATACTCACCATTTGGTGATTCCGCGTAGTAGCTGCTGTCGTAGCTGTTTCTCCTGCGAGAGCTGCAAGGCGGCCCACTGTACTCCATCTAGAAAGGAGAATAATCTGAGTGAGGCTGGGGGACTGCCTATTCCACAGGTCCAGGAGCCATCTGATTTTGTATTTCAGTGGCTAATCTGTGCCATCACTCTCAGCCAAAATGCTGTCACATTTGTGTCATAGAATGAAGCAGACAGAATTAACTAAAAAAAAGGAATGGATTTACACTAGAATATTTATGTGTCGTGTTCGTACCAAAGCAAAATTACCACCATCGCTATGACTGACGCTGTGGTTTTATCAGAGATGAGGTTTTCCAGCAGTCTCATGTATGCCTGTGGTCAGTTTAGAAAAGGCAACTCAAGAGAGGAAGGGATTCTTTTGATCTAACTTTGAAAGAGTTTCCCAAACATGAGAAAGCCACTTTTCCTCTGAGAAAGCCACTACTCTACCTTCGGATTTCTTTCAGTTTGTCTTCCTACTCTGGTTTTATAAAGAAAAACCGCTAAACCCTGACCAATATATTTGTGGTCAGTATGTGAATCTACAATGAAAAGGCTATATTTTGAAGAGGGGACATTTGTAACTCTCTCCCATCTGCCAACTATTTCACAGTCCCAAGTACTCAGCTCAGTGATTATTATCTCCACTAGAAAACAGAAAAAAATCCCAGAAGTGCCCTTGTGGTCCCGTTCTCCGCAGCAGCCCTGCAGCCACCCTTGTCCTCTCCCCATAACCCAAAGCTCTAAGCCTGGGCTCTTTTTTCTGCTGCCAGTAAATGTCTGCACAGGGATCAAGTGAGAGGAAAGCTGGCCTTCTTCATGAGGGTCAAGGAAAACAACTCCCGCTACTTGGGCCATCCTCTTGTTATCCTGATGAATGACAGAAAACAAACCTTAGACTTGATCGGTTGCCCTGCGTGTTTTCCTCTGCAATTCCCACACCCAAGGGGAGCTGCCTCACTGCTGTCCTTCGAGGAACAGACAGCAGAGCATGAAATCAAAGGTGCCCAGGGGCCATGTGCTCCCAGGCAACCTCCAACAGAGCTCCCAGGCACACAGGGACTGCCTAACCTTCCTCCCAGGAACCTAACAGATTTCCTTTCTCTTCCCAGAGACCTGGCGTGTGGGGACCCTGCCTCCCTCTGCTGCTGGACTACAAGGAGGAAGGACCTCATCTCCTGCCCAGGGCACTCACCATGCCATCGGAGCAGTTGGAGCGAGGGCTGGAGGCATCTGACTCTCCGCTGTAGTGCTCCAGCACCGGGTAGTACGCATCCTCCTGCTCGCGCAGCAGGGCCTGTAGGCTCTCGATGTAGCGGATGGCGTTGCGCAGGATCTCCACCTTGGGCAGGCGCTGGTTGGGATTGGTGGAGGTGCAGCGCTTGAGGGTCTCGAAGGCCTCGTTGACCTTGCTGAGCCGCCGCCGCTCCCTCATGGTGGCGGCTTTGCGGCGGTCGGCGTTGGTGGTCTTCCTCTTGCAGGCCTTGCACGCCCACAGCAGGCAGCGGCCGGCCTGGTGGTGCCCGCTGGGCGCCCGCACATGTTCCTCCTCGTGCGGGTGCCCGTGGTGGTGCCCATGGTGGTGCGGGTGCTCCTCGGGCTTCAGCAGCCCACCCACGTGCACCAGCCGGGGGTCCAGGTCCTCGAAGAAGTGCATGTCCGACGTGTTGAAGCATGGGTCATCGTAGAAGTCGTCGGCAGCTGTGAAGGAGCAGAGGGAGCCCTCCGTCATCTCCATGGGGCCCAGTAAGTCCATGGGGGCGATTGGGAGCGGAGCGGGGCAGGACGGCGGTCGGGGGGCACGGGGGTCCCGAGGGCGGCTGTACGAGGCAGGCACGGAGCGGGGCCGTCGCACCCTGAGCCAGGCGAGGCTACCGGTGCGGGTCGCTGCCGCCACCACCACTACCACCAATACGGACCCCTTTACAGCCGCGCCGCCCCGGGAGCACCGCTCGGGGCCGTATTTATGCCGGAGCCCCCGGCGGGCCGGGGCGGGGCGCGGCGGGGCGGGGAGGGGGCCGCGGCTGACGGAGCCCCCGGAGCCTCGGCCCCCTGCGGGGTGGGGAGGGGGAGCCGCGCGCGGCGGCACGGCTCGGGCCGAGCGGCCCGCGGTTGCCGGAGTCCCGCGCCTCGCCCGGCGGGACGGCCGCGGCCGCGCGGTAACTGAGGGGGCGTCCGCGGCGGAGCCGGGGCGGCGGGGCGAGAGCGGCGACGGGGTCGGGGCTGCGGCGCGGCGCGGCCGCCTGTAGGGGGGAGTAGCGGCTCGCGGCCATCGGCGGAGCTCGGCGAAGCGGAGGGAAGGGGAGCGAACCGCCCCGTCGGAGCTGCGGGAAAAGGCTCCGGGCCCGTCCGGCGGCTCGCGGAGCCCTGCGCCCTTCGCCCCGCAGCGAGGCGACGGGGCTGCTGCCGCGTGCCTTCCGTCGGCGGCCGGGCGCGAGACGCCGGGCGGGAGCTGTTCTGTCAGAACCGCAGTGCAGCGCCCGCAGGACGGGCCCCGGAGCCGCGAGGTGTCGGGCGGGGCTCGGGCGCGGCTATCGGAGCTCGGGCTGAGGCGCGGGGCTGAGCGGGAGGGCGAGCCTTGTCCGAGCGCGCTGCGGGCACGGCGACTGCGGGAAGCGCGTGGCTCCTCAGCTGAGCCTGCGGCCGTGTCTCTGCAGTGACACACCTGAGTTACAGTAAGTGACTCTTTGCGCCTCGGCTCACGTGTGTACATCTGCGTTTCAGGTTTCTCTTTGAGCTCGAGACTCAGTTTACCTTAATTCCAAAGCCGTTGAAGAGATTGACGTCGCTTTGTGAGTAGTGTTGTGCTGCACGTGTAACGGCGCTGCGGCCCTATTGCTTGTGCAATACGGCTGTGTTGCTTCGGGCTGATAGGCATGGCGGTCGGGGATGTGGAAGAGCAGGACGGCTTTGGTAATGTCTCTTAAGGCTGCTTAAGGCTTAAACCCAGAGTCTGGGTTTGGAATATCACTTAAGCTGGGAAGTTTGGGTCTTTCTCCAATACAGAAGTACTGCAGCAGTTCAGCTGTGTGATTTCATTAACTTTATGATTCAGGGAGTTATGGATTCCACGGGCTAAAATTAGCCTCCGTTCTGCAGTTATAAGTGCTGGTGACATTCCTACTCCTTTAAAATCAAAGGCAAAGCTCCCCCTGCAGCAAAGCTGAGAGCATCTCAGAAGGTGACAGAGCATCAGTTGGCGGTCGGGCCCGTGGTCCCCACGCCTGTGGCAGCTCAGATGGGTTGTCACTATGCTGGGTTCTTCTGCTGTTCTATCATTCAATTTTTTGCAAAAATTCCCAATCTTCAGCCCTCATTTTCTACTTACTTACGTGTTTTGAAGTACAGAGATAAGAATTGTTAGTCACATTCTGTCATTACCCCAAAGATCAATTTTTTTTTTTAAAGTAGATGTTTTGGACTCTGTACAAGTTTGTTCTTTCACTGTATCCAGTGCTGAAAAACAATCCACCCCAAGGAGAGCAGCTATTAATCAGCCCTACACATGCAGAAGTGTATCTCCCAGCTGTTCTGAGGCAGAGCAGCAAGCTCATGAAAACACTCCACTGTTATTGTAGAGGCTCTTTGATACGGAAGGAGAGAACAGAATGTTTGTTTTAACCTTTACAGAACAGCTAAAGTAAAAATAATTTGTATTCAAAACAATGTTTTGTATACAGTAAGACAAAACAAGTAAAAATGATAAATAGTTGTATGGTTTAACAGCTGTGCATTGGTTGTCAAGCATTGGTGCTGGCCTTGCTGATCCACTCAAAACACGGAAACTTTCCTCAGATCATTGGTTTAATTTGTGGAAATGCTAATTTTGCTAATATTTACCTAAAGCTACAGCATAATCTGTCACTGTGAGTGTGCATCTAGGTTGTATCTGACCCCAGGACACCAGGAAAAGGCATTTGAGGACTGGCACGCGTAGTGGTTAATTTGGGCAGAGTGGTAACAGATGGTGAGACTTGGACAGGCAATACTGAGAGACTGCCAGTAATTGCCTATGAATGCTCGTAAGTGCATGAGCTCACCTAAGTGGAAAAGTCAGGAGAAAGCCATGACCAGCTGGTGAATTCTGCTCAGGATTGTCTTGCAGTGAAGCTGCCCTTGAGCAGCTTCAACCTGCTTTAACAGGGGTTAGACTAGATCATCTCCCCTGGCCTTCTGGCCTCTATGATTCTGTGAGGATGCATTCCCTGCTGCTGGCACCAAAAGTCCAGTTATCTTTCTAATATTTTGCCCAAGGATAGGTTTGTCCAAAAAGATGTTGTGGGCCAGAAAAAAGCAAAGAACAGTATTCCAAGATGCTCTTCTCAATGTTGTGTGGCCAGAGTGGAGAAGAGGAAGGATATGCCATGATCTTCTCCAAGAGACTTGAAGTGAATTCCACACTCTGGTTGCAGACAGCAGCAAGCTCCCTTTCCCTACAACCACAGGAATTTCTTACGGCAGCATTTGGAAATACACCGCTTTTGATTCCTGTTTGGAAGCCTCTGTTGCTGTAACACATAATTTTAAGCAAAGAATAGGTCTCTTCAGAGCTTCCAGTTTGAATGCTATATTTACTGCAGTGATGCTTCTGTGGCTATACTGGATTATTTGGGCTTGGCTTTGCAAGAACAGATACAGAGTGCATGTATGACCGAGCGTTCAGCAGAGGAAGAGTATCTGTACAGCTGCTCTAAATGCTGTTGACCTTATACCTGTTTTACTCTGACCCTTCATCTCATTTTCACAGGGCATGGTTGAAACAAAGCTGAGAAAAGAGCGGCAGGTTGTACTTCCTGCACTGCGAAGCATGGAGAGGATCATCCTGTACACAGCAGACAGGTACTGATGACAAAGAGATCACAGGCACATGTGCCTCACAGCCTTGTCACATGAACAAGAAAAGCTTTGGTTATCTACGGTACCTGATTTTTTCTTTTTCAGAAGATACACTGGGAAAACAGCTGGCTGTGAGATTACCTAAAAAGAATTGTCTCTTTGGGCAGAATCTGGAAGGTATTTCAGAAGAGAAAGGCCTAAAATCTGAAAGAGTACTGGCATGTTTGGCTACAAAGATAATGAGAGAAGAGCCTCTGAGAAGCACGACCGACAATATTTCAGGGAAGAAGCAGCAGCAAGTAAGTCTCACATTGAAAAGTTTAAGTGTTGGGCTCCTTGTTCTGTTGGAATTCATTTAAGATCTTCAGTACTTGAAACTGATGCCTGTATTGTAGGTTAACAACTCTTAAAGGAGACCGCTGTATATCAAACGTTGCCTACTAGCCATGGAGTTTATAACTCAACTAGCAGTTTTGGTCTGTTCATACTTAGTGAGCTATGTATTAATACTGAGAAGGACGAATTCCATTGCTCTTATTCATGTTGAGTTGCAGTCAGTGGAACTAATTGTTGAATAAGGTATGCTCAGCGTGAGGGTGGGTTTTGGAATCTAGCCCAGATGGAAATATCTGCTGAACTACTGCTGTGTTTGAGAGCAGCCACCCCAAACAGATGAATCCAGCATGTTGCTAAAAGCATTTCAAACCATTCTTGTGGCACAATGCAGTATTTTTACTGGAGAATACAGGAGATGTTTTAAATTTTCCCAACTAAAAGAAGAAAAAAAAAGTTGAGTCATTGTACTAGAAAGATGAGGAAAGCATCAATGCTGTAATCATCTGCCTTGTGTTGCAACACTAACAGAAATTAAGTGGTCTACACAGCTTTACAGCAATGGGTACTTAACTGCAGCTGTGTAAGGGAGTCAAAGCATTTACTGGGAGTGTTTCATTGTGCTTTTTTTCACCTTACTACAGTCTTCTAGCATTTATTTTCATTCTGTGGTCTATTGCTTTCATCTTTAAATTCATCCGTGCAACCTTCTCAATCAGTTACTGGTGTTGTTTCATGTACGTATGCAAAAATCTCTTGGAAAGTACTGTCATGCTTATAATATAAAATGAGGAATACAATGCAAATGCAAAGTACCATTTTTTAATATGGAACTGAATTTATTGTCAAACATTATAGGAACATTGTTTGCAGCATTACATAAAACTAAGAATCTTTCAAGGAAGCAAACCCCAAATGCATAAAATGTGGTATGTAAAAAAAAAAAAACAAACAATTCACAACCTAGCTGCAAACAGCTGATCTAGCCAGCTGCTCTTCCTAGGTGACCTTGGTAGCCAGTATAGTGAAAGAGAGGCACTCCTGTAGGAGGTGAATGGAAGGAATTTAGAATCACAGAATATCCAGGGTTGGTAAAGATCCATGAGGATCATCGAGTCCAACTCCTGACTCCACACAGGACAATGTAAGAGTTAAGCCATGTGCCTAAGAGCATTGGTCTTATTCCTGCTGTGGAGGAAGTATTTGCATCCTTCATCTTGGAGAAGTATACAACTATAGAAACAGCTGGGTTGTAAGTAAATTAATTGGACTATTTATTTTAACTGCTACTATGATAGAAATAAGCAAATAAAACCTTGCCTTAAAGCAAGTCTTTTAAAAAGTCCATTACATTGTGTTAGTATGCTAATATAAAATTTCTAATATAAAATCTGATAATATAAAACTAAATCTTTGAGTTTCCTCCCATATAGACATTTCTTTTTACTAAAGTTTTTTGTTGTTGTTTTTAATAAAAGTTGCATATACTGCTAACATAATTTGCATTAGCTAACCCTATTAAGACAGAAGAGGTCTAGAAGCTTTTGGTTTCTAGGAAGAATTGCATAGGTAAAAATGCAATGAATGCTTATCAATTTCGGTAACTAGCAACCTTGCTGTCATTTAAACAAGACAATGGAATGGGCAGGATTTTGAGCTGTGGCTCAAATGAGAACAAGGGACAGGGTGTAAAGAGGGGGAAGTGAAAAAGCATCGAGTCCCCCGAGTTCTAGTCTCCAGGCCACTCTTCTCTGTGCAGGTCTGCCTTCAGAGCTGGACCACAACGATAAGAGCTACAGCATTAAAGTACCTCCCTCCCGTTTCATTTTTGCTCCCATCCCATCGCTATTACACTGTGGCAGTGTGGCAGTGCAGTGTATGGTTGCATATATTGGCCCTATGCTGTTCCTGTGCTGGGAAAATTCTTTCTGTGGTCGCTTCAGACCCTCTGAAGCTCCTGCACACTGCTGGAGAGGCGGACAGGGGCTGCACTGCTGACTAGACTCTGGCTCTATGCCTGTTCTGAACTCTTTCTGCAACCGGTCCATAAAGAAATCCCCAAGACTATTTCTGCCATCTTGGGAACAATCAAGCCTGCGAGCATTGGTCAGGAGATCTCCCATCATCTTGATCTTCTGGATTTTGGGCCCAATAAATTGTTTCTTGATAGTGCTTGCACTATGAGGGTCTTCATTTTCAATGCTTATGGCATAAAGCTCTTCAAAGTATCGCGTCAGAGTTTTCCACTGCATCATAGCTAGTTCCAGAGCTTTCACCAAACCAACAGCATAGTCATAATTTGGTTTCTAGAAACAAAGACAGAATTACATTTATTTAGAAGAACAGCTCATCTTTCCATACTCACTGTTTCCCTGCAGCTTCCTATCAAGAAGTCACATTAGGATTTAAAACTCCTAGTCTGGAGCATTTCTTTTTAGGATTTTATAACTCCTAGAAAATTAAACCTGGAAATCTAAGGGGATGAATGCAGAGATCTGAAGTACCAACAATATAATGCAAGAAATTAGAGTAACTACTGCTTATTGCAAGTGCTTGAAAGCTCATTCCTTGCTACACACCTGGATGGTTTTAGAACAGTAATGGCCTCCTCTTTCTTGCTGATACTTCATCAAAGCTTCTGCGGCTTTTATCTCTTCCAGAGCTTGATGCAGGAAGAACTTCGAAACATTTGGTAGAGCCACGTGTGACTGATCAAAATATTCACCCTAAAAAAAAAACAAAAAAAAACCCACACCACACAGATTGTTAAGATTTGCTAGAATCCGGGAGATTTTTCCAATGGGACTTTATCTACCCACAATCACTTTGAAGACCTTCATCCAAATTTCTACAATACAGTAAGTTTGGTGTCTTTACTAAAAAGTCTGTTTACTTCTATTACAAATCCCTCTGGCTTTTAATTCTAGAGAGGTAACTGTAATACTGATATAGTACTGTTGTTTGTCTCCAATACTGATGTTCTTTCTTGTTGGCAGAGATCCTTGGAATACAAATAAATTTCAAGGCATAATCCCAGAACAGGGAACATAGGTGAAAAATAAGCTTTCAAAACTATTAAGATGAGGCAAGTGCAAAAGAGAACAAGCACAGTTTTGCATCTTCAACTAGTTCCAACACCCCTTGCCATAGGCAGGGCTGCCTTCACAAGCTTAGACTTCCCGGGACCCCATCCAACCTTGAATGCCTCCAGGAATGGGGCATCTGTGGCTAGCCTGGGCAGCCTGTGCCAGGCCCACACCACCTCCGAAGCTTCTTCCTAGCACCTAGCCTAATTTTCCCCTCTTTTGGTTTAAAGCCACACCTCCTTGTTCTACCACTACCAAACTGTGTAAAAAGCCAGTCCTCTCTCTCTCTGTATGTTCCCTTCAAGTACTGTAAGGCTGCAACAAGGTCTCCCCAGAGGCTTCTCTTCTCCAAGCTGAATAAGCCCAACTCTGTCAGCCTTTCTTCATAGGAGAGGGGCTTCAGTGGAACTGAGGGAATTACAATGTTGTGATCTACTAGTTCCCTAAGCATGCATATGCAGTACAGCACAGCTTTTGCCTCTTGGATGGGCTCTGGACTGGAGCTCTGTTATATGCTTATAGTCTAGGAGGGATACAGGACAAATGCGTGCCCTAATTCTGGAGGCACACCAGGCCAGCTGGATGGGGCTCCGGGCAGCCTGAGCTGGCAGGGGGCAGCCCTGCCCATGGCAGGCAGTTGGGGCTGGGTGGGCTCCCATTTAAGCCATTCTGTGCTTCTATGATTTCATAGGTTTTTCTGCTTCTTCCTATCCTGCTCGCCTTGTTCTGTTGCTGTGTGTAAATACAAAGTAAATGCTTCATCTGTGTTGTTCATCTCTTTAAAAAAACTTGCAGAAAAGTTATGCATGCAAGACAGTGTTTTGTTACTGTGATAACCAGCTGGGATGCCCCAACCTGTGCATGGCAATAAAGCTTCTGAGAGCAGGGCCACGCTGGAATGCTGCATTAACAACCCCCGTTGCGGTAACGAGCCTTGTCCTGCGCTCACTTTCACCTTGCTGTTCACAGAAGCAATGAGATTCCATATTTTGTAGCCACAGAAGGAAAGTTACCATGCCTGCTTAACCGCTCAGGTAAATATTTTATGTACATAATTAACTACTTATAGGATGTTAACGTTTTCAAGTTTTTTTTTTATTTAATTTATCCACCGTCTGTTCTTAACTGAGCAGCACCCACCCCACGCCCCTACCAGCCACCAGGGTCACCCACCCCCGGCCCTCCCGCCGCCTTACCAGCGCCTGCAGGCTGTAGGCGAGCTCCAGCAGGGCGCCGGTCACACCGCACAGGCCCTCCTCCACGGCAGCCGGGAAGTTCTGCCTCACGCGGCTGCCGGGCACCGGGCGGTGCACCGAGCAGGCGGGCAGCGTGAAGCGGGGCCGCTTGGAGCGCGGCTCGGCCATAGTGGGCTCCGCCATGGGGCAGCCGCGCCGCCGCGCCGCCCCGGCTGATATAGCGGCGGGCACCTGGGCCGCACCTCGCCTCCGCCCGCCTCCCGCCCGACCGGGGGAGGAGGGAGCCGCGGCGCCGCCATTTCCTGCGTGCCCGTGGGCGGCGCGCCCTGAGCCCTGCAGGGTCACGTCAGGTGCGTTAGCGGCGCTGCTCTGTTTGCATGGTGGCCCCAAAGCTAGGCTCCTTCAGCCGCCATGTCACGGAGGTGCAGCTCCGCGTGCTGTTCTTTGAGCGTTTGCTTTCAACGCATAGAAGCCGCTGGAGTGGAAATGTGGCCCAACGCCCTGCAGATGGGATAACTTTCACGTGGGATCTTGTGCTGAATCAGCTCAACCATGCGTGCTGCTTTGTGCGATGTATTCTAGCGGCTCGTTCTGCTCCCTCGCAGACCTGTTCTGAGGATTAAGGGCAGCCATGTTAGCCTGTTCCACGCTGTAATTGTAATTGGGTTCGACTGCCTGAGAGCTGGTGGTACGGGTGTGAGAGCTGCTCTGCAGAAACCTGCCTATTTCCACTTTGGTGCCTCCATCTTCCCTCCATCTTCTGCAGTACTCTGCCCTCGTTGTTTAATGTAACTAATCATATTTTAGTGCTTAGAATCACAGAATGGCTTGGGTTGGTGGGGATCTTAAAGCCCACCCAGATTGGACAGCTATGGATTTGATGGGTGGACTGTTTAATGGACAAGGAACTGGCTGTGACATTGTACCTGGAGAGTGGTGGTCAATGGTTCACTGTCCAGGTGGAGATCAATGACAAGTGCCAGTGCCTCAGGTCAGTGCTGTGACCATTGCTGTTCTTCAGCAATGACATCAACAGTGGGATTGAGTGCTCTCAGAAAGTTAGCGGATGACACTAAGCTTTGTGGTTCTGTGGTTCAGTGGACATGCCTAAGGGATGGGTGCTGTTCAGGAGAACCTAGACAGGCTCAAGCAGTGGGCCCAGGCGTGAACCTCATGAGGTTCAACAAAGCCAAAGACAAGGTCTTGGCTTTGGACATGGTGGTGCTGGTGGACAGCAAGCTGGATGTGAGCCAACAGTGTGGCCTTGCAGTGCAGAAAGCCAACTGTATTCTGGGCTGCATCAAAAAGAGCGTGGTCAGAAAGGCAAAGGAGGTGATCCTGCCCCTCTACTATGCGCTGGTGAGACCTCACCTGGAATACTGCATCCAGATGTGGAGTCCTCAGTACAGGAGAGATATGGACCTCTTAGAGCGTGTCCAGAGGAGGGCCACAAAAATGATCCAAGAGGTGGAACACCTCTATAAGGTTCCCTAAGAGGACAGGCTGAGAGAGATGGGGCTGTTCAGCCTGGAGAAGAGGCTCATGGGGATCTCCTCCTGTGGATACCTTCAGGAGATACCTGGGGAGACTTGAGAGCAACCTTTTAGTGTCTAAAGAAGGTCTGTAAGAAAGAAGAGGAACAGACTCTTTAGCAGCATCTGTTGTGATAAGACAAGGGGAAATGGTTTCAAGCTAGAAGAGAGGAGATTTAGACTGGTATTTAGGTAGGGTATTGAGACACTGGAATAGGTTGCCCCAAGAGCTGTTGGATGCCCTGCCCCTGGAGACATTGAAGGTCAGGCTAGGTGGGGCTCTGAGCTGTAGGTGTCCCTATTCATTGCAGGGAAGTTGGATTAGATGGCCTTTAAGGGTCCTTCCCAACTCAAGTGATTCTATGATTCTATAATATCAAGTGTGAAATCAGAATTAAAAGCCAATTAGTACCTCTGGAGAAACTTGTAGTTTATTTTGTTTGGTGGGCCTTTAATGTTCAATTTCTGAGCATAGTAGACTTGATCGCATGCTGTCTTTTGGAAGTTCGTATCTTAAGTTATCGCATGGCAGTGACACAAAGACATTTTTAAGGCCATATAGGAAGCATGGGCCTGCTCTGACTCACTCCAGAATTCCTTAATTCCAGTTATTCCTTAACTCCTTTTTTTTTTTTTTTTCATGAGAACACCGTTTGGTTTGTTTTCCATTCTGCATCGAACTAAAGGAAACACATGCCATTTCTACTGCAATTGTATTTGTTATGGAGAAAATCCATACAATGTAACATAGGGGTTCTTGCTACACAGGGTGAGATGGTGTCACTGATAGTATCTGGATGGTGGACAATACCATCTGTTCCAAAGACATGTGATCTCAAATCTTGGTTTTTAAGTAATGCTGTATTCTAGGAGACAAATGCTTTGTTCAATTTCTTAGTTAGTTACAACATTGCAGCATGGTCTTTAATAAGGGCAACTGTCTGCTATCTGGTGGGGGCTTTTAAGGTAGAGGAACTGCTGGTCAATTGCACTAACCATGAGGGGAAGGCTTCAGGTATTTCTTTCAAACTCTATGCTTTAGAAAAGTTATTAGTCACTTGAGACAAGTGTCCATATATTACTTTCGTACAAGTGAATCAGCTTCAGAACTTTATTCCCACGTGTCCTGAAGTATGAAGATGCCATACAAGAATCCTGAACGAACAGACACCGACGGTGTGGTGGGGATGGATGCTGAGGGAGAGAAGAGCAGATAGTTCTGTGCAAGCCATTGCACACAAGGACTCTGTAAACAGGATTGGTGACAAGACTGGCCCTCCTTATCCCCAAAATCCAGGATTATTTAAATGTGTTACGTTAGGCACATGCCTCAGTTTATTTCTATGATTTGGGATGATATTGACACAGCACATTTTAAAGCGCTCAAAGTGGTATGCCAGAGTGGGAGCCCAAGCAACCACAGCATGGTATGCAGGAGTGCAGTTCATGTTCCAGAAAAAGAAGCTCTCATACAACACACCCCTCCTATGAATTTGTTGGCTGAGAGTAGCAGAGAAGACAGAGTTATTGTCAAAAGGCTTCAGCAGTCACCTGAAAATATTTTTCTGCTGCGAGTGCTTTGCAAATATTTAATTGTATCTGGCTGCTTTCTGCCTTGATTCTCTGTCATTTGAAGTTGTACTTTGGAGATCGCATTGTATGTTCTGTAACCACAGGTAGCAAAAATTGTGGCTGTTGCTTCTGTCCAGCCACCATCTGTTAGCTGCTTTATAGCTGTGTGCTTTGTAAGTGATCTATCAAATGCCACCAAATATTTTTCATATGTGATCATTCTGTGCCCATCAATAGCAATAATGAAGATTGAAGGCTACATGAACAAAAAGCTGTAAATAAATGTGTGATATGTATGCCTGTAAATTAGCCTTCTTCATTCATAATTTTATTTCATAATTAAGTGAAACCTAAGCTCTCTGGCAGGAAATGGAGAATGATTCATATGAACACCCGTGAATTCATAATCTCTTCTATTGGACATGAAGTCACTTTACCCATTTATCCATATGCTTTGCTACGCTCAACAGGTGCTTCATTTCACTGTTTTGTCTGATCCCACTCTGTTTTATTTCCCGTTTTCCATGGAAGAAAAGCCAGCAAGACTTCTGAGTTCTTTGCTTTTTTGTTCTGTATGACTCATAGAGTTAAAAAAGCAGCCTGAAATCTGGGCTTTCTTAAAAATGGTCTTACAGTCATCAACAAAACGTGGGGTGGCCCTGGGATGACTGTAGCCCTGTGACTGAGCTGTGAGTTGGTCATTCTGGGATATATTTTCTACTTTTGTGTCTCCGAGCAAATGTGAAGTGTTCAGAAAGGTCTGCTTTGCTGTAATGGTGTGAAATCAGTATGCTTTAGCGATACAAGGTAAGAGCTTCTCAAAAGTACAAGCTAGAATGTAGTTCCTCTGAAGTATCTTGATGTCAAACAGAGCAGACAGGAGCCTATTTTGGGGGCTCGTATGTGCTGGACATTACTGTGTGACTGTGCAGTATCTACTATTTATGTATACCATTTACTAAGGCCAGATATCACACTGAAATCCTGTATGCAACTATTTGGATTCATTTTGAAGTCATTTTTTAAGTGTATTTTTCTGGAGCTTGCCTCAAATACTCCAAAGCTTTGTTTTTGTTGCTTTCCTTTTCTAGAGAATTTTCTTCCGTTTTCTTCTGTTCACCGATGCTTTTCCATATGCAAACCATATTGCAGTGCTAGAAGTCAGCTGAGGTGTGCAAGCATGTTTTTCAGTTGTCATGGAATGTCTTGCTGACCATCATCTAGTTTTCCCACTTGGCAACAGTAGCAGAATAAACTTGTGACACTGTTTGCAGCTGTGATGTAAGCTTTATCTTGGTTAGTTTTGTTCCATGGTTTTCTTTTTACTTAAGCCTGCATCACGTGAGTATGGAGAATTTGGCTGATCCATCTTTCTTCTTCTGCAATGAAGTTCTTTTGTAAAGAACTTTCAAACACTGGATAATTGAAACCACTGTGTTATTTAGAGAAATCTTTGCTGATTAAAATTGTCCTTATCTTTAACCTTGTGTATTGGAGCAGGTCTAGAAGGGCTTCCTAATTCATGCAGCTTCCTCTTTGCAGTACCTAAGTGAGGCTCTCTGTAATTAATGCTGTCTTTTCCCTTCCTGCTTAAGAGTGTACTTCAGGTAGCCTGGAGCGGAGATGAGGCAGCCCTAGCTTGTCTCTGGCAGGCTAAGCACGGGCCTTGTTGGAACCTCTGTGACTGTGCATGCTCATAGGCTCCTTAATGCTGGCTTCTCTGGTAAAACTGCACTGCAGACACTACTAATTTGTGGCCACCAGCTGTATAGCTCCAGTTTCTCTTAAGCACATGTCGCTCTTTCCAAAGTAGAGTTACTTTTTGGCAATTTACCTACACCAAGTTTCATCTCCAGTCACTCCTCCTCTGAGATACTGCAATTGTTATTTCAAGTTATATTTTAAAAAGCATTGGACAGCAGACTTGAGGCTTGTGAGTGCGATCTGTCCATGGTACATTGTAATTCCAGTCACTTTTTGGAGGATGGAGCTACTGGGTCTTAGAGCTGGAGCAAGTATAAAGGGATTCTGAGGAATTTCTAAAAACATGTGGTGTGCCCCAGGCAATGCATTACATAAGGGGTTTGTGCAATCCCCAACTGCCTGGAGTCTCTCACGGTTTGTAGCCCTTCCCCTTCTTGTTCTGCTTTTCTTTGCACAGATACGAATAAGAATCTGTGCTTGTTTTCAGACAAATGAGAAAATAAGACTTGACGTTTTGGAAGAGGCACTGCCCTTTTCTGGTACAGTTTGTGCCACTGAAGTCAGTGACTGCAGGTAATGCCTTCCAGGCAGTGTGAACTCTAGTAGGTGCACTCTATGCTCAGCAGCCCTTGAAAGAGCATCAGACATCTTTGAGATGAGCATGAGCAGATGCACTCTGTACTTGTTCACAGAGTTTGAGACTGCAGTAATATTTGCCAGTAGTAAACAACATCTTCTGATGAAAGTCCAGGAACCCTTTATTGTCTTGCTGCTCTATGTCACTGACAATCAATGTTCGTAGAGTTCCTGCTGGTACCAAGAGCACCTGCTTCCAAAATGCAGGTACTCCAGGGAGTTGAATGGTTTGACTGATGCCCTTTACTGTTTGACTAAAGAGGGAAGGCATTGAGGCCACAGTTGTGGAGAGAGGTGTGCAAGATGTTGCAGGTGTTTGCATTCACCAAAAAGTTGAGAGCGAGCCATATTCACAGTTTTTATTTGGGGAAAAGCCTTCTGAAAGTTTCTATGAAGCTGAGCTTCTTTTTTTTCTTTCTTTCTTTTTTAACTTTAAAGTGTACTTTCATCAGGTAAATGTTTTAAATTTGGGATTCATATGGGTTTGGATCAGAGCAGCCCTGTGGAGAGAGACTTGGGGGTCTTGATGGACAGAAAGCTGGATGTGAGCCAGCACTGTACTCATGCAGCCTGGAAGGCCAACCGTATCCTGAGCTGCATCAATGGAGGGGTGGCAGCAGCAAGAGGGAGAAGATTGTCCCCCTCTATTCTGCCCTTGTGAGGCCCCATCTGGCCTCACATTCAGGCCTGGAGGCTGCAGCACAAGAAAGACATGGAGCTGTTGGAGTGTATTCAGAGAAGGGTCACAAAGCTGATCAAAGGGCTGGAGCACCTCTGCTGTGAAAATTTGAGCTGAGGGCTTGTTCAGCTTGGAGAAGAGAATGCTCCGGGGGCACCTCATTGCTGCCTTCCAGTACATGAAAGGAGCATACAAGCAGAAGGGGAACCAGCTTTTTACATGGTCTGATAGTGACAGGACAAGGTGGAATGGCTTAAAACTAAAGAGATGAGATTTAGGTTAGACATTAGTTTGACATTAGACAATATGTTTTTTGCTCAAAGTGGTGAGGCCCTGGCACAGCTGTGGATACCCCATCCCTGGAGGTATACAAGGTCAGGCTGGATGGGGCCCTGGGCAGCCTGAGCTGGTGGCACAACCACCACAGCAGGGGGGGTTGGAGCTAGATGATCTTTAGGGTCCCTTCCATCCCAAGCCATTCTATGATTCTATGATTTTATGATTTAGTGGAGGTGAGTCAGACAAAACAGAAGTGGATAACTTCCTTCAAACATCTGACCTTAAAGACTGTGCTAAACTCCAGTGAAGTGAAGGTGTAGATCATTAGGATATTTATTTCCCTATCACATTTTGCCTAATTTTAATGATTTTCAATATATTATAAGGTTCTTACAGTGATAGGTGTTAGATTGTTGTCTGTTTGTGGCAAATCCTTCTGTGCAGCTCAGGCAGATTGATTTTGATTTCATTATCTTTGTGCAGAGGACCTGTTGATTTGGGCGTTAGCCTGATTTCCTCGTAATTATGAGATATAACATAGGGTGGATCTGGCTCATCTCACTTAAGGCAGCCAGCAACATTAACTGGTAACTCTTGGAAAGTTACTCTGGTCTGTAGGACTTTGTGGCATTGCCCACAGCGATGCGCTCAAGGGCTTTCCTTCTTGATTTTTAAACCACTAGCTCCCATTGCTATCGTTTGTGTAATTCAGAAATTACTGTGCTGAGCATTTAACGCTCTCACAGAACGGTTTGTTCTCCGCTTGAAATCCCACATACCAAGCGCCTGCCTGAGGCAAAGACAAAAATCTTAGCTTTGATACTCCAAAATGGGCTGCGTAAATCCTGTGCAGCTGGTCTGCGTAAAATGTGCCCAGTGACAGCACGCCACGGAGAGGATTGGAAGGGTTCCTCTTTCTGGGTCTCTCGGATGCTGGTAGGGTCTTACTGCTTGTGCTGTGCAAGGCAGTGACAGAGCGGTATCAGAGTGCTCAGTGTTCAGGGTGTGATCACATGCAGCTCCCTCAGGCATATGTGTGGACAAAACAGATGCATAACTGGGCCATGTTGCCTTCTTTTGTATATTTAGATATGCTTTGATATTTTCCAACTTTGGAGCTGTGGTTAAAGCCTCAAAGGGAATCCAGGAGTCCACAGCAGCTGAGCCTGTGTTTCTAGCACAGGGCGTTCCTGCCGTGCTGTGAGTGTGGTGAGCAAATGGTGTCAGTGATCATGAACTGCAGTGTTTGTCAACTCAGATTCTCTGAGTCTTATTTAAATGTGAAAGCCAACACAGTAGCACTGATACTTGTGCGTATTTGTGGTGAGGTCAATGACTGTTTGGATTTGAGATTGTTTTTTCTGCCTGTGCCATTCTGGCCACCAGCTCTGCTCCTTGAACTGACTCTACTTTGCTTCTTTCTGTAATATAATCCAGCTGGGACGTGGTCCCAAGTGGAAAGTGACTCAAACCAATCAAACCTCAGAAGGTCACAAATGAAAAGAGATGCAGTTCAGGGAAATAAATGTTAGAATACAAAGTTAGGCAAGTTGTGACTGGTGAATATGAGCAGCTTGTAGCAAGGCTGTGTTTTCCCCTAACAGTGCATTGAAGCACTTTGGAAAGCCTACTTTTGCTCATGTTTTATGGACTGCTCCTGGCAGTGTCCTGCAAGGCTACCTGTGTGAGTCTTGCTCTGTGCTCAGGCTGGAGAGAGCTCCCTGGTTCTCCTGAAACAGGCACTGGGGTCACTGCCAGGAGTGAGACCAAATGTGTGAAACTGTTGTGTAGAGCTCGGTGTGGCAGCACTCAGGAAGGAGAAATCATGGAGGCTTTCGTTAACCCAAACCAATCGTAAGGTGCTGAGAGTACAAAAAGGGATTTGTACACGTTGCTTCATAAATCAGCTTCTGGCAAAAAAAGATAAGAAGAAAATTTTCTTTGGAGCCAGCTGAGCCAATAACTGCTTCTGGCAGGATTCCTGCATGCTTTCCAGATCATTTTGTCATGGCCATTGATTGAAATAAAACACTGGGCACATGGACCACTGGCCAGAGCAAGTATGTGGCCATTGTTGTGATGCCTGGGCTGACAGACTTCTCTTAAGGGGCTCCGAGGGATTTTGTCTGATGTGTCCCAGAATGGGATCGTCCATGTTTCTGTGGAAGGATGCTCGTGGTCTACAATCTGTGATGCAAACAGGACTGAGAGACACGTCTTGTGAGGCAGCAGTAAGGCCGTGGTAAATGGCAGAGGGAGGGTAGTGAAGTTTGCCATGTGTAGCTTGTGACTTGTAGCTGTTTGCTTTGAAGCAGGAGACAGGAAGATTTTCTTTCCTTTTTAAAGGAAGATCGGTGCAGAGCAAAGATAGGTGAAAAGTTCCGAGGAAAACTAAACAGAGAGGCAGCACTAAGAGCAGGCCAGATCTTTCACTGGTGTATATGAGCATTACTCATACAACTTAAAGAGAGTACATGATTGAACTGAGCATGTACCAGCTGAGGACCTGGCCCATAATGTTCTTTATAAAGATCTGATTCCTCCCCAAATAGTTTTTCCCTCTCTCTTCAAAGAGGCACCTGTTGTTGGAGGAGCTGGTGATGATACTGGATTAGCGTACATGCGGTCAGCCCGCTTGGCCTCGGCCCTTTGGACCCAAAATGAACTCCAGCTGCTGTGCCCGGAGCAGGTGCTTCATCCAGCCTGAGCAGCTGTTTGAATGCACAGTGTCCTGGCCAATAGGCGGGGTGAGTCCTCTGAACTACCAGGGGAAGAGCTGGTCAGCAGGAGGCAAGGAAAAGGCACTGTGCCGCAGAGTTGTGCTTCTTATACCCAGCGTTCAGCAGGGAGACAGTGTTCCAGCATATCATGGTGGAAATGGGAAACAGTGGCTGGCATTCTGCATGCAACATGCCTGCATGACCCAGTGATGGATGCTGGTTCCCAAAATGAGAGACCAGCAGGACCCTGACAAATGCTGGATCTGTAAGATGCTGAATCTGTCTTGTCAGTTATGTGGCCTTGTGTGAGACTGCTGCTGGCATCTAACAGTTATTCAGTGTTTACAGCCATTGGTTCAAAGCTTTAAAAGCTGCCTGGCAGAGGTGAGATAGGTGCAGAGCAGCATGCAGGGTGATACCTGTGAGGTGTGACAGCCAAAACCAGCAGCAAGGGAAGATGATAAAAGCAGAGGGAAATGGGTTAAGATGCAGCCACAGGAGTGCAGGGGACTGTGCCAGGTCAGTGGAGGGTGAGGAGACGTGTGGGCATTCAGAGATAGGGAAGGTTGGAAGGCAGCAGCCAGAGTTTGAGGAAGGAGTATAGAAAGGCAATGCCAAAGGTAGAGCAGTGGTAACCTGGGGAAGGCTAGACTGAAGGGAGCAGGGCAAGGATGCATGTTTCTTCTTTCTACATTGCATATGGTTTTGGTCAGATCCTATCAGCCTGGCTTCTCATTCTGCGTGCCTCTGCTAATTGCTCAAGCAAGCTCTCAGTGAACTCCCATATTTCATTTTTCATTACAGTGTGGCGCAAACCCAGGAGAAAAACATGAATATTAGAGGCCTTTCTTTGTCAGGAAATGGGATTTCCGCAGGTGCTCAGTTGCAAATACTGTGCATGCTTCTAAGGCTTGGCATATGGCATTGCTGAATCCTGATTCAGGATGCAAGAATGTCTCGTGGCCCCTGCCATGTAAACTGTTGTCCGCCCATGTTTGGAAGTCAGCCCTCAGTGATGGCACTAGACAAGTATGGGTGAAATGAGCAGCTTGACTTCAGCACGGAGCAAGACTTGTTGAACACTGTAAGTACAGATGGCCCAATTCACATTTTGAATAATGAATATTTTGTCTTTTTGTGCAGCTAGTGGTAAGAAGTTCTACAGCCCTTCTTCAGCTCCTTTCTGCCATCCCAGGATTTGAAAGAGTGATGAAGTATTTCATCCCTTCACAGGATTGGGTAAGCTTAGTAACTGTAATGTTCATATGGAATTACATACTAAAACTCCAGATAGCCAGATGCATTGATTTAAGATCATCTATGTGGTTGCAGGGAAATTATTGCCATTTTATTTTACTTACCACTTGGATTAGTTAGGTTATCCAGCTGACTTCAGTTTGCTCTTTTGAACTAAAAACTGCTTGTCCTGCTACAGACCTGTACAGTTTCTTTCCCAGTGTAGTTCTTCTACAGGTATTCCTCCTGTATTTATTGCTTCCACATTAAAATTAGAAGCTTAGAGAAATAACGTCAAAAGCTGGCTCTCTCTACATGAAAGAAGTACTAAAGGCTTTTAGAAAAATAGATGCATTAGAAATAGGTGGTATCTGCTCATTCTGTGCTCACAGCTTTTGGGCCTGTCACTGGAAAGAAACGCTGTGTGACTCTTAAAAGTGCATGAGGTCCATGGAGAAGGCAGCCATTCTCCTGTTTATCATCCCTGTGTTTTAACCACTGCAGGCTTATAGTGGGGAACAGTAGTTCCCCACTGTCTCCTTATCTGCCCAGTGGCATGGCTGGGTGCTACACACCCCCAGTACTTCTTCACTGGGGATGGAGTGGTAAGTGTTCCCCAGCTTTCTTGCACTGTGGTATTAACTCAGCAAAGTGGAAGTTCAACTTTCTACTCCTTTTAGTGTAGTAAATATGAAAAAAAGCTCCCCACCAAAAAGACCCACACCAAATGCCATTCTCAGAGCAGCCTGATCTGCATTTAAATATGGCAGTACATATAATCTCACTTCCCAGAGATTTTTAACCACTTCAATTGTGGGTAGGATTTTTTTGAGCACCTTCCCGATGCTGATTTAAATGGAATTAACTTTGAAGATCTGAGCTGGTGTGAGGAACAGAGTGAAGCATTTTAGATGTCATAACTTATTAATTGCTGGATTAAGACGAAGGAAGAAAAGAGATTTTTAGCAGCCCTCCGTGTTTTGGGCATCTGGAAGACAGAGTGTTTGACGTCATGTGAGACCTATGTTATGCTGCTGAGGAATTTGCAATTCAAGATCAAAAATACTGTAAGTGCCCTTTTACCATACAGCCGACAATTAGTTTGCTGCCAGTAAGAAAAACAATCATTAAGTGGTAAGTGAAAGTAGTATCAGAAATGGACTCTGACAGAGTGGCAACATACAGTTAGGCTGAGGGACATTCTTCACACCTGCTGTGGTGCATAACAGTAGCTGGCTGAGTTAACCCATGGCTCTACAAGCAGAGCATTGTGCTGTGACACAGCCTGGACAGCGATTGAATTACACACCGATTAGGTCCTGGGCTTCTCTCTGTCAGTGTGGACAATGAAGAATCAGAGAAGTGGACATGAGAGCTTTAGCAGGCCTTGTGCTCTCGCAGGGAGGAGGATTAGTTTGTAAATGGTAAATTGTGTTGGGGCCAGCAGTCGTAAAACTGAGCTCTGCCCTTCTGCTGCCTCAAAGGCACAGGCTTTGCAGAAAACCCCTTCTCCCCCCTGCTTCGACCGCCTGCTGTGATCTGGGGAGGGGTGGACATGTAGACTCTGCTCCTCCTTTTCTCTCCCAAAGAAGGCAGAAGGTGCTGGTGCATTCATATGAACTTTGCCCATCACTGTCTCTTTCTGTCTTCTGTTAAAAAGGGCATGGGATTAAACAAATCAGTCTTCTGCCATTTCCACATGGTTGCAGAAGTTTGTGATTTACCTCTCTTACTGAGGTGCTGCTGGCTTGTTTACTGCCTGGTGATGGTGTCCCTAAGAGCTGATTTAACCCAAAGTATATCCTTATTCAGGAGGTCTACGACAGGTTGAAGCGTTGCAAGCGTTGCATCCTTTCCCTCTTGTTATCTGGTCCCACGTGACTGCAGAGCCTGTGCTGTGCTCTTAGCTCACCCTGCAAATGCTTCTTGCAGTGGAAGTAAGACTTCACATGTGATAACAATATTATTTGGGTTTATTCTTGCTTTGATTCCACTGGGACCAGTTGCTCTACACACAGGTGTTAAAGGTGGCAAATCCTCTTACATCCTCTTCCACTTTTCGTTGAAAAGTTTATGGCACATCAACCGCTTTGTTTTTTTTTGGAGAGGCTGAGCTTTTATTGTTTTAAGAAAAGCAGGTTAAACACAAACAGGAGAAACAACTGCATCACATGTTGTGGTTGGGAGTGCAGAGCATTTGCGTTCCATCTGATCTTGTGCTTCCACTCCCTGCACATACTGAATGCAACAGCTACTGGCACAAGTGTAAGCACAGAGATGGGCAGGAGTAGTTTGCAGTGCCAGACATTTTCCTTACGGGATCATCCAGTTTTCTGGAACCAAAGATTTCCCTATGGTAAAGCTGACATCTTAAAGGATTGTAGGAGGTAGAAGGATGTGACTGCACTTGACCTGAACTCGGTCTGTGATTCTGCAGCTATCTTGAAGTTTGCCAGTGAATAATGAAGTATATGATAAATGAAAATATGACTAATTAATCTGCAATCACAAAAAAAAAAAAAAGTCTAAAAAATCCTGTCTTTCTTTAAAAATCCTTACCTTTCAAATAAGCTGAATGCCTATTGACCCTGTATCATCACAGTGAAATTCAACAGGGATGTTCTTGCTAGCGGACTAAGAATACAGATCTGATTGCATATGTGGAAAACTATTTTCTTCTGGTATTCTTTGCTACTGTAATAAACCATACTATCTCTCCCTCTAGACTTTATCTCACCTGTTTATAGTGTTGGCATTTTTCTTTTTCAAGCTGGGAAGCAAGTAATACCAAAATACTGTAAGATTGTAAACGGGGCTTTCTGGTTATGTCATTTAAAAATAATTCTTTGTGTTCTCTAGTTGGAACTGAGAAAAAAAAACAAACATATTTCATATTCTTAAAAGCAGTAGCAGATTTACTGTAATGCACCAGTTCAGAGCAATTTGTTCATATACTGCAAGTTCCAGAAAACCCCTCAAATTCTTTCAGCTATCTAATAGATGGGAAATTACCAGTACCTCCCAAAAGGTGCTAACAACTGTGTGTGATATGTAGAAGTTGGCTTGGGTTGGTTGATTTTCCTTTTTCCTTTTTTTTTTTTTTTTTAAAGCTCAATAAAAAGTCATACATGGGATGAATTCAGCTGTTGTTCAACACAGTCAGTAGGGATTGCTTATGGTTCGCTTTCAAAAACAGAGAAATAGAGAAAAACAGAGAATTATTCTAAGTAGCCACTGTTTTGTTCAAATTTCGAAGGTATGTTATTTCGAAGGTATGTTTTAAAGAAAAACAATGAAAAATAGTCATTCAGTAGTGCTGGTACAGGATTGACAAAGGTTAACACCGCTGACATCATGCTGGAACTGCATAGCATTTTGTCAGTGGTTATTAATGCTCTGCTGCTGGGAGACAGACAGTGCCAGCTGCCAGTTGGTGTGATGCTTCTCTGTGGGTGCGCCTCAGCCTCTGCTCCAAAAGGCTGTGAGTGTCTGAGGATCTGCTCCCTGCCTAGTCATCACTGCTCTGGCACAGGAGTAGAGGAGATGGTGCTACTGAGCCATGTTCAGAAGGCACAGATGACTTGTGTTACTCAGATGTTCAAGACTAAAGACCTTTGGAAGGAAATAAACCTGGAAGTTCAGACAAACGTGAGAATTGTGTCATCAGACTTGGAGGAGAAGCCTATGTTATTTAAGAGTGCCTTAGAGTTTTGGACACCAGAGGAAAGAAGTCAGAAATGGTATGGAGTGAAGGAGAAAAGCCCTTGGGAGGAAGGAGGAGGAACTTTGTAATGGCAGAATGATGTTGAATGTGGAACAATTAATGATCTTTGACTACACCGTATTCATTATACATCCAGATTTGTAGGTTTAGCTCACTCACTTGGGGCTAGCTATTACTTTGTGTGATACCTTTCAATTACATCCACCATAAGGGAATGAAACAGATATGTAAAGGTGCAATACGTCAGTGTAGCATATCAAATTGAGAAAGGCATTTTTAGCAGTCTGTACCAAGCACAGGTTTAAGCCAATGTTAGATTATTCCTTAAGGATATTGTTATTATGACAAATCTGAAAGGAGCTAAAAGCATTTCAGTAGATGAAAAAAAAGGAAGCTTTTATTTCCTTTGCACAGCCTGGAACCAAAGCAGGATGGTCAGCTTACACAGCCCTGCTTCATACCATGCAAGCACACTGGTCAGTGTCAGCAGAATGCTCAAAGCTGTGAGTACAGAGGGACCAGCTCATCAGGCTGCTCCACATCTGTAAATGCTGAAGTATGCTAGGACTAGGGAAAGATCTGGCTGCATCCATCTAATGGGCACCAGCAGGGTGCAGTTTTTTTGTTTTTTTTTTTTTTTTTGCTCCTGTTTGGTTTCTGTAGAACAGATTTGTCGTAGATTTAAAATGCTGTGTATGTATGTTCCTACTAAAGCCCTCGCAGTGCTAACTCAGATCATGAGATTTTGAAGGAATCATTTGCGCACCAGTGATTTTTCTTAAGATAATTACGCCACTTAAATGGTAAACTAACATATGTCATCTGCATTATTTCCAGTTTATACCTCAAAAGAAGCAGGTATTTCATATGGCAATGCAGGGTCATGGAGGAGTTGACAGCACTGGAATTGAAACAAGGTATTTCAAAAAGACTGTGACTCTCTGAAGTGTGGACATTGAGAGGCAGCCCCTCTTGGTTTTGACTTTGACGCTGGCCCTGATTTGAGCAGGAGGTTGGACTAAAGGACATCTCAGCTTCAATTATTTTGTACTCGGAAAGGAAACAGTCTCCTAATTCTGGTTCAAATAATTTTATTAAGCTCCTGTGAAATCCATCCAACCTAGGTTTTATGTTACAGTTTTCACGTGGATTTTTATGTCTTTATTTACCATCTGAGGATCAGCATTATGGAGAAGATCGCAACTGTAGTTCTCGTAGAGGAATATGTAAAGGAAAAACACGAATAATACACTGAGATTGTCCAGCTGTGAAAGGCCTGATGGTCCAAGGACACTGTGATGACAACTGCAGTGCCACACAGTCTATTGTATTCTCTTTGGTACTAAGATAAAAAACAAAACACATCATTGCCTACAGGTCTTTTCTAAAAGAGAGATGAACATTTGAGTGCAAGAACCTCAAGTTCAGGAACACAATTCAATTTTTAGTTTTGCACACCAATAAATTATTAGAATTAAATGGAAAAATCCATGTAATCTGCACGTGCTTACCAATTATCTAGCTTGATACCCAAACAGTGACTTGTATGGACAACTTCGGGCAGTTTTACACAAGCAGTCTATAATCAGTTGCCTAATCCTCACTGCATCATCCCACACCAAACCAGCAGGAGCAGCAGCCGAAGAAGAGCAGTTATTCCCCTCCACACAGCACCTGAGAGATGGCATCTGAAGCATCATGGTCTTACTGGTGCAAGATAGATATTGTTGTGCTGGAACAGGCCACCAGAGCGAAGAGGGGCTGGGGCACACGCAACACCCAGAGCTGGGCCTGTTCAGCCTGGAAGAGAAGGCAGAGCAGACATCTTGTCTACCACTGCCTACAGCCACTTGCTGTGGGGTGGGGGAGTACATGGAGGTAAGGGCTGGGCTTGGACAGAGGGAGAGGGAACAAACCCACCCCAGTGGAGCAAGGGAATTTCCAGCTGGGTGCTTGACAAAAGTACTCCTCAGAGCATGCTAGGCTTTGGAGCAGGAGCCCAGAGAGGAGGTGGAATCATTTTAATGGTAGTTAATTAAAATAACTCATTGTACTTTCCAATAGCCCAAAGTTTTTTGGATAATTACAAAAATGTATCGTAAAAAATCACCTAACTCCAAACATGACTTTTTTGAAGAGCAGCTGAGAGAAAAAAAGACTGGAATTCTGTATTTCTTCAAGAAACAAGCTCTTGCTCATTGACCTCTTAGCATTTGATTACTCTTGTTCTCTGCTGGTAAATAACATTTGCAAGGTCTCAGTTGCAGACCAGGCTTTCCATTTGCAATTAGTATCTCTGGGGACCAAACAAAAGCAGAATGAACCCACAGAAGCCCCTGCTCTCTCAGCACAGCTGGGGTAGCACACTTTAGAGCCAAGCAGCCCCCACCACCTGGTATGTTTCATTGATCCTCAAGTTTTTTAGAAGTTATCCTCTTGTTCCCAGGAGAATATTATGGGGCAATCATCAAGCTTGTATTTTGTATCCTTACCTCTTAGGTTTATTATGTGATAAGTAATACTAGCATCAGAAAAAGAGAAAAGTAGCAGAAGTTAAAGAACTCCGGTAGCAAAACTAGCTGCAGGTGGCTCCTTTTCTTCTTTCCTAGCTGTGTCACTGATGAGGTTCACCTGAGCTCCAGCCCGAGCAGCCGCCTGATGCCTTGCGTCTGGTTGCTTGCGTGGAGCCCAGCACAGACCTCTGGGTTCTGTGGTGTGTGCAGGTCTGAGCATTGGGCCCAGCACTGCCCCACCCAGCTACACAGCTGCAGGCACTTAGGCTTGATGGCTGTAGGGATAAAGGCATGGCAGCTTCCTCGGCAGGACAGAGCAAGGCTAGCCCTGGTGGAAGGGAGCTGGCTTGAAATCAGCATCTAAAAGGTATGTTCTAAAGCAATAAATGGTGGGTGCAGGGTTATTCTGGTGGGTACAAAGTCAGTATGGTCTCAGGGACTGCTGCTTCAAGTTGTTGCTGGGTGGGGGACTGTATGTTGAGCTGAACTGTCGGTGTGTTGCCCCTAGTGTAGGGGGCTCCTGTTTTGTGTTGGTTTGTGTTTGTTTTTTTTTTCCCAGAGAGGATAGTATTTGTGGGTCTTTTATTACAACAGGAATAGTAAAGACAATAAGCGTTCATTTGTGTGCTTGCTGTGTAGAGACTGATAACTGACTCAATCTAGGAGAACGGTAGCGTAAGCCTTACCTAAATGAGCTGGTTTTAGAGTCCTGTATGCTTTTCCCAAGGACAAATCTTTCTTAAACATCATCTAAAACTTCATTTAAATTTCATGAGCTTTAGCATGAGAAAGGAAAACAAGTTTTCTGCCCCTCCTCATAAAGTGCACTCTCCTGTAGTTTTGTAGCAGGCATGTTAATTTGGCCTGGGCTCCTGGGTGAACTGTGGTGTTGAGTTCCTCCTAATTGAAGGTGCAAGCTTCAGCTGTGAACAAGCTGCAGAACTGTTCACACTATGAAGGAAATGCAGAAAATTCTTCTCCACACCTTCAGCTCTCAATGAAGAGTGCCTGCACAGGAGGGTCAGGCCCAAGGCTGGGAATGGGGCTGGCTGCTGGGTGGTGCCCCAGAATTGGTTTTTTTGGTTTTTTTTTTTTTTTTGAGGGCTGCAGGAGAGCAGGTGGGGTTTGACTGCAGATTTCACCTTGAAAACAGCTCTAAGGAACTTTGCTTTTTCATGTACTTGTTATACATAATGCAGTTGTGTGCAGTTAACAAACGTACAGTTAGAAGAGTGGTGTGGATAAATGGTATTTAACAGGTTTAGAGTATGAAAGATTACCATGGTGAAAAGAGACAATCAAAGATAAATGAAATGCTCACCCATGTCCTAGACTTACAGTAGAAAACTCCAAAGGAAGGGATCTCCAGAAAGAGATGCTTCCCCATGGCAGTCAGCCCTTAAATGGGGTCTAGGAGAGGTGCAGCCAGGCTCCACCCCTTCCAGTCAACAGGTGAATTGCCTTCACCTGTGCTCCTAGGGCTGACCCAGTCCTTGCCTCAGGTGATCAGTCAGTGGTTCAGGCCGTGACTCAACAGTTCCCATACAGGGAGGAAGTGGAGGAATCTTTGTAAGTAGTTGGACAGAGTATCCAGAAGCAGTGTGTGTACGGGGCTTAAAGAATGGTGTAACAAGTCAAGCTTGTGGCTGAGCACAACCATCCCAGGCTCTGAATCTGCATATGTGCTGCCATCAAGCTGTAGAACAATGTCCATAAGGATGGTTTAGGATCTTGGTCTCTCATGTTTAAGAAGGAGGGTGGCTTTCTCCTTTAGACTGCTTTTCACTTTAAAAATAGAGGGCAAGTTCCCCTGCCGCAGCCTGGTGGGGCTGAGCCGCACATCAGGCTGATCTGTGAGCTCAGAGCACATCTGATCCCTGCAGCAGTGCTGGCTGCCCGGCCCTGGGCTCCACCTGAGTAACTACATTGTGCTCGTCAATCAGGGCTGGCCATTCCTCCCTGACAGTTCCCCGGTGCCCTACTGTGCCGGGCCTGCACTCGCCATCAGCGCCTTACACAAACATGTCCTGCTTTAAAGCAGGGCCACGTGGGGAACAAGCAGCTTGCTGCCACGGAGAGGCCACACAAATTCAAGTAGGGGAAAGGAAGAGCCCTTGATCTCTGTCCTTGCCAGGCACCTGTGGGAGGGAAACAGCTCGTGCTAGATCACATTCCTTTTTATGTGGAATAGTCAAATGTGCATATGGTAGATACCTTGAGATGAGTTCTGGGCTGCTCTCACCCCTCCCCAGCCCTTCTGCCTGTGCTCCCAGGTGTTAGGAGCCTGCCCCAGCCCCTGGTGATGCCACCTGCGTGCTCTGTTCAGGAGCAGTGACCCTTCTGAGAGTCACTTGTGTAATCCTGTAAGATGCTCAATGGAGAAGCTGATAGAGTAAAGCATTTCTGCAGATGCTTAATTTTCACTAAGTGGGCCTTTTATGTGGCTAGGTGCTTAAAGTTAAGCATGTGCTTAAGTGCTTTCTTGGATCAGGGCCCAGTGCCTGTAGCTGGGGTGCCCTGATGCTCTCAAGTAACCAGTAGTGCTCGGTACCCCTGGTGAACCCCCGGGCTGGGGGCTACTGACAGAGCTGTGACTGATGAGTGCTGGGTGCTAAGTGTTAGGCAGTCTCACGGTAATGAGCCCATGAGGTTTGGCTGTGCTGTGAGCTTTGTGCTTTACCAGGGACTAGCTGAAGATTATTCTTGTGTGAAGACTTGACAGAAACATGTTGTTTATGTTGACTTCAGACTAGCTTTTATAGGATACTTTCTCTTCGGTTCAAGAACATGTGCTGCGGTATCTTCAGCTCTGATCCCAGTACCTTCCTGTTACACTGCTGGGAGGAAGTGAGCCTGTGCAGGGAGCAATTGTGATGCTAAAAACAACCTACTGGGGGCTCTTGTGGGTCAGCATTACAGTTACAGATAACTGATAACTGTCAGGTCTGATATGTACTGAAAACATGAAAGCACTGAGCAACTGCTGGGTTGGGGACATTGGGTCCCCTGACTGAGCTGCTTCCCCCAGTGGTTCTTCTGTGCCTGCCTGGGGCTGAGGCACACTGTGGGGTGTCCTGAGTTGAGCACAGCTGGTGCTGCTGGGGTCCAGAGGTCACTGCAGGAAAAGCAGATAGAGTTGTGTTTTCTGCCACTGCTATGCCACATCAAAATGGTCAGGTGTTTGTTTTACAATGGATCTGTCAAGCTGTTTGCCTCTACTACAGCAAACATGAGATTGCTTTTAGCTCAGTTTAAGTATTATGCAAATGATCATCACAGAATGGTTTGGGCTGGAAGGGACCTTAAGCCCATCCAGCCCCAACCTTGCAGTGGGCAAGGCTGCCTTGTACCAGCTCAGGCTGCCCAGGGCCCTATCCAGTCTGGCCTTGAGCATCTCCATGTGGCATTCACAGCTTCTGGGGGCTTACCACTCCCTGAGTGAAGAGTTTCTGACTTCTGATCTAATTCCTCCCTTCTTTTAGTTTAAAGACACTCCCCCTTGTCTTGTCTCCCTCCTCTTTGTAAGCTCCCTTTAAGTAGTGTCCTCCAAACCAAAGTGTGAAGTGGAATGGTGTTGGGCAGGGGATGCAGCTGGTTAGAAACATGCTGAAGTAAGAGTGAAAACTGGTTGGAAAGCATAGGGATTTGATGCTTTCCGTAGCTCCTTGTTTTTGTGACTTTCTGAATTCCTTTTTATTGTGAATTACTTGTTAATTTTTTTTTTTTTTAATTCTTGGTTTGACCATAGCTGTGACCAAAGAGAGGAATGCATTTGACAAGTGCAATAAAGCAACTGTTCCATATTTATGGCAAGTGCTGTGCTCATGCTATTAATTCAGATTGTCTGGATTCTTACAAAACTGAGTAGTGTAGGATTACCTGCCTCACTGGAACACAGTTGAAATGGATCACACTGCAAAGCAGCACACGTCTCCCTACCAACTTTTAGAGGAAAATGTGATAGTAGGGCAGGAGTGCATCTCCAGCGCACAACTGGTTTAGATGCACTTTGTGTCCAGCTATGGTTGGAAACATTTGGAGAGAAGTAATACAAGAATGCCATTAGCAAAGTGCAAAGAGGCCAACAAGAAGCAGTGCTTGGGGTGGTGGTTCTAACTGTGATAAAGGTGTCTTCAAAAGTACATTTTGTTGCTGCGCTGTAAACAAGCAACAAAGACATGAATGAGTGACTGAAGCAGTCAGTCCTTGCTAAAGGGGAGAAGTCCCAAAGTTGCAGGAAAGCTCTTGCAGAGGCAGGGAGGGCTGCTACCCCACAGCACTTGGGTTGAGGTGAGTTCAGTGAATTTTAGTACTGCAATGAAAAGCTGTTTTGTTGTCAGTGTCTCCTGCCAGGGGAGCAGCTTGCTCTCCCACTTGATCTTGGTGTTCATGGCAATGTCTCACTGCTGCTGGTCACACACTGAAGTAACTGCTGAGGAGCTGTTGCACTTATCCACAATGACTTATTTAATTGGAGTGCTTAGGATTGAATTTGACCTTCATTCAGGTCTCAGCAAGCCTCGCTGTCCCAGACAGGCTTCTGTTATCAAACCCTTGTTTGGGAAATGCTCCTCGCTGCTCACCTCCTCAGTGACACTGGGATCACCAAGTGGGACTTCTCTCCATTCCTGTGAAATTAATTTTGGAGTGGTGCTGATCACTGAATGAGCAAATATAGCTGGGAAGTTGATGCAAGATATCTTGTGGCAACTGTCTCCTAGTAACAAACACCACGTTTATTAAAATTATTAGAATTTTTTACTTTTTATCACTTCAGTACCATGGTATTAGCTTGGGCCATAAGCAGTATCAGAAAACAAATCTATAGTCACTCAGTAGGCATGAATCTGAGGCTGCCAGCAGGGTGAGCGGTACACAATGGTACACATCAACCTGAGGGTATCATTTACCATGGAATCATATAATGGCCTGGGTTGAAAAGAACCACAGTGATCACCTAGTTCCAACCCCCTGCTATGATCGCCAGGCACCAGACCAGGCTGCCCAGAGCCACATCCAGCCTGGCCTTGAATGCCTCCAGGGATGGGGCACCCACAACCTCCTTGGGCAACCTGTTCCAGTGTGTCACCACCTTTTGTGTGGGAAAACTTCCTCCTAATATCTAATCTAAACCTCCCCTGTCTCAGTTTAAAACCATTCCCACTTGTCCTATACTATCCACCCTTGTAAATAGCAGTTCCCCCTCCTCTTTATATGCTCCCTTCAAGGCCACAATAGGTGTCCCTGGAGCCTTCACCATCTGCCATTGGGTTTCATCATGCACATGAAGCAGGCTTGTTTCCTGGGTTTTGAACTTGCATCCTCTCTGCTGGAATGTTCCTACCGGTAGGCAGCATCCAAGTGGTTGCTTCTAAAGAAAATTTTCTTCAAGGACTTCAGAGAGGGTTGAACAGGAAGAGCACAGCAGCATCATGCTTGTGTAGCCTTCCTCCATGTGGACTTGCTGACTGCCCCGTGGAGCCCAGGACGTGCAGCATGTTGCTTGCTATACACTGTTCTACAGCTAATGCCAACTACAGCCCCGTGTGCTGTGCACTAATCCCTTCCCCCTCATGCATTATTTCCTAGCGCGGCATTAGCGAACTGCACGCTGATCCGCTGTTACTTCATGGATTTAGAACATAATCTGCGGGCCCTCGATGATGTAAAACAGTAACTATTGGTTTAAGTACGGGCGGCGCCATCCTGCCTGCGCGGCGCTGGGTGTGGGCGCCCTGCCAGCCTGCCTGCTGCCATGGGCTGCGAGCGGAGCGTGCTGCGCGCCGAGCTGAGCCCGGCACAATCAAGCAGGAACGATGACAGACGGGAAGAGGCTGCTCTATGGGCTGCTCTGTTTGGCCATAACATCAGCTCTGGAGACGGTACTGTCTGGAGGACTAAGAGTTTCTTTCCGCACTCCTGCCTTGCGCCTGCAGCTGCCTCTCTTGGGGCAGGCAAGAAGGAAGGGGCATTTGGGAGGTCTTCCAGGCGCCCGTCAGAGTGCCTTGGTATGAAAGTTCTGAGTCTTTATACCTGTTCTCTTGTTTCAAACCTTGTCAAATAACACTGGACTGAATGTATTTCTTCTTGCTTTGCTTCCCCCCTCTTCAAGCAGCAGAAATGCTGCATACCTGCCTCTGGAACTGCCCTTCTCGGTGGGTTTTCAAAGGGACAAGTTTGTGCTACTCATATGGAAGCATCTGCCTACAGAATAAATCATAATACAGCTCAGAGTGTTATGGAAAAGATGGGAGATAAAGGTTGCCTATGAATACCATTAGTACTAATATAAGCACGGCATTAACGCAGCCAAAGGTATGGAGAATGTGCTGATTCTGTGAGAAGCTGTGATACCATCCTGCTTAGTGCATTATTTTTCCTCCTGTGTGCAGAGAACAGCCCAACGTGTTCTGTGGCCCAAGGTGTGCTGTGACTTGAATGTTAATATCTTGTCACTGGCTCTAGATTCAGGCTTTTAAAAAGCAGTTATAAAACAAACATAATACCTATCCTCAAAATGGGCATTTATTAGCAAAGCAGGCACCTCTTCAACTGAACTTCAGCTCCTTATCAGCCTGGAGGTACTTCTCTGCCCCTTTGGCTTACATGGCCAAATCTTGGATTTTTCTTCCTGAAACCTTGTGTCTGGAGCATCTGAGCTGGCTACAGCGTGGCTGTGCTGGAGGTGAGGCACCCGGCCTGATTTTAATGTGGTCAGCCCAGGTTCCTTGCTAAAGCTGCTGCCTTCCCAAGGGGCGGAAGCAAGCCTTGCAGGTGGAGGTTTGCAATCCTGGTGCTTGTCCAGGAAACAGAGATGACTCTTAACATTTCCTCCCCATGTACTGTGGTCTTTAACTGGTTGAATTAGGAGGTGAGATGAATAATAAATGCGATTTATTTAGCTACAGATCATTAAACATGGCTCTCTAATTTCTGCCAGAGCTGCCTGTTAGGATGGGTGTGAGCAGCATTTCCCATGTTGGCTGCTCAGGTGTGCTCTTCCTTTCCCTGCAGGCTATAAGTAGCAGGAAATAAATGCCTGCTCTGCTCACAGTGGGTCTCCAGCCTGTGCTGTGGAGTGGTGTTATCTCTGAGTATATGCAATAGGTTTGGCAAAGTAGGAAGTGAGATAACGTAAAGCAATGCATACTGTCTCTGAGTGTACAGCTACCTCCCTTTTCCCCATTATCTGAACTGTGGGCCACCATCCAGGAATTGTGCAGATTGCTCCGATGAAGAAGCTTCCCACCAAACTGACTTGTGTGCATTATTTCAGCCCGAGAAATATGAGCTCTGCTTCTGGCTTACTGGGAAAGGTGGGGAGGTGTACAATTGGAATGTCAGAAAGAGAAGATGCATAAAACGATGGAATTCCAAGGGCAGAACAATCGTGTCACTCTGAACTTTGTATATTTTCATCAGTATCATAATACTAACGTGGTTTGATTCATCCTCTCTGCCCTCCCATGCCTTATGCACTTGATAACAAGATGTTTGTTCCACCAACAACGCAGTGTTAACTGAGGGTACAGCATTACTCACAGCAGAAACATGGCTGTTATGTGCAAACAGTGTTCTGCCAAGGTCAGTTTGTGGGGGCTGTAGTGAAACTGTTTCCTAAACTGTGAACACGATCCTTGGTGCTCAGCCTCCTGGAATGCATGCTGGTGCCTCCTCCCACAAGCCCCTCAGCAACACACTATCCTGCCTGAGCTCTTCCTGCCCACATTGCTCCTGTGAGACCCAACAGAAAGAGCAGCCTGCACCAAAGTGAGGTATCCAAGTGCGTTCTCATCATCACATCACTTGAAGCAGTGCTTACATCATCTTTTCTTTGTGTGAAACGACCCTTTACAGCCACTTAATGCCACTCCTTGATGCTAACAGGGAACCAGTTGGATTTCATGGCATGCAAGTCATTAATTGGTGAAAACCATGGAGCTTTATGCACTGCTTTTAGACAACACAGCCGCTGTCTGTGTAAAAACATAGAGCTGTGGAAGAGCTGTGGGCATGTAGATGGCTGCTGTAGTGCGCTATAGGAATTGTCTGTGAGCTCAATTGACCAGAGTGAGCCACAGTGATGGAGGTGCTGGTCTTTCATGGGAGGACTTGCTAGGCCTGTCTTAGGTGGCAGTCTTAGCATAAGATGAGCTAATCCCCTGGCTACAGGCCAGGTGAAGGTAGAGATACATGCTGAACTGGAAGGAAGCCTTCCTGGTGAGCCAGACCCTCTTGGACTCATTGCTTCCCTGCCTCCTCGCTTTCTTCAAGGCACTCAACTTTTGCCTGTGCTGCACAGGATCCTTGTTCAGACTTCAAAACCTAAGGGACATTTGGCTCTGGAATTTCTGGGCTTTCAAAATGTGCCTTACAGACCTGAATCCTGGTTAGCTATGCTCTGAGTGAGGGCTTGAGGATGAAACCTTTGTGGGAGTTTCGATTGCTCAGTTTCCATTGTCATGAACAGATGCATTCCTTGAGCAGAAATAGTGGTTCATTTCAGGCCTGTGAGGAGAAGGTGCTGCCCTAACTCCTTCAACTTGAAGACTTGGATCTCTGCCGCAGTGTTTCAACTCTTAGAAAACATGTACAGTGCTGTACAGCTTCCCTTTACTTTCATCAGAATCAGCTGCCTCTACTCTGGGTCAGTCACAGAGAACCAAAACTAGTATCTGAATAAACAGCCCATTCATTTGAGGACTCTTATTCCCAGCACTAGGATCCGGAACACAACCTGGGCAGACAGCTAATGAGAACACCAGAGCTGTGAGACTCTGGAGGTGGGGCAGAGAAGAAAACAGAACAAACACTTTCTTGTGGCTTGGGGTGAAGGAGATTCAACCAAAGGTTAATTGCTGTCTACACTAAAATGCTGTGAAGTATTGCTGCATGGTGTCATACAGCTGCTTCGTTCCAGCACAGAGGTGTCTGTTTCAATGGTGGGTGGCATGAGCCAATATCCTTTTCTTAGCTGCATGGGGGTGTTGTGAGGTCTCTTGCAACTTCCAAAAAGTCTCCTAAAGCTTTGGTACTGTTTAGGATGTCACCGCATGGAAGCGGGCAGTGAGCAAAGCCTCTAAGTGAGTTACCCCTCTGTCCCCTTGTTTCTCCCTCATGGGCAGAAATGTGACGATAATTAAGGAGTAGCATTGTGGTTTAACCTGGCAGCAGCTGAACACCACACAGCCCTTTGCTCATTCCCCCCCCCCCCCCCCCCCTCGTCTTTCACCAGATGAAGGAGGGAATTGAGAGGGAGTGGGGAAGGGAAGGTAGTAGAACTCATAGGTTAAGATAAAACCTTTACTAGAACAGAAAAGATAGAAATAACAGTAACAATAATAACAATTATATATACACAAAACAAGTGAAGCACAAAACAGTTGCTTGCCGACTGATACCCAACCAGACCCCAAGCAGCAGCTGCCTCCAGACCAATCCCCCTCAGTTTTTAGAGTCACAGAACTGTAGGGGTTGGAAGGGACCTTAGTCCAGCTCACTACTGAAGTAGTTTCCCTCCAGGTTCTCTACATAGGTTGCACAGGAAACAAAGCAGGTTTTGAGCATCAGTGGAGGAAGAGACTACACAACCTCTCTGGCCAGCTATTACAGCTGGAAAGAATATCATTGAGAAAGGGGAAGAAGCAAACAGAGAAGAAATACTCACCCATATTTGACGATTCAGGCTTACAGTGGAGACTCCACAAAGGAGGAATCTCCAGAAAGAGACCCTTCCCCTGTGGCAGTCAGCCCTTAAATGGGGTCTAGGAGAGGTGCAGCCAGGCTCCACCCCTTCCAGTCAACAGGTGAATTGCCTTCACCTGTGCTCCCAGGGCTGACCCAGTCCTTGCCTCAGGTGATCAATCAGTGGTTCAGGCTGTGACTCAACAGTTCCCATACACCAGCTTGTTCCAATGCTCTGTCAACTTCAAAGTAAAGTTCTTTCTCATATTCAGATGGAACTTCCTGTGTTCCAGTTTGTGCCCATTGCCCCTTGTCCTGTTGCAGAGTACTGCTGAAAAGGGCCTGGCCCCATCCATTAGACTCCTGTACATAGCTTTTTGTCACATGATTCCATATGGTATGGAATATCCCTTTGGCCAGTTTAGGTCACCTGTCCTGTTTGGTCCCCTGCCAACTACCTTTCGCAGTCATGAACAATCTGTGCAGTATTGTCCATAGTCAAATCCACCCATCAGTCTCAAGCCCATCACTATGTTGCATCTCTTCCTTGATGGCCTGAAGTGTCATGGGCCCACCGATGTAGTAATAGTTGTGTTTCCTGTTCAGATATACTTGAGCAGTTTTAATCATAGCAGCCTGATCCACCTGCTGGTTGTTTTGATTTTTGGTGGTACAACTCAGGTACGTGAGCATCTACACAATGTACCTTTACAACCATGTTCTCTTCATGGGCAGCAATATATCTCCATACTGCAGCAACCCAGATGCCTGGGTTTGCCTCTGCACTGCCAGTTGTTGTGCTTGCATTGCTGTAACCACCCCTGTAGGACATTTGCCACCAGCCACAAGTCAGAGGTAGAGCGCTGGCTGCTTCTTTTGTTCTGCAATGCCTGAAGCCACCTGGATGGCCTCCACTTCTGCAACTTGGCTCGATTCACCCTTTCCTTTAGTAGCTTCTGCAACTCATCATGTAGGACTCCGTACAGCAGCCTTCCACCACCAGCGCTTTCCCACAATGCAACAGGACTCATCAGTGAACAAGACATATTTCTTCTCATTCTCTGGCAGTTTATTTTATAGAGGAGCCTCTTCAGCACTCATCACCTCATCACTCCTGTCTGGGATTCCCTATTCAAGCCTGTTGTGTGATCAGTGCAACCCACCTACTCCACATAGCACCAGTCACAGACCCACTGGAGGTTGTAATCTGCTACTCCTTTGACTTCTGTCCATGTGTGACCCCATCTGCTATGCAGCTTTCATACTGCACGTGACTAAAAGCAATACAATTTTGCCCTGAATTAGGGCTGTTGTGACATCTCGGATGTCCCCTGCTGCTTTGTGGCTCTCTCACAAACCACATCAGCTCACTGTTGTACGTGGGATTTGAGATCATTACCTGCTTTTCCTAGCTAGTTTAAGACTTTCTGTAATTGGATTTTGCTGATTAAGCAGTGCCTGGTCCGGATGCAAGAGAGGGAAGGTTTGATATTTGTGTAAATCGGACTGTAGGTGAAAACAGATGTTCCAGTAATCAAACAGCTGTTCCTCTAATACCAATGTTCCTAGCTCAGGACTACAAGGCTGAGCTCCAGCTCTGCCATAAAGCTGCATGGTGGGGAGGACACATTGTGCTGCAATGGGGGAGGGCTTCCATTCCTCCTGCCCTCATTCAGGGGCTGTGACTGCTTTCTGCCATGGGGTTTGTTGTGGCTGCTTCCAAGAGCCATTGTGGGAGCTGCCTGCCTGAGGATGGCTGAGCCCCTCAGGCAGCTGCTACAGCACCTGATGCTGTGGGCAGGGGGCCTCCCTCTGCCTGCGGTGGGGAGCAATAGCAGGATTTCTTAGACCTTTTGAGTGTTCTTGTCTAGTCAAGATAGCTTTACCAACTTTGGCTCTAGCTTTCACTTGTTCCTGATAAAGTATCATAGACTACCGTATGAAACATCATAACCTTTAACTTAGTTATTGGAAGTATTTTGCAGCAGAGTATCAGTATTTTGTTAGTTTTGTAACTAGCAAGAGATGTTACTTTGAAGAATAGCCCTTCTGCCATGAAATAATGTGGTCTTAGTGCCCCTGCAGTGGTTGAAACTCTGCCTTGAACAAAGCACTACAAACATTCCCTAGCAGAACTCCAGTTTGATAATGGTGCACCACAGCTGGTTCATTTCTCTGGTCTTGCATGCTCTTTCCTGTTGAAACTGGGTGCCTATACAGGAACCACCTGGCCTACCTCTGTGCTATTGACTTCTGCTCAAGCAAGCGCTTGTTAAATTAATGTTGGCTCTTGACAGCCCTTTTTCATGTCCAGCTCAGGTAAGACAGCTCTTTGCTGTGATCCTTATGCTGGGTGACAGGATGCTCTGGGACAGCCCGGGGGGTTGGAGCCACGTCTCTTCCCATCTCCATCGCACACAGCTGCCTGCAGTGCCTGCTGGTTCCACCCGGGTGCAAGCAGCCAAGTGCAGATTTGCCTTCTGGCCTTGCAGAGGAGCTGGGGCTGTCTTGTTGGTGGCATGAGTGGCCACTGAAACTTCAGTAGGGCTTTGGAGGAGGGTGTGTTGCGACAGCAGTTCCGTGACTCTGTCAGCAACATGTTAGCTGGGTTGAATTCATTGCTCAGTGCTCAGAGGTGTGCTTTGAAGTGAGCTGTAGTGCTTTTGTGCAACAGGACTTGCTCTGTATTCCCAAACTGAACCATCAAGTGCCATCACTGGTGTCCCGGATCTCAGCAGGAAACTAAGTGAGAAATCTGAAGGACTGTGCAAGGTGTGAGAGCTCCATAGTGTCTGCAGTCTTCTACAGATATTTTGTGGGAAACAAATCTTTACCTTTAGTAATACTATTAAATTCACTTCCTACAAACCTGCTTTCAACTCTTTAGCTAACTCATACTGGAAATAATTGGACACACCTAAAAAAATATTGTGGTGGAATTTTGCTATGTACTGCAATGTTCTCTTCAGGTCACCCTGTTAGATAACTCTCTTAACAGCAGTTGGGTAACAGCACCTCCTCTTCAAGTGAGCTTTCCTTTCTAAGCTTTAAAGACACTGGCTGTTCTCTAAAACTCCCATAAAGTAATGTTTGTGGGGTTTATAATCCCTCACACGTAACACCAGGCTGCTGCTCAGGACGTGCTCAGAGCTCTCACTGGGGCTGTTACCCATGATATGGACCTCAGAACCTCTGCTCCTCTTCTTGGGGAGGCCAGGAGGATAATGAAAGTCCTGCCTGGTTTGACTGCAGTCTTCTGATACAGAGACCATGGTGGTCAGCTCACGTTTATGCTCTTCCCATCATGTCCAGAGCCGCAGTGTTTCAAAGCAGTACTTTACTATTCCAGTTGCAGCTCTTGCCCTGGTGCCCACAGCGTGGAAGGCACTGCCAGGAGGGTTCAGTGTTCTCATCCTTAGGGATGAGAAATTAGGGATTGCTGAATATTGACTTTGTGCTTTAGGGGCCTCAATTATGTACGCCAGTGCCTGTTCTGTGTTGTGGGTGTCTGTCAGCTTGTCCCAAGCTGTAAGGAGACGAGCCTCTGCTTTGGGGTCCTTCTAGTTTGCAAGAGACCTAACGGGAGAGTGCCAGTCTGTTCCCTGATTATTTTATAAAGGCAGTCAAGATCAAAGCACAGAGCTGCCTGCTAAGCAGGGTCAGAAAAAAATCTTTGCACTATTTTCCTCTCCAAGGCTGTGGTGTCTGCAGAATGACCGTGTCTTTGAAGCGAGTGCAAGAAGCTGAGGCACCTGGAGACTGCAGCTGGGTGTGACATGGGAGTGATGCCAAGTAAGTTCATGTCCTTAGGTGTAAGTGCAGTGAGTGGAAGAGCAAGAGCTGGGCAGCAGACATGAAAACTTGGCAGCTTGCTGCCCTTGGGCTCATCTCTAACGAGCCTGGATTGGTGCTATGTATGGGAGCTGCTGTTTCCCAGGATGAGACTCTGGGGATTGGGTTTTCTCATCTCCCTCTTTAAAAGTTCATGCTTAAAATTGTCCTGATTAGAAAGAGCCAGCAGAAAATGAGGGCAATAAGCATAAGTGGTGAAACCTCAACTTCCGGTTATGGGTTTCCTAAATTTTTATTTATTTAGTTATTTCAGTGACTCTTAGGGAAGTGGTTCTAGTTTGGAGCCCTCTTTCTAGAGAAGTTCATGCTTGTGTGTAATTAACGTTCCTGTCAGCTTGACCGCCATCCTGGAAAACAGGTGTAGAGCTGCTATAAGTAGCAAGGAGCCTCATGCTTGCAGGGAGTTCCTCACAAACTCTAAATTACAGTTTTGCTTCCTGTGCCACGACCTCAGGGCCCTGACCTGCAACTGCAGCATATTCTCTGTGACTAACAGCTGTAATTCCCTAATTATCATGCTCCATTCTCCTGCCGTGTTGTAGATTTTGTTACCAAGGGAGCAAGCGATGTTTCCTCATTCCTATCCTTGCTCTGCACACTTCCAACTGTTTTAAATCTGCCATTTGATGCAGCCCGTAAAGTCAAATGCCTGTCTCTTGTTTCAGATGCTCATTGTCTCCAGAACATATGATGTGTCTATGCGCTGGGGAGGAGGGCAAAGCAAACCTTCTGGCCTTTCTTTTAGTGAAGGCTGATGCCTTGTAGTGCTCATCCCAGGTTCGAGTACCTTTAGTAGCTGCAGTGCTTTGGTGCAAAATCCTAGACTAAACGTGGCCTTGCACTCAGCTTGCTCAGTGGTCACTGCTTCATTAGACTGACTAACAGAGCTTCTGTAGATGCTGGGAAAGAAAGGTGCATGTAAAGCTCTGAAAGCTCTGGCTGTGTGTGTGGTGTAATGGGGTGGTGTGCCACTGCCTGACATAATACTGGGGGAAACAGGTCTCTTTCAGTTAGCCTTGAAGTGGTCAGGCAGTTGGACTGGAAGATCTTCCGAAGGTCTCTTCCAATGGAACTATTCCAGTCTAATCTCTATTCTAAATAATAAACCAGCTGTGTATGCCTTAGGCTTCACTGGTGTCTGTCCTTCTCCTGAAAGGATGCTTGCAGGCTGGCTTCTGTTCCCACCATGGCCATGCCCAAGACAGATGTACAACTTGTTTTTGCCCTTGGTAGGTGTGGTGATGAGCAGGAAACCTTTCCAAGGGTTTGTCCTCCAGCAAATGGTATTTTCTACCTTGCTCCAGAAATATTGTCTAAATTGTGACAGAAATGTTGCAAAAATGTCGCAGGGTAAAAACTACTGATTACGTGGATTTGCTGCGTGCCTTCAGTCGTTATGCAAAGATGGAGGAAGTTGTTGCTTTCTCTGGCCTTTCTCTGGCTTTTGGCAGTTATATTTTCAATAACTGAGCCTTGAAAATTGATATGGGGGGGGGGGGAGGGGTGTGAGGGGACTACTTACTGTTCTCAGAAAGACCCTGTCAGATGAAATGTAGCTGTGCAAAGGAAAAACTCTTTAGACAATAAAACAAGTAGCATTGAACTGAGATACGATCTTTAAGGTCTTTAAGATCTTTTCCAACCTGAGCAATTCTATGATTCTATGATCATGGTTTTACCTTCAGCCCTCCTTAGGGGCTTTGTGCATGAGCTGGGGACCTGGAGAGCAGGGCTCAAGCACGCACTCCTGAGATGCTCAGACCATGGTGTGCTAGTGGAAAGAGCTTGCCGCCTCGATGATGGTGGTGGCAGCTTAGCAGGTGTTGGGATTTCATGGCGCTGTAGTGTGATGTGCTGGAAGATGCTGTGGTAATGATTAAGCTGTCAAATACATGCTGGATACAATGTCAGAGCAAAATTGCAGGTTTTGATGCAGTCTCGTTGTTGTTTAAAAGGGGGTTGACTGCTTCTGTGGGTAAAGTTCTGTTTTGCTTTGGTCACTCTAAAAATGTACTATGGTTCTAAGTGGTTGAATATAAAAAGCTGTGGAAGAAACGTAGCCTAACGGAGTCAGCATATTGCATCCTTATCTGCAATGGCTGTACTTCATACATGGCAGCACTCACCCTGTGATGTCATGTTGTAACTGGTTTGGGGTCTGGTGGTGGTATTCAGTGCACCCTTCTATAGCAGTAAGGCACAAAGGTTGCTGGGAGTTGGCAGTGAAAGGCAGCAGTTTGCAGTGGGTTTGGTACTCACCAATGAAGGGGAGAGAGGCAAGAGAGTGTGAACGTGCTATGCAGTATATTTGTATTGCGTTTGTAAAGCATGTGTTATTTGTGCTATTTGGATGTTGTGTATCTCACGCGTGGCACAGCCCTGAGGTGGTACAGATGTGCTGTGTGTGTCCTGTTTGTGGGGTTTGTGTGTGGCCACTGCAGGCCTGTGTGATGCATTAACTTCTTTCTTGTTCTGTCTTCCTCTGGTCCTGTGGTCTCTGTCCTGTTGCCACTGTCCCCTCGGCAGCCCTCTCCCCTGAGCACGTGTGGAAGAGGCTGAGGCACAGAGCTGCTGGCTCCTGTGGCTGCCTGGCTGTGCTGCTTGTCCTCCAGCAGCCGGAATGGTGTTTACTGTCCCCGAGCAGCTGGCTCTTTGGCGCTGGCATCCATGCACTCTGGGCGTGCTCTGACAGATTTCATCCAGCTCGCTGCTGACTGGTGCAGTGCGTCGTCATATCCTTGCTGCAGCTGTTTGGGGATGAAGAAGCCCCTGTTGGGGTGCCAGCCAGTCTGACTGCTTTGCAACAGGACACTGCCAGGATCCCTGGTGGCTTTTTGGAAGACTGGACTTTTGTCGTGTGTCCCCACCCCCTACCATTGTACCACACAGCCACACGGAGCTGAGAGTCCTCAGTGAATCCACTGAGGTAAGGCCCTACCCTGCAAATGCCTTATCCAAGCACGTGAGCACTTGTTTTTGCACAGTGTGACCTACGCTCTCAGCCATAATCCTGAAACCTATGCTACTTTTGTACAACATGCCAGTGTTGTGCTGAAACTGGAGCAAACTGCAGGAGCACGCATAGACCTGTCAAGAGTTTGGTGAGCAGGAGCTCAGCTGTAGAGAATACTGGGTTGGGGTTGCCTTGTCCAGAGAACAGCACGATGGCAGCACGTCTGCCAAAGCCAGAAGAAGGGTAATGGCTGGAGTCTTCCATCACTAGAACAACCAGGATGTTAGATGCAGCAAGTTACCCAGAAGCCAGCTGCACAGCAGTCACTCTACTCCCAGTGTGTGGAGGCCATTGCTGCTTGCTGGTCACTTACTTATGTCAGAGAAATAATATTTTTTAAGAATAACAAGCAGAATTTACTCTGCTCTGTAAATAGTTTTATAATAGCAATAAACCTGATAACTAGATAGTTAACTGGTTAACCTGATAGCTAGCAGGAGGAGAAGTCTGAAAACATCTCAGTTAAGAGCCAAGAACCTCAGTGGTGCTTTGGCTCCTCACTTGCTTGGCTATTTGTCCATTGACTCTCTGGTTCCTACAATAGAACAACAGTTGATGAAAACACAAGGCCACATCTTTGGGAAGCACTCAGTTTTGTCACAAGAGTCACAAACTCTGTTGCTGGTGCAGAATGAAGACCTTTATTGCAGATGCTCACAACCTTTTTTACCCACACAAAAACCCCTTGGTCACAAGTATATGAGCCTTGTGCATGTTTGCATCTGGTGCAAGTAGCTACCAAGCTTCTTTGCTCATATGCAAGGTCTTTAGTTCATGTCTTTCTTTGTCCCACATCCCCCCCTTCTTTATTAGTTTGAACAATAAGCAGGTGGTTGATAACCTTGTTAATATAAAGAATATATACCATTAAACATGCAAAAACCAAAAAACACAATAATCCCCATCACCTTTCCAACCCACGGTCCCAAACCTTGATACCACCCCTCAAACTAAACCCATGAGTTTTCAAACGTAGCTTCTGCCCCACAAACCAAAAATTTTTTGAGGTAGTTGTTGCATTGCTCGATGCTGAGAGACTGGCTGCACTATCCACAGTCCAGTTGCCTCCATAGGCTTCAGTTGGGAAAATACCCAGAAGGTTGTTATGGATCTGAAGAAGCAGCAGCAGATGCTGATGGTTCAGTCAAACAGGGCTTTATGACTCTGGCTGGAACCCATCGTGGTCCAACACCTGTGGAAACACAGGTATAACCTCTTCCTCCACCTCCCCCCCCCTTTTTTTTTTTTCCAAGGATGGGAAAATCTATTATTAAATCACTGAAATTACACCTTCAGAACCAGAATTATGAAAGCCAGGCAGGTGCAGGTAAGATATACAGTTGTAAATATACACATTACATTCCTAAATGCCAGAAGATATTCAGCCTGTCAAGTTGGATTATACAACCAAATACGAGAAAGCTTCCTGCATTGCCAATGTTCACCTTGAATATCTGCTTCTAGTCAATCTCTGATCCTTTTTGTAAAGAAGAGAATCTTTGGATTCCCACAAGTATCCCATAATGTTTTCTTTTAACAGAAAGAAAAAAGAGATCTGTTTATAAGTGAAAGATTGCTTCTCTTGTAAGAGAGACTATACTTCCTACTGTAGAAAATAACAGCTTTAAAATCAGGAACCTGTTTACTGAAGTGTCTTTCACATCTGCAAGGCAATGTATTTTCACCACTTTCAGCTGTGCATTTGACTGAGTATCAGAGGAATTCAGACATAGCACGGTTTTCAAACATACTTCCAATGTTGTTGGGCCTTCTCAATCTGCATACCATCATCTTTTATCTTAGAATTTCCTGGAGCATTTGAGCAACTGCTACAACAGGTAAAAGGTTCAGAAAAATACACTGCATCAATGCTAACAGCCGGAATGAGCGAGGGTCCAAACACAAGCACATGTCTCAGCAACAACTTCCCACAGCTCCAGCTCCCACAAGCTGACCATGAGCACCACTTCAGCGTGGTGCTTCTGCAAAATAATTTCCATTATTTGGCAAACCGCCTCCTGCACCTTTGTTATACTTCTTCCTATTGTTTCCGTTGCTCACCTCCATCATGCAGAAGTGATTCTGGCTGTGCTGCCTCATCCAGCAGCTTTTGGGTCCAGCTTCTTTCAGTGGCCCTAATTCCTTGCCACTGGTCAGCTTGACAGCTGATGATCTCCTGAGGCTGACCAATACAGGGTCCCTGTTTGGGTGTCATTTGTAGCAGGAGAGTCACAGTCTCAGTTGCTGGTGCAGAACGAAGAACTTCATTGCAGGTGCTCACAGCCACGGCCTCCTGCTGTTTACATCTGCTGTAAGTAGCTACCAAGCTTGTTTACTCATTTGCAAGTTCTGTTACTAACGTCTTTCTTTGTCCCACACTCAGTGCTTTCAGTCCCATCACCTCACCCTCGCAGTGTGGCCTTATGCCATGGTGACATTGGAAGACAAGAGGCCGCAGGCAGAGGGAGGTGATCGTCCCCTCTTAGGGGGGAAGATCTTAGGTGAAAGAAAACAAACGCATGACATCATGCTGAGTCTGGAAGTAACTACTGTTTAATTTACAGAGCACCTCTTTCAATGTGTTGCACACTTAAAATACACAACAAAGCCAAAGCCACCGCTGTTACAGTTACACCTCACTTACACAGCAAGATGAACCTGGTGGCTACAACCTCCTTGCCTCCAGTACAGCCTTTCAGAGGTCTTTCAGTGCTTCACCGTACACTGGATAAAAATGATGAGGGCTACTGAGCACTTGCAGAAGGGATTTCTTCAGCAAAAGTCAGGTAAGCTGCAAAGCACTGACTGTTGGGTCAAAGCATCTTCTGTGCTTATTGGACACACTGTGGGCATTTCCAAACCAGGCAAGGCAGGCAAGTGTTGGGTTACTCAATATATGCATAGCCCTGTGTCTATGCAAATGCTTTAAAATTATGGAGACTATATATATATATCTATATATCTATATATATATATATATATATATACACACGTGTGTGTGTGTGTATGTATGTATAAAAATACATAATATCTTTGAGGTACTAAAAAATACAATTACATGCTATAGTAAACATAGGTATTTTTCTTTTTAATTGTTCTTATTTTGTATTTTATTAATTTTAATATTTCTATTTTTGTTGTTTTTATCTCTGTTTTTTTTGCTATTTATTATTGTTTCTTTTTTGTTTGCTACTGTATATTGCTTTCTATTTTTATTGCTCTGTTTCGGTTTTTTTTTAATTTTTATAATATCTTATTCTTTATTTTTTATCTTTTTATTATTTATTTTTTGTTGTTTTTATTATTTTTGTTGTTTAGAACCACAGATTCATAGAAAGGCCTGGGTTGAAAAGGACCACAATGCTCATCCAGTTCCAACCCCCTGCTATGTGCAGAGTCGCCAACCACCAGACCAGGCTGCCCAGAGCCACATCCAGCCTGGCCTTGAATGCCTCCAGGGATGGGGCATCCACAGCCTCCTTGGGCAACTTGTTCCAGGGCTTCACCACCCTCTGTGTGAAAAACTTCCTCCTAAAATCTAACCTAAACCTCCGCTGTCTCAGTTTAAAACCATTCCCCCTTGTCCTATCTCTATCCACCCTTGTAAACAGCCATTCCCCCTCCTTTTTATATGCTTCCTTCAAGTACTGGAAAGCCACAATGAGATCTCCCCAAAGCCTTCTGTTCTCCAAGCTAAACAAGCCCAGTTCCCTCAACCTTTCCTCCTAGGAGAGCTGCTCCAGCCCTCTGATCATCTTAGATCCCTCCTCTGGACCCGCTTATTAATTTGATGTTTACATTGTTTCCAGTGTGTTTATTATTTATGTTTATATTGTTTATACAGTAAAAAAAAATAAACAATATAAACAAAAATAATGAATAAAATAAACAATAATAATAAAATGAATAAACAAGAAACAATAAAGCACACATAGACAACATAAAAATAAAATATTTATTTCATGGCACAGTTTGTTTTCTTTATTATTTATGTGTACTTCGCTTATTTGATTGCATTTACATTTACTTTGTTTATGTTTACTTTGTTTTTGTCTACAGTCTTCATTTTTGTTTACATTAAATTTGATTTTTTTACATTTACTTTGTTTACATTTCACTTGATTTTGATTCAACTTTGTTATCATTTACTTTGTTGATGCTCACATTAAGTGTGTTTACATTTACATTGCATTTCTTTACATTAAACGTGAGAACATTTCCTTTGTTTCTGTTTACAGTAAGTTGAAGCCTGCTTTGTTCTTGTTTACATTAACATTGTTTCTGTTCACATTAACTGTCTCTGTTTATTTTTGTTCACCTTAGCTTTCTTTACCATTAGTTTTTGTTAACTTTGTGTCTGTTAGCTTTGTTTGCATTTACTTTGTTTACATGAACGTTGTCATTACCTTAACCTCCTTCTGTTTACATTAAATTTATTTCTGTTGACATTACCTTTGTTTATGCTAACTTTGTTTTTGATGACGTTAATTTTTCTATGTTCACGTTGTTTTTGTTTACATTAACCTTGTTTTCATTTACATTGTTTACATTTACTGGTCTGTTTTCTTTAGCTTTATTTACTTCAGCTTTACTCTTGTTTACATTAATTGTTTTCAATTACATTAACTTTGTTTACATTAAAACTTCATTTACATTAAGTTCATTCTCATTTAAGTTTGTTTACATTAGCTTTGTTTTTCTATACATTAACATTGTTTATGCTCACTTTAACTTTGTTTACACAAGCTCCTATTTTGTTTACGATCACCTTGTTTTTCTTTACATTAGCTTTGCTTATGTTTATGTTACCTTTGTTTACATTAACTTTGCTTTTGTTTATATTTGGTATTTGTTTATGTTAATTTTATGTTTACATTAACTTTGTTTATGTTAGCTTTCTTTTAGTTTGCATGACATTAACATTTTTGTTTACCTTAAGTTCATTAGCTTTGTTTTGGTTGACATTAACTTTGTTAACGTTAACTGTTTATGTTAGCATCTATTTTGTTTACATTAGCTTTGTTTATGTTAACTCTGCTTACATTAGCTTTGTTTTTATTTACATTAAGTTTTTGTTTACATTAACTTTGTTTACATTTACGTTTTGTTTGCATTTACATTAATTTTGTTTTCATTTACTTTGTTTTAGTTTACCTTTAGTTTGTTTACATTGTTTGCATATGTTAGCTTCTATTTTGTTTAGATTGTTTTTTGTTTCCTTTTGTTTACATTTTTGTTTACATTTACTTTATGTTAACTTTGCTTACATTTATTTTTCGTTTAGGTTAACTTTGCATTGTTTTTGTTTGCGTTTGCTTTATGGATGTTTGTGTTCACTCTGTTTTCAGTAGTGCCATTTTTTTCCTGTATGGAGGAGTTCAGTGACGCACCTTTGCTTCTTCTGTGTCATACTGCCCTTCTGCTGCCATCTATTTCACTGCAACAACACGTAAGAGAATATTGTCAGGAAGGTTCAACTCTACTGCCATTGCACCACCACCCCCTTCTAAAACAAGAGGCACTACTTTCAAAGCAGCCCACATATATACATAAAAACAAGCATATATACTCCAACCCCTGCAAAGACATTTGCCATAACCATTCAGTGCCTCCAAAGACCCTTCAGTCACCCATGAATAAGTGCTCCACTGTCACCAAAAGCAAGGAAACTGAAAACCCCAAGAGAAAACGGCACAAAGATCTCCAAAAGTACACGCAAACAGCGCAGAGAATGTTCTTGCACACGCTGCAAGTGTGCGCACGCCACAGCTATGCTTGTTAGTCTCTTTCTTGGAAGAGAAAGTATAGCATAAATTAATCTGCAACATATGTCTCCCCATAAGAGAGGAAGGCATTCAGAATTTAGAAGAAAATTCTGTAACTGTAACAGGATCTTGTACTGTACGTGATATTTACAGTGGCCTTTTTTTTTTTTTTTTTTTTTTTACTAGACCCGTACTATAGAGCCCTCTCTGTTATCTGCAGAAGACTTTGTCTAACCGGGTATTTTATGCATCAAGTTTTACATTCCTCTTACTTTTGCTAACGGTCTTTTCCAAACAAAGACTCTTCTTTCAGGAGAATTAAGACGCAAATCTTCGTATCTGTTCCAAAGGCGGAGTGTGTCTGCCTTATTTACTTTGCTAGGACCGCTGGCATTCATGGGACACCAACAGCTGGATCTGAGCACTTCCTTTAATTGAACAGGTTTACAGTCTTTCTGCACTGAAGCAATTCTCCACATCACACAAGCCTGCATACCGGAATAAAATGAAAATTTAAGAGCGCTGGCTAACAAGACCTATAAGCTCATTGTTTAAACAAGAGGCCAATTGTCTGGGCACTTGAGTGCTCTGTTCCTCGAACATTAAACCCACAAGAGGGACAACAGCCTAATCCACAGCTTGCCGCCAGGTGGTATGGAAATTAATCTTCCACTCACCCGGGCTATTAGTTGCGGTATTTATAAAGGTTTGCAAGTAAATGAGGCGAACGACTGAAATTTTCTCCCCGTCATGGAGGGTTGTGGCAACGTGGTGATATGAAATATCAGCCTTCAGGGATGTGCCCCGTGGGGAGGAAAGTGCGAATGGAGCACAGTGCCTGGGGAGCAGGGAAATAGGCAGCTCTCAGTTGGTAAACCCCGGCTGGTCCAGGCCCAGTGCCAGCTTGCTGCCCAGACAAAGAGGAATCAAACCCAGCATCACCTTCGCTCTTCTACGAGCTGCTCATCGTGGCATTGAATTCAAATGCCAACCTGCATTATTATAACTGACAAGAAGAAGAAATCTGGGACTTTGTCATACGGATGCTCAGTTACATCTGTACAAGTACAGGGAAATACTCAGCAGAAAGCAGGTGATCAAAGTAGGGACAGAGACTTCAATAAAAAAAACCAGAACCCAGCCCACTTGAGCATCTGAAATAGTGAAATACCAAATTTTAGTCTCCTGTTGCAGCATCCTTTGCCCTTCTGTCCTTTGAGGCATCCTACATCTGCAGTTTCCTGGGTTAAAAGACGCATGTTTCCCCAGTGCCTCCACTTTTCCACTGTGTAGATTCAGGTATCCACGTGCCCTCGCCTCACATCCAGGGAGAAAACCAGCAAAAGATACAATAAACCTTTCTCACAGAAGGAGAGCATAACTTCATAACTTGTTCCCCCAAAATTTCCAGCTACGCTAAATTCTTGTTTTTCAGTGCTTTAATTGGATGAAAGGTCAAAATTCTGCAAGATAAAGAAAGAACTGAACAGCTCTGAAAAGCTTTAATGAGGGTTGTTTTTTTTTTTTTTTTTTTTTTTAATGGATCCCACAAATAGCAGCAGAGCTTGGGCTTAGAGAAACTTGAATCAGAATTATTTTGGTTCCCCATTTGGCTTGCTTTATAAGACATACAGCCAATAACTTCATAGCCTCAAACTCCTTACTATAAATAACATTTTACCATTGAAAAGAAATGTAAAGGGTCAGAGCTGTTCTTAGAGATCCATGTATCATACATGAGGCTTCTGAGGTAGTTGGACGCAGACTGAATAGTGAATTTCCGAAAATGGGAAACAATGGGAACTACTGAACAAATAAGGTGTTCAATTCATTCTGGCCCCATATTTTCCCTCCTGTAACCACGGAGTGAGTCACTGGACAGCCACACACCCACACCCAGCCTTCAGCCCAAACCTAAAGGCAGTGCAAAGAGCAAGGTCGTGTCCTGCTACCGACCTCTATTAGTTATCATTGCACTTGCCCTTCACCAATTCAGTCTCGAATCAAGACAGGAAAACCAGTTATCAGGATAAGTTGGAGTCTTGGTGCGAGGAGCTGCAAAGGACTGGCAATAAATCTGCCCACAGATCTGACTCAAAGTCACAGCCATGACAGCTTTTAATTCTGTTGTGACATCTCAGTTCCAACTTTCCAACTCAGGCACCATCCATTACGAATTCTTTGAACCTGTTTCCTGACTCCATTCAGTAACATAGCTGTACCTCTGATAAGCAATGAAAATAGTGAAGTATCCTCCTTCATCCAAATTAGATGAAGGATCCAAGACCTAAATCAACAGCCACGGTTTTCCTGAGCTGGAGCCTCCATGTCAAGTGCTAACCACTGTCTTACCACTACGAAAATGTTTAATTGGTTTAGGAAGACTTAAACTTAATTGTGCTCCAAGGAGAAGTGGGTTCCTGCAGTCCCCTGTATCAACAGTCATTTGCAATCAAAACTACAATCAACAGGACCCCCATAAATAAGCTTAAGATGATCTGCTTTTCTCAGTCCTAGCCCCTGTCTCAGTGCTAGACCTTGTCACAATCACCACAGGTATTTCTAGCAAACACTGCACAGGAATACATCCCTTTGCTGCAGCTGGCCTTTAGCTTGTTGCAGCAAATGCCAGATCAGCTATTATAGAGGCTCACTGCCACCGATTTTCTGAAGCAACTTTATTGTCCATCTTTGCTACTCACCTTAAAATAAGATGAGAGCTAAAGTCCATGCACACAGCAACTAACATCTACCCTTAAACTGCCTCAGAACTGCTCCAAGGCAGCAGACCCACACCTGGTTGAACCAGACAGACCACCACCCTAATGAGCCCAGACCAGAAAACAGAAAGCCAGTTGTCCCCAGCATCAAGGAGGCACTTAGCAACCCCAGCAGCACCTCTCATTTTGGAAGGATTGGCTTTATTGTGGTCCCTGTTATTTAGGCCAGATTAAGACCTCCGATTCCAAACCTAACTTTGCCTCCAAACAGTGACCAACGAAGGCCACACAAGTGGGAAATAGCACTCAGCCCTGCTGTCCCAGCTCCCAGAGACTAAAATGAACAGGTATCAACAGTCTTCTCTATTTCACAAATCAGACCTTAGCAGGGCCTGAAGCATAGGCTTACCCTTAAAAAACAACCAAATATCAACAGTTAGAGCTTTATAAGCTGAAGAAGGTACTACTTTACAACAATATCAGCACGTAGAAGAATTAGTGTCACCAAATACAGAATACATCTACTTCTTGGCCAAAGATGAAAGGTGAACTCTTACTTTAAGCTCTAATTTAAAGCAAACTCAAACGTTCCAGCCTCAGATTGTTTCTAGGAGAGATGGAACAGCATTTGGTAAAGTCAGCACTTCCAGAAAGCATAAAGACAATTCCCTCTCTGCATCTGGATTCTTCTGAGGGACTCCGGTGAATACAGCACAGGTTAGGGCTGGGAAACCAATAGGCATGAATTACCACTCACAACTCGCAGACTCCAGATCAAATGGGGGAGGAAGGCTGAAGGCAGCAGGGACATCTGCCACCTTTGACTCACCACTGAGACTGGAGCGAGTGGCAGCATTGGTTCTGGCATGAGGCAAGGGGTTAGAAATTTAGTTTTGCTATAAAAGAACATATTTCTTTCCCTGATACTTGATCTTGCAGGAAGCTGCTTGGGATTAGTAAAGCTGAATTCCTGCCTTGGCTGAGCTCTTGGGACATGCTGTGACAAATGCGAATAGGTCTGGGGCTATGTGCGAGGGTTGCTAAAGAGCAGGGTGGGAGAGCCTGCGTTATTTATGAGCTGGTTTTTTGGTTTTTTTTCAAAGAGAAGTGTGAGGCCTGAGGGCAGTCCTGCTCACCTTTAATTTTTCAGTGTGAACTATGATCAGACCACCAGCATTTGAATCAGTCTGGCAAGAGGGATAAGTTTTAGAGTCAAAGATCGCAATTTGCCAAAATAATACGGTCTCAAGCAGAAAGGACTACCCAATACAGTATATTTTTCTATTACTTGGAGAAGCCATAGCAACAAAGGTGATAGAGAACCACGATGACTGGGTTAAATATACAAAACAGGAAGGTGGAAGAGACAAACGTACACGTGAGAATAACGAATGATATTTAGAAACAATTATTAAATGAAGGAATTTCTTTTGAAGCAAGCAAACAAAAAATCCCAGAAACTTACAACTGAGAGGAAAACCAATTCCAAACTTCTGTCCAGAGCATACATGCTTCCTGTAACTGGAGGACACTGCCAACACAGTTGTTATCTATCCTAGATTTTTTGTAGAATACTAGCAGAAACAAACCCTGAGTCCTGCCCAGTCCCATCACTACTTCATCTTATGTGCAGAGATTGGGATGGTGCTATGAAAGCAACTGTGCCCTTATCTAACAGCAGACACGAGTAGTTTACCACACAAAATTTGCACATTTGCACTCTTATTGATCTTCCATCTTTCAGAAAGTGCTAAAATATCAAAATAAACTTTACAAGTCTTACTGCTGAAAGCATGAGGTGTGAGAGGAGCACATGGATTAGAGGGAAAAATGCAATGGGCAGGAGCTGATTTCAGGCAGAAGCCCTATATTTCACATTTGTCAACAATTACTTTTTGGAGCATACCTACCCCTAAAACACACACCCCTGTCACGTCAACCAGCAAGGAGTTTAGGGGTGTTCTTTTGAAGACTGACCTTTCATTTTTTCCACATCTGACTGCTTGAGATAGGATGACAACTTCTTTGAAGCAGCAGCCCTCAGCAATGTTACCTCACAAAGGGGTATCAACATTTCTCTCCCTTATGCAGCCACAGCTTACTGTAGACTATAGCATCACTGCAAGCTTTTAGCACATAAAGTTTGTTGCTCAGTATAAGAAAACCATTCTGTTTGATACTCAATTTTGCTTGAAAACGCATTCTGGAAGCACCAAGAAATTATCATTCTCTGCATACATCAGAAATATATTATTAGAAACCCCAGATTTTATATCTGGGTTTATAGTCCGGTAAAAGAAAGTCACCTATGCTTCTTTCTTTCTCTTTAATTATTTGCCATAGTTCTGTGCAGAAAACTTGCTTTCTAGAAGCACTTAAATGTATTTATACAGTATCATCACAGTCCTAGACAGGTCAAGTGGTACTCTGGAGATAGATGGAAATTAGGGCAGAAGTACTTGAAATGGTTTACAGTAGGAAAGGAAAAAAATTGCACACTACTCAGTCTTTACACATTCATTCACTATCAGTACAACCTAGCAGAGGACTATTTCCTTTACAGACAAAGCTTTTTCACTCTGCAGTTAAAACACAGCCCCACGACTGTTGTAGACACCACAGGCTAGAAGAAACAGAGCCAAATTCTGCCCTTTTGGAAATCCCCTTCTATGAGCATGACATTTTTGTGGCCATCTGTTCAGCGCAAAGCCAGCAATGCTTGCTAGGTTCTTTGTCCCAGCTCCCTGAAAGACCCAGCCTGGCAAGCATTTTCCCTTCACACCTTGCAGTCGTCTGGTCGTCTTCTACTATTTTTTATTTTTTTTTCAATAAAGTTCACAGTCTCCTTTGCTCAGCCCATACTTTCACACCAGCACTTCCAGGCACTGTCTTCCAAAATACGGTTCCAGTCTTGCAGGTTTGAAATCCTGTCTGTATACGCTTGGTGCTCCTGTGATGAACTCAGTAAAAGTTTGTCCCGGAGAACCTCCAAACCAGAGCCTCTCTTCCCTCAAAGTAAATTTTGGGAATACAGTGCCTGAGAAGGAGCTCTCCTCTATGCAGAGGGAAAAAAAAGCCAGCAGGAAAACCCTTGAGGAAATGGTCACCATTAAAAAACCAACAATTCAACAACCAAGAGGTGGCACACAACCCAACACCCATCTGAAGATATGGGGTCATCCGTCTATCCTTAATCAATTTCTGGAGCCTGTGATGCATCATCTGACCTACTAGAAATACTTCAGGAAGAGATTATTTTTTATTTCTGCTACTATCTCTCAAATTGTTTAGGAGAGTTCCTTCCCTCCCTACCATTCACACACCTGAATTGGCACAGCTTTCTTAGTACCACTGTAAGCAAACATCCAATTAACAGTTGACAAAAGTTGACAATCCTTGAGTACTAAGGCATTTGTAGAAGTAGATGTGCATTACAGACTTGACTGTTCTTCTAATTAGAAATAGAAAGCTCTTTGTGGCTAATACCAGGCACTTCATTTCTAAATTTGTCATCTTCAGGGGGGATAGCTAGGACAGAAATGGGAGTCCTGGATTTCTCATAACATACCTGTTTGAGTACGCTAGAAATTCAGCAGAGCCTGTTCAGTCCTTTAAGAAGGAGGGAGGCAAAAAGCACAACCTAAATGTTTTACCCAGTAACACACACAATGTCTTTCCATGGGGATGCTACAAAGCCAGCTACTAAATGGAAATGTTTGTCTTAAAGCCCAGAATAGCTGTGAAAGTTTCTCTGGAGAATCTGATTATAGCTGCTTTGGATTGTTTAAGATATACTTGCTAGGTAAGAATTGTATTATTATTTGAAGCATCCTGAAAATTAATGAGAGAAACAAACATAAGTGAAACACAATATCTTAAGACTTGAGATTTCTCCTTTCAGTCACTCTCCATTGCATAATATTCTTTATGTCCTTCATCAGTCTTTACTTGGTTACAGATGGAAAATATTAGCTCTGGTTTACAAAACATGGCCCCGTTTCCTGTAACACGGCACAGGTTGGACAAATCTGTCATTTGAGCAGTGTGTCTATTCTGTGGCCAATTCTGTAATCTACAAGCAATGTGATCCTAAACAAGGAATCTCATGTTAGCAGCCAAGATTGGAAAATCCCTGTTTAGCGTGATTGCTGCCAAAACCATCTCACTTGCTAAGGACAAACTAATTTTCAATCTGGAGATTGGGAGCTCTTGCTCTCTTTTTACATTTCTTTTATTACTACATTTAAATAAAACACGTCTCACTAAGACAGTGCCTATGCACACATGATTTTAGGAAGCACAAAACAGATTAAGAAAAACATAAGGCACAGGAAAAACATTAAGAAAAAATATTTCATTTTGCATACATCTTGAGCAAATGTGATTCTGCAAAATTTGAAAAGTATCTCAGAACAGACAGCGACAAGTCCATTGCATCCAAATAAAAGGAGAACCAGGAAGGGAGCAATAAAAGGGCAACATATGGTACAGGTAGGATAGAGAATGAGGATCTAGGTACAGGTTTAAATGAGAATCTGATGTCAGTTTTCAAGATGAAATAGGTTTATATAGGTAGCAACGAGGATATGAGATGATCGCAGCTAAGATGGAAGCAAAACTCAAAAGATTTAATACATCTGGGCTGGCAGAAGCAGAAACAAAAGAACAGCAGAAGCTACATTAAATACTTATGAAAGATCCATCAGGTCACCGGTGATTCCAGCTGAACAGAGAGCAAGAACATAGCGCTGATATTTATGAACAGGGCTGAGAAATCACTTCAAACAATTATATTCTAGTCAATCGTTCTTCTGAAGAAATCTTGGAGGAGTAAAGTACCTGAAGAAAAGGGAAGTGAATTTATGTCCTAGACAGACCTTCACAGACTGTTGTGTATATGGACACCTATCGTGTGTGTCCAATTAAGTGACTTTTTCTTAAAAACTTACCAAAGAAAGCTGATGTAACAGATCTCTTGTGGTTAGATATTAATGCACTGCCTGAAATGGTGACTTAGGAAAAACATTTATGTGAAGAACACTAAAGTTTAGCAGAGAAACTGTAAATTGAATGAGAATTGAAGCAAGACAAAATGGAAATGAGCATTTCTGAGAAGTTTGGTATCAAGCTGGAGAAAACTCGCTAGCGGAGATCGTCAAAAATAGGTACGGGACAAATGGTCCAAATATTTTCCTTCAGCATCTTGAGACAAAACCAAATTAGTCCAATGAAATAAGCTGAAGAGTCCTGTCAACACAAAGAATCTGGGAACTACTGCATGGAAGGAAATGGTTGAATGAAGGAAAAAAATGCAAAAGAATGGCCTTTTCATAACATAAAATGCAATATCAGAAGCATGAGATTAGTTGAAAGGATTGACTTTACCATTTGATACCTCATTTTAAAGCTGCAAAAATGGAGTTGTTATTGTGTGACTGAGGTGATCCTGCAATAGCTGTCAGCATCAGTGGGATACACTTAGGACAACCATGCAGCAGAATGTCACTAGAAACATCCTCAAGCAGAAACAAGGAGGCGTTCATGCTACCATGCAAGCATCAGTGATATCTCATGCAGTATATGGTGCAAGCTTCAGCTCTCCCAGTATTTATGAAAGAGGAATTTCATCTGAAATGCACACAGAGCACAGTCACAAGAATGATCCTAAGCCAACCTGGACTCAGATGGCCTCACATGCACATTCTCCAGGGTTTAAATTCATATAGGAAAATGTAGAACGAACAAAAAGAAGAGCTTCTTGTTTTAATGAAGTTGGTGAAGTCTTGTGGGTTTGCATTTTAAGTTGAAAATCACTGATGTTCATTTTCCTTTTCAGCCCTTGTAGGAATTTGAGCACATTGCAGTATCTCACAGCTGGCCTGCTGAGCTCGTGGCTTGCATTAGAGAGCAAGTAAACAAACAGGAGAAGGTTGTTTTGTCAGAGCAAGCAAAGTCCAGAACTGTTTCTCTGAGAGAGGTATGAGCAAAAGCTTCAGCACTTTAAGATGAAGTTTAGGGGGATGTCTGTCCTATGTACCCATGACAGGTCTGTATAGGACAGGAATCCCACTTTGCCACGTTACTAATGTGGCATCCTCAGAGCACAGCAACCGCTTCACTGCCCATCCAGCAGGTCAGTACCTTGCCCCACACCTTCAAACACTTGTCTCCTGCCCAATTTGATCAACACAACACATAGAAAATGTCTGTTTTCTATCCTCAAAGCTGCTCCAATGCATGACATTTTTGTCTCTGACACAGCACAGCAAAGCACAATGCAGAAATCCCTCTCAACAGAAACACACGAGTGCCAAACTCCTCCATAGGACTGCCCAGCACCTCTCTGCCCCCAGCACAGCACAGCCAGGTACACACTGCCTGCTGCAGACAGCTGCACAGTCCTGGGAGCCAGCCTGCAGGAGAGGGGAATGGGAGCTGCAGGGGAGCTTCCTTGGCCTCCTAACGAGCCTCTCTCATTCCCTGGATCTTCACTAGCAGAGTACAGGAGCTAATAATATCCCTTTGCTTCGGTTATATAGCATTTCCTCCTCTTTATGTTATTTTAACTGGTCACATTACCAGCTGCTCCTCTGCTGCATGACTGAGTCAAGAGGAGCCATAAATCAACTTCTGCTGTTCCCCAAACAATGAATTTGGTGCTTTCTCCCCTTCTGAAGGATGACAACTTTAAAAACAAAGCATACATTACTTAATTAATACCTAAAAGATTTATTTTTCTTTTTTTCCAGCTTTTTTGGAGAAGACTCGTCCTTCCCTGAAGAGACTCACAGTCACCAACATGCACAAGAAGATGGAAGCCAGAATCCCCGAGCAGAGCCATGGCCCCTGTACAGCTGCTTCCCAGCACTACCACACTGGCAGAGCCACACTGGCTGGGCAGCTGAGCTTGAGTAGCACAGGGACTGAGTGTTCTAGGATCACAAACCCAAGTCAAACCCTCCCTGTGTCTCACTGAACAAGACAGAGAAGAATGTTTTGCCTTCCACCTCCAGCATACAGTTCTGCAATGCTCTCCTGGGACAGCAGGCAGCAGTGTAGACAGCAGTGTAGAAAGCTTCTCACCCACCACATATCACAATTATCCCTGCCCCTCACCCTTTTTTCTTCTACCATTATTCCTTTTCATTTTTTACTTTCATTTTTTTGTTTTTGTTTTGATTAAAGACAAAGGCTTGCAGACAGTAAGCACCTTTCTGTCTTGCACATCCTGCTCAGAGCAGAGATCACATCCATGAGGCTCCAACACAAGACAGCCATCAGGAAAACAAAGCATTTTATGTAGCTTTCAATGCCTGTTTTCTAATAAAAGGCACAAAATACTGGTTACAGCCAATCCTAGGATTCTTAATGCAAGTGCAGCAACCGCACGTTAAAGCAGTACATAACAATTAAAAATATATGCTATAATACTCATTTTTCTTGGCATTTGATAAATTACTGTGCTCTTAATATTAAAAGGCTTCTTGTGGATAGGTTGCTGAAGTCTTTTCTCAGCAACAAGTTAGATTTCAGAAGTTAGACAGCGGCAGTAATTAAGGAAAAAAAAATTGACCTGAACATTTTTCTAATTCAGCAACTAATTTTGAACCACCGAAATTTAAGCTGCTTGCGTTCATCTAGGAAATACTATTAGGAATAGCTATTTGCTCTCTAATAGCTCTCCGTCTTTAGTTTCTTGTGAATGATAATCCAGGCTGCTTTTGCCTTAGGAACTGGGGGTTATGTTTCCCACTGACCTTCTACAGGCTTCCAAAAATAGGGAACCAGGAGAGGGATGGCTCCGAGCGCCCACAGACTGCGCCCGCTTTGCACAGGAAACGCAAAGGGGATTTCAGTTTTCCTCCTCTTTGCTAAGACGACCACAAGAACACAAACTGGTGGAAGTCAAATGTGGCATTTTCAGTCAAACAACATCATTAATTTTTGTCTTCCAAAGGCCCTGACTGGGACCTAGACTAAAAGTGGAAATAGAGGGCAGCTGGTCTGGTAGTTGGTGACCCTGCAGACAGCAGGGGGGTTGAAACTAGATGATCATTTGTGGTCCTTTTTAAACCAGGCCATTCTATGATTCTATTTTTTGTAAGATTACTTTTAACCCCATATACTACTTGTATTCAGTTTTCAACCAAAAGACCAAACATCATTTAATTCTTATTAGGAAAACCCACAACTCCTTGTAACCATTCTGTAAAAGCAAAGCCTTGCACTAAGAATATTATGATAAATTCAGCCTCGTAAATGCCACTCACTCACAAAATCACTCCGTGTTTCTGGAATAGAAGATGTGTCAGAAAATCTCCAGCAGTACATTTTCCACTGATGGCACATCCTGCTTCACCACATTTGTTTTCACTCCTGCAATGCGCTGTTAGCTAAAGCACAATGGACGCCTTCTTTTCAGAAGGAAATATTAATTGTTTTAATTGTTTGGGATTTCATATCCTATGCAGGTGTGAAAGGCTCCAGTGCCTATTCTTCCAAGTGGTGTACATTTTGGTGGTAAAACACCACTAATTATCTAGGCATAAATTACTTTTCTTTTAACAAAACGTCCTGCTGGGGTTTTATGTAGCACTGTCATTTTATTCAGATACCCATTTTGTTGAAACGTTTTCACATTATAGACCCATTACTCCCAACAGATAATGAAATTAAACAAAACTAATAGAAGCACGAGGCTGAAGGCACTAGGAACCATTTGGAATTCAAAGCTCAGCTACAGCACAGTTGTTTGTCAGAAATTACATGAACACATGAATTACTCCAAACTCATTAAACATATTCTTTTCTAGAGCCTTAAACTGATCTTTGTCTTACCCTACACCTGTAGAGATTCACATTAAGAGTTAAATCTGCTTTTAAATTGCTAAATCCCTTTCAAGATTGTGCAAATACCCCTTCTGGCCTGATGTTTATCACAATTTAGTAGGGAACTCTGCCATCCCGGTGAATGATGCAAAGAATACTTTGCTTTAAAATATTTTGGAAAAGCAGTTTTTTGAGACTTGCTGAGCACTGTGGTTGTACTAATTCCAATCCATTATCCAGATGCTCAAAGTACTGGGACAAAGAAGATCCAACGTGAACACCAGCATATGAAGGTATTTTAAGGTGATGGAAAACAAGCATCACTTAAATTAAAACTAACATCAAATTTAATTAAATTCATTGTTTGTCTAAAATAAACCTGAACACATGATATCAGGGCATTCAAGAGTGCAGGCTTGGAAGAACATTAATCTGAGCAGAGGATGAAATACCCACGGGATTTCTGCAGGAAAGGTCACTGACGGTTTGCAGGGGATAATTTCACATCTACATCTTAAGAGTCAGTGAAGACACTGCTATGGCAAAAACAACAGTTTGATTCAGAAATAGTCTAACTAGTAGCATCGTCCAAAAAAATAAGGGCATATGTATGTGAACCAGTACAAGAGCAAAACTATTTAATTGCCTTATTTTGAGACTGATGTATAGCTTAGCTTTTCTTCATAGAAATTTGAGATCTTTCCATGAATCCTGTCTCCTAATGGGCTGCAGGGGGACCTGCTGTCACACTCAGCACAGTGACTGCAACATTGTGATGAGAGGATGCTATTAAAAAAAGGAAAAGAAGTCATACTAATTGCTGCTGATTTGTTAAGACTTACTAATTGGTAAGACCCAATCAAGGTCTTCTCTAAAATAATAATAAATACATCACTGTAATAAGCTGTATTTCCACCATCTCATACTTTCAGAGAATTTCATCAGCTTACATCTTTTCATTACAGTGCTATAACCACAGTTGTCTGTAGCAACGCTATTTTGTCAAAAACATCACTCTTTTTGCCCAAATAGCTGCAAGAAACGTCTATTATGAAAACAGGTCCAGATCAAGTCTAAAAATCTCATCATTTTTCTTGTAGATTTCCTCCAACCCCTGCCCCACCAGCAGTCATGTACCCAGCACACAAGCCATGGATGGAGGACTTTGCAAGCTGTGAATCGTCATGAGCTGTCAGCAGCCTCAGCAAATCTCATGGACATCTGCGGCTTATCAAGCCAGCAGCATTTTTCCTACAGTAATCTCCACTAGGCCTGCCCCAGCTTTCATTTCAAAAGGCTTGGCATGGTATCTTCCAAAAAAAAAAAAAAAAAAAAAAAAAAATCATAAAAAAAAATACTAAATTTTTTTAGATGCAGCTGGTTTGGTGGACCGCCTTTGAAATCTGAGCACGTTGCAGAGATGTTGATATGCTCCTTGCAGTCATCTTGCAGCATGGGACAGCACTAACGGCTGCAAAAGGCTTTGTGGAGCTCTGCCCTTGGGCAAGCTGAGCCCAGCATGGAGGAGCTCTCCCCTTCCAAGGGCTTTAGGGAAGTGCTTTGCCCAGGGGCTGAGGGCTCACCAGCACATGCATGCCTACTGCCCTCCTCCAGCCATCAGTTCTGCCTGCAGGCCTCAAGACCCAGCAAGGTTGGTGTGCTTGTTACCCAGCACTTGCACTGTGCACGGTACCCAAAGCAAGGCAACAGCCTTCACTGCTAACATTACATGATGAAAGCTCAGGAAACTGCTCCATCAGAGCATGTGTCCATAAGGAGTCCCCACCCTGCTGACTGTCCCTGTTTCCATGGCCATGCTGTGGCTCTCGTCCCCTGGCTGTGCCCTGACAATTAGGAGCATTCCAATCTCTGCTAGCAGCCTCCCATAGACACATCTCCTTACTGCCCCAGAGACTCTCCTGCTGCTGCTGTGCCTCAGCTCACATTACACTGCTTTTAAAAGACAAAATAAATTAAACCACGCCACTGCTGCTCAACAGTGAAATTCGGCTTTGGTCAACAGAGAACAATTATAAAAAGTTAAAATCCTGTTAGGACTTGACAGCAACAACGCACCTTAATAAACCCCACAGATTTTTGAGGGACTCATGAAACGATCCCTGTTTGATCCGAAGCTTCACTTTATGTACAGCAACCTGGTTTTACTTCCTCTCCCTCTTCTTTTTGTTTTTTAATATACAGAAACTTGAAAGCTCTCTCATGAACTTTTCCCAATGATCTTAAGGCGCAAGTGTTCATTGAACATTTGCAGAGCCAGAAAACATTAATGCAACCTTTTACAGATGATAGCCTAGGTGCTTCTGCTGGCCTGGCACCTCTCCATGCCCAGTCATTGCAGGTGGGGCAGGTAGGTTGTGCTTCATAGCAATGGAAACAAAAAAGAATTAATGGTGTTCAGAATTACAGCTCATCTTCAGTCCCAGCTGTCCCAAAGCAGAGCGAAATAAAAGATTTAAGTTCATTGTATTTCATGGGAGCATATCCACGTTTCCACATGACATTAAAAACGTCAGAATCTCTTTCCGTCCAGAGCACACGTGTCAAGAAAGGACCAGAGCTTGTTTTTTGAAGTTGGCCATGCAGGGCTCATCACCAGCCTGGCTCCTCTTTGAAAATCATTTCAGAAACCAAATTATCAACAGCCTTCTTCCTCCCTCTCTACTGAAAACTTAATATAGATGCAGAATTATTCAAATCAAAATTCATTTTAAAACGTAAGAAAGTTTTCCATCACATTGTCTTCTCTGAACAGGGGAAGATAAATTTAGTTTATTTCTAACTCCTACAGAAAATTAACTCAATAAGCTCATCATTACTGCTTTAAAGAAAGGAACTGGTAGCTCATGTTTCTCTCTCTAGAGTTATCCAAATACATCCAAGGCAAGATTGATCACACTGGGATTGAGCTTACTTGCATCAAAGCTTGAAATGTCCAACAGCATGCATAAAATTAAAATACAGACTAACTTCAGACACATGCTTAGGTGAAATTCTTTCAGTTGTCCAAGTGACTCCATCCTATTCCATAACACAAAACTGATGACAACATTTATGCTTCATCTTTAGCCATAGATAAATAGTATTTCTAAATTAAAGACTTGCTTTCTTCAGCTAAACAGGTAGTGCCTCACTGATAAACCCTAAGAGACATGGCTATTCTTGACCAATTCAAAGGAGTGACTGAAATCAGGAGAGTTACTTTAGCACAAGCATACAGCTCAACCACAGCTCCTCGCTTTACTCAAAACATTTACCTGTCTCTAAGCTGCCATAATGTCAGCCTTTATGGAAGTAGGATCCAGACTGCCAGCAGGGGAGAGTTCACATAAAACCAGAAGTAACTTACAACTCAATGAAAATAATGAACCATCAATGGTTTTTTGCTGTTTTGATGTTTAAAGGTACATAAAATTTTCCATTTAATGCTGAGTGAAATGCAGTTCTACTGGAGGACTCTTGAACGCTCAACTGATACTTCTTGTTTTACTCACTTTACTTCTCAGGAAGAAGTTCACACGCCTCAAAAACACCCAGGAAAATACAGTTGCAGATTTAAGCAAAGCCTGTATAATTATTGGAGAAAATAGCATTTAGTATAAGGCAAAGGTAAGGCAGCCTCAAGAGTTCCGTTGTTTTCCCACCACCCCCCTCCATAAAACCTCTCCCCAAAAAAAGAGAAGAAAAAAAAAAAAAAAAAAAGGTTTTCTTCCCCAGCATGACATCCCAGAAGACCCCATACATCCAACACAACTGAGAGGAGGAGACAGGTCAACTTCAAAGCAGGCTCCTGTTGATGTATTAATGCCATATCACCTCAGAGATTTCATGTGCCAATTTCTGCAATAATTAGGCTCTGTAAGCAAAGAAGTGAAATTATTATTTTAATATTAGGCTTCCTTTTATCTTTGAACAAGGGCATTTGTTTTGGCACTATCAAGACAAACCTTAATAAACTGACTGGCAAACACTATGTTTAGCAATGAAAATGATACCCAGGCAGGGATTATAATATAAGCAATAAGGGGGAATAGAGAGATTTAGGAAAGGATGTGATTTATAATGACTTTAAGGAGGATAAGCTTCTACATCTGTGATTGCCTGATTGTATAATATTTTAATCGATTATCAGAGCTAACAGGTTTATTTTTTCATGTGAATAAAGGCTGTTTTGCTTTAGCTTACATTTATTTTACAGTCTGTATTAGCACGGATATTTTTTGTAAGTTTTGGCTCCATCACGTCGTATTCATTCCATAGGCTTAGAAATCTAAATTAGTTTGGGCTGAGGGTAGCAGCAGGGAAAGCCTGCAGTTACACCTGTTACTCTGCACAGTAGTGGAGGGGGTTTGGAGGATTTTAGACCAAAAATAAAGTATCACTCTGCTCTGACTCAGCCTCCTTTCCTTTGCTCTTGGTTGATAGGTCTCCCAGCAATTACCACTCTCCTTTCCAGGTTGGTTCTCAACTGTGTTGAAAAGTGCACTATTTACAAAAAACCACAAAATATTCTCACTGAAATGAGGGAGGCACCTGAAGCCTTTCCACTGCACACTTCTGCATCCCATTGAAGGCAAGAGGCCCTATGCAGGTAACTTACCCTCCACACTGCTAGAAGAAGTAGGATTTGGGGTTTCTGATGATCTCTGTACTGATCATTCTCACACCAACATGAAATTCAAGCAACACCTTATGTGCTGGTAAAGTGAGAAGGAATTCACAGTGCTGGCTGGAAAACAGCACAAGCATTCTGCACTTGTTGCACTTGACCAGAAAACGCAAGATTTGTATACTCCACTAACTTCATTCACCATCTGGGAACAGAGGTGATACAGCAGTGCAGCGTATTGCCTACAAGTCCTAGGCAGCTAATGGAAGCAGGCAGAAGCAGGCACTCAGTGACTTTAGCTGAAAATACTAGAAGAAACCATTTATATATTATCTATCGCACAGCTAAAAGTCTCCAATAGCAAGAGCTTTTAAAGCTAAATAATAATCATGTTTTGAAGAAACAATATTTAAGAGCCCTGTTCACATTTTTAATGCAATTATTCATCACACTGCTTTTTAAAAAAAAGCAAGCCACCATTATAGGTTATTCCTGACCATTTCCTACTTGCCAATGCTTTGTTTTCTAAAAGAAGAAAGCAAATATACAGATATGCACCTTTTCAGTCTAGCTGCCTGGCACAAAACCCCAGAAGTCAAAAGTTTGTTAAAATAAAGTGTTTCACTTGATTGAATTAGCTCCTTGAGAGCTGATTCACTCTGATAGAAACCGAGGGCTATGCAAGGATGCTGAACTTTTCCTTGGAGATGAACAGTACAAATATCCTAAATGAGTAAGTGAAACATCAGTACTGGTTCCATGATGGAAGGAAGCAACAAAGCCTGTGATAATCTAAGGCTATGCATTATTTCAGGGAATTTTGTACAGGTACATCATCTTTTATATATCTTCCAACATTCAACAGAATACTCTTAAAATCCAAGGTAAAATGACTGCTTACTTTTCTTTCCCTAAAGATCTTGCAAATGTTATTGCATAATTGCAAAGCATATGAATTTTTACCTCTAATTTTTGCATTCAAACATGTTTGCACGCATACAAGATATGCATACAAGATATTTTGCTTTTGTTGGAAAAAAAAAAAGCAGCTTTGAGCTGAATGCTCCTGTGGATATTTAAAGTAGAGCGAACATGAGATTAAAAAGAAGGCCACCCATAAAATGCTATGCAGCTCAGAGTGAAATCTGTCCCTAGGAAACTTAGTAGGGATTTCGTGGGTTTCACCTGTATGAGACACGAGTAGAGCACTTTGCTCCTGGCCTCAAGGCAGACTCGAGTGCTTGCCAGTAACAGTGCCAGTTTTACCTTTCAACACTTGATGGAGCAATTTCTCTGAATTTCCCTTTCACCAGGATCACACTTCAGCCTTCGTGCCACCTCAATAGGTCAGGTGCATTTCCTATCAGCTTGCTCCCTTGGTGCTATTAAAAAAACAAACACATACTCCCAGACAGAGAGCCCTGCAGAAATGCTTCCGACTAAGCATAACCCTACACAGAACAGAAAGCCTGGAACTTAACACTGAATTCCTTACATTTACATTATTAACTAAAATAATAATAGCAAACAAGTAAATCAGTCGGGGACTGGGACAAACTTCAGGGCTCTCTTCTGCAAAGTCTTCTAGGAACGAATTTGGATCACAGACAGGAAGTACCTTCAGGATCCTCAGCAAAGGACACTGAGAAGTTTGTTCTCCCTCCAATATCAGAAAGAAGAGATTTAGCTCAAGTCTCCCTGCTCATGTTAACACTTACAAAGCCTAGTTTTTGCTCTCACAGCAAATATTACAGGAGAGAAAGAAAAAAAAAAATCATGCACACAGCTACGAAAATAGATCAAATGAATGGGTTACACATCAGCAATAGGAGACCTCAGATTTCTTATGAAATATGGACTCCATTTTATTAAAGATATACGGTTACAAGCTACCAGAGAAATAAGGATACAGGATGCTGTGCTGAAGGCTTAAGAAAAATCCACTGTAATCAATATACTGGCAAATTACAACTTTAGCAGCAGCAGTTTGGTATCTGGCTTAGTTCCTAATCCTTTAATCTCATCAGCTACAACCAAGCTGATACTGCCAACAAATGCTATGCCATAAAAGGTGGGTATTCTCACATACTTTCCTATGCTTTGCATGATTAGTGCTTAAATCGACTTCACCAACTTCCTGAATGATAATAGGATTTGGGCAAACAGTCAAAATTTCATGGCGGCACTTGTAAGCTCAAGTCAAGTCGTCAACTAAGAAGCATCCCTGTAAGCATGTCAAGAACTCCCTTATCAGTTTGCAAAATTTACCAGTCTTGCTCTGTGAAGACAGATTCTTGTTTCATATTTTTCACGTAATGATTTGAACTCCAGTAGTAATTGCTAATGGAGCACTGCAAGTGACCCATGGTTTGTGTCCAAACAGTTCTTGAACTGGGGAGACTCATGTAAGATTGCTGACTGCTTGCCTAGATCTATTTTAAAGAAAGCCGCAAGGAGTTTCTTGCAACCTTGTGCTACAAGGTATCCATTACACATTTTGGTTAAGAGAAAGACATCTTAGAAACAGGCAACAGTCAGTTCATTCCTCAGGTGCTGAGCCAAAGCTTCTTGTATTACCACTGGAGTTGACATTCAAAAGGAGAAAAAGTTAGGAACAAAAAAAAAAAAACAAAAAAACAAAAAAAAACACACCAAAAACAAAAAACAACAAAAAAACTTTTTTTATATATGCAATTTAATTTGATGCAATTTCAAAGCTGAGAAACAAAATGTACAAGGGCAGCAAGAGAGATGGGGGGGGGAGGTGGGGGAACAAAGAGGTAGCCCTAAGGGATTAAGAGCTGCTGGACTGAAGAGTCTTTGAAAACAAAACCAGAGAGACTTCCCAGCAACATTTCAGCCTGCCATCTTGGGCCAAATCCCCAACTGGCACAAACCAGAGTAGCTTTGCAGAAGTCAGCATCTATTTATGACAGGTCAGGCTCTGGCCCTGTAGTCATGCAGAAGAGCTGGTTTGTACATAGACAACTCCTACTCGGTTTGCAGCCAAGGAGACAGGAGGCAGACGTCACATGTGTCACGGTGTCAAAAACCATTCCCTACTTCTTCCTAAACAACTTCCTAAATCAATATTATTATAGCTGCCTTTTCCGTTCTTGCACAGCCTGCATGCTGACTGGGATATTTTATAAACAAGTTCCCTAGGTAAATGAAGATTAACAATTACTCTTGTCCAGCAGTAGGAAGGTCAACACTTGTCTGATGCATGCTTGACTATGAACATGAGCACTTGTACTCCATCACTCCAGAGCTGAGCTGGACACAGCATAGTCCACTCAGCTTTTTTCAAGTCTGGGAGCGCCCTGTAAACTTGCTTGGCATGTTTGTTTTATTATTTGGCTTTAAAAAACAAACAAACAAACCAAAGAGAATGAAAACAAAAACAAAAATCCAACCACAGTTTGTATGAGGAAAAACAGACTAATGGAGTTTAAGGCAAACAAGTGAATTTTTTCTCCCCCTGTATCACCAGCAAGATACTGAAAGCTCAGACTCCCATAACTTCTTGGCTTCAAGAGTCAGAGCAAAACACCAACCCAAAATCACAACTGGGGAAATGCACATCCTCCTTGCAAACAATGCATCCGATCAGCTGAAAATTCCTGCTGTCAAAACCAAAAATTGATTGTACTCAACTCTGCATCCTAATATTTTATACTACTTTCCCCGTGTTGTTAATGGATTTCCCTTTTTCAAGCAGAAGAAGCGCTTTCTAAGCTCCTGACAGAGCAAACCTTATCTGAAAGGAGGCTGTTGTCCCTGGACATCATAGTGGCGAATAAGAAATCACAACAGAAGCTGTATCTGGAAACTATGCAAGTGATGAGCTGACACTTTATTACAGGAAGCATGCTGCTCCTGTTCAGCACCAACCCTGGCACAATTAGATTTTTTTCCCAGAAATCCAGTTTCTTGTTGCTGTGAGACAAAAGTAAATAATGACTCATTAAGTGATCCTAAGAAGAAAAACTGAATGCTTGCTCCTCTCAAAAGCATTCGCACTAGGAAATCTGATAATGTCACCGACCACAGCAGCAAACATAACTTGAAGATTTTCTAGATGCACCCACTTGGCTAAGCCAGGCAGCAGCATGCTGAAATCACCACTCTCTGGGGCTGTGAAGTCACCTTCACTATAAACCTTTGCCCTCCCTTCTTCAGAGGGTTCTGCTCCCCATGCTGTTCTAAACAAGGCCTGAATGCCTTACTCCGGGTCAGCAGCGATGGTTCACATGCTGGGCTGGGCTAACAGACTTCTCACAGTCACCAGAGGCAGATGGATCCTTCCACACTGCTTGCTATGCACTGCTCAGGGCCTGGATAACATTTGCCAAATGCAAAAGAACTCGTGCTTTCACCTGACTTTCACAAAAAGTGCGCTCAGGCAGGACTGACCCTTCTTAAAAGAGGCATTTTTCGGTTATGCTTTAAGATTTCAAAGTTTTCTGAAAGGCTTCAGTATCCAAGAAGTGATCTTGAACTGATCTTTTCAAGACAAAAAAATGCTTGACTTGGATTTTTCCTCAATGCATGACTACCTCATGTACATTTAACGTGTGTTTGTACACTTCGTTTATTGCAAAAGGTCGAGTAGTGACGTGTCCATCAATTTATATATATGGATATGCTCTTTAGAAGCCCCTGAACTTTAAACAATTTCTGCTCAACAAGCACTGCAGTGTTGCACAAAGACAGATATTCTGTATTCCTGCTCAACCAAGGAACTGCTTGCCTTTCCAACAAGCAGCTGCACTTTCTTGCAACATTTTCCTTAAGTTTACTCTTCTTCGCAGTCACCAGATGAAAAAAATCCCCCTGATAATTTAAGCAATTAAACTCTGAACATTACTAATGCTGTGACCTTATCTATAAACCAAGGTGCTGCTCTTTCATGCGTCTGACTTCATCATCACTGCGACCTCATGCACATAACTGGCTACTCAAATTGGCTACTATTAGTACTGCAGACAATAGCAGCTTCTCTTCAACTCAACATGCAAACTCTCTTAAAAGCTCCAGAACTATCGTCTGCTTAGGATGTAGGCAGCAGTTTACAGATTGGAAGTGCTCTGCTGTTGTCAGTGGCCTCAAAACAGTGCATTTTGTGGCTGTTTCAGTCTCAGCAAATATTTTCTTTGAAAAGAAACTGTATGGGAAACATTGGAGATATTTTAGAGCTCCCTGTAGGTCAGATAAACCTTCCATCTTCCTCAGCAGTTACATAAGCAATGTTTAAAAGCAGTGCGGTGGGCATCAGCCAGCTAGGAACGTTTCTTCTCACTAATTCTTTCCTCTTCTCAATTCTACTTTCCACAGCTCAAACCAGAAGAGGCCCTGAATGTCAGAGTAGCACTTCCCTGATGTTCAAGACTCCTCCATCAGCAAAGCATATGCCTGGCAAATAGCATATGCCTGACAAAACCAGCAGGCTGTGCACGGATCCACATTCTTGTCTCGTTTCTAACTCAGTCCTTTCAGTCAGATCAGCCCATACTGAAGGATGCTATCCTTGCATCCCTGCACATGGAAGACAATGCCATGCTCCTCCAGCTTGCTCTTTCACTGCAGCCATTTCACATCCAATGCTCCATACAATCCAGACTTTTCAGAGGAAAACCTTTCTAGGGAAAGCAAACAGCTGCAAGAACAGCAGGTACAACCACACATGCTCACCAGGTACTATTTTACTACACTCTTACAGCTACACCAAGCAGCATTAAAGCCAAGTCTTCAACCACTGAAATTACTTAAGCTTCACTAAAGGTGCATTGCCGATCATTATCCCTGACAACCTGCTCCAAAGGACATCCCACTGTACCAACCCATATGGGCTGCTTGAGGAAAAAGCCCACAGAAACCACCCAAATTCTCATCAGGGGCTGCTCTGGCTAGAAATACCCAAAGGCACGTGGCTGTGTCTTATGAAGATACTCCATCAGTACTATTAACAGTTTAACAACTGATCTTTCCGATTAGTAATCCCTCACTTTCATCTACAGATCACTGTTTGAGTGAATTTTTCCTGAGCAGTTCAGGCATGCCCCTGCATTGCCCTTCTCCCAGGGAGCTGCCATCCGCCACAGAGTAAGGGAAACCAGCTCAGCCCACCGCAGGGTGGAACTATTTTAAGTAATGGTGTCTGATACTGGAGGAGCATGAAATTCAGTCCTGTCATAGCTGGGATACCTAAACCCCCCTCAGAAAAAAAAAAAAAATGCTGTTGCAAAATCCTTCCCAGAGGCTTATAAACTCAACTCTGGAATTGCTCTCAAGTTGTAAGCCAGTAAAGTTTGGTTTTGTATCTCATAGCTTACTATTTCAATAAATACATAAATAAAAATCCATCTAACCACAGCAAGAGCTACCCGGACATATACATCTGTATTGCTTGAGGATTCAAAAGCCGTTTCAAGAACCACTATTGTGTGTACAAAAGCAGTACACACAGTCACAACATATGGGCAGTACTCCTGGATGGTTTATGTTGTCTAGCAGACAGGCCAGGGAAGAAAGTGTTCTGTCATAGTAAATATCTGTAGAAATACAGGCCATAAACTCTCTAGTACAAAATTTAGGGCCAAAGAGTGCCACTGATTCAGCTTGAGTCAAAGCACTAGGTAGGATAACAGGATTTCTTCTGGTACATTACATTCAACTAAGCCAGAAATAAATGAAAAATAGTATCTCTAATTATTGCTGATATTTCCTTCAGCATTACACATAAGCAGTGAAAAAACCCTACCAAGAAATGCTTAATGCCTGTAGAATTTCCAACTGGATCACAGGCAGTGCAGATCATCCCAATTCTGATGCATTACTCTAACTTTAGTTACACCATCACAGAACTGGAAAACCAAACTGAAGTGCTAACATTAGGCTGGGGGCATGACTAAGAGGGGAAAAAAAACCAACTATGCTTTGCTTCATCGTGACACACCCAGCATCCAAGTGCCCCACAGCAGCAGACCTTTTTTCCCCCCATCATCGGCATTGCCACAGAGCCAGAAAAGTAGAGCATCTCATCTGACCGTTTAATAGAGGACTGATGGCAACAGAGAAGCTGCCTAGAGCCCCTGCACCTCAAGGAACTTCCCCAGTGTGAGGCCAGATGTGCAGCTCCTGACCCCAGCACTTTGTTGACTCATGTCATGAGCCCTGGGCTATGGCATTCTCTGAGGGCCACTTCAAGCACGTGGCTGGCACAAAACCATGTCTTTTTGTGCCTGGTCTCTTTTTCCAACTTCATCCATCTTTCTTCCTGACTTAATATGCAATTTTACCTTCCCGTGTCATGGGTCACTGGCACATTCAGCCCTTGTTCAATACTGTGAGTGATCTTCACAGTCCTCTGTCCTACCCTATCAGTTTCCTTAACAGATATCCTAAAATATCTGATTAAATACATTTCTCATTCGCTGAAAATAAGTCATGTAAAAGTACAACTGAAGCTTTTTTCTGAACTGCATTCAGTTGATGTTACTAATCACAATTTGCTGTACTTTTCTGCTGCAAACAGAATGCTTGGTCAATGTAATCTGATAGTTGTGGAGGAAAGGGCAGGCCCTTTGCTGGGATAAGCTATCAGGAATCCACTGAAAACATGGAACTGAAGCAAGACACACCAGCTGAACACTTGCCCTTAAAAACAGCCCTATCCATTAGGCTAGGATGTAGAATTCAGTGGAAGGATTTTATCTTTGCATGATACTGTTCCCAGTCTTAAAAAAATTATAATCAGAAAAAAAAATAATATAAGGACATCAGGCATTCTGGAATATCATGGAGAAGCAATAACACTGCAGTGGTTTAATAGGTATTTGGCTAATACAGTGCAGTTCAGAATAGTGGATAAAGCTATTTCCTTTCACTTGACAGGGATAAACTTGTATTCCCCTTGACAACCTTAGCTCACTGCCAACTCATGGAAGAACAGACCTAAAGATTACACAGCCACACCAGAAATGAGGAATATCATTTTTTTCCCTCCTCTTTTGAAATGCTGACATGATGCCTAACACACAAGACAGAGGCAGGAGACTCGCTCACAAAAATAGTGGCAAAGAACTGCTGTATCTCCTTGTTATCACTGCAGTATCTCCCTGTTGTTGAAAAACGTGTACTGGAGGATGTGAAAATGCTTTTACATGCATGTAATGCTGTTCTTATTCAAATCTAAAATAGCTCCATTTAAACTTTGTCTTGGAGATAAGAAGGCAGGCAGAAATACTGGCAATAACCAACAGGGAAGAGTATTTGCAAATATTACTGTAATTAACAGCTGCCTCTCTGTTACTGACTACAATGAAAGCACATTTAAAGGCAAGTTAAGACAGTAACACACCAAGCTAAGCTTTTAGTAACTTTTAGGCTAGTTTTCCCATGTATTGCTTTTAGGTGCTAGAAGTCTTGATAGGTAAGCAGCTTTCTCCTTGCAGCCCTGCATTCACCCTCCACCACATTCAGGTATTGGTCGAAGGCAAATACAAAAAACGCTGCCAGCAGAAAAGCAAAGTGCACAGCTCCAGACAGATGTTTAGCATAACAGCAAACAGTCCTTTTGCTGTCCATGTGCTGTGTGTAATGTTTTTGGATTTTTGCCCCTATGTGCCAGAGATTTTTAAACCCCTGTGTTTAATGGAGGAACAATGAATATGGGTGTTTCAAAAAGGTCACAAAGGAGAAAACCCTGCCTCTTGAAAGCATAAATCAAGCTGCTACCCAGCTCCATCAAAACATACCTTAATGCTGGCAGCTCCTCCCTGTCCAGCAAGGGATCAGGGGACTACTTTGCCAGACGCTGTACAGACACACTTTCCTTATATTTCTTATGAATGAAGAAGCCCTGTTTAAAAAAAGCAAGAGCAGCTGTTATGCTGAACACTAGGCTCTTTGAAAGTTATGTGACAACTCTGGAAGGAAAAAACTATAACTCTATCCACAGAAATGTGTTGCACATATAAGTGATGAAATAGAGAAAAGAGTCGGAGGATTACTTTTTTAAACCGCTTGCACTGTGACTAATGTGAGTCCCTCTTTGGTTACTTTCCACTGAAACATCAGAGTGTAAAAATATTACCCACCTATTTGGGGTCTGCTGGATTAAGTCCCTTTGCCTGTGCCACACTATAAATAATGGTATTAGTGGCAGGGAGTCAACTGCTTGGCTCTGCAAGGAAACATCTTTTGAAAGCGTAAATGTTGAACGCTAAATATTGCAAACATTTCTTTTTGGTTCTGTGTTTTTGTTCTGCTTCAAACAATTCCTGCTTTTTGGTAATGCAGAGGGAAGAATGCTTTCCTTAAGAGACATCTCCTTTTCGCTCTGAAGGTTCCCTTTTCTCTATCCGGGAAGATACATTAAGTGAGGCCTTTTAGTCCCCACAGGGCATTGTTGCACTTTGAAGCACAGAAGATATCCAGAGTGCTTGGCAGCATTAACAGCAGGCACAGTTGTATGTGACCCATTCTTTAATGGCATGTGGCACAATCCTTGGGTGAAGCTGGATTGTCATCAGTCAGAACGTTGCTGCCAAACACCTTCAACTGAGTTTCTTCTCCTGTCCTGCAGGAGTTTTCTCTAACCAAGCACATAGCACAGATGCCATAAAAACAGGGCCTTTGCTGTTTCTTGAGCCTGTATCTTATCCTACCTTCATCTGTGCCAAACAGCTGTAGAAAAGAAGTCACAGCAAGCCAGCACTGCAGTTATGGCTGGGCTCTGTTGTCATCTGCAGGCACCTGAGCCCAGGGGAGCTAGCTCTCTGTAAATGCACCATCAGACTGAAATGGACATTGGACTGAGAGATATGGTTTGATTGTTGGTATAGTACAATTATAAGCATATATATATATACACATAAATATTATTAAATGTCTCTATATATTTTAGTGAAGCTTTAAGTTACATACTCTGTATAGAATTAAAAGTCTAACTGTTGAGAGAGCAAATGGTGCCTAGCTTGCCTGGCCTAACATATATTTTTCTGCCTTTTATAAGGATACTATTACACTCTGTAGCCTTAAAGTTGTCAGCATTCATTACATAAAAGATTCCTTATCAGGCTTTAATATTTAAATAATTTCTATTTCAAAAAGGATTTTATTTTCTTTCAGTATAGTGACTTGGTTACTTCCAATGCTATAAAATAGCACAGTACGTTTGAGTGACACATGCTTCACCTCCACATTTACACTTATCCCTCCAGATGAATCCAAATAGGGGACAGGAAAGACTCCACACTCCCTTCCTCTTAGTCTCTGCATTTGTACCCTAATTCCTGGGCTAAGAAAACCTTTAAGTACTGCAGTATAACATTTCACCTTCATCATTCCTCACTGCCACAGCAAAAACAACAGTATCACACAGAATAAGCAAACAGAAGAAAGACAAAAGGCACCTTCCGTTCAAAGAAACAAGCTAACTTTACCAGTGATTTTCCTGAAGCTGCTTAATTCCCAGGGATCAGTGCCATGAGGTAAGCTCATTGCTGTAGTCGGTATCAGTTCTTTGGAAGGCAGAAACTGGAACACGGCTATTTTTCTTCTTCAAGCTAAAGAAAGTGAATTATTGGAATAGATCAAAATGTGACCTCAGTGAAACTAGTTTTTGTTTTCCTACTGAACTCAAACTGCTGTTTTCATTGTTTAAACATCATTTACCTCTGCTGAGATTTTCATAAAATTACCACTCTCTCCCCATATAAGCTATGTTTCCCCCACGTACCTTTATTTTTTCACTACAAAAGAGATTTCAGATCACTATATCATGCCCTAAACAATGCATCAATATATACAAACAAATCCAGTGGATTTACTTTAATCATTCAAAAGACTGTTTGAAATCACAGAATGGTTTGGGTTAGAAGGGACCGTTAAGATTACCTAGTTCCAACTCTCTGCTATAGGCAGGGATACCTCCCACTAGACCATCCTGCCTGGCCTTGAATGCTTCCAGGGAGGAGGCATCCACAACCTGACTGGACATATAATATATGCATTTATATATTAATATAAATACCCAAAGGATCGAAAAAAATATGTTTTGAAATGTAGGATAAGAAAACAAATGAGGTTTCTTTGGCTTACTAACACATATGAGATTTCTACAGTTTCCCCATGCCTACAGGATACATGGAAAATAAATCCAGTTTATATAGTTTATATTTTTATATAGGTTTCAGCCTATAACCATACATATCCTACATTTCAGAAGTGCCTCCCTCTATTCAAGAGAAGTTGAATTTTTTTGGGGGGGAAATAAGTAAGTTAACAGAAACCAAGCCCAGCCTCATCTATTTAGCCAAGTGCACCACAAGACCATGTCACCTGCTGGAGAAGTGACCTCCTACCCTTGCTGGGGCAAGGAGAGATCTTGTTTCATGCCACAGGATGTGTGAAAGAGCTGATCCTCCCTCCCAGCAAGAAGAGTCTAGCTGGCACCGAATGCTGCACTGACTGCAGGCATCTCCCCCCTGACCCACGCAGAGCTGCAGCCATCACCCAGCCCCACAGGGAGGCAGATCCCCTGTACGGCTGTGCTGGGGCAAGGGCAGGGCTTGCCCTACAAGTAGCGCGGTACAGGGGCCAGCAATGCCCTGTGTGCCTTCCAAGAAGAATAACTTACAGAACATCACTGCAGCTCCCTTTCTCCTCCAATACACTCCCCGTGACAGCTCATACAAGTCATGCTAGCTCATTCTGCATTCCAGTCTGTAACACCCTCTGTTAATCGAGCTCACTGCAGAAAACATTCTCCCCTCCACTGCTCCAGGCCAAGGGATAACAAGAGATAATGCTACTGACAAAGCAAAAAACCCACCCTTTCCACACATTCACCACCTTTAAGTTCCTTCACATACTGTGCTCACTTTGGGCAGAGCTGGCAGGTGGGCCACAGCCCCATTTACACGGCGAGGTGAGGAGACATCTCGTTAGGGAGGCCGTGATAGCCGTGAACCCGGGTCACTCACAAATCATTTCCCTCCCGCAGAGCTACCAGCAAGCCCTGGCTGTGAGATGCTGCCACCCACGAAGCAGCATGGGCATTCATTAGTTCTACCCCATAGCAGGGGAGCACCGATAGCGTGGCCCGACCTCCTACGCCGGGACCACCAGCTGCTTTCTGTTCTGCACACTGGGCTGCACCTCCTCAACATCCTGCCCTGCCTGGAGGGGAGGTGCACAGCTCGCAGCCCTGACAGCCAGCGGCTGCCATGACCTGACCTCCCCTCTGCCCCGCTCTGCAGGCAGCCCTCCTGAGCCAAGTGTGCTGGGGTCCCACCTGCCCAGGCTGGTCGCTCCTGTGCCCGCCAACCAGCAGTGCCACAGCCAAGGCGGGCAGCCACAACCCCCAGGAATGTGTGACAAACACAACCAGATCCCTTTGGCAGCAAATGCCTTCCAAAACTCCAACCCGGAGGGTCAACATGGCAACATACTTCAGAACTTATTCTTTTCTTTCCAAGGCATCACTGCTGGAGCACAATGATGGCAAAGAAATATCTATGCTTTGAACTAGTACTCACAATGTCCTTTTTTTTTTTTTTTTTTTTTTTTTTTAAAAAGAGGAACAAAATTCACATCATTTTGCAAATGTTTACAAATTAAATAGAATTAAAGCTTCAAGCAAAAATTGGAGGCTTGTTCTGTCCCTAAAGATCTCTGAATATTGCAGTTTGACAAGAGGTTTATACCAACAACTTGGAAGCCACATGTTACCTGATGATCAGAAAGGAGGCCTGGGTGCATCTGAAGCAGCTGTAAGTGAGGTATGAATTTTCTCTGAGGAAAAAAGGGAAAATAAGAGCTACTGCCAGGCTAGCAAATACTTTATCCAAGTCCTCAAACACAGTGCAGCCTGATATGCGATTATGTGTACATAGCACAACCTTCTATGCAAAGGTTTTCATTCATAGAAATCTAACTACACAGGAAGAAATCCTGGCAAGGATTCTATCACTCACAGGGTACCAGTACAACCCATTGTGCTTTTTGGCAAATGAAGAGCACGCTATTTCTGTGAGGCAAAGAAAGAAAGTACAAAAAAGTAAACTGGTTTTACCAGATGGAACATGTTAACATTTAGTTGTGACTTCCGTTGGGAGATTAACTTTGACTCTTGAGGACACAGGGCTCAGCAACACCAGCTCTCATACACAAAGCTGAAAAAGGCCTCTCTCTGTATGACGAGGAAGATGGTTCTCTGGCACAGAGGCTGAAGTGACATTTCCAGAGGAAAGTGACCACCTGAGTTCTGCCAGCACCATGGTCGGAGCATCAGTGCTCCACTGCATGACCCAAAAAGCTTCAACTGATCTGAAAAGATGAGCACACCGAAGGCATTAGAGCATCATATAACATGCCCAAGGAGGCTGTGGATGCCCCATCCCTGGAGACATTCAAGACCAGGCTGGATGTGGCTCTAGGCAGCCTGGTTTGGTGGTTGGCAACCCTGCACATAGCAAGAGGGTTGAAACTAGATGAGCATTGTGGTCCTTTTCAACCCAGGCCATTTTATGAGTCTATAATCATTTCTCCAATTTGCTAATCATATCTATCAGGAAAGGGTAGAGGGGAAGGAGTAGCGCAGGGCATCCCCAGTTATTCCTTTAACTTGTGTGTTATAAAGAAATAGATTTGTTCCTCCATTGATGTTAATCCTTAGGATATTGACTATCGTGTATTAATTAAAAATTATGAAAGGATATTAAATATTAGTTAAGTATTAATTTTCTAACAATAAAATCTGTATTATCCTTAATTTAATTTACTCAAAATAATAAAATCCAAAGAGCCTTATTTTGGCAGTATGCCATACTTCAGAATAACATAATTAATTTGGTCTTAGTAAAACCTAGAATCAAAGTACAGCTGTTGAGCCATAATGATTCCTGAATCCCCGGTATCACACTGGAACCTTTTCCTTTCTCTCATTACTACAAGTTGGTTTGACATTTCAAAGTTTAAACAATAGAACAACCACTACAGTCAGTACTTATCAAAAGTCTCAGTGCTCTTTAAAACGCTGATGATCAGGACTGGATCACACCTCCCTGCCTGGTCATGCATCTCAGCCCAGTTTGCCCCAGTCTTTGACCAACACCCAGACAGCAACACCTAGTGCAACACGGAGAGTTGAAGGCTCATTTCAACCCACTGCCTGTGGCTGTTTGTCCCCATATTCAACACACCCAATGCCCACCTCTTGCTGCCATTTGCACACGGCTCATGCTGGAGTTTAACCCTACCAGCAGCAACCCACACTGGAAACTAAAATCACCCCCCTGGTGCCGAACACCCACGTTCCACACTTCAATTCTCTCTGCACAATCCCGCATTACAACAACTGCAGGCAGAAATGCGCTTCCCTTGCAGGGCTTTGAACCAGCCTTCACAGTTTATCTTTACGCTCACTCCTCGCAGCTGTCAGGCGGGTGGCGCGCAGTGGCCGCGGGCACACGCGGGAGCCCGGCGCTGCGGAACCGTTTTGGCATTTCAGCCTTTCTCCACCTAATCCCCTTTGCTGGCCGCAATCCGACGAGTGCCTCACGAAAAAAACAGATGGCAGTAACTGATACAGCCCGTAATTGTGGCCAGTTAATAGCAGAGGATAAGAGTGAGATAAGGACCAAGCCTTGTGGCCAGCTGCTGCTGCGTTAACCCTTCACGAGATCACCCCAGTGGAGCTCAGCTGCTTGCAAAACCCAAGGATGAATTACAGTTATTTCCACATCCCACCCCACCTCCATTTATTTTTCCCCCCACTCATTTTAGGACTTTCACACATATCGGGATAATGAATTTGAAGTCCAATTCCTTCCTTCCTCCTTTCAGTCAAGGATCTCAACAGCCCCTGTTGTGACCAAATTTTTTGGGAGCGCAGGTAGCCCTCCCTCCACTTCAAATAAGGAAGAGAAATTCAGTGTTCTCCAGAAGCCTGGATGAGATTTACACTGACATACACCCAGCAGAACCCACTCCAAACAAGGAGTTGCTCTAGGTTTTAATCAGTCATTAAATCCAGCCCTCCAGGTAATGAAATGTTTAAATAAAGCTTCCTTATTCCATGCTGCAAAGGGCAGGCTGACATCAGCAACAACAAACAAACAAAGAGAATAAACCTCAATACTGAGCTAGGATACACAAGGCACAGCATTTTACTGCAAATGCAAGCTCTATTCTAAGTCAAAAGATGGAGGTATTGCCCTGTAAGTTTCTGGACAGGCATTCCCACCCAACAAGCACTCACATATAACTTTAGGAGGCACTCATCACACGCTGCTCATGTTGTCAGCTTCTCACTCCAAAAGCTACAAACAAAAACACACATATTGCTAAAGTTTATTCAAAAAACTTCAGCTTGTCTATTTCCCATTTGAATTCAGACATTTTGAAGTTGTAATTTGTGGAGAGTCTTACCCAAAACAGAGTGAAGGCAAGATGCTGAAACTCCATTCAGCTTGGAGCATTGGGATTTCAGGCTTGATTTGCTAAAACAAAATGGCTTTAGTATACTATTGAAAATTCCCCTTCACAGGGGGTGTAATTATTTCACTTCACTCTAAACAGAGTTATTTTGCCAGCTCTTCAGATCCTATGCAAAAAGCCCTGACCATATGCACTCTATACAAGACCTCTGTCAGTCCAGCCTTGTTCGTGCAAAAGGGCATCACTGCCCACATCCAGCACAACACCCTCCTACATACAGCTCGTGGTAACTAAACATATGGTTTGTGCTTTTGATATTCTAGTTAAGAAAGATATCTCTGTTAAAACAAAAAGAAGTAGATATGGAATCACTTCATCATGTGCTATGTCACTGTTTTTGTCTGTAATTATCAAACTTCTCCACCTTCTCCAGCAAATGAGATTCATGCATCATTATTTCACTTGCAGGGTAGTTCCTGAGCATTGACACTGTACTTCAGCAGTTTTATTTTTACTTAATAGCACTACATTTTTATTTGCTCCCAATAACTATTTCTGTCCTATACACAGAACACACTATTGCCATTTTTATGAGTTTCTGCTAGAAATGTTGTTAAGTTGCCAAGGAGAAACACAGTGAAGGACTGGTCTGATGTTATGGCCACATTAGAGAGACTTCCAGAGAATTTTACCAGTAGTACTGAACACTATTCAGCATTTTTAAATAAGCAGAACTTCTGTACCAACCAGCCAACACTGTTTTGGCTGAAAGCAGGGTGCCAGCATTCAGGCAGGAAGCAGGCCACAGCTCAGGCACAATACAGGTCAAACAAGAAACGGTAGCAAAGAGAACTATTCAAACAAAACAGAACCAAAAAAAGCCATCAACTATAATTTTATCCCGAACCTCCCCTGGCACATCTTGGCACCATCACCTTTCATCCTATCACTGTGACCCACGAGAAGAAGCCCCCACCCCCATCTCACTACAACCTCCTTTCAGCTTACTGTAGTTAACCATCGTGTGTCTCCTAAGCCTCCTCTTCTCCAGACTAAACAATCCCAGCTCTCTCAGCTCCCTGCCATAAGGCTTGTGCTCCAAACCCTTCACAGCTTCACTGCCCTTCTCTGGACAAGCTCCAGAGCCTTGATGCCTTTTTTGTAGTGAGGGGCCCAGAACTGAACACAGCCTCACCAAAGCTGAGAACAGAGGGACGATCACCTCTTGTTCTTGTTGGCAACATTGCTTCTGATATAAGCCAGGATGCCATTGGCCTTCCTGCCCAATTACCTTTCTTCGCCATTTTTTTGTATGTTAATTTTTTTTTTTTTTTTTTTGGTAGATAAATGACAATTCAGAGCAATGAATTCTGCTGCTCAGAACGACTAAGATGATTTTTGTTAATAGTGAGAATTTCTTCCCAGAACATAATTTGTGGACTCGCTGTGTGCACTGTAGTGGCACTCTGCAGCAACACCGCAGGAAGAAGTAGCTCCTGAAAAATCACAGAGCTCATTTCTGCAGTGCCACAGAGGTGTTTTTTAGTGAGACATCCAGGGAGCGAGGCACGAGCCACATGGAACACGTGAAGATTTTGCTTAAGTACAGGCTTGGTGGGATTAGACCTAGTGTAAGTCACACCAGCAACAGCAAAGCAACCGTCACTTGAAGCTTTATATTGGGGATTGTAACGATTATACATTTTCTAATCCTGCTTCCTTCTGGTGAAACAATAGATTGCCTATGACTGTATGGCCACTGTCTGTCAATCAGTCAGGTTTCCATCACCAGCATTCCTCCCTCACCACTGACACGTTGCTTCCACTTGGCCATAAGCTGTGCACTAAACCCCTTCGTGCCATGGAGTTGATTCGAGCAAGACGAACAGCCCAGCTCATGTGCTCCTCTTGCGAGCGCAGAAGGCTGGGGTTGAACATCTTGTTTTTTCATTTGTTATAGACATTTGTTCTTGCAGCTGACCATGTGCAGGAGAATTTGCTCATGTTCCAGAAAAGGACAGCTGCGCCACAAATTACCTTAAACCTCCTTGCTCCAGGGATTATCTGGGTACAGTGAAGTGTGTGTACTGAAGGGCAAGGGTCTTTTCTTACTATAAACAGAGTTATTAACCTCTTTCTTACCAGAAGTGCTTATAAACCGAGTAATGGAGACAGTTTTTATATCACTAATTACTTCTGCCTGGTGGTAATTTTTAGGACTAGCCATCAATCTGTGCTCAAGGGTTGAATTCCTTGTCAGGTTTCTCAGCTTTCCCTCATAAATGAAGACTTTTGCTAGCCTCCTCTATATCGGGGAGACAACACACACCTCTCTGGTCTGCAGACTTTGGCCCCTTCTTTGCCACTTCACAGGAATATCCACATTACAACAATCTGCCTGAGCTTTTCCACCACCCTTTCTGAGCAATACACCTATAGCAGTTCTGCCCATCTTGACTCTTAGCACACTTGATTCTGGCATTTACACGTGGAACCACGTAAGGACCTCAGGAGCAGAAGTAGTATGATTAAATCCAAACCAGTAGTTCCATCTTAAATACTCAAGCATCATTTCAGCAACACTGAAGTATAGTCTAGACTTAACATAAGGCAACCTGCCCTGCCTTAGCTGGTACTACAGCATCTCAGGTGAAAAACCAGACAAAGCACAGTGAAAAAAGAATACGAGCCCAAAGAGACTGCCAACTTCTGACAAATCTGAATAATGAAAAATGTAGCTATACGGACCCGCAAGAAGTAACGACATCCTGACTACTTAAAATCCATTTTTTAGCCTGTGGCTTTATTCTTCTCATTTTATGTTTTCCATTAATATAAAAATAATTTATATAAGGTAACTTTTTACATTCACTTCACATAAAAACATTTATCTCTCTGGTTGGGGTCAGTGCTCTGTCTCTCAACTCCTGCTCCAATGCTAACACCTGCACTTTGACACTGCAGCAAATTCTCTGCTACTGCAAATAGCCTCAGTGAAGCCCTATCCATTTCTACCAAGAGAGGCCTTGGCTCACTCCCCCGCCAACTCAAAGCTGCTCTGCTCTCTATTTAAAGGTTCACAATAGACAAGAGCTTATCATATTCAACACACAGACATCTGTTTCACAAAATGACAATTTGCAAGTAATGAAGCTAGAACAAGAATGAAAAATAAATTAGAAATGGAGCTTAATGAGACCCCTTATATAGAGCTCTGTCTTAACATCAACAATGCAAACACTTGTGCAACTCAAATGAGTCTTCAATCTAACTTCAAACAGGACCCACCAAATGAAAATTCTGCCAATTCCCCAGCTCTTCATTTGTAACTGGATGCCAGCTATGAGGTTTGTCATGTCAGTCAAAAACCTGAGTTAACAGACATAGCATGAAAATTACAGCATTTAAAAACAAAACAAAAACATAAAAAGCACACTGCAACCTATGAGCGTTTTCTCACAAACATCTTAGAGTCACTGCTTTGTAAAGCCCAGCTGCCACCCAGCACAGGACTGAAGTCAGCCTGCTTCCATCCCAGAGGCTGGCTCATGAGTAGGTATAACAGACAGCCAGATATAGAATATACTTCAACAATCAACCACAGGTGGAAAATACAGCAATGTCCTCAACTAACTTAGAAATTAGATTCCACCAGTCTGTAACATTTAATCATAGGGTGTTTTGTTTTTTTTTTCCATTGGGTTGGTTTAGTTTTTGTTTGTTTTTTTTTTAACGATTATGTTTCTTGTTTGTTTTATAAAGGCTTTTCACTAATGGAATAAGCACTTTAATACTGTTTTTGAATAGCCTCTTCATCAAAACCAGCCCTGACAGAACTGCAAGCCTCCATCTTCAATATGATCTGACAGTATTCTCGCTGTTAGATCCAGAGCCAAATACTTCCAAGATCCAGATAACCACGTATTCTCTTGTTTTATGCAACCTTTCCTTTCACAATAGGCAGTAGCAAAAACCTCTATTTACCTATAAATCATATTGTCTCCAAGATCTTCAATAAAAAGAAGGCCAATGGCCTGTATCAGGAATGGCGTGGTGAGCAGGACTAGGGAAGTCAACCTGCCCTGTACTTGGCATTGGTGAGGCCTCATCTCAAGTACTGTGTTGGGCACCTCAGTACAGAAAGGACATGGAGGTGCTGGAGCAGGTCCAAAGAAAGGCCATACACAGGCCTTCACAGCAAGGCTTGTGAAGGGGGAGCTGGGGCTGCTTAGCCTGGGGAAAAAGGAGGCTGAGGGGAGACCTTATTGCTCTCTTCCAATATCTGAAAGGTGCTTACAACAAGAGCAGGGTTGGTCTCTTCTCACTGGTGACAGGACAAGGGGAAACGGCCACAAGTTGCGCCAGGGTAAGTTTAGTTTGGATATCAGAAAAACTCCTTTACGGAAAGTGTTGTTAAGCACTGGAATAGGCTCCCCAGGGAGGTGGTTGAGTCACCATCCCTGGATGTGTTTAAAAACCACTTGGATATGGTGCTCAGGGACCTGATTTAGCAGGGGGTTGTTAGTTAGGATAGTTTGGTTAGGTTGTGGTTGGACTCAATGATCTTTAAGGTCTTTTCCAACCTGAGTGATTCTGTGCAGCTCTAAAAAGCATATAAAAATATCAGTACATATTGTAAATTGATTGGAGCTTTTCCAAGTACTTCCTGTAGCATCTTTCTAAGAATTATTCCCATCTGCGCCAAAATTTTCACTCTGAATCCAAGTAGCATTATCACCAGGAGGCTTTTATCAAGGACATATATTGTATTACACTTCTAGAAGTCAAGGGTTAGATTCTGCTGGGAAAAATATGCAACATGAATTCCTGAAGTGTACTAGCAGCCCACAGCCACACCAAGACCATTCTAAAAATAAGTTAATTTCCTCTGGTCCAGAAAGCAGAGTAGCAACACTGGCTCCTTGCAACCATCTTACTTCCACTCTTACCAAAGAAGCCAGAATGACTATGGTCAAAGAAATTCTGGAATGAAGCAAGACCCACCTTCCAGTGTCCCTGAGCTACATCTAAGACTCAGACTTATGAAATATGCTGTGGTAAGCAAGGAGAAAGCCTCCTACCCCCATGAAAAAAGACACCAATACAAGAATACTTGTATCAAAGTATTCTTCACTAATATGAGCGGGAAAAAAGGCTCCAGGTTTTCTCATTGCTCATTTCTACTATGGTACTCAGAGAAGTCCAGGATATCGGCAGCTCTTGGCCTTGAAATTAGTTTTTATTAATAGTTTTCTTTTTACTAAGGAGTTTCGAAGACTGGTTCTTCTGGCCTTGTGCACACATACCTACCACCCTTTTCAAACCCGCAAACTCATTTCTTTTGCTAATAAAGCAAAACAGCCCATAAGACAGCAAACTCTCTCCTATCCTCCTGGTTTTCACCTTTTAAAGCCTTTTCTCCTCAGTGGAGCTTCACTGGTCTAACATAGGAGAACCACCAGAGGGAAAAAAAAAAAAAAAAAAAGGCAAAAAAGTGGAAGAAAACAGTGTTTTATAGCGTAATGGATATATTTGAACTAGAATCAAGGGGGGTCTACAAAGCAAGTCTACTTCATTGGTAGCATATAGTTTCAGACTAAGCTTTTGACTACCATCCTTAGGAGAAGGTGTGGCTCTACAAGCACTGGAAATATTCAGTCCACAGTTTTCCACAAGCCTGTGGGTTTAAAACTAACCAATTAAAAAAAAAGAAGAAAAAAAAAAAACAAAAAAAAAAAAAACACCCAGCTACTCATCCCCTCATCACAGGAAACAAGAGCATGTAATTCTGCCAGCTGGAGCACATGAAAACATCATTTGTTTTCCCTGTCCTTTCTGCACAGCGTTGTTCCCCCACATTGCAGACACAGACTTTCCTGTACAGATCTCCGTATTTCCTTCTGGGGCCCTAAAGCCACGGACAGGGCAGGAGTGCCTGACTGCTCCTGTAAAACAGGAAAAGGCCATATTTCAGCAGCATATTCTCCACCTGAGTCAGAAAGGGAGGAGAGCTCAGCAGCTGAAGGGAAAATCCCTGAGCCCGAATGAGACTGGCAAACCTAGAAGGAAGGGTCTGGTTTCTTTGGAATGACTTGCAGGCCAGGGAGGGAAGAGAGAGAGATGATTTTCCTTCTTTCCTAGAAAACTGTGAGTTCAACTGGGATGCTGAAGAGCCTGAAGTTCACACTGCAGGTAGATTTACCTCATTAACTGGCTCACGATTTAGGGAACAGAAGCTATAGGATGTGTGTAGGCATTTAACCACAGGAAGGAGCCACACAGTACCAGGATGTCAGCATCCAGCACAGAAAGTTCTAATGAAAAGCAGTGCTGGAGATTGGACAGACAGGTTGCACAGATAGGCTGCAGTTTCCCTGGCACCTCACCACGATCTATGCTGCCCAGTGACAGGATCTTTGCATTTGAGTATCCACTACAAAGTACTCGAAACCACAAAAGATATTCACGTCTAAACAACATCTCAGCATAAATCTTCCTGCCATTGTTAGGTCTTAAGGCAAAGATCCATTTTTACGTATTTAGGCCCAATGAAAAGGGAAAGAAAAAAAAAGAATAGGGCTGAAAGAGTTAAAGAGTTTATTGTGCATTTACACATTTCTAGGGATCATCTTTCAACAATGGCAGTCAAATCAGCATGTAGTCTTAATTCTCTATGGTCGAACCTTGAACGTGAATCATTATATTACAATGTACTTATTGATTTCAACAGGAAGAAATTTAAGCCCAGAAAATCAGGTTAGGAACCTGAAACTGGGCTGAGGAAAATGGAATTCTTCTGGTACTGCAAATCTCTTATGTTATGTAAAGTACATCAGAATTTTAAATACGAGATTTGACCATTTGGAAAATATTCTTATCATTTTGAAACCCACCAGAGATGGGACAATGTCAATGACCTGAAAATCTGATTAGTGCTTGTGCTTTGAATTTAAAAAAATGTATTATTTCACATATTATATATAGTATCTAGTTTTACCTACTTGTATAAACAGGCATGCACATAAAATGAAAGGTGTTTCAGTGAACTATCCAATGGGTGCAAGGAGGAAACCCCTGCGAGCGCTGAAATTCTAGTTCTGGAAGTCTATTATTATCTGCATTGCTGCAGCTTTCAGACAGTTCGCAAAGGAGACTGGCACACTGAGGCACCATGGACAAATATTTGTATGTATCTATTTATATAAGTAAAAAGAAGATCTGTTCTGCCTTCACTGTGTTTTTATAGCCTTTGTTGAGAGTGGCAGCCGAGCCACCTGAGGACATGACCCACTATATAAGCAGGCCTGAGCACTGGCACTACCAGCAAAATTTCCAAGGTGGTCTCCAGCCACCTCTCATCCAAAGTAATTAGAAGTGATTTTGCTTGAATTCCATGTCCTGTAAAAACTTCTTAAAGGGTTCTGGATTTTCTTACACAGAACAGTATGAGGCAGACATTAACTACTTTGAGCTCCAAATGGCGTGGTAACAGATCCAGTGAGCAACCAGCAAGTCACATTTCTGTGAGTAAGCATTCAACTCAATGAAATTCCCAGCTTATTACAAATACATCAGGATTAGCTGTGTCAGAGAAGATGGAAATTACTTTGTTAAATGCTCACAAGAGATCAAGGATGCTGGTAACACGTGGGTGAAAAACATTCCCATGGTGCTACTAGCTCTGATTTACATGAAGCAGATTTATCTGGGCAAACAGAAAAGGTTAATAAAAATATGCTCTGCCTGTTCCAGGCAGCTTGAACTAGAATATGCAAGTACTTGAAAATAACAAACATTTCATTGAGCAGAAGACAAACTGCAGAAAGACTGGGAAATCAATTCAGACTTCCAGTCTGCTCATGGGCTTTATCTCCAGGCCATACCCTCTATGCCTGGCCAGCAGCCCTGCTGCTTGCATGTGATGCTCCCTGCTGCCAGCAGTGCCTCCATGTCCCCCAGAAGAGTGGCTCTTCCATGTCACTACACCAAAGCCTGTGTGTACTGCACACTAGGTCCCCACCAGCTCTCATACAAGGGCAGAAACACTCAGGACAAAAACAAAGAGGTGAAATACATCCTGTTCAATTCCACACTAGAAGCAGGTTTTGTTGAAAACATATATAATTATTAAAGTTTTAAATTTCTGTACATTTCACTGTAGCCAAAGAAAAATGCATTTATGAGATACATACAGCCTTAAAAAAAACAAAAAAACCACACAGTGGTGAATGATGCGAACCCAGAGAAAATGACACTATAAGAACGCTCTCAGTTACACAAGAAAAGGAAGAATTTCATTTAAGCTGCAAATCTCATCTTGTAAGTGACCAGATGGTACTAAACTGGCACAGATGACATTAAACTGTTCAAGTTAAATTGAAATCTAAACTACATCTGGGCAAAGCACTTCAATTCTGTTCTTAATAGCTCCGTTGTTACTCCGGAGTTGATTTCATGGTTGCTTGGGAGCGAGCTCTTTGCACTGAAGTCAATGGTAATTAATAAATAAATTAATAAATAAAATTGTCTTATAGAAAAAAAAAATAAACAACAACAAAAAAAAAAAACAACAAACAAGCAGTTTCACCAATCACTTCCATCAAGTGATGTTCTATGTTTTTTTCAAAGATAAAGCAATGACTTAACTAACAAAAATGGCATTTTCTTTGAATTTTGACTGTCTCCCTTGGGAGTTGATAGAGGGCAGTATTAAAGTAACACTAGAGGAGGCAAGAACCACAGGCACCCCAGGACCTGGCACACCTACACTAGCTCCAAGACAGTTAAAACAGAGCAAGAAAAACAACTGCTGATCAGGAGCGTTGCATCTGACTTAGGACAACCATCACCAAAATGAAGCTTGACACAGACAGTCAAATGTTCAAGCTTCACAGCTTGGTATGGCCAAATTGCACACAAGGCCTCTATCTCGCCTTTGAACACAACAGCACGCATTATCTGCCACGCAGTATGGCTTCCACTTAAGGCAGAAGAAAGCAATAACTGAGTTTGCCACCAATTATTCAGTCATGCATGAAGCAGAGCATCTGAAAAGTGTTGCTGCGTTCTGGAAACATACTGCTCTTATTTGATATTGCTGTATAAGCATCAAACTATTTTGTTTTAAAAGCCGTGGTAAATTTATGAATGAAACTGTGCAAGAGGGATTTAGTAACAGATCCATAGCAAGTGTTCAGTGGTCTGGACGTTGCCTGCCACCAGGGTGGCATGAAATCATTTGATAATTAGACCATGGCTACACAGGATTAGCATACCATAAAAATATAGGGCTGCATTATTTATATTTATATAACAGATGGATCTTTAAAAAGGTCGTGCATTTTTAATGAATGCAACATCATGCCAGTGTTGACAGAAGATTTAGAAGTGCTGCAACACAGCCAAACAAAGCCTAAGAACGCTACTTTCCCTCTTCCCCCCCTCTTCTCCCACAGTGGTCATAGAGCAGAGAAATAAATATGAAACAGTGCTATGAATTTAATTCCAGAGATTACATCAAGTACAGTATTTATGAAGCATTAGCTTTAGGGATGCATTTACATTGTAGGTAATTATGGGACTCATACTACTAAGTCTACCTGAAGGGTACAAGCTCTTATTTAGGTCCACAACATAGGGCTGAGACAGAGTAGAAAGACTACCTACTACTATTGAAAATAGTAAAGGACTAAAACTATTTTGAAAGAAAAGCAGCAAAAACAGAACACGTAAGGTCTATGGGGCCAGATGACACAACTCGTGAACGCTGCTAATGGATGGAGTTCCTCAGGGCACCTCTTGTACAAGAAAGGCTGAGGTTGTTTAGCCTAGAGATGACAAGGCTCCAGGAAGACCTCACTGTGACCTTTTAGGATTTGAATTTGAAGGGATCTTATAAACAGGAGGGATACTAATTTTTTACAAGTTCTGACAGTGATAAGACAATAAGGAATGGTTTAATAAAGGAGGGGAGAGTTAGGTGAGATATTAGGTGTAAATTCTTTACTCAGAGGGCAGTGAGGCCCTGGTACAGGCTGCCCAGAGAAGCTGCAGATACCCAATACTTGGAGGTGAAGCCAGGCTGGATGGGATCCTGGGCAGTCTGAGCTGGTGGATGACAATCCTGCCCAGGACAAGAGCTCCAGGATTCTAAGATTTCAAGCCAATGCTTACGCTATAAAAGTCTTTAAAACAGAAGTACTTAAAATTTCACTGACCAAATCTTTTTCAGCTAGTAATGGTGATAAATGCAGTATGTGTTTCCAAATTCAGCTGGACAGGTAACGAATGCAGCTAGCTGTGCCTTTCCTGCTTGAAGATTTGGCAGATGATAGCAACTTTCTTTAGCTCTGGAGATACAGAGATAATTTCAGTATAGCTGTCATAATAAATTACTTTACCTTAAGACATACAGGAAAAGCTACATAAGGCAAAGTACATTGGCTAGCTCTGAAAGAATAATAGAATGGTTTGGGCTGGAAGGGACCTTTGAGATCACCCAGTTCCAACCCCCTGTTATAGACAGAGACACCTCCCACTAGAGCAGGTTGCTCAAAGCCCCATCCAGCATAGCCTTGAACACCTCCAGGGAAAGTGCATCCTCAACCTCATTGGGCAACCTATTCCAGTGTCTCAACACTCTCACAGTAAAGAATTTCTTCAAAATATCTAGTCTAAGTCTACGCTCTTCCAGTTTAAAACCACATCCCCTCATCCTGTTGCTACACACCCCCCGATTTATTTCCATGTACAACAGATACAAAGAGCACAAACACTGATAGAGCAAATGCTCAGGTACAAAACCCTGACTTTCAACACAGTCACCCTTACTAGCTATATATTTTCACCAGACACAGACAACAACCTGCATGCCATCCTTGTAGACATCTGCACCAGCAAAGGAGACCCACTGTCTTCACTGCTGAAATATACCACCTACTGTCTCCAGAAATGTTCAGCAAGCGTTGATGAATGTCAGTGGGTGCCATTTTCCCAGATTCACAGATCTAAGTCAGCTGATATGATCAAAACCTTGGTCAAAGTCTGTTCAGAAACCAGACCCAAGAGGATGACGGGCTGTCAGGTACTATTTCTAAACAGGTTAGATGTTATCATCGCACTGAGAGGGGATTTTCCCCCCCCAAATCACCCTTTGCATAGCAGCTGTTACCTCATTTTTAATTATTCATGTCTAGACACTTGTACTGGGAATAAAGAAGATGGTGTGGGCAGAGAGAATGAGAATGGAATTTTCTGAATGTTGTCTGACTTCATGGACTGCATACTATTGTAAGGAGATGCAAGTTATTTAATTTGTAATTAACAGTTTACTTTAAACTATCGACTACCAGATGCCAGTATTGCCAATTAGTCAATTTACCAAGCAGCAGTATCATTAATTACATGAATCATTACTCAAGAGGCTGTTACTCTGAGACCAAATAACATAGTAACAAGCTAGACAGTAAGAGTTCACATGGAAATACAGTGATACAAATTGTGCTTTTTAAAAGCCTTCCTTAATGGCCAATATTCATCACACTTGAAGTTCCAGGTGCCAAATCAATTCTGTTGTTCCATGAATCAAGTTGGGTAAGCTTATTTGAAGCAACGCAAGCAAAGTGTTTTTTAAAGGAGGTACCAATGAGACATTAATATCATAACATTGTAACATTCTCACACTCAAATCACTTAATGAATATTTTATTTAAATACATAAAACAGCCTGGCATTGGAAAGATATGAAGTCCTAACTTCAACATGATATAAGCCTAAGGTATTTTCATATCTGCACTAGGAATAACTTTGGTAGAGAAATCCATGTGTAGAAAAACTTATGAGAAGAATATAACCCTCAGCAGTGGAGTAAAACTCTAAGGCTTGTGAAGAACATGCATCAACCCTCAGTTTCCAGAAGACTGGGGTTCGTTCACACAGCATCTAATTTCATGTTAAGCCATAAGTTCTTGATTGGGACATTAGAGATCAGGAAAGAAGGAAAGAAAAACACTTCAGCACATTTTCATTCCCCCCTCACCTTCTTCAAGGGGGCAGAGAAGGAAAGAAAAGAAAAAAGTTTGCTGCCAGCTTCTAAAGAGGATGTTTCAAAATCTAGATTTGGTTTTGCTTGTTCAGGAGAAACAACTTCACAGTGCACCCTGTCAGGCCTGCCAAAAGCCAGACAAGCCATTTGTTTCTGCAATCTGATTAATCTGTCTCCTGAAGTCTGCTTCTGCAGGCTGCCTTAAAGACAATTACAAGAAAACCAGAAGGCATCAGCAGCTGGCAACTTTACCCTCCTGTTGCAGTTACCATAGGTGTAGATTTGCAGAAACTAGGTAAACCTCTCTCCTGTCACCATCTAGGAGATTCAAGAACCTGGTAAGCTACACCAGCAAGCTACTAAAATTCAGTACAGCTTTAAAAGCAAACAGATTGCTACACCAACAGCTTTTGCATTTATTTCCCTGTTGCTTTCACCACCTGAACTCAGCTTTCCTAACAAAAAAAGGTCACATTTTCAATACCTGCCCACAGACCCACTGGGGCAGACCTGAGGAAAGCCCCAGAGACTACATTCCTCTCCTCAGTTTTAAAACCTGGGAGTCCCCCCCATCCTCACTCCTAAAAATTAAAGATCAATTTAGGAAAACAAGACTCACCACAACCTTGTACGCCACTCTCCATGCTTCTTGTGCTTCACCCCGGTAGCACCTACGTCCTTATCTCCAGCCTTTCTATAGGGGCACAAGGACGATCCAGCTGTAGCTCATCAGCCTCAGCTCCCTCACCTGCCTCAGACTGCACCTTAACCCTTTCCAGGCTGTGGCCACCAGTGCCCATCTTTCAGAAATGTAGTGAGTCCACAAGAGCAGCACAAACATGCTTTCCTGCTTTATGCTGGTTAAACTTTCCTCCCTTCCCCATGGCAGCATGGTACGCTCCAGCCTTCAACTCCACTCCTACCCTAGCTGAGGTGGCCTCCAAAACAACCCAGTATCTGCAGGACTAGCACCCAAATTCTGGTTGGTTTGTTAACTTCTAAGGCACTGTGCCCCTCGCTGGAGAACCAATTAGTATCAACATATGGCTCTCAGAAGCAAGGCAGCCCAGTGGCAGGTGAAGCTAGCCTGGAAAGCAGGGCACCTTTAATTTAGCAGAGCCCAGGAGATGCAGGTGTAACTTCTCACAGCCTTCCTGACACAGCTGTGCAGTTGCACACAGCTGAGGCAGCCCAGTCATCAGGGTGCTGGGGCCTGGCTGCACTACTGAAAAACTGGAGTTAACACCATTATGGTAGAATGTATTTATCTTCAAGAGCACAGCTTCAATGCTGCCCACCTTGGCTACTTCACCTACATAACCATAAGGCAATATAGTGCCTCCTCTAAGCAAGTGTCAGATAAACTTCTCCATCAGTTAAGGTTGCCTTTGCTTCTGAAGATGCTGAAGTACAAATAAAGCCAAATCTTTTTCCAGCTGAGTTGCTTTGTGCAAACACCAAGTAAGGTAAATACATGTGAAGGGCTTGGATTGCTTTGAACTAACCACAGACAGACAGGCTAAGCGTCTGTGAAGGAATTTAACGCAAATCAAGGGGTAAAGGGGCTTCCTTTGTCATGCCATAAGCAGTATGGATCTTTCCTCCTGTTTCTCTCAGCATAAGCCTAATGTTTACAAATCCAGAAGCAGGGACTTAACACAATGTTTATTATCTCATTCCCGAAGTGGAAACAAATCAGTGTTCAGTTATGGTTTCTGGACACACTCTACTTTCTACTGTTGCTGGTAGAAGCCAGTATTTACTTGCACTTAAAAGCAGCAGAGAAATGTCTGCCTCTCAAATGCCTTTCAAAGTAAGTGCCTTGTGCTGGAAGCAACGAGCATCCTACCATTAGCTTGAGCAGCAAGATAAGGGCCCATGGAAGCATGGTGGCAAGACTAATTCTTGTTTTGTTCAGTCTCTCATTTTGGTGGTTGGCACTTTGTGCTGAGAAACACCTTACTTGAGAGCAAAAGAAGCAGCTTTCTTTTAATTCCTACCCTCTAAGTTGACATCTGCCAGTTGGTATAAAGAGTGGCTGAAGTTCATCTTCGCAATTTTGAATTTTAGGCAACTGAAGACTTGACCCAGCATCCCATAAACAGCATTTTCCTTCTCCTCAGTTTGTGGTTTTCTGAAGCGTATGCACTGCTGAAAAACAAATCAGTAAACACTGCATGTTGAATCACATAGTAAGGTGCTTCAACAATGACAGAAAATTAATTGTAACAAAATAAGACTCCTTGTTGTTTATTAGATATTGTAAGAATGAAATGTACAGTATAAAAATTCATATCAAAACTGTTCACAACTGGTTTTGACAACACATTTTTCTTTGGATTAACTACACAAGCAGCTTTCTAACAAGTTCTGCTGAGATCCGTTTTTACATTTTCCAATTTTAAGCATATCACTGTGCTATCTACAGTTTGATCTACAAAACTAAAGCAACTAAATTTTTGCAGCATCAGGAATGAACAGGTCAATAACATTAGCTTAGAGGGGGAAAAAAAAAAAAGAGTAGTTTGTTACAACAAAATGTTAATTGTTCAAATTGATCAACAGAATTGCTTTTGAAATTCCAAGTCTTATAATTGTACATTTTCAATATCAAACACTTGTCATATATTGATGACAAAGTATTTCTACTTACATTTTTCTTTTAGACAAACTAATAGTCCTGCTTTTTAATTCCCTAATGAATTTTCACGTCTTTAATATTGGTGTAAAACACAGTTCATTCTGCTAAAGAAATATTGTAAATATTTCGTAAGATGCCCATTTTCATTTAAAGTATTAGCTATGTTAATAAATGTAAAATGGTTTTTATTTGTTCAATCTCTGTATTTTCAGTTTGCATCATACTGTTTAGAAAAAAGAAAACGTTACTACTGATGACTAACTTAAAACTGTCTGTCTGTGCTATACATTACATGTTGGCCATACTACTTTTTACTACAATATAAAATACACTACAAAATATTGAAATTATTACCAGGGAATATTGCATATTGTTATTAATAGCAAGAATTTTTCCCTGATTAAAAAATAATATCTGTAACTTCATTTCCCATTCATACTCTATTTTGCATTAGGAAGATGATTTGAACTGAAAAATTCTTCTCATATTGTCCAATCATTTTTTCTTAGAAGACACTGAATGTATTTGCAGCATTGCAATGCATTCAAAATAGTAGACTGCTGCTAGATATACCCATGTATCAATGATTTAAAACAGGAATGGGTGCCTCGGAGCACTGGGTCAGCCTCAGAGAACAAAATAGGTGGTGTTCTTTCCCTTGAGGTGTTTCAAATATAAATCACCTTGTAAATTGGCACATATCACAAGAACTCTTAAAATAATGCCTGTGAAGTGAAGACAAATCCCAACAAAAATGATGCAAACCCATTCTTTAGAAATAGAGGAAAGTCCAAAAATATTTTTGTTCCTTTATCTTTTAACATTAAGCTGGTAAATTTTTTTTTACAGACATTCAAATTATCTTATGCTAGCAGCAGCTGGACTGTTTACTTTCCTTGTATTTATTTATTCTTAAGACCATTGGCAAGAACAGTCTGTAGGCTCTTGGATTGAATAGCTGACCCAGGTTGAATTACTAGTGCAATACAATTGCACAGTTCGTCTCTGCAGTCCAAGCTCCCTGCAGCATTTGCAGAATCTTGCGTATGTGTTGATGTTGTAGTTATATATACTTGCAGACGGGCACTTTCCATCACATGAAACAATGTTCACCTGGTAAAAAATATAAAGGATATCAACAAAATTAAGCAATTAGGAAATAATATTAGGAGTTCCTAAAAAAAAGTCTAAAGAAATTAGTCACCCCAAACCAACAGCAAAGCAATGAATAAGTAGGTATTTATTTTATCCTCTTATGGAATTCCACTGCAATTGAGTAATAAATAAACACTAAAGCATGTTGCCTAGATATGTCTCAACTTTCATCTCATTGAGCTTAATGATGACTTTCCTGTTGATTTCAGTAACAGCAGGTTTTGGCTATAAATACACACAAAGAAACAACTTCAGTTTTGAATTTAAAAGTATTCATAGCAACCGTGGCTTGAACATGGCACTGAATGTTCCCAACAACTTCCTACAGTATTAATTTCAGCAATATACTCATGTGGTGTTAATATGCTGGCAGCAGTAAGCAGGAATACAACGAAAAAGCCAACAATCATCACTGTGTTAAAACAGCAGGACGCCCTGTGACAGAAAAAGACACCAAAACTCGTAATTTTTTCAAGTTCAGTAACCAGGTTTTGCATTGCTGTTTGATGCATTTCTTAACACTGAGACTAAATTCTGTGGCTGTACAACAATTCAGTCTGCAAAACGTGCTCAGTGTCACTTTGGAGGTTACAGCTGTTATGCTATACTCTTCTATTACAGCTTTTTCAGGTGCTCTTGCACATCTCACACAAGACGTCTGCACTCTTGTTACTGCTCACATTGCCTTACTGCCCAGCAAGAGGTTGGTGTCTTCCAACCGTAAATCATTCAGTAGACATACAGATAGCGCTTCGTTCTTCCTATATATATCACAATATGCTCATGCTGCTGTCTAAAGATGAACTTCAGGAGCCAAGATTCCTTTCTTTGTTGGCATTTAAGATGGCATTGAAACACTTTCCCGGGACAGACAGAAAACTAAACACATCTGCAGTAGTTTCAACTGCAGTATATCACCGGCAAGTGTTATATTAAAGTTAACTGCATCATACCCTACTAATTGCATTGTAGGGAAAGATGAGAGCTAGGATTGCACTAAATTAACTTCAGCCTAGAAGTGTTCAAAAGTGGGGGAGACACACTCATTTTTCTTCTAAATTGGGAAGATGATTGCTGATAATATAAGGAAACACAGACTTCCATCTCTGTGATACAGAGAGATGCAGGCAGTAGCACCGTGAGATTTTTGTTTTCTTTCACCCTATTTTTCTTATTATCAAAGAAATTTTAATAGTTATTTACTTACTGGTGTGTTACTCCTGCAGTCATTCTTGCGGATAGTCATCCTAACAGTCACCTTTTTACAGAATTTTCCATCTTCCTTACCTGCAAAATGGGTATTGATTGAAAAAAATATGAGCTCAAACTTCTTAACGTTTCAGAGATAAGAACATTCCTGAATGTGTTATGGTGTTAAGAGGCAAAGAATATACCCCATACATCTCTACAAAAGTCCTTGTGACATTAGCTGTACTTTGCATTGAAGTCACTGCTTTTAAAACATTCTAGTTCACTCATTAAAATACATCTCCTTGTATCTCCATTATCTTGTATCTCTGAAAGTTTTATTCTTCATTCAGAATCCTTTTACAGAGTAAGTCTATGCTGTCTTTCACAAAATTTTGTAAAACTGATCAATTACTCATGTGAAATGGCTTTTTCAAGATGCACAACCTGCATTTTCTATTAAATAAATCAAACCTTAATAGCAATAACCAAATTCCAGTGATATAAATAAACTTTAAAATGAACACAACACCAGGATCTGAAAGTAATTAGGGCTCAGCAGAGGGAGCGGGCGGGGGGGAGGGGGGGAATTCTGCATATTTTTTTTTAAAATAAGAAAAAGAACATAGATGAATAAATTAAATATTTTATTTACATTTTCATTTGCATTCTGTTCACATTTTATCTCACAAAAGTGTTTACAAAGTATGTGATGAAATAACAAAAGATATTAAGAAATGAAATAAAAGCAATTAAACTTGACTTAAGGAGAGAATCCTGGGCATTTTGAAGAAAAGCAACGAAGTTCAGTCTAAAATTCAGTTGTCTGAAATCAGAAAGCACAGTATTTTCTCAAGGTGATCCTCTCTATGTTGAAGAAATCACATCACATTGAAGATCTGCAAGAAAAACAAATAGTTCATTCCACTATAAAAGCTTCCACAGTTCAACATATTTTACATAGCATGAAGCACTCCCACATCTCTCTATTTAGAAAACTGCATTTTCTTTCAGCTAAGCAAACCAAAGGTGTTAGCTTCAGAAAAGCCAGGGCAATTAAAGACTCATTGGTTTTACCAATGTCTAATACTGAAGTGTGACAGAGTTTTATTGCATCTTCATGCTCAATATCCAGTTTCCTGCTCTAATCACTGTCAAATCAGGTTAAACTGCTTCCAAAAGAGAAATATTTTTTGTGAATTTTTGGGGGTGTGTTTTTTTTTTTTCTTTCTTTCTTTCTTTCTTTTTTTTTCCTCTCCACTTTTCAAACAACATAAGGACTTGAGGATCTGCTACTGACTCTAGGCATAGCATAAGTTTCTAGAATCTGAAAGAAAGGACAGCAATGAACTTTCCTGGAAAGGAAATTAACATCTACAATCAGAAATAGCTGCTAGTGCTCAACTATCATTGAATTATATTTCCTTAGGTAAAAAAAGAAATTGAGAAAAGAAGAAAAAAATACTTTTGAATATAAAAAACTCACCATTGTTTTATGTTTCTCAGTCTTTTTCATGTACTTTCTTCTCTTACATTACACATGGTGTGTAGGATGCAGAAATCAGTGCAGCTGTGGCTATGACTTCATCTGGGCTACAGCAAAACTGCATCGCATTTCACATAGAAATAAATATGTAAAGTATTTCCATGTATGTATTTTAATGTCCAGTGGCTTTTAATGAGCTCTAACTATGGTATACTCTTCTCTGAAGAGCCTTTCAAAACACGTGAAAATTTTCTTGTATGGGTTGTGTTAATGAATTTCTTTTTCATGTTGAGTTGATTCAACAGCTCTGTCATTTAAAGTGATGTCAATTTAAAGGAGTAATACAGACTTCAATGGAGTATTCCTAGAATCAGGAGCGCAGTTTAATGAAAAATGTGTCACTCAGCAACGTACAAAATCACAGTCAACGCTGTTTTTCTTACAGAAATACAGAGAGATGTTTTCACAAAATAAATGCCAAGCTAACCGCATTCATACCATTTACAACTCTAGAAGTTATCATCCTCTATTAAACACAACAAACAAAATCTCCAGTTTTCATGGAGTAAGCACAGGCTTGCTATTTTCAGTAAACTCCCCCTACTACAGCAGGGAAAGAAATGAGCTGCTTCTACTAAATATGCCACTGTAGGCAAAGCTATATGAAACAACATATGCAAAAAAGTTATTTATTCAATTAACTTTAACAAGCAAAGCCATTAGTGTCTATGTTCTACAGCACCATACACATAATGGAATTAGCATACGTTTTTCAAAGACAATAATTTACACATGCAGCAAGCTAAAGACTACGCGAGTGCTTACTACCAGCAGTATATTGTTGGCTAACAACAATGCACTGCCCACGCAGTGCAAAATGAAAAATAAAACCAAACCACAACGTGAGCCATTCTGAACCATAAGAAGCTCTACTATACTGCAGCTTTTGGTATAACCGGATGACATAAGGCCTGATGCTCCTATCAGGGAGTACATTGTTGGAAATCAACAATGATGCTGTTTGGGTTGATTCTACTAATTTCAGGAAAATGTACCTTTATTACAGCTAGCATAGGCTGTAGGAGTGACTGGGCTAACAGGGAATGGGAGGAGCACTGACACAGAAGAACCTGGTAAGAATATTACATGTTGAACAGCTTCTATCAATATGAAACACTTTGAGGCTATTAGATTTCAACATAGTTGAGAAAGGAATTCAACATTAAAAAGTCTGTGTACTATTTGCAATGCATAATGTCAAAGCCAGGAACAATTCAAACATACTGCTAAGAATGCTGCATTACATTATGGCTCTATTACTTTTATTTGTTTAACTGGTTCAAGCCCAGGTATCTTAAAAAAAGTTATTTCTGATCTATGTCAGTATAATTAAGACTATCTAGTATCCCAGATTTAAGCTGCTCTCTGGGACTGCGAGAAAGAAACAGTATTTTTTTTTTCCTACCCATGTTGGTAAAAAAAACTCTTTGGGTTTTTGTGGAACTCTTGAGGCTTACAGAGAGGACTTCATTTTTTAAAATGAAAGAAAACATCACAACGATTTCCAATCATAAAGTATTTCAAAAGAAAATGGTATGCTGATAACCCTTCTCATAAAGTGTCTCACACAATAACAGTTGACTGATAGCTCTCATGCCAGATTTGTTCTGAGTCAGACTTAACTACATGATTCACTGGCCATGCTATCTATAAACAGCTGTGAAATCAACAACATGAATATACTTGTAAAAGCAAATCTCCAAAGTCAGTGGCTATTTTTAAGTGGTTAATTTTCTATTAACCACTAATTTTCTATTCTGCCTACATTAAAAAGTTTAATTTGTCTTAAATAATTAAGAGTGTGGTTATGATCCCTCCTAAATATATTAGTAGTATCTTCTGCCTTGCTGAAAATCAGAATCAGCTTAATAGAGTTTTAGCTGTGTTAATAAGTTTTGTACAGAAATTGGCTTGTCTGGCTAGTAACGCATTGAACAGTAATGTCAGATGATCTCAAAGAACTGATCTCAAAGAGCCAATCAAGAGTCAGCTAAAGAACTGGGAACAAGTGCTTAAAGCACAGGTCCATTACAATGAAAGATGAATCTTTCATCTTCAATCATAAAGATGTAGTACTATTACCTTACAGTAATTGGGAGGCAGAAAAAAAAAGCAATCTATAATTTCAAGAAGCTCTGTACCACAGCGCGTAATACGCAATAAATGAAATGAAAAAGTGTGTCCTGACTCACAGCGTATACCTCTGAATGTCATAGCTGGTAGTCACGATCAAGTCCTTCCCCAACCAGTAGGAAATACTTGCACATTTCTCCAACTCTCTCCTACAGTTTATCTCCTATCCTTAGCTCTTAGGTCAATGTTTTACCCACTTACACAAATAGAATAAGAATTTTGTACTTTTTAAAAAGATAATGTAATACTGTCCAGTAAAACAAATCTCCTTTTACACTGCTTTTAAGGTTGTCAACTTCAAGAATTAGAACTTAATTTCTACAGGTTAGGTGTTGGGCTCATTCACTGCATGAGCCCCAGTTATGTATATTTATGTACCAGGACATGAAGAAAAAGGGTACTTAGGCCATGATTTGTAGTTGAGAATTATGAAATTTAGAAAACATTCTGTAAAGAATTATTTTACTTTTTCCAGAACCCCTTTACTAGCTCTCATAGACATAAAAACAGATCTTGGTATCAGGTAAGGGTGGTTTTTTTTCTAAGTTATTTTAAAAGACATTGCTTGAAAGCTTTTGAAATGTGTCTATTAAACAGAATCCAAGACTACATCACAATTAGTTAAGTATTTACAGCGTTAACTTACAAACAGCATAGATAAATTCTTTTTTTTTTTAGCCAGATATGAAGATGTGAGTGTAGCTGAAGCATTTTTTAAGGCACATTCCAAAATATAGTAGCATTAGAGGCAGTATATTAATAATATATAAATAAATAATAATAATTAAATATATATAAATTAAAAATAAAAATAATAATAAATAAATAAATAATTTTTAAGAGTTTTACATGAGAAGAAGAAAGTACTCAAGATACCAGGGTTAGAGACTTGGCCAGCCAGAGTGTGTGTCACTGGAGTAAATCCTTCAGTGCTAAACCACTTTTTTCTGGTTTAATTGCACTAGCTTAATTAGTATTCACATAAATGTGATTGAGAAGAGCACATCTTTTGAGATCAGAATCAAGCTTCCAGGCAGTAAAGAATCAAACATATTTCTAAAGTAACAACAGATCAGACAGTCTGGTGAGTCTCAATAAGTGGAAATCTGTGAGCTTCATTAATTACTTACATGTTTTGCAACATCCTTCCAGGAATGGTACAACATAGCCTCCAACCTGATCAAGAAAGATGACAGGGAAAAAAAAGTCAATTTTTTCAAACATTTGTTCACGTGTATCTGCATGTCTTCGCTATTAGGAAAGTCTTTATTAGGAAAGCTCTACAAATTTACATTTCATAGAAATTTACAAATTTAATACAAACATATTTTTATAACCTTGCATGGGCAAAAGATTCTCTCTGAAGAACCAATCCATTGTTATCAGTAACAAAGAACTATAACCACCTAGTTACTCTAGGACTGCTCCCTGCTTGTGTACCATGTAAATGTAGAATTTGAGTGAAATGGAGCTGTTCCCTGCATACATTTGCTGGCACTTAGTCCAAAATAATTTCACAAATTAAAAGAACTGTTGCTTCCCCTGCAAATCTAGTCCCAAAAGCCTTATGTCTGAATGTTGAAAATTTTAATGATATTTGGACAATCTTTCCTGTTCTTCAACGTTCCTTACCACCGTAATAAATCGCTACAGATGAAGTCAGTTATAAAGTTATTTAACCCAGAAAATCATCCAAGTTCAGACAGCTGCATGAAAAACTAGTTTGATGTTACAAACCTCCAGAAGTGAAAATACCTTCTGAGAATGCAGCATCTCCAGCTGGTGTAAATGGGGAGTCTGGTGGCATGCTATACATGTATAGTTAGAGTTTTTCATCTTCAAATATCTGGATAAAACTCCAGGCTTTGCAAGAAATTACGAATGTCTCCCTTCTTGAGGTCAGAGAATCCTTTGTCAATGTTAATCTTTTCATGAAATCATGAATCATAGGTAGAATGTAAGCAATGTATTAAGCACTGACCTTTACACATTCGGTTTCATTAAAGGGTGGGCAGCCAACTGAAGATGCAACCAGAACTGATCCGATTGCTGTGTTTATGCATTCATACCTCATGCAGTTCGAAATCCAAGTACTACCAGGCTGTTAAAAATGTTAAGACAGAATCTATACTCAGCAACTCAGAAAAAAACAGTACTACAAATATTTTTTATACATTTCCACTGAATAAAACTTTGTCTGAAACAAAAGTAATAGAGCAAAATATGATTTGGATGCACCTTAAAGTTCTTTTAAAGTCTATTAGATCATGTAAGGAGGTTCTAAAATAGTCAAGCTATTATTCTCCAATAATCAAAATTAATTATATATATATAATATATATAATTATAAATAACAATAATTACTAAGTATCAAAATTCCTTAATCCTTGTAGACAGCTACATGATTGACACTCCAAAAAATAATGTTGAGTAAATGCAAAATTATTCCTAGTATTTAGCCAAAAGTATCTCTTCTTTGCACAGTTTATTTAGGAATGCGTGTATAGTACTATCTGGTGGGGTTTTTTTTACTCCTGAATACTTTGAGGGATTTATAAACTTACCTTAAAATTGGAAACTGTGCCATTGCTGAAAGTGTGGAGACATGATATGTTCTTACAGCTACCACAGCAAGTTGTTAAATCCTTTGGAGGTTGATAGACTTGGTTCTGCCAATATAAACAGATTATTCCTTGTATGAAACTACTGAGCAACTTGACATTTTATTAAAGTAATGGGCAGATTTCTTAGGGGTATTTTATTTTAGAGACAGTTTTAAAACAACTTTCAAAGCACACAGTTTGTGTTTGTATGCTCTGTATGTTCAGGAACCTTTTATAAAATATGAAATACCATTGATGCTAACTAAAATGAGAAGAAGATCCAGCTCAGAGAATTAACTAGTCTTTCTATAATTTCTAAATGTTAGTCTGACAGCTTACATCAACAACCATTGAAATTTTAACTTTTTACACATTAGATAACAAACAAAAACATAATTTGAAAAGTAATCCATATAATATTCCCATGGTTATGTATCATGGTTTGTAAAAAAAACTACCAAGATATCATTTCCAAATTTAATGTAGCTGTTTTCATCGCATTTAAAATTCTTCTGATTATTCTCTTCTCAGTTCTTACTGACCTAATGGCTGCTATGTCTGGCAATTTGTGCCAGCAAAACACAGCTAAAGCTAAAGATTCACAGTGGCAGTATGATATTAGTCCTTTAGTCCACTGCTACTCTGTATGGGACCCTGCTGAGCATTGGGTCTCTGCAGCAGCTCGTTCAAATGCGTGAGATGGTAACAGAGCTTGTCACCTTCTTTATTCTCAGTGAGAATAAATCTGTCCAAACCTTCAAGCCATCTCTCCATAGGGCTAGTGCTCAACTCTCCCTAAATGCAATTGCAGTTTTAAGAAAATTAAGATCAAATAAGGTCCTCCTGTCTTTCTAAAGAGGAGCAATAGTATGGTTATTAATGACTTAATTGTATCTGTTCTGTGCCTCAGCCCGGCACCTGGTATTTTATCCATTTATGGTACTTACTACTCATCAAAATGGGTAATTTATGGAGAGAGTAAATCACGTAATAAAACACTTCATGAATTTATGACATTCAACATGCAGAAACAAAGACAGCATAAACAGATTATATTCTGGGGAAACAGTGAAGGGAGAGAGATTTCAATAAACTTCTATCCAAGATAGGTAGTAAATCACTAGGGGGAGACGGGGAGGGTCTCACAGTTACTTTTTCCATCTTGTTCTCATGACTACAGTCTACTCAAGAAAAAATAGTAATTAAAAACACCAGTCACAATATACACATCTAGAATCTGAATTTCTTACAGCTTTGCACTTGACAGCACAGGCTACTGAAGAAGTGTTTATTCTGTAGTACTTAGTGGAAGGATCAATCACATTTGTACAGTAAGAAATATGGCAAATGCCATCTAGACTGTGTTCCACAATTGTCTGTCCAGGCAGCAGCACACCTCTCTCATTACTCAGGCAAACTTTGTCTCTCACTGCAAGAAAAAAAGCACACACAGAAAAAAATAAAAAAAAACCCACCAACAAACTCAGTACAATTATCTTGGTATCCAAAATATTAAATAAAAATGCTTCAAAGAGTAAAATAGGCATGGAAAAAGCTACCTATTCAAGAATTATGGGAGAGATTTTCAAATATAAACTGCTAATAATAATAGCCTAATGTTTCACTACAGTTGTCAAATTACTTCAAACATAATTCCTCATGAATTTAACATTTTATCAGCAGCACCACAAAATTGACAGTGGAGACTTCAACTGGCTTTAATTCTACTTTATGGTAAGAAGAATTGTGCCTGGTAAATGTCTATTTCTCCCCACTGATTATGGAGGGAATAGAGCACAATTAGCTCAGAAGTATGTATCTTTGTTGCAGAAATCTATGCAAAGACAGTCTCAACTGTCAGCCAGCTGCGTGCCCCACAGAATTAGTTTTCTCTGGCACTACTGGTCATGCTCCAAGACGAGCTCTGCATGGCACTGAATACCAGCTCCTTGTTCATATAAAACACGTAAGCGTATCTAACCAGTTCCCGAGTAACCTCAAAATGGGCTAATGGGGCTACTCCTAGACATCAAGTATGGATTTTAGTCTCTTGCTGGAGTTCTCCATCCAGCTCATTAATGCACAGACTGCTCAGTGAACACCACCCAACATTTCCCAAATTCTGTCTACTATTTCTGTGCACAGACTTTGCTACAGGAACTAACAGAATCCAAGGATAGGCTATAATCAACCAAGTATTTAGTGAGTGATCCTATTCTCTTGCCCTTTCCTGCTATTTGTGAATTATGTCAGTCAATTCTTTCCTCCTATGTACCATGTGCAAAGCTGAAATATCCAAATTCTAACTACTAATTTTATTTTACACTTGAAAGGGTATTTCTTTGAATTAGATTATTTCTGGACTTACCACATTTGTATTTAACACAGTTACATATATTTTCTGAACTGTTCTGAAATTGTTCATCTATCTGAAGTTTCTGTCCCTGTGGATGTAAAAGCAGAAAAAAGAGAAGTGGAATGACAGTTTGCTCATCTGTATCTTTTTACTTTAGACATCTTTCCTCTGGGATTCAAGTAGCAGTATCTCTTGATGCCCAGTAACTACTTTAGAATTCACTTTGCTCTTCCATAGTGATATTTAATTTAGTAATGAAAAGCAAATACTATATTTGTTATTTTTGTTTTACATTTGAAAAATAGGAGCCATTATCGGTGTCAGTACAGGAAACATTTAAGACAAAAAAAAAAAAAAAAAAGAAATGCAGTAGCTTGCCTTTATACAGAACTCTCCAAGCAATATGGAGTTTATTTTTGCATGGATTGACTTAACAGACACAAGTAGTATCATGCTTGTATGGCTGTACTTTTTACTGGTTTACATAGATGAAAATCAAGACTTTCCTAATACCTTGTAATATCTTGTGCCTAAGTTTCTTCATCTGTAAGATGGAAGTACTAACAACAACATCATTTGCCAAGCCATTTGAAGTTTACTAACTAGAAACCCTGAAGAAAATCTAAGTACAGTATCCAGAGAGTTTCCAATTAGATTTTTCATTAATTATTCCCTTTGCAGCATTGTTTTCTGGATAAAATATCTGATATTGACTGAGAACCTAACCCAATAATGCTAATAAGCATTTTTATAGTGCAGAACAAGTCACAGTGGAATACAACTTAAAAAACACTGTGGTGAGTCAATGATTTGAGTACGTGCTACAGATGAGCACATACTAACTTGACTATTTGTCACTATGACAAATAGGATTAACAAAACACTGATGCACTGTACGATAACTGAAGAACAAAATTATGTCTTCAAAAGCATGAAAGTAGTTCCATTCCATGAATACTCAGGGGCCACAGGCAATAAGAAAGTCTGAAGAAATAGCAGTGTCATACGGTCATTTTATTCTGCAGGACATTTAAATCTGACTTCTTAAAAAGTGATCTAGCTTCTAGTAAAACAATTTCAATGAAAGAGAATGACACAGCATTCCACATTTAACTTTTAACAAAATACTGATTGATTCCATGAGAAAATTATAAAAGAATTCTGACAGATAAGGTAGATTCCATACCAGTTTGCATTGAGGTTTGGGGATCGTTTCACATGAGCATTCTAAAACAAAACACAATTACAGAAACAATGGTTAAAAAAATCTATATACCATTTCTTCTAAACAGAGCATCAAAGAAAAAAGAAGCTCCACATTTTCGAGTCATCACTGAAGAAGCTTTGCAGCTATTTGAAATACATAACTTGGGGAGTCCAGAATTATGTCCAATTGCTAATCCATCATAAAAATGAATTCCAGCTTCTCTGACCACCTTTATCCATTTAGAAAAAATTGCAGTGCTTTATCATCTACAGTCTGTCTGAATATACTGATAAAAATATGATCATTGCAGCTTCTTTCTTCCTTGCAGTGTTGACAGTCTTCATAAACAACACAAAGCAATGGAGAATTGTGTCTAGTGCATAATAAACAGTTGCACTGCCACCCTTGTAAACTGGCAAATTCCTGACCCATAGACACTTCACCCTTTTTTTTAAGCCATAAATAAATTACTAACTGTTAAGAAAATGCCAAAATAGGAAGTCACCCATTTTGGATGGACAAATTCTACAGCATGCTATCATCCTCATGAAGCAAGAAAAAAAACCAAACCAGGCAGATTCAAGCTCTTTACCATGAGATGATTTACAATCTCATCTGTTCATGAATAAGTCACCCTTATAGAACTGGCTTGTATGCATATCACATCATCATCATTGGCTCATGTATTTAATAAAGTCTTAGACTTAAATACAAGTTGCCAAAGCTCTTGTGTTTTATTGTCTAAGGCAACTAAAATGAAAATTAGTCATTTTACCACATGTCCGAAAGGGGCAGCACTTCTCTGGGCTCCATACCTCCACCAAAGACATGCCTAGCATGCATTTGAATTCAGGACAACGATGTATTTCACAAACTAGAATTAAAGAAAAGAAAGTCCAGCAAAAACAAGGATGTCATATTTTGATGAGTAGAAATATGAATCAAGAGATACTAAATGGCTTAGTTAATGAAACCTTTAGAAAACATGTTAGTTGAATAGACTGGTGATTGAAATGTGTTAGCCATCAGTAGTGTGGAACACAGCTATCCTAAGCGAATATTTAACACAGCCAAATAAATATTTAATAAAATAAGCCAAAATTAAATATTTCCAGAATTTGGGGTATGAAGTTTGTCTCCATGATACAGATACTCAAATTATGCTTCAGACACATGATGTTTTAAAAGAGTAAGCAGATGATTGCTTGCTCATATGCAGTGAAGCTGTATCTCTAATCCACCTTTTTTTTTTTTTTTTGCACTGAACATCCACGCTACAAAATTTGCCATGTTCTCTATTACCTAAAATAACAAAATCAAGTCAAACTTACTACACTGGTAGGTAGGGCAACATCTTTCTGTAGTGTTGTCATCCACAATAAGAACTTCTCCTTCTTGACATTTGGGTATTTTATCAGAGCAAGCCCCACATGCTAGAAAAAAAAAAAAAAATAAATAAATCTAAAACACAGGAAGAAATTTTATCACTGCCTAGAAACACACGCCCATTAAGTTCCTCACAGACATATTAAAAAGAGCAGATGTACTGTAAAGTTGTTCCTCCCATACAGAAGATGCTAATTTTCAGTGCAGCTTGCCTTTTCTTTGTCATCTGCTTAAAAAAAAATAATGAATATAGTAACTGTGTCAGATCATAATAAACAGGACTTTCTCTCCACACTTTTTGTTGTGAAAAATTTTGCTGGTTTTTCTCTCCAATCAAGACCTATTTTCAGGAATGCTTCCTCTGCTACAAATACAGTATCTTTGATCCTCAATTAAAGGCAATTAAAAGTGATCCCGGTTTTATCCTCCCACTTAAACACACAGCAAAATCACAGCAGATATATTCTGTGCAAATACCAGTTCAAAGATTCATTATATCAAAAAAAGAAACAGAAGGATATTACATGGATAAACAAGAGCCAAAGGTAGAACACTACTGTAACACGTTCAAAGTGCTTCCCAAATACTGTAAATGACAGAAGTTTATTTCAGACTTCTCTTGTTCTCTTTTAAGGTTCAAATTTTTAAGGTTTCAAATTTAATCAAGATGAATCAGTCTGTGATTCACAGAATTCTATGTTCAAAAACAGAACCCATTCAAGAGAAACATATGGGATATATAATTATAAACTTAATATCATGAAGAAAACAGCTACTTGATAGCAAATAGAACTCCTAAACTGATACCAAAAGTGCCATTTTATTACTATATTAAGTTAGTAAGGACCAAATCCCAAGAAAATTGAACAAATTTGCATAATACTTTTATATCGGATATTTACCATCAAGTTAAAATAGGCCATAGATGATACAACAACAGGATACAGAGAGCCAGAGCATATATAATTTCAGTCTTTCTTTAGGGAAAACAATCAACCACAGTCGCATACGATGCATGGTCAGTCTCTCAAAGGCCAAGATCAAAGGCAAATCATTCATTCATGTAGTACATCATCAATCTTCTACTTGACCTAAAAATACTACTCAGCTACACAAAGCCACTTTATGACACTTGATGGTAGTTGTCATTACCTATGTCCTATAAACTTAATGCTCTTTTCCTTAACCATTTTCAAGCCTTACTATGCTGGGAGAGCTCAAGAAAGTACGAGTAATCTTAACTGCTAAGTTTTAGCAGATATCATCGCATGCATTAAAACTCTTAGAGATTCAACCAGCCAAGATTCCATACCACATATATAGGATATGCAGCATGTACTCTCCACCCGAGCAGCAATAAGTGTTTGATCCTCTTGACAGCTTGGCATGTGCTCCATTGGTTCACATTTTGCTGGATCACATTCTGAAACAAGCACAACAGATTTATTTATTTATGTACATCATTCCCGTTTTGTATTGCTGCATCAGTAAGAAATGAAAGAACTGAAGTACTACAGAACTTTCTATGACAGAGTGACGCACACATTCTCGCCTTGATCCTTGAACGCAGGACTCCGTTATGTCTGCACTGAGGCATATTCCAACCATGAGTTTTTAGATGAAAGAAAATTTTGTAAGCTGACATTTTAAAAATGGTTTCTATACTAAGTTCATTTTTGCTTACAAGTTGATCTATTTAGTTTACTGTCACCTACCGCAAACATAGTTGGGACAACAGGATTCTTCATTGTAGTAAGTGACCAGTTTTTCCAAGCCATTACACTCTGGGATTAGGGGTTCACATAGGCTCTGATTACAAACTATTTCATAAAAGGAAAGAAAAAAAAACATCTAAACTACTTTATGCATTTATAAATGGAGTAGTGGCAAGCAGTATTTGCAGTCTGATAACACAAATCTCTGAGTAACCACAACAAATTAGCAAAAACCCCTCAGATTATGTTCAGAATTGTCTAGCCTCACTCTCTTGAGGCAAAAATCAAGCTACAGTTGAGTTGTCTTGGAAACTCCACTTAAAAACTGCAATTCCAGTGGAAAATTCATGATAACTATATCAACCCGGATGGCAAAAAGAGTAAAACCCTTTGCAGCTTGTTTTCAAGATGAATTTTCTAACCTAAATATGAATAAAAGCTTTTATATCCTTTTTACTGCTAAATTTGTAAAACACATACACAAACATCTAATCTTTTTTTTTTCTAGTCATTACTTACATCACTGATTTGTACTTGGATGTTAAAAGTGTATCACTAGACTGTACTGCTGAGATAAATAAATGCATACCAAATAATCACAGAGCTATTTAACTCCTTTTAAAATATGTCCCCTCCTCCTACCTCTCTGATAAATCCCACTAGATTCTGAGTCAGTGATATAAAGTTTTCAGAGTTTTCTTCACAACTTACGAATTCAGATAATTACCATTCACTTCAAAAATAAGGTAACATGACAACAAACCACAGGAAAGATTATCCATGTATTTCAGTGAGCATCATAATCATAGAATAGCTTGGGTTGGATGGGACCTCAAAGATCATGAAGCTCCAACTCCCCTGCCGCATGCACGGCCACCAGCCTCCACATTTAATACCAGACCAGGCTGCCCGGGGCCCCGTCCTTTTGTTGTCTAGGAACAATTGTAATCTAATCTTAACCATTAAAGAATACTCACTACAGATCTTCTGAGGACAACATGTCTGATCACCAGGAACAAGCAAGACCACTTCGGCAAATCTCTGACAGTCAAAATTGTGGCTATCGGAACAGTCGTACTCCACTGGAATAATAGTCTCAGTGTCAACACATTTTTCCACGCAGCATCCACTCAAAGATGTTTTCCAGATGTCACCTATTGCATGAGGTGCTCCTGAGCTGTCTGTACAAGCTAGACAATGAGGACAACAGAAAATTGAAGTAATTCCTTTTTATTTCCAAAGCTATTATTAATTACAGTCCTTTATGCAATTTTGTTTATAATAAATGGCATCTTTAAGATTAGTGTTAAGTATTTGTCCACAATATGGTGTCTTCAAGTAGAATTGTAATGAGAATAAATATAAATGAACACAAAAAGAACAAAAGACATAAATAATTCAAACCATATAATTAACTGTTAACAAAGCTTCTGATTGCCACTTAATATCAGTAGTTGGATTCCTTGGCAAAAGGGGGCTAAGACTAACATACTTCCAATAATGGAGCGCATAAGCAAAAACAACCATTTTGAAGAGCATCTTCCAGCTCAGAAAAGTAAGCAAAATGCTATGTCACAAGGACACTTAATCCTTTCTCAATTGTAAAGCTAATATTTACTAAAACTCCTGAATCCTCAACTGAATAACATATGCAAAATCTTCACAACATCAGGCCAGGCATGAATTTATTAATTGTGAAGAATCTGAGCCCCAGCTTGTAGATAATAAAGAGGAAAGTCACATCAAAACATACCACATTTTTCTTCAGGAATACAGACAGCAGTGTGAGCTCGGTGAAGGATGGTCCCTCCAGCACAGACACAGCCTTCTGTCAACACCAAGCAGGTGTCTGAGTCCAAAGCAGCAACCTCGTTGTTCTGACAACTCTCTGCAACCTCACAGGCAGCTATACATGCCTGATAGGAGAAGTTTTCAGAGCAGGCAAAGGCTAGAAAGGAAAAAAAATCACTCATCTGAAGATGTAGTCACATGAGCCATGTACTACCTAAAGGAAGACACTGTTGTCTCCTTGTCAACTCGTGATGTTTGCCAACTCAGTAGGATCTGCCAACCTGAAACACTGACGCAGACCTTCCACATGAATTCAAACATAATAATATTCTGCAAGCACTTCTACTTCATTTTTCTTAGACTTTGATCTACCTAAGTTTGGTAATACAGTGTTTTTAAACATTCAAAGTTTGCAGTGGACAAAGAAAACAGTGATTGCTAAAGGACGAAGCCTAGTCTATGACTAAAAAAGGTAAATGTAAAGTCAGCATTGTTTTACCTTGAATAATAAAAAATGGGATGAATTCATGATTATATTTAGCAGGCATCCACATATATTACTCTCATGGATGAGGTTTGTTATTTTAAAGTGAACCAACAGAATTAAATTGAACATGCCTTATAATTTTAATGTAAATTCTTTGGTATCGAATGGGTATATGTCAGAATAAGTTTTTGAGAATTTACTATGATACTTCATTGGTTCAAAATAGTGTTTAAATGCCAATTGTATACAAACTACATAAATATGACTAAAAGAAAATGACTACAAATTCCAACAATATGGTTCTGTGAACAGCCAATAGGATCCTTATCTATGTAAGTCACCCAGTAATCCAATCTGGAACGATGGCAAATGAGATGATGTTCAGTTCACACAGGAGATTACCTGCTCAACTGTAAAGAACGTTATATATTAAAGTGGAGGTTAATTCTGTTCAGTTCCTCCCTGCTATAAATGACAGTAATGCCCCACAGGAAATACTTATGTCAGCCCTGTAAATAGAAAAGCTTGGGCTTTTGAAAATCACTCTATAGCACATCGATGTACAGTAATCACAAAATCCAGATGTGACTTCATGGTTCTTTCTTTGTAGGCACCACCAGAGGTCACTGTGGTATAAAAATAAGAGTATGTGTCCCCCCGCAGTGGGCGCAGTACTTAACGCTGTATATACAGATACATTTTGTAAGGTATCTTTTTAAAATGGTGTTTGCTAGTAAGAACCACACAAACTGAAGAGGTGACGAGGCTGGTTTGTTGTTGTTTTTTGTTTGTTTGTTTTGTTTTAAATCTGACCATTTTTAAGCTTTAGACTGCATGACTACTGGTTCTCTTGCAGCTTGCAGCTCATTATGACATGTCCACATGGAGCCTGTATGCAGATATTCACCTGAAATCACTTTTACCAAGGCAGCTCTTATGATTACTATGCACAATCAATTGTGTGATCTGGTGATCACTGTTGACCAACAGGTCTTTCCTTTTCCGATACTGAAACTGCAGACCTCTCTGGGTTATCATTGCATACAACTTTTCCTAGGGAATCACTGACAACCACAGATTCCATTTGGCCTTTGGGAAATCTCACGGGATCCACAAGCTCTTAGGGTTTTACTCCCTACTTTCTGTTTCATTACAAAGGTTCCCAATTACTACAATGCTTTCTCCAGTCAAGATGCAGCATTCTGGAGCAGCATCAAGCAGACTCAAAGAGCCAGCTCAAAATACTAGCGAAGTTTCTGTGGCTTCCTCCTTTCCAAAATCAATTCTCTTGTGTTTTGGCTTTATTAATGAATAGAGACTAGGATAAATGAACGCCGCACGGAAGAGGATTCAATTTCCACAATTAAATACATTGCAAGCCAGAGAGTGGCCCATGAGCAAGTCACTTTAGCTTAACTTTTTCATCTGTGAAGTGGGCATAATGAGCATGATTCCTTCTACGTGCTACTTTGAATTATATGATAAAAGCTGCTGAATTTATAATCTCAGTAACAACTTCCAAAGTATCTGAGAACTCAGGGAGCACAGATAGTTTCAGTTTATGCTAACTCTTATTACTAGGTAGGTTTTGTCTCAGCATACACTAGAGTTACACAAACATGTGGAATACTTACGGCAGTAATCGTTGCTTCTCCATTCTATACAGATATTAAATTTGTTGCACATTGCCACATAGGCAGCTAGTGAGACACATGGGTTTTGAATGTACTCAGTATCTTGAACCCAGATGTCACAGAATATCTCAGGTGGAACCTAAAGAGGAAAAAAATGAAAAACATATTTTCATAGAGACTCTGGTATGTAGCAAAAAAAATTGAACTTTGTAAATATCAGCTACAAACAGCAAAGTAAAAAGTTCTTGGCTGACAGTAAGAAAAAAAAAATCGCTAGCCTCTATTGGTCTACAAAGAGAGTCTACTGGTATTTAAAAGCAAGGCTTCCTGAGCATGAGGAAAAAAAGTGAGACATCCCTATATTCTTCTGTTTCACGTATTATAAATGCCAAAGGAACAGCTTATAGAAATTTTCCAACAGAAGACATAATTACACACTGAATTTTGTTCTTCCTTCCTCTATGCTTTTGTCTGGTTTTGGCCTCCTGTTCATCAAACTCACCAATATACAAAAGTTGAAATGATAAATGTTCTTGAATGAACACAAATAAATATTTTCTCTTTACACTTTTTTTTTTTTTTTTTTTTTTTTTTTTTTTTTTTTTTGCTTTAAGTTTGCTGTAAAGGATCTGCTCTACCCTCTCATCACTCTAAGCTGGAGCTCCTACTCTCTACAGCCTTTGAGAATTCAGGCCCTTACATTATCCAATATGATTTGGAATTGGTTAAATTACTGAATGTTTAAGTAAGAAGTAAATACTAAAATTACTTCATCTTACTTCGCTGTACATCCTGTTGGTCCAAGTGAATTTTCTGGGACTGATTTATAAATTAAATGCTATTAGCAAAACTAATAGAGATTTATTAGGAATTCTGGAATCGTCAGCTGCTTACTGCAACTCTCCTACCAAGCTGCAGCACTCTTCAATTCTTTTTATCTTGCAACTGTAGATAGAGAAAAGTATGTATCTCATACCACAGATGTGGTTACATGTAGTTCCACATTAATTAAATTATCAAGAGTACAAAAGTATATCAGAACTGCATCTCTCCCAAAATGTAAGCTTCCAAAATAGTTAACATACATAAGGATGACAGCTGCTGAAGGTCTGGTTCAACACCAGTCTTAAGCACTCTGAGCAGTCCATGACTGAACAATTAGCTTCCTGATGCCTGTCTTCTCCAACATACTTTAATGTGTCTGGCACTTGCCAGCTGTCTATAAATGTTGATGAAGCATCACTTTTGCTTAACACTGTCCTGTTGGGTAGCATCAGGTCATTTTCCAAGCTTCTATCACAAAAACCTATGTATGAACAGAAGAAAAAGCTGGTTAACGCCGCCCATGTTTATTCTGAAGTACGTTTGAAATACCTCATTCAAAAAGTGAACTTCTTTAAGAAGCTTACAGTAAGTAAGGAACTTTCAAAAAAATGTACAGTCTCATAAAACACAACAGATGTGGAAAGTCTAGTAGGATCAAAATACACAAACTGCACACAAATGACACAAAGTGAAAGTGAAGATGCACCTGTGAATTGCACATGCATGAAACAAGATCTATCACACCAGAGAGGTTCAGAGATCCCAGCAATGGCACACAACCTTCACCACGCAGTTGCACGAGCACAAAAAATATATATGTTAAAAAAAAAATGAAAAGATAAAAGAAGGTTACAAAGCACAACCACGTATAGCGACAAATGAAAAATGTAATCAGAAAAGGCAATTCTTGTTAAATTCCAATTAAGATTGACGAAAAAGCTGCCTATCTGAAACTGCAGTTCAAAAATTTAATACTCTCTTCTACTTATGCTTCTGGGCAGCGTTGTGCATAAGAGCTAACCTAGAAGTGTAACTTTTGTCACTTCCAGGCTAACATTTATAATAGCACACAGCAAGAAGAAAGCAATCTTTTCTGTATTTGATTCACACAAGGCAGCATCACATTTTGTTTTTGTTTACATTAAGGTAGTTGGCAATTTCAAAAGACTATGGAATGAAGGAAGAATCCTAACACAGAGAGAGCGATTTGGTCAACACAGAACATCCAAGTATTACAAGAGCATCTTACTGATACTTTATCTTTGAGAGCCAATAGTTATACAAAAACCGAACAACAGATCTGTCTCCCATTCTTTATTCCTCATCCCAATTGCTGATAATTTTGTAATTGACTTCTAGAAAGCATTCTTCTGATGTTTCCATAGACTTTCATGGCAATTCTAAGGATATCTGTTCAATAATTATGGGTCTGTTTGAGCATTTTGCATTATGAGCAAGCCACTGACAATCAAGGAGAATAGTAATCATTCTGAGAGTAAAATAGCTTTTGAAGCTATAAATATTAATCAATCAAAAATGTTTCTGCTTGAATGTTTTGAAGTTGTGAGCCTATACAGCACAAAGAGGAATTACTTGGCTTAAAGGGACTGCTACCATGTCTGATTTACCTTTTTCCACCTTTCTTGTACACTGACAAGATTTAACACAGCAAAACTAAAGTTTCACATTTGGCTTGGCTGGATCTGGCTGCACCTACATCACTGACATGCTTGCACTCTGTTCCACCAGTGTTACTACAGAGAAATCCCTTGCTCCCTTGGGACAACCCCCATCTCCCACATCAGCTCTTCACCAATTGCCATCTTTGCCTGATCCAGTCACTATAAAATACACTGCTGTCAGAAAAAGACCCTTCCAAGTGATACTTGGTGCTACAAATCTGGAATGGTGCCTTCATTTCTACAAAGCTGAGAAATTGGGATACGTGAATACTGCAGCTTAAAGACATTCTGAGAAAACTCAAATACAAGAAGCAGAGTAGCACAGCAAGCACAGGAGCTTCAGATAGATTAATTTACCCTGAAGAGGTGCAGAGCAACCACCTCATTTAAAGCAGGTTCTGGTGAGTCCCAGTGGACAGCACTGCACAGATTTATGTGGAGAACCCTAATTAGAGATGAATACTAGAAAAACACAGCATATTCTCCAAAGAAGCCAGAGAGGTATGCTGCCATCTTGTTAATAGGCCGCATATACCAGGACTGTAGTGTTTCTGATTCTCCCCATTACAGTAATCAAGTACGTAAAGGCAAAACAGACTTTGAAGAATCGTTTGAATCAGACGTACTGAAAAATACTACCTTCACATTCTTGTCTCTGTTTGATCTAATTACAATAACAGCCACATAGAATAAGAATGATGTTAAAAAAGACGGAAGCAATTACAGATAATAATCCAATTTCAAAATGGCAATAAATTTAAGCTCTCTTCCTTTACAAGGAGCACATTACTGTCTGCAGCACTTGGAACTCAACCAAGCTATCACTGGTATTTGATATTGAGCTACAGGCATTTGCCCTTTCTGAAACTGGCAAGATTTCCACTGTAATTATGAACTCTGTAACCTTGTTTTCCAGCTACAAATTACAGCAGATAAATTTACAGATTCAGGTGTCACACTTAAGATTGAGAACAACAGAAAAACATGCTTACAAAAGCTACTGCTCTGTTAAATTATTCAAGTTCATGGTCTTTAAAGAGAAAGTAACTACACGAGGTGATTCAGCAGACTTGAGACAGTGCAGCATTAGGGTTATTTAACCCATTACAATTACAAAAAATTCCCTTTAAAACATTTCTTCTAACAGATAAACTAAAATAGATTATCTCAAGTTAACAGTTCCTGTGAATTCTGACCTTTAGATACTGAAAATAGCACATATCACTTCCTATCAGATGGATAGCAAACACTAAATCTTTAAATGACCCTATTTGACATTATAGATTTATGCTTGACTTATTTGGGTTTGGTTACAGCAACCATGCTTGTGATTCATACGGGCTACAGTTAAAAGCAGAACTGTCATTAAAAAGTGATTACACTGACAGGTATTGAGCTTTATGTCAACAACTACCGAAATTATGAATCATTTCATGTTAATAGTACCTAAAAAATTTGCAATAATCTACAATAACTCTTTTAAGCAATATCCAGCAAAAGATACAGTTAGGAAAATGTGCCTTCCTAGAAAAGCATCTCAATGTCTTTAATTTTGCAGTTCTCAATACTTACCACATAGTCCCAAAGCTTTTGGTTCTCTGGTAGTATTAAACTCTATAATCATCACACCTGTGTAGTGAAACCACTGAATTTTGATTTTTGTTGGGGTCTCAACTGCATACATGAAGCCTGAATCCTCTACTTTGTATCCATATTTTCTAACAGTAGGCCAAGCAAATCTTGAATTTACTGTTATCTAAAACACACACGGAGAAGATTTTAAATGTCAGGCACCGAATGCTGCAGAAGAACTACTATTGGCTGGATTTTCAACAGCGTAGGAATCTAACTCATAACTAATTTCAAAAGAACTCAGGCTCATCTCCACAAAGTTATCAAGGCATTAAAGGGACCAGTGGTCATTTTAAATGCCTTGCTTTGTGACTTACCTCATTAACTGTCCTTTTATCATAATTTGACTCTGAATTTATCAGTAGTTTACTAAACTCCAAAGTGGTAACAATGAAATACCATTCCTGTCATGCCCTACTCTGATCTTCAGTATGCACATGAAAAGGCAGCTAATGATTACAGAAGTAAGATGCTATCTAAATTGCAGAGGAAAAAAAAGCCTCAAAATACTCACTTTTCTACTTAAACGATTGATAATAATTTGGTTTGATACATAGGTTAAATTCAACATTGCCAGGCACAAGGAAGTGGAATTTGAATTATTCTGTGGAGAAAGCAAAAATTTATTACCCATAGTTATAATGTATAAAAACGTATACATTAGCTGTCTAATATTTTTAGGTACTGGGACATTGAGGATTGTTTGCACATATTTTGAAGAGAGGAAAGTTGCTGATTACTGTACTTTCAAGTCCAGTCTATGAGGTTAATAGATAGCATTCTTGCAAAATATTACAAACGTAGTATTATTGCATTCACGAACTGTGTTGTATCACCCCTTATTTCTTTCATTCTGGAAAAGAAAAGATACAGGAGAATATCTGTTTGGACACTGAAAAATAAGAACTACATAGCCAAGGTGAGCAGAAATGGGACAAGGACTGGTGAATTTATATGATAAACAAATCTTAAAGAAGAAATGAATCAGAAATACATGCACATGTAGAGATTCAAGGTTCCAAAGGATTAAATAGTATTTAATACAGAGGAGAACAAAAATTCTGAAAGTCAGAAGCAGATCTGCTTTCTCCTTTCAATCATACTGGGCTTCTGAAATTAACTTTCATAAAGTACTATTCATGACCAACTCTTGAGATGAACATCTATATGGACATCAGAATTGCCCAGCTTTCATAGAAGAAACTGGGGTTAAAAGAATTTTGTAAATGCTCATGAGCAATTAACTCTTCACAACATACAGCCAACCTCTATACTATCCATTAGGATAGGATACTCTGTAATTGCATCCCATAGGGTTTCTCTCTTTCCTCTCTGAAATAGCAAATACTTGTGTTTGTCTGAAACTTGTAATGTGCAAGGTAGTCTAATTTAGTCTAACAATACTACATACTTTTAGGGCTCTCAAGATTGGTCATTCCAGTAAATTTTCCATATGAAAATACGGAAAAGTGGTGCATTTAAATACTGTACTGGTCTTGAAACCAATTTAGAGCTGAATTAATATAGGGAATTCAGGTGTGTGAATCCTCACTCTGCAAGGTATAGCCTGATGAAATGTAAAGAGAGTGAATGCTGCTTTGGAAAGTTCTTTTTAGTTCTGTGTATAGCCTCTTTAGTGCAGTAAAATTGAGTAAACCTAGATACACAAAAAAATAGAACTCTACATCAATACTTTTTACATGACAGTACTCACAAAAGTGACTAATAAACATCATCCACTTACCCTCTCACAACACTGTCTATTCTACATATAAGATAACATGGATCTGCCTCCTACCTTTCTGCTGCTTCCGAAGGAACTCTACCCAACTCTTAAATGCTGAAAATTGCAAGTATAATTCAAAGACATTGCAAAGGAGTGAATAATTTACTACAATTACATACTAGTAGTTTTATTGACAAGGATGCACTTTAGAGGAATATATGTGTAACTCATTCCCAAGATGCATCTTATTAGCAACACTCAACATCCTTCGTTAGTTGATAAATTATAATTACCATTCTACAGTCAAGGACATGGATGGTTATAGTTTCATCTTGAGTTTGACTAACAATGTATGATGCTTCTTTGAATAAAGCCAAACGATTTCCATCATATGTTACAACACTCAGATCAGAAAAAATTGTGCAACGACCTAAGGAAAAAAAAAAATTGTATTTGCTCACTTATTTTATAGTTTCTGTAAATGTAACCAAATACAAAGATATGAAGATATAGCAATAAGCTAACTAAGACCAACTTCTTTGCTGTACAGTTTCAGATATTTAGCACATTTTCAGATGTATTTTATTACTATTGCATCCCTGTAAATGGACAGCATAGTCAAATTCTACATAGTCCAATGGCACAATCCACAGCACTCTGCTATTCATACAATTTTTAGCAGCATAAATTTATAATTTTCACAACCCTAAACCAGCAAAAACACAGATGACAGTGAACCATGCCAGATCTTTAGCTTCTCTCCAGTCTCATTCATAAGGAGGGAGATCTTGTTTCAAGTTCTCTTCTTTACAGTCATACTGCTCTGTTTCAGAGACTGGAGTTCATAAATGGAAATTTACATTGCTTATCTCTGCACGACTATTTTGCCATTATGGACTAAATTCAATTTTCTTTGAGGTTAGGATTCATTGTGCCTAGTTCTACATAATTGGTAGGAGTGACTATAGCACAGCTATGCTGCTAGAGTCCATGAATTGTTAACAATTAACTTCTCAGACTGAAGTAGATACAAGGTATCCCACAAAATCCACTGCCTATATCCACTGTATCTCATCTGACAAAACAGAAGACAGGTCTAAGTCACACCTAGACAAGTCTCCTGATGTTACCAGAAGTTAGTTAAGATATTTATCCTACAGTAAAGGAACATTTTCATTTCACTTAACTAGATGCAGAACTAGAATTATAAATTTAATTAAGCAACAATCTGTACAATATAGATCTTTCTTTTCTTCACCATGGTTATAGGAGCATTGCCTTCTTAGATATGTATTAAATTGTTACTCAAATTCACTTCAAAAGAACCAAATAATTAAAACTTACATGCACATTCCCACTTTGGGCAGCATTTGTCCCCATTTACTCGAGCAGCATATCCTAAAATTCCACAGCTAGGTTGAGTTGCATTGTATGGGCAGTTTTGTGACTTATTAACTTGAATCAGTTGTCCATCCAAGCAAATGTATTTTATGCACTCATTCTCTGTGAGTGGCTAAGACATATTTAAAAGACACAAGCAATATCACAATAATGCATAGTATTTGCTCATAAAAGAGGCTCACATTCTTCAGGCACCAAATATTTATAAATCCTCATGACAACAATAGTGGAAGATTTAAGCAAAGAGCATCATTGAAAATCTGACCCTTCTGAGGATAGTTTAAAATTCGGTCCTGCTGTAAAGCGCAGAACATTTTTTTGTTTGTTTACTTTTAATTAAAAGAATTTGAGAAGAAACTAACATGGATGTGTGGGCAGGAAGGCTACATGATATACAAAGTACATGAACTACATGAAGCACTGCATTTTACCAAAACAATCCCAAACATTCCTGCAACAGTCACACTCAGAAAACCAAGGTCCAAATCACAGTGAAATATAACCCTCATGAAAATCATCATGCACAACTGAAGTTGTTCAGACTTACAGATATAACTGTAAAAATAACAAATAGCCCTACTTAATGCAGACATTTAAATCATGAGGATCAAAGTATGCCTCACACATGATGGTTTTATCAGCATATAAAAGTAACCTGGATTTATTCAAAACCAAATGCAATAACGTTATGACGTTACTTACTGTACAGGTTTGGAGAGCTGCTGTTTCTGTAGGGAAAACTGAAGCTGGCTGTGTGACTCCTGGCATGGCTTCAGCTGTTGCCAATCCATCAGCAATTGTTGTAGGCAACCCATAAAGTGGTTTGGTAGATAAATAGGCAAAGGAGGAAACTGATGGAGCTGTTGTATCATTTAAGTAGTCAGGTACTGTTAAGAGCAAACTCTCTGAAGGTGTTTGTACTTCAGATGTTATTCCATGCTTGGAAGTTTGAGTGGCCAATGATGCAGCAGCTACAGAAGAAAAAGGTTTTGTTTCAGAGGATGAATGTATGGTGAATGGTATCAGTATGCTTACATTAGAAGGAGCTGCAGTTGTGGTTGTGAAATATGGAGAATAAAATTTCTGAGGTATTTCTGAGGTAATGGCAACACCTTGAGCGTGGACAGGTTGGACATCCAGCTCTTCTGATTTTTCCGTATCAGGGAACATAAGTTCTTTTGATTTTGAAGAAACAGAAAAATAGGTGGGTTTCACCAAGGTTGTGGTGGATTTTGTTAGAGTTTCTGTTTTGTCAGATGTTGCTGATGGAACAGTAATGCTTTGCCCCGTACCTCTTATTGTTGAGCCTGAAGATACGTGTGATGAATGGGCAGTAGCTGGAAGCACTGTAGTTGCTAGAAAAGTGGAACTGTAGGCAGTGGTTGAAAGTATGTCTTGCTTTGGCAACACAACAGTTTTCTCTGTAGTAGTTTTAACCACTGACGTGGATGCTGTTGAAATTACACGTGTTAAAAAGGCACCTATGGATGGCTCACTTTCCATCACTATGGGAATTTCTGTTGTTTCAGGTAATAAAACAGATGAAGTTGTAGTTGTTTTAGGAGTTTGACTTGAAACAAGTGATTCAGTAACTGGGGCCTGCCATGTGGATTTTAGACCAGTATCTGTGGAAATAAAAGGAAAGGCATCTTTTTCGATGGTCACTGAAGAAGAGGAAGTTGCAAGTAATTCTGGTGAGGAAGGGAGAATACTGGTTCCAAATATAACGTCAGCTGTTTTTCTAGCTGGGAATGTAGACTGGAAAACAGTAGTTCTTGGTACATATGGCTGCGTAACTGAATCACTTAAAATTAACTCTTTTTCAGTTGGTAAAATAACTCGTGTAGGGTCCAATGAGATAGATAATACATTTGAATGAATACCTTTAGGTAGTGAAGTAGTTAAAGAGGATGAGAGAGTTGATTCTACTGTAGCTTCAGTTGTGCTTAATAGAATTCGTGGCTGATCAGTGGATTTTGTTAAAGTTTCTTCAGGATGCTGGTAAGTTGAGATACTGCTTTTGCTTGTCAAGGAAGGCTTAGATGTCTGATGAGCAAGTTCCATTACCATTGTAGGAGGAAGATGTGATACAGTCATAGCCTTTGTGGTCTGTACTGGAACTTTATCTCCTGTAGATGGAATAAGAGATGTCTGAGCTGCAGCAGTGGCAGGTTTTACCATAATTGTTATACTTTCAACTGTAGACTGTGATGCTGTAGGAACTACTTTAGTTTCTACTACTGGATATTTTGGTGTGGTTGTTACTTTCAGTATCGATTGTGTTAAAGAAGTTGAAGAAACTGATTGGTCTTCCAGATGCTGAGAGGTAGAGAAAGTGTGAAAAGACTTCGTTACTGGAAGTACAGCATGGGATGTATGCACAGGACTCAGAGGTGTCACTGATGCTTCTTTTCCGTATATGGACAGTGAAGGAAGAGAAATATTTAAAGAGATTAGAGAGCTTGATGGTGAAGAAGGAAAAACAGATGTCTTTGTCGTGGAGATGCTAGTAGTTCTTTCCTCTTTTGATTCATCAGGCTGTGCTGGTAACAATGTGGTTTCAGATGCACTAAGGAGAATATGTGGAGATCCAGTGAAGGACATTGTTTGAGCTGACTCTCTTTTTGTAGATATGGAAGGAAGTGTAGCAGTTTCTTTTGATGAGATAAAGGTTTTCATTGCTGATGTGGCAATGCTACCTGAATACACTGAAGTGCTTCTCTTCCCTGTACTTAAAACCAGAGGTGACTCGTAATCGGTAAATGCTTTTCCAGTTGATTTTGTTTCTGATTCAAAAGGTGATGTTATTTCAGAAGTTACCTTAACAAACAAAGGTGGCATTGTGGTAGTCTGAGGCAAAACAGGGTATTTAGTGTACAATGTAGTCAAGAACTCTGTTGAATTTAGAACTGTGTATGATGGATGTGCTGTAGTTGACACAGTTTTAAATGTTTTTTTTAATTCAGTCAAAGCTGGAGTAGCAGGAGTAGGAACTGACTCTGAAGGCCTTCCTGTAGAAAGACTGATGGGTTTTCCAACTGTAGAACTAGGATGCAGTGAATATGGAAGGAAATGGGAGCTAGATGTATGCTGCACGTGAGGTGTTACTTCAGGAGTTTCTTTTTCTTCAGTTGTAAAAGGTAACAAAGTTGTTTGCAGAGTTGTCATCTTTGGACCTAGAGTTGTAGAGAAAGGTACCCCCACAGCATCTGTCAGATGGTGAACCTTTTCAAGAGGAAGTTCTGTAATTGCCTTACCTAGTGATGAAGGCAGTGTGGATGCTGGTGAAAGTACAGTCTTAGTGCTTTGTTCAGTTAAAACAACTGCTGTTTTTGTCATTTCTGAAGATACTGGTTTTAGCAAAAACAAAGTAGTGATCACAGGAGATGATGATGTTACCGTAACATTAGGTACTGTGGTAGAAGACTGGCCTATGCTTGTTTTTGTCATTTCTGAAGTTGATGTTACGTTTGTTGATGATGTATATGAACGTACACCCAAAGGTGATAAGGTGAAATCCTTGGGCTGATACACAGTAGTTTTTTCTGTTCTTGATTCAAATGAAGAGGGTGTAAACGTTGCAAGTCCTTCTGGTTTTACTTGTGCTTCCTTTGTAGGAAGTGCTATTGTGGCTATTTCTGATATTTCCATCATTTTAGTTTTGACTGGCAGTTCCGTTGTTTTAAATGTAATGGGTGTCCCAGTAAAAATAAAAGTAGAAACTGGTTGGCCTTCTAATTCTGGGCTTCTAGACGCTGTATGTGAAGCAGTTACTATCAGAGGCTCTGTAGCCCTCAGAAGCTTAGTGGAACCACTACTGATCATTTGTATTTTTGTGGAGGTTTCTGAAGTGACAGGAGATGGAAACAACAGAGAAACATCAGCAAGAGAAGACAAGCTTACATTAGATTTTGCTATCTCAGGCAGTGTTGTAGTTCTCCTCTCAGCTGATGTCATTTCTCTTGGCTGTGAAGAAAGATATGACAAAGTTATGGCTAGAAGTGTTGTATTAGATGTTACAGCTGAAAATTTAGTTTTCTCTGTAGTTGCAGGGAGTTTCAACTTTGAAGCAAGTGTTGTTTTCATGTCCGTTGTTGCACGTAAGGGAAATGAAGTTACTTCACTGATGGCTGCCAAAGTTGTACTAAATGTTAAGTGGGAAACTGCTGGTGTTTGAATGCTGGCAGGCAAAGGTGAAGTACCATCTGCAGGTTCAATGCCTGGAATCAGACAAATAAATGGTAGTCTGACATTAGCAGCTAAATTACAGACAAAGCTAGTGAAGCTAGAAAGATTATATAACAATTTATATAGCTCTGATTTTTTCAACTACCTTTAAGCTTGTAAAATTGGTTGATGCTCAGCTGAGCATGATCCAGCAGAGCACTCAGGTGGCCAAAAAGGCCAAAAGGCATCCTAGCTTGTATCAGAAATAGTGTTGCTAGCAGGAGCAGGGAAGTAACTGTCCCTCTGTACTCAGATCTGGTCAGGCCACACCTTGAGTACTGTGTTCAGTTTTGCGTGCCCCTCACTACAAGAAAGACATTGAGGCCCTGGAGCATGTCCAGAGAACGGCAGTGAAGCTGGTGAAGGGTCTGGGGCACAGGTCTTACAAGGGAGGCAGCTGAGGAAGCTGGGATTGTTTAGTCTGGAAGAAGAAGAGGCTCAGGGGAGACCTTATTGCTACCTGAAGGGAGGTTGTAGTGAGCTGAGGGTCAGCCTCTTCTCTAGTGGTAACTAGAGAAGGACTAGAGGGAATGGCCTCAAGTTGTGCCAAGGGAGAATCAGTCTGGACATTAGTAAATACTGCTTTTCTCAAAGAGTGGTCAGGTGCTGGAATGGGCTGCCCAGAGATGTGGTGGAGTCACTGACCCCAGAGGTGTCCATGTTTAGACACCATGTTGAGGGATGTGGTTTAGAGAGAACTGCTGGTGATAGGGGGATGGTTAGACTCAATGATCTTGTTCTCAAACCTTGATGATTCTTTGAAAATTCAGAGCCAAACTCAAAAGTAAATTTCAATAAGTTGCTTCACTTTTCATGTTACTGAAATGTTTTATGAAAAATATTTCATATTGTAAAATGTTAGATTTGCAAAGAGTTAAACTATTTTAATTAAACTGCACGTTCAGTGAATCTTAAGATTTGCATAACTGAGGTCAGAGTTATACCAATTTAAGCACCATTATTTAAAAGCTTGACTAAGATATCACCTCAGACATTAATAAGCTAAATATATCATGCATATATACACAATTTTTCAAACATACAGTCTTCAAAATACACGCATCTTTGAGTGACTTCATCCAACAACATATTGAGAGGACATGCAGGGATGCAGCCTTCCACTCTAAAAGAAAAACAATATCATTTAGGTGAACAGTATCTTCTTGATCAAGTAATTAAATTTCAGGCAAACACTATTTATAGTATCTTTTTTAACAGACATCCTTGCTCTCATCACCTCAGTATTCTCCTTCAAAATGTCACTGATATGGCATACATTCTCACAGACCAAAGCTAAAGCAGGAACATTGCAATTAGCTTGTGAAATGAAAGTTCACATTGTAAACACTTACTTAAAAAATGCCAAACCTTTTTTGCAAACCAAAGTCCAAATGTCACTTTTACAAGACTTAGTGCAAGTTTCAATCCTGCTGAGAAGCACAGTGCACAGAGTACATAAAGGGAAAAGGCAAAGAGATGTGGCTGTTGCAACTCTATAGTTGAGCATGGTGAGAAAATTGAACAGGTTGCCCAGAATAGCTGTGGATTTTCCATTCCTTGAAGTGTTCAAGGCCAGTGAGTGGGGCGCTTTAGGCAACCTGATTTAGTTGGAAGTATCCCTTTCTATGGTAGGGAAGTTGAAGGTAGATTATCTTCATAGTCCCTTCCAATCCAAACCATTCTGTGATTCTACCCCAACAAAAGCATAAGGACACAACTATCTGAAACAAACATAACTTGATTTATCAGTGCACTCTCACTCTCTCCAGTTTCAAAGTTACAAATACTTGTTGTTACAGACTCTGACAATACTTATTACTGGTGGCATCTAGAAACTTCACTTACATGTAGCTGCTACAGCAGTTTCAATTCTTTCATCCTTTACTCATCTTCCAAATTAACGCTGTCCTTCTGTACTGATCCTACCTTTGGTTACTTGTATGCCTATTATTATGCAAATTATAAAGTTTTACATTTACAAAAACTTACTTTGGTACTGTCTGACAGTTTTTTCCCAAAGGATCCCTGCAGGTTTTGAAACATGGGCTTGCACAGGCATCATAATGCCATTCACATGCAGAACGTGATAGAAATTTTACATCTGAAAGACAACCAAAATCTGTTAATCTCATTTATTTCTAAAAACATACACACATCTCACTAAGAAAGATAGCTCAAGTTCACTGCAGCTCTAGAACACTCACTATTTCTACCAGCATTCTTTACAAACAAAATTAATAGTAGCATTTTTCAAACTGCGAAGCTCTTTTTAAAATGAAAGTTTACTTTTACACACAGTACAGAGTACTCTGCAACCTGTTTTGCTCTTAGCATAGATAAAACCTGCCACTGAATTTCTCATGCTTACTGTATATTACAATCACTTGAAAATAAAGCCAGGTAAGTCAGCGCGCTGCTTTCTTATGTTTTAAAAACCATGTCAACAATGAATCTGTATTTTGGGTTATTCAAACAAGATGAAAAAGATACAGATTCTGAACAGTTACTGCTATTATAATCAAAATTAAAAGCACCAGCGCCACACCAATGCACTAACACTGTGCATCACAAAAGTGGTTTGCCTGCTGTGTAAAATCAGGTGATAGAAGGTACATAACTTGTAATGCAACTGCATTTTAAAAATCAAAACAATCTGATCTGAGGTCAATTTAGGCTCTTTACTACCACATCTCTTAACAGTTCATCTTTTCAGAAGCAGTATAAGATAGAATTTCAGACTCAAAATGACTTGAGGTTTAAATCGTTTTCTTGAAATGCCTAACCGCTCCTAACATGCCAAAGCAACTCAGACATGATCACATACATAGAATTGAACAAATAAAAACATTTCTCCAAACTGAATACTTCAAAAAGAGTCAAACACTATGACAAATGAAAAAAAAAAACCAACCCCCCACCCAAAAATCACACATACCTACCCAACTTCCCTTCAGAATATCTAAAGCACATAGATAGTGTTTACTGAAATACTTCAAGCCCAGATAACTGAAACTCAAAGTGCTAATTCAGATAGAGGAAGAATTAAACTTCAAAGTGGAAATAAATGGAAGTAAAGATCAGCTACAGTTCTAATGCTTATTAGTTTATTCAGAATGAATGTAAAGAAGAAAAATAAACAGACTCAGCTTAGATTGAATATAAAGCTTCAGAGAAGCAAATTCTCAGTAATCATATGGATAACACTCACATGTTCAAATGCATTATGTTTTCTTTTTCACTACAATCCTGTCCCATTTGTGTGCAGAATGGCTCCCATGTCAGTGCTATGTGCACAGCCAAGAGGCTCTTTCAAGTCTATGTGACATAAGCAATCCATCTGGATATTGGTACCTGAACTACAACTCACTACAGCTCCCTCCCGTAGCAGCCAAGGCAAGACAGTGACAGTTTCCTTATGTCTATACAGAGAAGACCACTACCATGATATATAACAGAGTATTAAGACTGATTTTAGACCTATGTGGTTAAGAGTCTGTGAAGTCTAACTGCAACTGAACAATATTTATGTTAATGATCAGAAAGAAATGATTACTGCTTACAAAGAATTTCCACTTCTGTCTTGTCTTTTTTGCTCTCAAGTCTTGTGGCTAGCTCTTTTACATCTTCCTGAAGGCATTCATCCTTCCCTGAAGATCCTAAGAAATTGCTTTTCCCTGCAAATTTCAGACATCTGCACTCATGGATAGTTAGTTCTCTGCCATTATTAATCATAAACATCTTTCTTCTTAGTAAAAATAATTCTCTTCAAAACAAACTATAACTCAAACTCAGCTGCCTACACCCTTCTTATAGTCAAAGAATGTGCATGTTGCCATCTAGTGTTATCCTTTCAGTGGTGTTCTGTCCAAGGACTTAAACTGTCACCATTTTCAAAAACATGACTTCAAAGACAGTAACAAATGCATTTATACATAATTACATCCCTATATAAAACTAAATACGCTTCACTGAACTAATCTAACCCCTTCTAGTGAAGCCAACTTAAATAACATTTAATGGAGGAAGGGAATTATTTCTGTACATTTTGCTGACAGATGCCTGGAGCTTTGCATAAAAAGGCAGGTCGAAGTGAAAAGGTTTAATGACACATGAAGAGGATGTGTGACAAAAAGACAACATACCCAAGATTTACTGGAGCAGGTTATCATCACCCTAATGTGGACCAGCAATCACAGAATATTCTAGTGCAACCTAGGAGATCTCATTCAGATTACCCAAAGGTAAGTACACAGATCCATAACTTCTAACTCGTGCCATAAACCTCACCACTAACAGTAAAAGAAGTTCCAAACAACAAATGCACAAGCTTTGTAGAGAACATACACAAACCTCACGAGGAATGTCAGTTTCTGAGTTTAGAAGAGTGATCTTGAATTAACACTGTTAAGTGTGGAACTGACATACTTTTTCCTATTTTTCACATGAGCTTAGACTCAAAGTGATAGCCACGTTTGCCTCAAGTACTCCTGCAGATTAAGTTCATGGAGTTTGCAGGTGCTGCATGACTTGGGAGGGAATGGTGAGAACCTGCACGTAATTTGTTGCTCATGAATACCACTTTCTGCAAAGAACTAACAAAATCATGCTTTTCTGCAAATTTTGCCCCTGCATCTGCAGAACATAAGAGACAACAGATGAAATCAGGACCCTTTTCATAGAAACTGTCTTCAAAGGAGAAAAGAAAAAGAAAAATGACAAAAAACATGCTCTAAAGCCATTTAAATCTTCCTCTCACTTCCTAAACTGAAGGAAATACACCTTTTCTCTCTCTTTTGATTTTAGACATCAACTTTCATGCCAGTGAGACCTAGAGTACTGCTAATCCAATTACAGAAAATTTCACCAGTAAAACTGTGGATTTCACCAGTGTAATAGCATGAAGGCCTTATGCTACCGAGGAAGTTAATCAGCCATCTCCAACACATGCTTCCCACTTTTATACTACTTAAATTCCCCCACCAGCAAACAGTTATAGGAGCTTCGTATTCTGCGTACAGTTCACTCCCAACAAAAGAATGATACAGAGTCATGGCTCTTATATCAGGTATATGCTCCTCAAAAGTATTTGTCATGTCATTTAGAAGTAACCACGTGCATCCCAGTGAAGTCTACCAGCACTGTCTTCTATTTGGTGACAGCAAATCCTTAATAAAATGGTAAAGTATATCTTGGATGGGAAACATTCCACTAAATACGTCCTCATTTATTTTGTCTAATAGGAGCTAAACATATAAATGTGTGATGGTATTGTAGAAAGCTTTCATAACAGTATAGTATACACTTTGCCAAAGACAATACATTAAAAAAATACTTCCCAAACCTATACATAATTTTCTCGCTTCCTTGAGCATCAGAGAAGCATTCAGGATCTTCATTCCTACTGGCTTTCAAATTTAGGTCTGTGGTAATAAAAACAACAACTACTATATGGAGCTGTTGGAGAGGGTCCAGAGAAGGGCCACAAAGATGATCAGAGACTGGAGCACCTCCCCTATGAAGACAGGCTGAGGGAGCTGAGCTTGTTCAGCCTGGAGAAAAGAAGGCTGCGGGGTGACCTCATTGCAGCCTTTCAGTACCTAAAGGGAGCCTACAAACAGGAGGGGAATCAACTGTGTGAAAGGGTAGATAACTGCAGAACAAGGGGAAATGGTTTTAAGGTGAGGAAGGGAAGACTTAGATTGGATATCGGGGAAAATTCTTTACCAAGAGAGTGGTGAAGTGCTGGAACAGCTGCCCTGAGAGGTTGTGGATGCCCCGTCCCTGGAGGTGTTCAAGGCCAGGCTGGATGGGGCCCTGGGCAGCCTGGTCTGGTATTAAATGGGGAGGTTGGCAGCCCTGCATGCAGCAGGATGTTGGAGCTTGATGATCCTTGAGGTGCCTTGCAACCCAAGCCATTCTCTGATTCCTGGATCTGATAAAGAATATTATTTTTCATAACATCAGAGTCTGCTAGTGATGTTGATTACAAAAACCCTGGCCACAATTTGTGTGTTTTGACAATTCCTACTAGTTTACAAGTCCATCCTGCCTTTTTTTTATATTGACATCTACCACAAGGACAACATATGCCGCTATCAGAATTTTGATATATTTGCAACTTCTGCTATACTCAAAAAATTCCAATTTACTTTAAAAGGGGTGAGGGGGAGAGGAAGGGGGAAGAACCTAAAAACTGAACTATAGAAGACTGTATTCAGAATAAAGCTTTTTTTAAAACATGAAAAAAAAATACTTAAACTTTCATTCTCATCTGACACTTTGTTGGTTTTTTTTTTTTCCTCAGACTTCAAATAATTTGGAAGGAAGAAAATCTGATTCAGAGTTACCTCTATTTATAACAGCAGCAAAACTCTGCTTAGTAACTCAGATTGCCAATCTCTTCTGCTACAAGTTTAGAAACATGAAATCCTATCTAGCCACTTAACACACACAAACTACCAACAAACTCTGCTCATGACTTTCAAGTTTCTGCAATGAGAAATGTAAGGAAATATCACAGAAAAAAAAAACTCTGTGCCTAGCGTAAACATAATTGAAAATGGAATATAACTGCCTACCCCTCAAATACTTAAGCTTTAGTTTATTATACTGTTAGATTGATATAATCCTGTTAACGTAATTATCTAATCTCCTCCTATTTACTCACTCAGAAGCCAGAAGGTCAAATGCTTGTATTTGCAGTATAAGTAAGAAAGATTTTATAATTCCAGGGAACATCAGTTCAGTTCCAAGAGCTACACAGAAGGTGTGTTAATGGTCATAGTGGAATTTGCAGGTACAACAAGAGTTGCTCAGAATTATCCAGTATCAAGTCCAGGCCATAATCTTTGGGACTGGCAAAGCATTAGAGCTTGAACTAAACTTCAAAGCAATGCATTGTAATTAAAACAGGATAGGTTAAAAGAAGAATTATATTGGTGGAAATGTTGAAACTAAGTTGATGTTTAGCCAGTCAACTACATTATGTATGAAACCTGACTTAAGATGGAAGAGGCTTTTGTTAAAGTATATATTTTCATTTCCAGTTTTGCACAATTTCTGAATATTTCAGTTAAGGTACAAATACTACAAAGATGCAAAATGTCCTGTGTGAAGCACAAATACTGATAGATACTTATGTGCAGTGTGCATATGCCCACCTACTTCTTGAGATTTTAATGTTTGCTGAAAATTCTGACAGGTTTTCATTTACAGCCACCTAGTCTCTAAAGCACATAGCTAGCAACACTCTTCACAAAAGCTTTGCCACAGAATTTATATAAAACAAGACACATTCTTATAATATTAACCCACAGCCATATTGGAATGTGAAGTATGTTATTATCACTCTGTGAATGATAAAAATCAACTAGCTTGAGAATATGATTAAAAAAAGATAAGGAAACTACAGGTATATGCATAAAAAAAACCAGTTTCCTTCTTCCTCCTGACTTTCCCTAACTAATGATTTCTAATGATGAATTAATGACAGCTCTCGCACAACATTTGTCTCTAGAAGACTAAGGTAAGACTAAGTGTATTCTTTCAGCTTAATGAGTAATAATCCATTGGTTGTAAAAAAAAAAAAACCTGCATAGAATATTAAGTCTATTTTCTTCTGAAGATAAATATTTTCTTGTGAATGCACACTCTAGATAGTCAAATTCCATTATCAACTCAGACTCTCAAATGTTTGTGGGAAGGAGGGCAAAGAAATCTGATCATAATTAAAACAACTGAATTTACAAACTGCAGTGACTATATCTGGAAAGCACTTTCCAGTTTAGCCCATCCTATCTGCGTAATTCATAGTCAAGGTATCTGAATGTGACAATATTTACTGCTATGAAACTGAAAAAAGTGACTCGTCAGCTGACTTTCAATGACCATGTATCTATTGCTGTGATGATAGGGTCATTTAAAATTCCTCCTTTTGAACGTGCGTCACAGAGCATGAAGAAGTCTCATGAGGAACTTTCTGGCCAAGGGGATTTACTGGGCCTATTATTCTGCTCCTGATATTTATCCTCTGATTCCAGAGGAATAGCTGTTCCTGGTTCAAGGGTTTCTGATCTAATATGCAAAGCATTTACAATAGTCAGCAGGAAACCCAATATGCTTTTGCCTCGCACTCTGGAGCCGGTGTAACTTTTCCATTAACTAAAACAAATGCTGCTGTATTTTTAGACCATGTAATTACCCTACATCAGCAGGCTGGGCCTTGTGAACGTACACTGGAGAAAGATTCGAGCCCTGTGTTTCTCTGCTTATAAAATTCTGAAACCCAAGCCCTCGGATGTGGTGATTAATGAAATGCCTCGATCATTTGATCTGATCCCACATGCTGAGGTGAATTGTTTTAGTTTTCCACTGGCATAGATAGGATTTTTTTGCTATAATGACTGAATGGTAAAGACTTCACACTTGAAAAGATATACCACTCTGTGTTAATGGATGACCACTGAGAATTGGAACACGTTTTAACCTTCTTCATTCCTGTCTCAAAGATAAAAGACGAAAGGAGATATTTTTGTTACATCCAAAAAAAGTTCTTTGCTTTAAATGCTGCACGAACATCCTGGTAACAGGCTCAGCTCATAACTCTGCTGTTCAAAAGCCTCAACAGCTCTGCAATTACAAGCATTTGTCAAGAGACAACAGGCATTTGGCAATGACAAAATCTGTCATTTTTTCAGAAGTTGGAGTGTGCCAGTCAACAGCTGCATTAGGCTGTCATCATAATGCACCACAAAACAGCAGCAGATTCACAATACTACCATTAACACTTTAATTCAATGTTTTGATAACAAGAAGCTCCACGAGGCATACAGTTGGCCTCTTCTGTCACAGAAGTCAGTGCTTGCTTCAGATTTGCCTGTGCCAAGAGATTCAAACTGATCACTATAAAACAGCCAGGCAATGATTCATTTGTTAAAATATTTCACTTTTGTTCTTTGTTTTTTTTTTTTTAAACAGTTTTTATTTCAGAGAATGAAGAACTCATTTAAGAAAACCATTTTACCAAGAACACCTTTAAAATTCTTCTATCCCAACAAATTAATTACCATTAAATTCAAAATTGCAACAAAATAAAAAGCATTAGAACATAAAAGTAATAGTTACGATGATTTGGGAACTTTACATACCACATAAATGCCATGGGAGCCAGCAAGTAGTAGTTGATACCAAGGTTTGTAAAAAAAGTCGTATAGATTCACTAGAAATATCTGATGTATTAACCCAAATTGGCAATAATGCAAGTGATAGTTTCATGAATAATATGCTGTGTTTTTGCTTTACAGCACAATATAAATTATTGCGTCTCACTCTGATCTTTAACACCATCTTCACTTCAGGATAAGGCTCTTTTCAAGTTTAAAAGTGAAAGAGTATGTTTTTCCTTACTAATCTAAAACTAGCTAAGTTTGATCAGTTATGGAATCCTAAATGTATGGTGTTGGTCACTGGTTCTTATTGGAGCAACTTCTGCATCCAGCTTTGACAAAAAGTCCTAAGAACGCTGTCTACATTTCTGATCTTTACACTCAGTGGAATGTGATTACTGTTATAGGAATGGGAATCTCTCCAGAAGGCAGAAACCAAAGCAGTCTCACAGCAATCTCCATTACAGCTCCTGAATATGCAGCAGTCTAATTAACTTCAGCGAAACAGACAACTACATCCCCAAGAAGAGGCCTCTATTTCCACTGCACTTGAAATGCTAGCAGTTAATAGCTGAAAAGGCAGAGCTTTTGAGAATGGGAACATAGATAAAGCTAAAGTTGCTTTTCAGGGGAAATGCAAGATTTGAGGAATGCAGTCTTCAGGCTGTCTTTTGCACTGGATGGCATGATCTCTAGTAAGAAGGCCACAGAGTTTGCAAGGAGAACTCATTGTACTGAAAACTCTTTCAGTGACAGTCAGAGGGAAAGAAGGAAAAAAACATCATGCACAGACCTTATCTTTGAGAGAAGTATTCCTTTTCTTTTCTATTTTTTCTAATGAAATTATTTGAATGAATTTCCTGTTCCTTAAGCATTTCATCACAAAGTAAGTATGGCCCAGAAACATTGTACTCCTCTGTTAATACCCCAAACCATTGGCAAATACAGTGTAGTCATGAGGATATTTAATGGCTCATGACAAGAAAACAATCACGTTCTTCTACAGAGCTCAAAGATGATTTTTCAGGAAGAGTGTCACAAAGAGATTAACAACAGCTCCCAGTTATGTCAGGGAAAAGTTCATCACCTCTTAAAAATGCCAATAGTATTTGGCCTGTATTTCCATAGGAAGCAAACTGCTGTTAATCAAATATAAATTTGATTACCTACCCACAAGTTTCAGAAGTACTGACAGTCTGAACTCCTCTGAATGATGGTACTTCAGAAGCTTAACTGAAGACATTGAAATGTGGATGAAGTATCCTGGTTTTGCAAATGACTCAAAGGAACTATATCCTGAAAGCCATGTATTCTTGTGGATAACAAATGTTGATTTGTTGTGAAATTCTTCACTTTTTTCCCATTTAGAAAGAACAAGGGTATTACTTGAGGACAACTGAAGAAAATAATTAGGTCTCTCAGCTGCTTCAAATGAAACCAAGTTGGAATCTGAAAAACAGAGGACTCATTTATGTTCTTTAATAAACTAAACTCATTCAAATGTAACATTATTGCTATCAGTAGCATGAGCAATGTAAACAGCATTGACCTTATCAGTAAAACAGAATTTAAGGAAATATTCTATATATATATATATTACAGAATCCTAGATTAATGAATGTTTATTTTTCTAAATTCACTACAGATAACAAAATAATCTTTTTGTAACGTTTGCAATCAGAAGCATACAGCTCAAGAGCTCAGCCTTGCATTAAAAATAAATTCAAAAATGCTATTTCGCATTCAGCTTGCAGCTTTGTGTTGCATCTCTAAGCAGCCAGCTCTCCAGCCTTCCCCCTAACAACATTAACAGCAAAGTCTGTCTTCTGACAAATGTACCCACACCATACCTTACCCTTAAAGCAGTACTGTTGATTTCAAGCAAGCCCTTGTACAATCAATTGCAGAGTGGCAGATTTTGAGCCTGTTACAGGCATCTGTTACTCACAGAATTACTTCATTCTGTTTTGCTGTAAATTCTGCTCTTCTGTGGAAAGCAGCCATTAAACTAGTGTAAAATCAACTAACTCACCAGACCTAGATAGCATTTCTTAGAAAATTTTTAAAAGAGCTCAGAAAATAAATGATCTCTATTAAACAGATACTTTATATTCTCCTATAACAGTTCTGGAAGAGTTGATTGTTTTCTGAGTATAAAAACTATGACTTACTTGAAAAAACAAGACTATCTTTTTTAATAGATGTCTGCTAGTGATTGGAAAGTAATGAGACAATCACCATAATTTATAGACCCAAAACTTTCTACTACCGGTGATTTGTCTTAAACAGATGAAATACATCCAATTTGGGGGAGGTGAACAACCAAGAACACAGATAATATAAATAAGTATGAAAAATATGACAATTACTGCATTGATTTTACAAACTCCTCTATGTCCAAAAAATGAAATTCCATTCTCCTAATTTGTATTATAAGACACAAAATCCACTTGTTAAGTTCTATTTTGAGAGAGAGATTTTATACAAATAGAACACTAGGAGTGACCTTCACTTTCCAAGCCTAAAACAAATACAAGAGTACAAGTGTCTCAAAACTATGACTAATAAAAGCAGTCTGGCCCTGGATACTCTATTACACGAGCTCCTGTGTGTTCTACAGACAACAGTTAATCAAATGCCTGCTTTTTCAACTGACCTACATCCATTTTTTCTGATTATACAAGTGACAACTACACTCAGGCTGTCCAAATTCCTGATCTGTAGTAAAATTTTATTGAGGCTTGAGCGCTCTGGGGGCAGTGAAATTGGGTATGCAGGCTACTACAGCATTTAATCATTGTCACAAAGTGCTGAATAAATTCTTGTAAGCCCTTTATACTTGTCTGAAGGTGTGCAAGATTTATTCCATCTTCTGAATAAACAAGATTCATTCACTGAGAAACCTAATTCAGGATGTGAAGTAGACAAATTCATAGCACAGTACCTTTAGCTCAGGTTAGAGCCAATGGCCATCTCTGTACATGACAGTAGAAAATATGTGATGGTGACCAAGTGAATAAGAGGACTTTTCTTGTATCGCCCCTTCCTCTTCTCCCAGAGGAAGAGTGGAGGGGGCAATACACACCTGAGGCACTGGCTACAATACTGACTGTGAAGCTTGTTAAAGTTGTAATTAGGGAGGGATGATTGTTTATCAAATAAAAGTATCTGTTCATAAAGCTGAAATCATGTAATTAAAATTAGTCAAGTAGAAATTTTAGCAGACATTTAGGTGCAGAGTTAGATAAAGAGAAAAGAATTTTTTTAACCCAGATCTACACTTAGATATAAGCAAGTATTAAAGGATAGAACATGCTTTGGCTTAAGCCTCTACATTACAATCACTTTACCATGTGCTTTGGGTTTATAAAGTCCTGAAGTAAGCATAAAGCTCACTACATGTCCGGGAACAATATCATCTTCTCTCACTGCGAAAACAAAACCATTCACCAGTTTTGCTGCCATTACAAATTCTCCATTGACGTAGCTGAGAAGTTTGTATGGGCCCTTTCCCAGAGCTGTTGAGAAAAAGTTGTCAGAATTACCTTTCATGTCAAGTGTCACGAGTGCTTGAGTCCTAAATATTATGATATAGAGAGAAACTAGAGCTGAAAACTCCAGGTGCCATTTGTTAATGACAAACAAAACTACACATTTGGGAAGTATTCACACTCAAAACTACCTATCTTAAATTCTAGGGAATTGTCATCAGCTTCTCTCCCTTGTTCTTATCTACTTCAAAGTTAGATGAATCTTCAGTTACTCGGGTAGAAAAGAAAATATTTAGCACAGAAATAGCTTTCTGTCCCCTCATTGGCCACTCTGGAACATCTTATGAGGAGTACTGATGAGCTGGATAAGCAAACAGCAGGAAGTGGTATATGGTAACTATGTTTATTGCAAGCTTATCACATGTACAGCATTTCAGTATATCAACAAGTTTTTGCCAATAAAAATTCAGTAAGAAAACTAATACCACACTTTATATCTGTTACCATCCAAGTTCTTTTCACCACTAGCACACACTACAGCACAGGTGTTAGGGGCGCTGCGCTTCCAATCTGTTATAACTGCAAGAAGATCACTTAGTCTCAGATTGCACATATAAAACAAAACAGTACAAAAATTCAGAACTGCAGTCAACTCACTTAACTACACTTTAAGGGCTTAAATGTGATTCAACTTAAATTCCACTACACTCTCTATACTATCAATTTCAATTTCAAATCTTTTCAGCCATCTGTGTATCAGAAAAGGTTATTTATTTAGCCATATAATTTGAAGCTGACATGTTGCTTAAGTCACATTCATACTACAAATTGGGCTACATCTTGATACATCCTCACTAGATGAAGAGGAAGGGAAGTGGGGGCAGCTGCTGCTTAAGACAATTCCTCCCCAGGATCTTTCTCGGGCTAAGTTGTTGCAGTATGAAGTCTAGCAGAAGATCAAAACATCATGGACCATCTAAATATGCAGATTGCTCGATGAGCTTGACAAAAAGTAATTACAGAATAAACAGCAGGAATCCTGTTTGCTCGTCACATCAGGTTGGCTTGCAGTGCTTAGATTTTTTGCCATGTCTAACGATGCAGACGTTCTCCATATAACTTTGAAACAGTCTGTATAGAGATTCCAGCACATCTGCAGTAGTGCAGCACCCAGCACAAATTAGCAACTGATGTTTTATTCAAGCAGCTTACACAAATTTCGCACCTCCCTCTGAGATCAATTCTAGTAAGCAACAAAACTTGTTGCTCAAAAATGTAAAGCCAGGTCAGACATACCTAAATAGATAGTTATTCCATATCACAGAAAGCTGAATTATCTTTGTAAGTAGCTCCATCTGGAGGCTGCACAGGAGCTGAGTGGTTTGACAGAACGAATGGTTATCAACTCTGGACTGCAGTAAGCCTTTAAGCACACTGCCACTTGAATGGAACATTATATAAATTACACAGTGATTTAATTATTTAACCATTACCTATAAATGCAAAGCAACTGAGTTAATCAGACTTTTGGGAAAGACACAATATTAAAAGGATCATGAAATTACAAGCTATTAGGAAAAAAATGAACCTGTAAAACATCACATGTAAAAAATTCATCATTTGCAATTATTTTCATCAACACGGCATTCTTATACAAAACGCAACAAGAAATATAAAGATAACTTTGGTGTAAGGAAGCCAAATATTATACTGAAATTTTACCAGGTCCTTTAGGACTTACCTTTGTTGAAATATTCACAATCATAAGCTGAAAAATAGAAAGAAAGGAAAAAGAAACTGTGGGCATTCTGCATTTAACAGCTTTGCCACTACCGTTTGCTAGTTAAGGTCTAAGCCAACTGCTTGGTCAAGTTAGTTCACACATGACAATTTATTGTAACACTTATTGCCAAATTTTTTTACTACCTTAATAGAATGCTTAAATCATACTGATTTAAATATTGTTTCCCAGCAAGAAATACACATTCCTATATGTTGTCTTTTTGCGACCTCTAGTGTTTAAGGCTAAGCTTTGCTGTCTTTCCATTCTCATTAAAAACACATGCACCATTTCTACAAAACAAAACAGAATATAAACCTCTTGCTTTATAACAAATTTCGTCTGTAACCTTGATCAAACTGCATGCTCTCTTTGAGACACTACAAAATTAGAAAAGTGATTTTTTTCTTCTGTTTTTTCCTTTCTTGCTCTCTTCCAATACAATTTCCAGGTAGTCACTCTCTCCTGCCAAGCATGTAACCCAGGTGCCATAGAAAAAGGCCTCAGATAATGTTTTACCTCTCATCATTGTTGAATGGGGATACTAACAGACTAACAAAGTCCAGTGTAAAATCTTGTCTTCATTTAAAAGACTTATCTTCCACACGTGCTCCAGGGGCAGCACTGAGTCACACCTATGTTTTCGAGACCTGCTTAATAAATACAGTTCTACTGAAGATAAGTTACACAAGCTGCTAATTGCCTAACTTTGGTTTGAGGGATGTCCTGCATACCATATCCATAAATATACGGATTTTCCATGACTTTTTCTTTCACATCATGGGACAAGGAAGAAAAATTAAGTGCCTACCAGCAATATGAAAGAAGCATGCAATCTAGCTAAACAAAAAACGAACATGGAGACCAGTAAGAGGCACTCACTTGTTTTCCTATCCCCCAAGCAGCTCATTCTCATATCAATTCTGATACTGTGGCTTAGCAATTCACACCCCCAGGCAATTCAGTGTTTGATTTCTCAGGTCTAAATCTCATAAATACAACAGCAAGCAGTGGCTGTGCTAGTTAAGTAAACTTACGACACACTCTAGGAGTCCTCCAGTCTACAGAAACTCCGTGCTGGCAGCACTGATGAGCATATGCTGATACACTTGTACAGAAACATTCACAGTCTCCTCCTTGGTTACAGCCACATGTATCTGCCAAGCAGTTCGAGTAAAACCAAGTGACATCAATCTAGAAATATAAGAAAATATTCACGTAGACACAGGCAACAATCATCTCCACACAAACCTGTGATTACTTCAAAATTTTATCATAAGACTTTTAAGCGTTAAGGGCTTTAATTTAAATATCTGCATTATATACAAGAGAAATACATTATTAGAACACAAAACACACCTCAGATGCTTATGTGAGATGTTTTCTCATGGTTGCATAATATTTAAACCATAATAAGCTACTTAGAATCTTATTTAATAAGAGAAACTCAACTGACCACAAGAAAATGTATCTTAAACATTAATAAAGTTAGATATACATAAAACATAAGAAATAATAAAATAGAGGCAAAGTCAGCTAATTGTAGGTAGTCCTTGTGACAGATCTAATTAAACATTCCCATTACAGGGTTAAACAGGGATTGCTCAGATTTCATGTTCTTTATTTCTGTAGTAATGTAAAAGACTCTGGTATGGCAAATAAGGAGAAGATGTAAAGTGATTTGAGCTGAAGAGCAGTTCCTCTGCAGTAAGACAATGACTTTAACATCTCTTTACATGCGACTACAACTCACCACTGGATGGCAAGCTTCAAATGCTTCACTAAAGAGTATTCCGCATTCCTTCTTTGCAAATGGCTCTCTCAGTGGATTCAAAATGCATGGATTCTGAATGTCAGACCTGTCAATACACTTAACACAAAAGTAAAATCAAGGGAAGAAACAGCTTGTTTAATTAGTACTTTGTGTATGAGCTTACAAAATGGGTTTGTTTTGTCAGTGTTTGTTTGAAGAGATGTACAACAAAAAAACCCACATCATTTGGGAAAATTAAGAGATTCAGGTAAGGAATTAAAAGAGGCTTATCTGCTAATACAAGGAAAATGAAAAATACACAATCTGAAGAAATGTGTCATGTGTGATGCATTCACATACATACATAGTTCTAAACAAAGATTCAAGGCAGTCCTAATCTGTTGTCCTTACTCACTTGAACTGCTCCAATTTACATAGGTGACAAAGACTTGGATAACTTGCATTAGAAGGGTTAGAAATCAGGTTTTTTACCCTAACTACCAGGAAGGAAAATCTCTGTGAATACCATTGCACATAAGAAAAAAGTTCAGTATTTCACTTTACAAGATACAGAACTGTTAGTTAAATAACAAATACACACTGAATGACTGTGGAACTGTTGCTGTTCAAAAAAACCTCTTGAAAACAGAACAGCTGTAGATGAAGAATACCACACTGCATTCTTCTCTACACTTTGGTAGTGTGTAAAAAACTGATTACTTTATTCTGCTTAATGGATTATGATACCTTTAAGAACCACAGACATGGTGGTTGTACTGATGCTTGACTGAGATTTCCAGGAACTTCTGATTTCATTCTAGATAAACTGTATGATGCAAACGTCCAAAATCTATAAGCAAATATATTTGTTTTACTATGTACCTCTACAGCTGTCCAGCTGTTTCCAAATTCTTGTGAGTTTGTTAGTTCAAAATTATCTGGAGTCCTCAATTCATTTATTGTTTTCAAATCGAAATTTCCACACAACCCAGACAATTCACCCTGGAAAATAAAAACAATCATTTTCCTGCATGATATAAAATGGTATCAGTCCCAACTACTTTCAAAACATGCTTTTTATGGTTTTGTCTTCAGTTGCTCAATCAAAATTTGTCAGGACTCAACACATTTTCACCAGTTTCTGAGCCTGAGAAGTTCAGCTATTTGTGATAATAAAACAGTGGGAAACATTTTACGTCGATAGCATCAGTATTATTTCACAGAATGGCCATGGTTGGAAGGGACCTCAAGGGTCATCAATCTCCAACCCCCCTGCCACAGGCAGGGCCACCAACCTCCCCATTTAATACTAGACCAGGCTGCCCAGGGCCCCATGCAACCTGGCCTTGAACATCTCCAGGGATGGGGCATCCACAACCTCTCAGGGCAGCTGTTCCAGCACTCATAGCAAAGAACTTCCCCCTGACATCCAACCTAAATCTTCCCTCCCTCAACTTAAAACCATTTCCCCTTGTCCTGCAGTTATCAACCCATTCAAAGAGTTGATTCCCCTCCTGTTTGTAGGCTCCCTTTAGGTACTGAAGGCTGCAATGAGGTCACCCCGCAGCCTTCTTTTCTCCAGGCTGAACAAGCCCAGCTCCCCCAGCCAGTCTTCAGAGGGGAGGTGCTCCAGTCCCCTGGTCCCCATCTTTGTGGCCCCTCCTCTGGACCCTCTCCAACAGCTCCCTGTCTTTCTTGTACTGGGGGCTCTAGACCTGAACACAGTACTCCAAATGGGGCCCACAGAAGAGCAGAGTAAAAGGAGACAATTTCTTTTAGACTGAGTATCACTGAGCCTCTGAGAACGGGACTGATCTTTTGTTCAGAGAAGCAATCTGTTTGCTAGCAACTTGCAGCAAAATAACATCTGCTCCAGTCACACAGGAAATGAGTACTGAAGAAGAACGTTACCCCTGAATATATTTGTTTCTGCTATTACAGAAATTATTAAAAAGTGAATAAAGATTGCCAGTGAGAATGATTTATCTGTCAAGGCAGCTGAATACTTCTCTCCTTGACTCTACTACTGTGTTCCTATAGGATTCATGGCATTGTCTACTCTACAAACATTCATAGCATAAACTTAAGACTCACGCACACACTGCAAAGAAATGGCATTAAGAATGGCAACTTCCCCTTACCTGCCACTGATGACCCATCTGCACATGAACTGTTGTTCTCTGATCCCAAAGAATAGTGATGTGTTCATCAGGAAAATGAACAACAGTGAAAAACCCAGCTTTCCATAACTGTATTTTTTGTAGTTTGTCCATGTAACTAGTTGAGCTCTGTTCAAAATAAAAGAAGGCAGTTTAAAATGTAACATCTTCACAAAATATTCATTTGAGATAAACTGAAACATATGATAAAACAAATGACATGGATGGTTATGCATCTCAAAACTGACAGAAGGTCATGCAGGAATAAATGCTTGAACTGAAGTGCTCTGAATTTTGACCATAAACAGTGTTGAATTACCTTAAAAGTTCATTTTATATCAAATTCACAGGATGGTAATGACAAGAGAAGTTAAGGTCAAGATGTTATTGGGTCATCAGGAATGTTCAAAATTCAAATTGTCCCTGGCTATGATTTTAACTTAAATACACAACATTACATTCAGAAGGTCTTAACCACTGACATGCTTTTTTGAATACAGATAGGAATAAGTATGCATGCAGCACACTGGAATTAAGTACGTTTAGAGATTGTGATCTTCTATACATAAAGCTTTTTTTTTTTTTTTTATCAGCATCATTTTGATGCTAAATTATTTATACCACAGAATATGATGCCTGGTTTAACTACATACAGCTTTGCACAGAGCCGCATTAAGCTTCATACAAAAACAAATCACTTTTCTGTGTAGTTGGTTCATAAACTATGAATAGTACTACTTATACTAAGACTACTATAAATACTAAATATTTACAGTAATAAAGCTTGCAGTTTGGCTATAATAAAAATGAAATGCATTCCTCCTATACAACTACACTCCAAAACAGACTAAAACCTTAGTTCCAGTGGAATTAATATCAAGACTCCCACTGGCTTCAAAATAATTTTCATAGACACATCAAGGCTAAAATAGAAGAATTATAATTGTCAAATCTAGCATTTTCATGAAATACAGCCAAGATTTTGCTGAAGGTTCCCATTCAACAATGTGGATGTAATCAGCTTTCAGTGAAAAGATATTTACATCTTGGCTACTTAAGTGATACAGTCATTTTTTAGCCATCAAGATAAAAAATATTCAGAGATGTATACTTGCTACCTTTTTGCCATGTTCAAGACTGACACTTACTGGATTCCCAGTTTCATCATCAAATATTAGAGAAGATTTTCCAACATTAATGAAAATGTCTTTTCTGCAAATGATTCCAGTATTAAAGCAGTTAATATTCTGTATAACTACTGAGAAACTTGCTGAAGTGCTCTGCAGAGAAAAAAAAAGGCACTTTTTAAATATACTAATATAACTACATATGTTGTTACACAGATAAATTAGCAGAAACTTCAGCATTTATGTTAAGTATAACTCAATATCTAAAACACAGGAAAGCTTAAAAAAAAAGTGTTGGATGTGGTATGTGGCACTGATAAAAAAATGAGTAGAATGGTAGATTTTAAACCCCGTTTTGCAGAGGCTTCATAAAATGTCTCACCTTAACTAGATAAGCCTTACAGGTTCCAACAAAGTCATACGTAAGTCCATCAAATGTTCTGTAATGCCGATCCCCATAAGCAGTACACATGGATGGGCAGGGATGGAAGGTGCACTGAAACGATCCATGCTGGCAAATGCTGAAAAATGTATTACCAACAGTGGTAATATCAACTGTAACTTCCAACAAACCATTACAGCTTCTGCACTGAGAAGCAAAACCACCAAGAATGCATAAGAATGACAACGGTTTCATCTAAAAGCAGATTGAACAAATTTATTCCCTAGAATTTGTTTTTACATACGTAACTCAGGTAGCCTGTGTTCTCTCCTGTAAGAATCAGTAGGTTGACAGACACTATAGATCAGGAAAGAGCATTTATTTTGTTGAAGCAAGAAAAATGCCACCCAACATAACAATTTATTCCTTACTCGCACACACCAGAGATGTGTTTCAAGGATGAAGCTAACTATCAGCACATTTGTCTGTACACTAGCTGATTCTTAGAATCAATAGGCAATGTGTCCTATTACTGCAGTCCTTATTCACTTCCTGATTGAACAGAGATTTTACATAAACTTTTTCATAATATAGTAAATATATATATATATTATACATTATAATTTATAATTGTATGTATATTTATATGTGGTCCTATTCCATTAGGCTCCTTTAAATAACCGTGTTCTGGGTTTTTTTTTCTTATATATAGGTATTATTGTCCCTTAAGTCTAGCCTAAAAGTAGCTCAGGTTCTGCCTACATTCACCTTAAGAATCAGTGTCTCCCTGTGCATCATCCTCTTGGTATTTGAATATAATTTTTGGAAATATAAGCGTTTATAGATAATGGACAAAATTATGTCAGCTTTCCACAAGCAATTTTTTAAATGTTACATTTTAAGTTTCTAAGCCACATGAACATTTTAAAAACAGTCCTCAACAAAGACAACAAGTTGGTGCCCTGGCAGCTTTATTACAGACACAACTAGATACATGTTATAGATCCAGGCTAAAATATATATATTACATAAAATAATTTCAACACATAACTAAATTTTTCACAAAAACATTACACAATATCCTGATGAAATGAACATTCTATATTTACAACTATGTATGAGCCTGACTTTTGGAAATTTTAGGTGAAAAGTTCAGGCTGTAACCCAGCTTCTAATAGTCATTCTGTAGCAGCACCTAAGGCAGGAACCTACCAAAGCCAATGGAGAGAGGAAAAAAAAGAGATGAAAGCACATGTGGGCTGAAAAAATAACTGATGCTTCTCACGTTCTCTGAGACACATTAGAATTCAGATGCACTCTTGTGCAGAAACATTTCTCAACATGCAAAGAATGGAGAGCTCCCTTTCAGAAGCCTTAACAGTCACAGTAAGAATGAAGGGCTTCAGAGGTACATTATGTCCTGGGTGTCCTACTCTCCACATTTCTTGCATATCAAGTAAACTGATATTTCATTAACAGAGTCTAGGGAGTTCAAATTGGAAAAGCAGAGCTACAGGCTGCTTTCAGACTTTGACTAGCTGTTTTATAACAGTGCGTTGCGAAGTAGTATTATAAGTACACAGAAAGCCCAATTCAGCATCCCCCAGCAAATGAACAGCATTTTTCCTATATTCTCAATGTACGACAGCAAACCAGCACAGCTAACTGCACCACCCATGTTACATTGCACAACACAGCACCAAAATACTGCTCTGATAAGGTCAGCTGCTACCACAACCTTTTGTGTTTAATCTAGCTGGCATATTATTCAGGCAGTTGCACTGGAAACAAATCCACCCCATCCCAAAACCGCTATCTCTGATAGCAGATCAGCCTTCCAACAGTAGCTCTGCCAGTTTAAGAAGTTTGTCATTTTACTGTTCCATAGGGAAATCAGATTAGTAGTCATGCTGTTAATACTAAGTCAGATATGAATGACAATAATGGTATTTAACACCAATGCTATGCAATACCAATGCCCTATTTCTGTACACTAAATTACATAAACATCATTACAACTACTAGGAATGTTTAATGGGCTTACTGAGTATTCTCTTTGTTTACAGAGGCAAAAACACACCTTTCCCTTGCCATATAGAACATATCTATGCATATGTGTACAGCATTCTCAAAGACTTTCTCCATCTTTTATCAAGTATGTCACTTCTGAGGGAAGCAGAGCTGGCTACAGACTTCTCATCAGTAAACTACTGATCGCCAAAAAGACATTATCACTTTACATTTCTTTGCTTCTTGGATGTGGAAGCATTGAAAAACCATGACAACCTTAAGGAATTCATGGGCCTGGCCTCAGAAAAATAACATCAAGCTAAAAATCCAGAGAATTTCCAACCTGCCCTGCTGCTGCCTTTGGCAAACTCTGACACAGATAAGATATAGTAGTTCTTTCTGATGTAAGCAATAACACACCAGGTCCAACTGGTGTGAAGATGGCTTTTGAAATAATGGGGTGAATAACCCGGGTCGCTTTACCTGCCTGCCCAGTGGAGATGGCTTGTAAGACGCTTCACCAGTCGACCAAAGGGCTACAAATATCTTCTAGAGCAGATACTGAGGACCTGACGAGAGGCAGAGGTAGGCAGTCAGCACAAGGCTGGAGGGGGCATTGATATCCAGACAAGGCAACGTCTAGCCCTGACTGGACAAGCCTTCACTGGACAAGGCTGTACTGAACGGCACATGCCAGAAATAGTAGTTTACCAGGTGACATCTGTTAAATGCTCCTGGCAAGCTTAGAATAAGGGGACAAAAGGGCAGATTACTCTGCTGAGAGGCTGGAGGCTACAGCGCTACCACAGTATCTCAGTACTTGACATTTTTCTGAGACTCTGATAAGACTTAGTGCCAGCTTGCAAAATTCAACACTAGACAAAGATCAAAACAGGCAGGTCCATCAGTCAGGTATTTTTTCACATCCTATTTCCAGTGAAGCTTATTGAAATGGTAGTGTATAGTGTTCTACTGAGGGCACTGAAGGAAACTCCACAGAGTAACCTAGCTACAAGGCAGGCACCATGCACCAGGGCAACACTGGACAGTGAACAACTAGGTTTCTGCAGGTCACTCAGTGATTCTATCAACCATCACCTATTTACACCAATTCCAGTAGAAGCCAATTGATTCGTCAATTATCTCACCTACAAACAAAACAAATAAGTTAACTAACTATGCTCAGCACAATGCTCTAATCTCTCATGACAAAGATGATCAAAGGAGTGGGGCATCCCTACAGCAAAGAAAGGTTGAGGGAGCTGAGCTTGTTCAGTCTGAAGAAGAGAAGGCTCTGTGGAGACCTAATTGCGTCCTTCCAATACTTAAAGGGAGCTTGTAAACAGGAGAGAGCCGACTTTTCACATAGATAGTAATACCAAAAAAAAAGGAATGGTTTTACACCAAAAGGAGAAGACTTAGATTAGGTATTAGCAGGAAATTCTTTACTCAAGAAGGTGGTGAGGCACTAGAACAGGCTGCCAAAAGAAGCAGTGAATGTCCCATCCCTGGAGACACTCAAGGCCAGGCTGAACGGGGCCCTGGGCAGCCTGATCTAGTGATGCTGATGGCAAGGGGTTAGAATTAGATTATATTTGAGGTCCCTTTTAACCCAAGCCGTCCTACAATTCTATCATAGAAGGCCACAGGGTTATGTTTTGAGCCCTCAGAGCATTCAGGTTCTATCATAAATGTAAAAATAAGATAGAAAGCTTTGATTTCACAAATGCCATACAGGTGTACTACCTGAAGGACTTCTTTCTGTGCTCTAGAAACACTCTCCAAGAAATATTTAAAGAATCTTGATAGGCTAATAGTCAAAACCATGATTTTTCAACAAGCTTTTGTCCAAATCCAGTTATTTTTATTCCTAAACAACATATTGCTGTTTTGCTATGTAAGTCTTTCGAAATAAACTCTAAAAAATATGTAGCTACAATAGTTCTTCACATGAGAGCAATACAAAATTATGGTGGGTGGATAAGAAGAATCTAGTGTGTACTTATGAATTAGAAAGATGAAGGTAAAAAACAAAAGAGTAGTCAAGACATAGTGAAAAGTTAAAACGAAAAATAAAAGATCTGTGCTTACCATGTATGACAGGATGAAATCACTTTGTCACCTGGGAAGTACTCCTTTCCTTTCCACAAACATGGACATTCATCTGTTTCCAAGCATACATCCCCATGCTTAACAAGACTATTAAAAAAGATATATACATTCAATAGAAGTACATCCAAACCAGATACCTATATACAAAAATATTTTCCAAAGCTGCAAATTATGTTGTTATTGAAAAATATTTTAAATCTCAGACTGAGTAGGTACAGTTTTAGTAATACTTGTATGTGTAATTTGGCAATTTACTCTTACAGCAGCTATATGTTGTACCTTTAGTAAGTAAATACAAGCACGTGGGGCATTAGCTCTTCAAGCAGTAAACTTCTGAAAACATTTGTTGATGTACACGCTTTAAGACCATGAAAACTAAGGTCTTTCAGACCTCCCACAAATTTCTCCAAATTGCTTTGAATTTAGTCACTTAAATGTTCAAGGTCATGTTGGATGGGACCTTGAGCAACCTGGCCTCGCAGAAGTTGTTCCTGTCCATGTCTTGGGTATTGGAACTAAACAGTCTTTAAAGTCCCATCCAGCACAAATAATTCTGTGTTTCTATGATTCTAACTACAGCAGAATTGCCATCACAGACATTTCCTCTAGAAGTATAAATCCATTAAAAAAAAGTGACTTAATCATTGTAACAATTTGGGTAGATTTAAATGTGTATTTCTTTAGCCATCAGAATTAGAGCGCTTTCATAAAAATACTTATAAAAAAGCCTCCAAGGGAGACAACATGCACAGGCATTTGTAGATCAAGGCTAAAAAAAAAATTGTAGTTCAAGCTATAAACCTGTATTTAGAAATAATTACAACTCGTACAGAAGCAGATAAAAGCTGAATCCTAAAAAAAAATTGCTGAAAAAAAATCCAGTAGAAAAGAAGGAAGAATTCACGTCCAGCAAGACAAAAAGCAGCCAGTCTTCATTTTGAAGTAAAATATTTGTGGCTTTTAATGATAACCATAGAAATTGAAATAGCAGTATTTTATAAAAGAGAGATCTCAGATTCTACAAATAAGTCTCAGGAAATACACCAGAAATATTGAATGTTTTCATTTAGATGTTTTTTTTCTAGCTGTATTTCTTCCAAAGTTATTTTAATGCTGTTTGATAGTCAAGTAGATATCAAGATAGGACTGTTGTAATTGGAAAGACTAACACAGTGGAAGGGCAATATAGGAATGTAACAGCAAAGGGACTAGCACATATAGGATGGTATTTCACAGGAAAAATAAAGGTGCTCACCCATCTCCAAAGATCTAGGCTCACAACAAAGACTCCACAAGGGGAGTCCAATCAGAGATCCCTCCACAATGGAAATCAACCTTTAAATGGGGTCTAAGAGGTGCAGCCAGGCTCCACCTCCCCCAAGTTGCACAGATGGATTGCTTTCACCTGTGCTCCCAGGGCTGACCAGGTCTTTTCCCCAGATCAGTGGTTCAGGCCATGACTGAACAGTTTCCATACATGAGACCTACTGGCATAACAACTGATAGAACACCTTTGATGACAAATAAGTCTAATGACATGCAACTTTTGTAAATCTGAACTCTTGATAAGCTACAGCAGTAATTTCAGATTAAGCATTTCTGTTACTTAGCACTGCAATTTCAGCAAGACACTGGACCAAGGACAACAGACCAGAGGTATGAGACATCTTTACGGAGTGATGATGGGTTTTTTCCCTTCATTTCCAAGAGCAAAGATCTAGTCATTGCACTCACTGAATTTTTATTTTTTATTTTTATTTTTTTTACTCATATTAATGAATTACTCTTTTGTAAACTAAGATGCTTCTTCAGTGTGGTAATTTCTGACGGGAACATACAACTCCATAACTCTTAATGGGAATGTGCAGACATTAGCAAAAACCCTACATTAAACTGAATAACCGCAGTGCTATCCCAGGGTACATGACACGTTCTTTGTAATCCATACTTAATTCAACTATTGTGCCACTGGAAGACAATCGACTGGAAGACTGAAATTCCCACTGGCTTAAAGCTCAGGACTGAAGAGAACATTCAGACACAAAGAGCATCATACTGGCAAGGCAACATTAAATGCAGTTTTTCCCTCAGAGTGGCTAAAACAGGTGATAACAGCTTTCTCTCTTGTGAAGCCAAGCAAGTGGATAGATTTCAGTGATCTAAGAATTCACCACAAATACATGACAGGCATTGCACTGTTCCCCTTTGAAGTATCAGACATTCTTCTTGACACCCATATTTTACTGTCCAGCCCACAGTGAATTCCAAAGATACAAGGATAGCTATCGCATTTCATTGTGCCTAACCAATATTCAGTTTCATTACTGTTTTATTAACTGCATATTTATTCATTCATATAACCACATAATTAAATAGCTTTTGTAAAGTCATAATTAGAATAAATGTATCTTGTGAGTGAGATCTTCACTTTTGGAAAGCTCAAATATCTGAGGCAAAATAATAAGTCTCCAACAACATCCACCAGAGCAGTTATTAATAGTTTGCGAATATCCAGCTTTTGCCCTTGAGTAACAGCCTACTGCCAACTGATATACACAGCCATGGACACTTTTGGCCAACCAACAATTCTGCTGTCTGAGATGCCCACAAACCATAGAACAATGGAATCATTAAGGTTGAAAATGATCTCTAAGGTCATCAAATCCAACCATCAACCCATCACCACCACGATGGCTGCACCATGTCCCTAAGTGCCACATCTACACATTTCTATGCATTTCCTGTAAAGACCAATGATAGAGTGCAAGAGAGGTAAAAGGAATGAAATAAACAACATGTCTCTAGTACCAGAATACAATCACTGCACACAACTTCTCTAACAAGAAAATAGGTAAACCATTATTTTCTTTTTAAAGCATGAAATGCTGATAATGAGTATAGTGCCTGATGACTTCATTTTGGTTCACTCACTGTCTAGCTGGGAGGAGTTACTACAATCCTGCTGAATCTTTTAAATGTTTGGGGAGCTTTTTGAGATATACCCATTCCTTTCTTCTTCATATTTTATCAATAATATGCCAGGTACTTGGTAAAGTTAATTTTATATAATGCTTGAGTGGTTTTATCATGCCCTTGCTGTACCCCTCTGAGTACCAACTCCTCCAGTTCTTCAACTGAGACACCTGCACTCCTGTTGCTTCATCTTGTAATGGTAGAATTCCTGCACTAACCTTTACCACCAGCATACTATCAGTGCTAAGCAGCATGGGCCATAAAAAATAAAATTGATAAAAACAGCATTAACAACTTCGATACAAAAGGTAGGTGAGAGTAAGAAAAACAATTAAGTGGAATGGTTAAGTTTCATCTAGGCTCCCATACTCTGCAGCCTCTTTTGTAGATTCCTCCCTCTTCCTATGCATTGTCATTAACTCTTCCAAGAGGCTTCAGAGTATTTGGCTCACCCAGCTGCCTCTGCCTCCTCCAAAACCCCCATAAAGCACAACCTAATTCCAATTTTGGAAAGAATGCTGCAACACTGGAACTGAATAAGAACTTCTCCTGTTTCAATGAAACATTCCAAAATTGTATTTAAGCTCCTTACATGTTATTTGATACAGTACATCACCTTAGAAACACAGTGATATCAGATTTTTTTTGAGTTAAGTGATTCAATATCTCTTTCTTAGAGAAAAAAGCTCATTACAACTGCAGATTATTACAGCCTCCAGTTCACTGTATTTTCACAGCTCCATTTCATGAGAGCAAGCAAGAGAAAAAGAAACAGACCTAAAAAACTCTCACTATGTTAAAACAGCTCAAGTGTAATACTGTCCAAGTTCATCTAACTGGAGAGTATCCTCTGCCATCATTAATAGATGCCTTCAGAGGTGGAGAACATCACAACCAACCTGGAAACTCCATGTGATGCTACAACACTCATTCAAGAAAAAAAATGAAGTGAAAATTATATGTCTATGGTGTCTTAATGACTATAATTCATTTTGCCAACCATGAGGTGTATGTAATTTTAAAAAGCATATACTCTTGCACCAAAAGAATTATAACATGAATCAACACTGCCAATGTTGGGAGTGCCAATCACAAACCAAGTCTAAAGAAATACACGGTCACAAAGTTCAGGAAAGAAGAACTCATGTTTTGTGTTTTTTTTTTCCTAAAACTACAAAATAAAAGTAGTAGCAGACATTAACAGAAGCAGTAAATTATTATTTGCAACTGGGTCCACATGTATTGCAAGTTATTGAAAAAAAACTCAGAGTTTGTACAGAACAGCCTCTTCTATAGAAAGACTGAATTAATGAAAAATAAATACCTAGATTTGTTAAATACCTCTGATACCAGAAACATGAATATATATATATATATATATATTTATACTAATATATATTATACTAATATATATTATATATATAAATAATATATAAATATATATTATACTAATATATATATTTATATATATATAAATATATATATTAGTGTTTATTTCTGGTTGTTAAGTATTTCAGTTAAGTCAGTTTAGACAAAAATCCTTGACAGCAAATAGATAACAAAAACATAGCAGGTGTACTTCTACCATTCAGTTTTTAATCCCGGCAGAGAAATTTAAATGGATGCATTTAAGTTACCCAACTATATATTAAGTTACCCAACTATATATTAAGAAATATCAATAGCAACTAAAACTTGCATACGAGGAAGAAAAAATTTCCTTTAAGTATTATCGTTTATATTTCTGCATATATATATATATATTTTATTTTTTTTAACTCTTTGCTCTCCAACTGAAGACTCAGTCTTCAAGTTGGAAGGGCAAGTAATCTGAATCATAGCAACTCAGAAGCAGAAAACGCAACTTGGACTAATATGGCAAAGTTACAAACTGTTGTGAACAGGGTACTACTTATCCTTCAGAAATGCAGCAAGGGAGAAAATGTTATTTATATGAGATGAGAAACTGAGAAATAGAAGTGCTAATCTTAAAAACCACAGTAGCTTTAAAGGTGTCAGCAAAGCAGAGTAGAGAAATATTAGAATGTGTATTCTAGGAGATTTAATGCTCTCAGTTCTTCTAAACTAGAGGGAGACTATATGATCATAATTTTTATACTGCAAGAACTGTAACTCAGACTGAAAATGATCTCCCATAAAGTATTTAGAGCACAGTTGTGTCTGATCTATCCACTGTAGACTAAAACTGGAGTCAAGTAACATGAAGAAAACTGCTACATTTCACTATGATTTACTTACTAACTGTATTTAACTTCTATTTCATAGAAGTTGCACTAGAATGCACTCTGAGCACAAAAATAAGAGAATCATAGAATGGCCTAGGTTGAAAAAGACCACAATGATCATCTAGTTCCAGCCCCCTGCTATGTGCAGGGTCACCAACCACCAGACCAGGCTGCCCAGAGCCACATCCAGCCTGGCCTTGAATGCCTCCAGGGATGGGGCATCCACAGCCTCCTTGGGCAACCTGTTCCAGTGTCTCACCACCCTCTGTGTGAAAAACTTCCTTCTAATATCTAACCTAAAACTCCCTGTCTCCCCATTCCTCCTTATCCTATCTCTATCCATCCTTGTAAACTACCATTCTCTCTCCTGTTTACATGCTCCCTTCAATATTGGAAGGCCACAGTGAGGTCTCCCCAGAGCTTTTCTACCTCAGCAGTACAGAGTAATATTTCTGGTCAAAATCCTGGGCCTGAGGATACCATTTCCTACTTCTACTTTACAAACTGAGGATGTGGTCCTACAAACAGATTTGCAAAAGTTAAACTTTCTACAGGAGCTTCCTACTTTTTTGATTTTTGTCTTGAAAATATTACAAGCCTCTCCCTCATGTAACCATACAAATACACTACAAGATCTTTAACATCAACAGTTACTGACATTTTTTTTCTCTACTTAAATGCAAGAACTAACTTGGCTCAGGAAGCAGTGGAAAATTTTCATAATCCTAGGGCCAGTCCCAGCAAAGGAGTAGATCATACAAACTTTCTGTTCTTTTCTGAGTTCTCAGCCATACAGTGCTGCTGAAAGTAGCCACTGGGTTTGGAGGGTATCAGTCAACCTAAGTTCTCCAAGTAATGCTATGGTACATCTTCAGTAGTAATAACTACTAAAGTTACTCAACTGTGGTTGTGCACCAAAACACAATACAAAATACTACTCACCCTGGTGGGCAGACACAACCTGAAACACAAGGAAGGTGTGCTGAAAAAGTGAGGTTTAGTAGTTGGTTCTCACAAGTTCTCTCTCTGCTGAGTTCAGCATCAACTTTTGGATTACTGCAGTTAATATAAATCTGCCCAACTGGGCAGTGCTGTGCTGGGGGGGAAATAAATTGACAAACACATTAGTTCTCCACACTTCAAATTTTGTATCCAACAGTGGTCTGCAATACACTGTTCAAATAAAGCTACAAATGTAGCCACACCACCACAGAGTCTAGGCCATAAAACTTAATATGAAATATACTTTAATAGAAAAAGCATTTCTGATTTTGTAATGAGAAATGCAGTATTAGTTTTTATCTCTTACTCAGAATTTGTAGAGTGAAAGAAAAATATCTGTGAAATTAGTGTTCAAATCCTACAATGACATTTTAAGTGATAATGCTAGCCTTTGTAATCTCTACTCAAGTTCTGCTGTTTGTCATGCTCTTAAGTTCATTTACATTAGCAATCTTAAAAAAAGAGAATATATAAAAGTACTTCAAAGCACTGGGAAAAACAAGTTGCTCAGATTTAAAAGTATTTTAGACAGTTCTCAGGGATTCCATCTAACATATCATTCATTTCTACACATAGCACCATTTTGTACCAAATACAAAATTTCACAGAGATTAGAGGGCAAATATTCATTAGATTTCAAGTATAATCTCTCTGTGCTGCTTCACTCACCAATTATGTTGTTATCACAATGCATGACTCCATTACTGCAATGGCTGGAATGAAAATATAAGATATGAGGGCCAGGAAGATGTCAGATATTGTTATTTTCTGTTCAATAATGAAATGTACAGTACAAATCAATTAAAAATTGTGTAAGATTTGCATTGAAAATTAGAACTATGATAAAAGCATATGTTATCTCAGAGAGTATTGAACTCCGATCTTTTGCTTTATATGTAATATAAGATGTAGGATAATCCTTACAAATAACAACCATTGAATAGTACAAGTATTATTCTGAGGATTTAGAGTACCTGGGTTGACACAAAAATATCTCCAGAAATTTACCACTATATTGCTCCCAAAGACATTAGTGACACTAGTGCAGGAATAGCAAACCAAGCCCTGTAAATAGGATCATCATCATCATCTAAGAAAATGCAGTAACAGCAGCAAAATAAAACAAGGTCTTAAATACATACACAGTTACAGCAAGCTACTCTGCTCTATGTACTATTATACAAACATTCATATCATTATTGTAAGTATTCCTTTTTTTTTGTTTGTTTGTTTTTTTCCTTCAACAGTAGCTTAGAACCATACCAACAGCCCCACGTTATCCCACAGCTGCAGGTAAATTTCAGCACTGAATATAATACAAACATGAGCTACTGAGACTGCAGCATTTCTTGTGCTAAACCAGGGCGACTTTTCCCCAACCAAAACACAGTAAGAATAGATTGATTCCTCTCTCACCCACTCCTATCATGGGCCATTAACAAACTATCCATCTGAAAATTCCAGCCAAAATGGTCTAGCATTTTTTTATAAGGTTTGAAAATTTGATTGCCACTGTCAAAAATGTTGCAAGCAAAAGTCATGACTAAATGAGACACATTTCTTATTTTATCTGAAATCCCAGCTGCCAAATTCCAATACAAATCCACTGAAATCAACAGAAAGATGACTTTCATGTGCAGCCATTTCCTAAAAATAAAAAAAATCTGTTTGTGGACAATCACATCAACAGTGTGAGTCAGCCAATTGTTTACCATAGTGCTTAGATCAGAAAAAAGCTGAGGTTTTCTGGAGCTCTGTGTTAGTATGAATCTACCTAATGACAGCAGATTTTCATTCTAATCTGCACTTCAGCATTAAGAAGTGCGAGCACAGCAGCCTGAAAACCTAAGTTCTAAAGAAGCTCCATCCAAATATGCATAGAAACCAATGCAGGATTATTCTGTGTTCAACATTAACAGCAACAACAAAAAACTGGGTAAATAGAACGATCTGCTAGAGTTTTCAGAACAGAGACAGAGAGCACATTCTGTCAGATGAAAGAACAGTTTTATTCTCTTACCATTTACCCAAAGATGTGATGACATTGTCTCCAGGTGGATAGTCGATTCCTTGAAAATAACAGGGGCATTCATTTCTAGAGTAGGAGAAAATGAAAGTAACTCTGATTACCTCAGAAACTGAAGGAAAAAATTAATTGCAATCCCTGCGAAATCAGCAACAATCCGCAATCTTCATATAACAATGGAGACATTTTGTGTTTCTCATATGCCAGAAACAGGCAGTATGTGACAATCAGCTTTGTGAGTGCTTGATGAATTTAAATACTCCAATTGTTTTTGATCAACAAGCAGGTTCCATGTACTTAAGTTCCTGCCAATTTTGCTAATGCACAGTATCTGTGTGTTTCACATTTATTGATGTTTAAATGTCATGTAAAGGCAATGGTGTAAGACAGTGAGTGTAACTATCAGAAGTGCAACTTTACCTACCTCTCTACACATCTTTCAGTCTTGGAGTCCAAGTACATTCCAAAGGGACAAGCACAGCCTTCAACACAATCACTGCTGCATGTCTCTGGCACAGACAGTGCTTGGCAGGTTCTGCCACAGGTAGATACACAAGTACTGTACTCCTTTGTATCTTCACATGAAAGAGCTGTCCAAATGAAGAAAATCTCTCAGATTACCATGCAAGAGACTCGAGTAGCTCCCAGCAGTTTTCTGATAAACGTCTCCATTCTTTCATTCCCAATTACATGAAATTCCACTAAAATTGCTATCTTGGTACTACACTGTGTACACTACACAGACGTAAATCTACAGTAATAACAAATACAATTAAGTCTGTGCAGTTAATCCAGAATCCAGACTGGGAAAACTGAACTGTTCAAGTTTTTTCCTCTAACTCCAAAATGTATGGCTTTTTACATGGCCTTTGGAAAACATACAGCATCTTAGTGGAAATATTAGAAACTGTAAATGAAATGTGTGCGCTTTACAGGTGTTGCACATACCATCTTTTCTTATACATTCCATAAAGTTCTACATTAAAAAAACAGATTTGAAGTGCTTGTTATATTAAAAAGATTAATCTTTTAAACCCCACAAGCATGACTTTTTACATACGCTCTAGAAAATCTACACTTGCTTTTTTAAAAGCAAAAGAAAATTAAATATTTTGAAACAACTTCATTCAGTAACAGTAGGCACCACCAACTGTGCCACAAAATTTAATCAAGCTGGGTTTTTTTTTTAGAGTACATATACAGATAATCTGGCATGAGATACTTCAGCAGGACAAACTTTCAAAAATCCTCTTTATTATACATTATGACACGGATAACCAGATGACATGATGAGTTACCCAATGTGGAATTTCTGAATGTTCTTTAGATAAGATTTTCAGTCTTGCTTATGGAGCAAAGCCTATTAGCACAACACAGGTGTCAGTTAAGGGCTGTTTTATGAGTCCCTAACCCTAAAACTTCCAAAAATGCACAAGGGCATCAACAAAAGTTCATGTAAAATGAGGAAGTAAATAACATTAGCCACTCCTCTACAGGTGAAAATACTACAAACCAGAAACAGAAGTTAGCTTTGGCTATTTCTATAGTACGTATATTCTTCCATTCATCTTAATTAAAATATCAGTGAGATGAATTATACACATGTATGTCAGCAGTCAATATGCACGTTAGTGCTATTGACAGTAAGAAAACAAGATCTTGGAGATTATCAGAGTAGAAGTTGATGACAATCCAAATAAAACTGCTATGTACGGCAACAAAATTTTTCATCTGTCAAGGGTTCATTTAAAGAATTAGATTAACCTAACGTCTATGAGAAAAGGAATAAATATATTTACACAGCCAATGAATAATAGTAACACAGGTATGATGAGACATTTAAAGTCACATTTTCCTACCAAGAAAAAGAGCCTTGTCCTGTGCACCATGATAAAAAATGACAATCAGAAAATAAAACTAAATGAGTATCAGACAGAAGTGGATTAATTCAAGTCCTCAAAGAGTAATTATTATGACTAGAAGTTAAAGACAACTCACCGCAGTCTGGAACACTTCTTCTGAAATCTATTACTATTCCAAATCTTTTGCAATGATGAGCATAATGAGCCAGAGCAGAGCAAAAACAATTCTGTCCACATTTGCAAGTGTCTTTCCTGCACTGCTCAAAATAGGGAATGGGACTCAAATAAGGGTAGCATGGAGCAAAAACGTCTTTCGTAAGGATGCTACAAGCTTCCGCTGCATAGGAGGCTACACAAATAACAGATAAAACACTTTCAGTGGAGGAGTTTAAGAAGAGTTTGGTTTTTTTTAATCTTTGCTATTGATCACAGATAAATACTATTGAGATATATATATATCTTACTATTTTTCATATCAGCACAATTGTACTGAAGGATAGAAAAGTTAGCTACTCAGTTTTGAGCTTTTTCTTAGAATCATTTTAAGGTATCTGGAAAAGTACAACATGCAGGCGGTCATCTATCTTTATTCATTGATGTAGGTTAGGTACAAGACACTAGACTCTATCCACTCCCTTTCATAAAAACACAGGAGTACATATTTCTACAGTTTAAGTCATACTCAGCAGCTACTTCAGTCTGCATTGTAAAGAATAACCTGTTGTCACACATTGTATCACACTAGGTAAGGCTGCAACCACGCTTAGAGCTGCAAGCTTGGAGTGACGCCACCACAAAGACAAGAATATTAAGAAATTGTTAAATAAGCTCCAACACCCACCTTAATATCTTATTTTGGAATGCATTTAATGTGTGCTCAGTAATGGTCAAAAATAAAAACGTTACTACTAGAAAAAAAAGAGTATTTCATGTGTTTACGCAAGTCCCAAAACACACTTTAATAATGTGGCTTGTTAGAGGACTGAGCTTAATAAATCTCACTATATCTTGTCAGTGGAAAGGACTGGTTTGTTTCATTTCTCTCTTCCAGTTAGGAAAACATCACAGATGTAATGAGTACTAATGCATTTGACAATAAAAATTGATCACTGCCCACCTGACTGCAGATGAATATCACATGGATCCATTTGTGAACTATCGTGCACAAGAATGCATGCTGATAATGTTTTCCACGCATTTCCAAACAGCTGTGGAGTGCTTTCAGTTACTCCAACTGGAGATCTTTAACAAAATATAAATCAGTCACAAAAGAGACAGTGAATTTTCAGAACTGTAATCAATATCAGTTCTACTATAGCCTTCAACACAGCTAATTCAAGTTCCCTTTCCACTGCACTCATCCCCAAAGCACTAAACCATCAGGTAAAGTTTCAGACCTCTCTCTTTCTTTCCAGGCAAAAGCACAGAAAAGAAAATGATGATGTGATCTAGGATCATTAGATATTCTGCATGAAAGCTCAGATCAAATCAGACCAAGTTCCACTTTCACAGGAGTGCAAGTAGCGCTGCTGTCCAGAAAGTATGCACTCTCTTGTTCATACTTCTGCCTCCTCAGTGATACTTGATCCATTTTGATCTCTCCTCTGTCTATAATTTCATGACTGACCCCCGAGTAGCTGACTTTTCTGGCTATCAATTCTCTGAGAGGAGGAGGAAGAGGGAATGGAAATTCAATGGGCCAGAGATAAGTGCAAAAAGAGGCTCAGTTAAGAAGAGGCGTAGCAGAAACTGAAAGACAGATTTTGATCAAAATAACTCTGTACACATTATGTATAGAGAATAATCAAAACTATATCTTAAACATGGTGTGTTGCACACTAGGTAAAAGGTTGTATAGGCACACAACTAGTAACACCTCTGGTGGATGTGCTGCAAAAGACAGCAATGTCTATGGAAATTCTTCTAACCTTAAAAAATGAATTATTTGAAAACTCAGTATATTATTTCCTCTTTTCTGTTTTTTTTTAGTGCTATTTTTTCTATCAATTTTGACTCATATTCCAAATCTGAGACAGTAATTCTCCTGTTGTCTTTAAAGCTGATTATTTTTCCTTCATTAACCAAGCCTTCTGATGTATTCTAAATTCCCACTCCCCTGTCCCCTCTTCCATGAGGCTTCTTCACCCTGTGGAGGCCAATTATTTAGCCCGAATTGCCCATTTACTATGATGCTCCTGCAGCTCTGACCATCTTTCACTGCAACACTGCAAGTGAAGTTCAGGCAACAGTCAATTCCTTTTGCTGACCTGCAGGCACTGAACAAAGGAGGCTCTGTTGGCAAAAGCAGATTAGAACTTGCAGTAGAGAATAGAAGCTGAACAGACAAAGGATTGCGGGGAGGGATGTAGTCCCTTACAGAGGGCAGTCCATCTTCTGGACAAATGTTCAGATAAACTATCCCTTAGTAATGGTATACATTTCACTGTGTTTTTACATTAAAATACTCTATACAGAACTTGTTTTTGAAATTCTGTATTTGAAAGACAGTCTTTCTGTTTGCAAACCAAAACCTACTATCTAGCCAACTGACACCAAATCTCAAAACATTTTTTTAGCCATCTATTTAGCTCAGTACAGCTGATTCACCGTTATAATTGTAAATATTCATGTACTCATACAAAAAATCATCCTCCATATTTCCATTGAAGGTTCCACAAAGTCCAACAGTATCATCCTTCCACCGTCCATCAGCTTGAAGATAAAGCCTCAGTCCTTCTCTGTCATATAGTATCTGTAATCCAATGTGTGTCTTTACTTGAAGAAACACAGAGGAGAGTTTTCGTATTTCAAATAAATCTAGTGAATAAGAATAGAGATTGTTGAAGAGCAAAGGAAACCTGCCTATAACTTGCATTTTGTTCTTGTCATTTCACTTTTTTACTTTTCTTTTGTTTAATGTAAGTGACTTTTTTCGTACTCTGGCCTCAAACTCTTGATTTATTACAAAAAGTAATGTTTTAAAAGAAAAAAGTAAGAAATTAATGACAGTCAAACTTAGTAACAACGCATCTGGAGCGTTCACCAAAATATTCATACAAATTAACTAAAGAAAGTACATCAATTTCAAGATGTCAACAATGGAGACAGTATTTCCATTCACTTCTTTCAGACAACCTAGTTCTAGCAGTGGCAATGTTCTTCCTGTATTGAAGTCCCTTTTAAGGATTCCCAAACAGTCACATTTCCCCCAGACATCAAATGAACTCGTGGTTTGCATATCATCCTAAAGCGAGCACCAATCCTCACAGAACACAGCCATATATTCACATGTAAAATACTTGCTAGTATCTTCAGAGGGAAACATTTACAAACCTCATTGAAACAAAAAGAGAAATTAGTCATTAGAGAAAATCATGTTGCCTCAAGAAATAACTAAGCAGCCTTATGAAGGATGATATTTGGGGGGGGACACAACGTACTTTATCTTAACATAAGAGAAACTAGCACAGTACAACTCCTAACATCAGAGCACAACATATGCTAGCAGCTAAACTATGAAATATTTCATCAAAAATGATCATCAACAATGACTTAGCATTAGTATGTTAACAATACTATACTGTATTATTATATAATTATATATATTATATTATATATATAATATTGTATATATATAATATATTAATATACACTAACAATACTGATGATATTGCAACACACACATGGCACTAAAGCACTGCTTCAGCACTTGATAAGCATTGTACATTCATATATTGTTCCTTACCATCTGCATAAGGCAGGTTAATTTTGTACTGGTCATATATCAAAACATCTCCTGAATGAGTCAGAGTCACTTGCCTCTTGGGATCCTGCTTAAGAATAATGCTGATTGATTGGATACATGACCCATCCTGGTTCTACAAAAGACAGCAATTTAAAGATACAGTTGATTTTAAGCAGGATGAATGTTATATAAGACTGCAAGTTAACAAGAAGAAATTGAAAATTATCAGCTTTATGCTGCTTCCTGGCAGACTGCACTTTAAAAACGTACAGCATAATTGTTAAAATAAAACTAATATTCCAATCATTTCAAATGTATGTTTAGATGCAACTCTACCACATTAAGCTAACACAGCTTAAAAGTGGGATATGAAAATAAAAATGTAAACAGCCCTTCCAGGGCTTACTACAAAGACACCTGCAATTCATGATACCCACTGATCCGAAACACACTGTGGGTGAGTTCCTGTACACAAACAAAGCTGCATTATCCACACAGCAGGACACAAGTCTGATTTTGAATTCTTTTTCTTTAAAGTGTTCTGATAAACCCAGGTTCCCTTACAGCATATTCAAGGTACATCACTTTTTCAAAGTAATGAAAGATAAAACCATCTTGTAACTCATTTCTGAAAAAAAAAAAAAAAAAACCAAAAAAACAAACAAACAAAAAAACACACTCCAGCTTTTAAGTTCATTATTTCTAAGAGAAGAATTGTGGAATATATTCATAAGCTCCCTAATTTAATACTGATTTAAAAAAAAGCAGCAACATATCACAGCACCCAGCTGGCCTGACTTGCTCTTATCACCATTGCATTGCTTATTCTTCCCATAATTTCAACTCTCTAATTCAAAGAAAATATAATTTAGGAAAGCCATTAAAAAAAAATAGTGTACTTCACTCAGCAGGAAATACATTGAAAAAAATATTTTAGATTGACTTCATCTGCCTTACCGACTTACATTTTATTCTTCAGCACTCAACTGTCAACATTATCAAAATCTAATCAACCGAAATTCTAAAAGCAAAGTACTGAGGCTGATGTGCTGAAGTCTCACAACAGAAAGAAAATAGGTGGCCAGCACAGGAAAATTTTATATCAGCTTAAAGATGAAGAGTCTAATACAAGTTAATTGCTTCCATCAAAGCTGGAATCAGTTATAGCATGTGTTCTATGTGAAACTAGATATTTCTTTCCATTTGTGATTTTGGCCCATTATTTGGGTATTTCTAAGGAACTTCTTTAAGGCCTAAGCTAAGTTACAGATAGATTTATTTTCAAACCTTCAGTCACTCATTTTTAACTACAAAAAGGGTGTACTTTGACATAAAACTAATGAAATTACAGTTGGAGATGGATGATTCCTAGGATCAAAGCAAGACATAAAAGCCTAACAGCTGACAATTTATAAACTTCAGCAGGAAAAAAAAAAATTAAATAAGCAGATAGAATAGCTTGTGAGATAGTCTAAGAAAAATCCTAAAAGAAGTCCTGTGATACTTAAATGAAGTCCCAAGCTACTTAATATTCCTGCACAACTCATGTTACATGAGCGATCTTCATCTAGACAACATACCAGCTGGAATGCAGCACAAGCTACCAAATATTGAATTTATCTAGTGTATCACAGTAACAAATACACCTGTACCACATAACAGGGCAGCTAGCCAGAGAGATGATTAACACTACTTGGTTACTGTCAAAGTTTCCAGGTTAGGACTTCAAAAGCTAATTATCCTTTGGCTTTCAGTACATCTGACACAATAATACTCATTAGTGACAGAAGACTATCAGAATTTTATTATTAGAATGAAACTGATAATCAATTTTATGAGAAAAATTCTCTAGCATTGTGGATCAGGCATAGAGATGGACTGAGACGTTTCAATCTTTGACATTTCAGCATGCTACTTTCTCACCTTGCTACATCCTGGAAAAAAAAAAAAAATCAGAATCTACTTTTACCCCAGAAGGGCACACACTAGAAATAATCTTAAAAACGACCTTGTTCCAAAGCCCCTGCAATTAGCAGGGTTGCCAGGCTGCCCAGGGTCCAATCCAACCTGGCCTTGAATGCCTCCAGGGATGGGGCACACAGTGTCTCTGGACAGTCTCTGCCAGTGCCTCACATACCCTGAAGAAAAAACCTAACACCTAACACCTAAACTAAATCTCACCTCTTCTAGTTTAAAGCCCTTCCTCTTCATCCTATTACTGTTTGTCCATGTAAAAAGTCCTCATTCCTGTTTATAAGCTTCTTTTAAGTACAGTGAGGTCTCCCTAGAGCCTTCTCTTCTCCATATTAAACAAGCCCAGCCGTTCAGCCCTTCTTCATGTGATAGATGCTCCAGCCCCTTGATCGTATACATGACCCTCCTCTGGACCCTCTCAAACAGCTCCACATCTTTCTATGCTGGGGACATAAGACTTGGATGTTGTACTCCAGATGATGCCCCACAAGGGCAGAGCAGAGGGGGGACAATCCTGTCCCTTGCCCTGTTGGCAGCTCCTCTTTAAGTGCCACCCAGGATACAACTGGTCTTCAGAGTTACAAGAAGTTACCCTGACAGCTTTTATCCAGTTTTTTGTCCACCAGGACTCCCAAGTCCTCCTCTGCAGGGCTGCTCTCAATGAGTTCTTCTCCCACTCTGTACACACACCTGAGATTGCTCCAATCCAAATACAATATCTCACACTCGGTTCTTCTGGGCCCACTTCTCAAGACTGCCCAGGTCCCTTTGGATAGCATCCCTTTCTTCTGTAGCACTCACCTTGGTGTCATCTACGTAAGTGCACTCAATCCCACTGTTTTTGTCATTGATAAAGATGTTGAAGAGCACAGGTTCCGAGTCAGAACCCTGGAGGACATCACTCATGACTGGCCTCCACCTTGACATTGATCACAATCCTCTGGATGTGACTATCCAACCCATTCTTTATCCACCTAACAGTTCAACCTTCAAATTCATTTATCTCCTATTTAGAGATAAGGATGTAGTGCAGAACTATATCAAAGGCTTTACACGAGTCAGGTAGACAACATCTGTTGTCTTTCCTTTGTCCACCAATGCTGTCACTCCATCATAGAAAGCCATCAAATAGGTCAGGAACAATCTGCTCTTGGTGAAGCTACGCTGTCTCAAATCAACTCCTTGTCTTCCATGTGGTTTAACAAAGTTTACAGGAGGATGTGCTCTATGATCTATCTAGTCACATACATGAGGCTCACCAGCCTGCAGTTCCCCACATCTTCCTTTCTCAAAAATGGGAGTTATTACATTCTCCTTGTTTCAGGAAGGAATTAAATTTCTGCCTCTCCTGCTATACCTCTGCTCTAGATTCTAAGGCTTATTTACACTGACTTAGTGTGTTGAGGAAAGAGGTCAGCACCTAACTGCTGTTTCTTCTGTTCCAGCTCTGTCACTGCAAGATCTTGTACCCATTTAAAAGACGCTCAAGCACAAAGACAAAAGTAAGGCTATTTACTTTTGGTACACTGCATAAGCTCATTTTACTCTGTTCTTGATTATGCATCTTTTAAGTCTTGTGATAAACATACGCAGATATATGCAAAAATCACTGGAGTGTGATCTAGGTCTTTCTGAGGGAAATTTTTCCTTGATTGGATTTCAATCCTGAGTAGCTACACAGAAACCTCCAGGAGAGTTGCTGGGGGCTGTGCTACACAGTCCCACTGCTTGCAGTAAAGACTCACCTGTTGATGTTTTCATCAAGTAAAATGTCAAGCACCTTCAACATTAAAAAAGGCACTGAACAAAAATCCCTTTAAAAAAATCCTATCTTTGGACACCACTAGCAGTACAAACTAGATGAAGACTTTCAGCTCAAAGATCTGTACTCCTACTGACTTTCACTAAGATTTGCCTAACACGAAGTCTTACTTTACATCCCAAAAAGAGCCACTACAGCTGCCAAAATTTCTGAACATTATTAGGTGGCAGACAGATGCTGAAATAGACAGTGATCATCTCTCTGTCCTTCAAGTACCATGAATGCAAAGTGGTAAGAATAAAAAAAATGCATTCAGAATTTGAACATCCCTAAAAAATAATGCAAGTCATCCATCATTACAGAATGAAACTTTAAAATATTGAATTATAATAATAATATGGAGATATATTTCATCAGTTCAACCACCTCACCTAGACTGCTGGCAAAGATAGACATCTGAATTGCCAAACAACACTCCTATTTATTTCGTTCTCCAGCTTCTTCACTAAGAGTTTCTGTACATATCATTCAGAAATAGCAGCTACGAATACAGAATTTTGCCTACCTTTTAAGAAGCTAACAATAAAACATACAAGCTCCTACCCACAGAGCAGAGCCAAGGGAACAACTCTCCATAGTACATACATTGCTACACAATAGTACAAAAGCTGCGTTATTCCTTCATACTCAAAACTGAAGAAATGCTGTTTGACAATTATTCTCCATTTCAATGAACTGCTCCTTTCACAGCACTGCCCTTGCCAACTTTCAGCAAGTGTTTTCACAAGGACGGCCATTTCTCTCACTCCACATTTAAAAAAAAAATCCTATATTCAGATTACTTTCTCATCATACAGACTACAAAGACAGCGAGGTTGTCACCTGAAACCTAGATAAGGTTAAGCTGTGCTGATCTCTTGACTGATTCTCACTCCGAGAAGCGCTTAAACAAAATTCCACATTTTCAAATCACTTGTTGCCTGATGACAGTTTATGTCATCAGCTCTAAAGCATGAGATGACTGAACTCTTTGTGACTGAGAACTAAAAATCTCCTCAGGTATTTTCTTTCTACGCTTTTTAATCTGCTTCAATGCCATGGGACTGATAACTGAAAA